>NW_028274814.1:68867884-69473384 GCF_037043125.1 Eumetopias jubatus | reverse complement strand
GTTTAAAATCGAATTTGTCTGCTATAAGGTTTGCCACCCCAGCTTTCTTTTGGTGTCCATTAGCATGGTAAATGGTTTTCCACGCCTCACTTTCAATCTGGGGGTGTCTTTGGGTCTAAAATGAGTCTCTTGCAGACAGATGGGTCTGTTTTTATCAATGGGTCTTGTTTTTAATCCAATCTGATAGCCTGTGTCTTTTGTTTGGGGTATTTAGCCCATTCCCATTCAGGGTAACTACTGAAAGATATGAATTTAGTGCCATTGTATTGCCTGTAAGGTGACTGTTACTGTATATTGTCTGTGTTCCTTTCTGGTCTTTGTTGCTTAGGCACTCTCTTTGCTTAGAGGACCCCTTTCAATATTTCCTGTAGGGCTGGTTTCATGTTTGCAAATTCCTTTAGTTTTTGTTTGTCCTGGAAGCTTTTTATCTCTCCTTCTATTTTCAATGACAGCCTAGCTGGATATAGTATTCTTGGCTGCATATTTTTCTTGTTTACTGCTCTGAATATATCATGCCAGTCCTTTCTGGCCTGCCAGGTCTCTGTGGATAGGCCTGTTGCCATCTTATGTTTCTACTATTGTAGGTTACATATCTCTTCTCCTGAGCTGCTTCCAAGATTTTGTCTTTGTCTCTGAGACTCGTAAGTTTTATTATTAGATGTTGGGGTGTTGACCTATTTTTATCGATTTTGAGAGGGGTTCTCTGTGGCTCCTGGATTTTGATGCCTGTTTCCTTCCCCAAATTAGGGAAGTTTGCTCCAATATACCTTCTGCCCCTCTCTCTTTCTTCTTCTTCTGGGATCCCAATTATTCTAATATTGTTTTGTCTTATGGTATTGGTTATCTCTTGAATTGTGCCCTTGTGATCCAGTAGTTGTTTACCTCTCTTTTTCTCAGCTTCTTTATTTTCCATCATTTGGTCTTCTATTTTATTAATTCTCTCTTCTGCCTCATTTTTTCTAGTGCCCCCATTTTTGATTGCATCTCATTAATAGCCTTTTTGATTTTGACTTGGTTAGATTTTAGTTCTTTTATTTCTCCAGAAAGGGTTTCTCTAATAACTTCCATCCTTTTTTCAGGCCCAGCTAGTATCTTTAAAATCATCATTCTGAACTCTAGGTCCGACATCGTACTAATGTCCATATTGAGTAGGTCCCTGGCAGTTGGTACTGCCTCTTGTTCTTTTTGTTGAGGTGATTTTTTCGGTCTTCTTATTTTGTCCAGAGGAGAATAGCTGAATGAGAGAACAAAATGCTAACAGGGTAACAATGACCCCAGAAAAATATACACTAAACAAATCAGAAAAGACCTGAAACCGGGGGAAAAGAAAGGGAAAGAAAGAAAAAAGAAAAAAAGATAAAAACAAACAAAAACAGAACAAAACAAAAAAAAAACAGAATATGATCAAATATGATCAGGCTGGTTCACAGATAAGTGCCACACACTAGATTTTGGGTGTATTTTGGTCTGTTAGAAGAAAGTGCCTACCAAAATTTTAAAGAAAGAAAAACATATATATGTACAAAAATAAGGGTTGATATGATGAAAGGATGGAATATGACTGTAAAGATGAAAATTATAAAAAATTTTATAAATGGAATTGATAAGAAGTTGTTTGCAAAAAGAAAGGAGAGGATTAAAAAAAAAAGGCGAGAATGTGATCAGGCAGGAGACTAGAACAAAGCCATACACTAGAGATTTAGGGTATATTTTGTTCTGTTAGAAGAAACTATATCTCAAAAGTTTAAAGAGAGACTATATATATATATACATATATATATGCGAAAAATAAGGGTAACTACCATCAAGGGATAGAATACGACTCTAAAAATGAAAAATAAAAATGTTTTTATAAAAAAGGGATTGATAAGATGTTGTTTGTAAAAGGGAAATAGAAAAATTAAAAAAAAAAAGACAGTTAAAAAAATTAACTTTGAAAGACTAAAGAATCATGGTAAAAAAGCCATGGATTCTATGTGCAGTATTCCCCGAGCTCTGGAGTTCTGCTGTTCTCATTGATCTGTAAACTTGGTCTTGGCTGGCGGTTCTTGCTGATCTTCTGGGAGAGGGGCTGTTGCCGTGGTTTCCAAATGTCTTTGCCGGAGGTGGAATTGCCCTGCCCTTGCCAGGTCCAGGCCAAGTAATCTGCTTGGGTTTGCTCTTGGGAGCTTTTGTTCCCTGCAAGCTTTCTGTACAGTTTTGGAGGATGAGAGTGCAAATGGTGGCCTCCCAACCTCCACCCTGGAGGAGCCGAGAACTCAGGCCCCACTCCTCAGTGAGCCTCCAGAGAAAAGCAGTCAATCACTCCCGTCTCGCCGGTCTCCGGCACACTCCATGCTCACCCGGCCTGTGATCAAGCATTTCTATCTCTGGCTCATGACCCCGTGTGGAGTCTCCAAACCCAGCAGATACCTGTGGTGTGCTTTTGTGCCACTCCTCTCAGCGGAGGAAGGGGAGTCTCCCCGGCTCTGCCGCTTGTTGGGTCCCTGCTGGAGGAGCAGTGGCCAACTGTCCCGCGGATCACGGTTTATGGCAACCCCAGGCTGAGAGCCCGCACCTCAGCTCCATCTCGGCAGCCGGCTTCCCTGCTCCGATACCTGGGAGCTCTGCCGCACTCAGGCACCCCTGGACTTTCTGTGACCCCGAGGGTCCTGAGACCACACTGTCCCGCGAGGGTTCCACCCCCCGCTTAGCCACTGGAGCAATGTCCCTCAGTGGAGCTGACTTCTCAAAGTTCCAATTTTGTCCTCCAGGGCTCTATCACTTGCCAGAAGTGGCCGACCGAGGCCCTCTCCCCCTCCAAGGAAAGGTTTTGCCTTCACCGGCTGCAGGGTCAAGAACTGACTGTAGAAAGTAAGACTAGAGGAAGGAGAGAAGTTTGATAAGTTAGTTAGCAGTTGTGCAGGCTAGAGAAGATGCTAGCCTAAACCAGAGCAATGGCAATGGATTTGAAGAAAATGGAGTGATTTGAGAGGTCTTAAAGGAAGAGCTGACAGAAGTTGGTGACTGGAAAGGAGGGTGAGATTTTTTTTTTTAAAGATTTTATTTATTTATTTGACAGGGAGAGACACAGCAAGAGAGGGAACACAAGTGAGGGGAGTGGGAGAGGAAGAAGCAGGCTTCCTGCTGAGCAGGGAGCCAGATGCAGGGTTCGATCCCAGTACCCTGGGGTCATGAACTGAGCCACCCAGGCGCCCCAGGGTGAGATGCTTTTAACTAAGGTAAGCCAGAACAAGTAGAAGTCTGTATGAAGAAGGTAAATTGAGTGTTGGAAATGCTCATTTGACATGTCCAATGGATGTCTAGATGTAGGTGTTGGTAAGTGGTTGGGACATACAGTTCTGGAGCTAGAGAAAGCAAGGGTGGGGGCAAGTGTATTGGGTACTGGAAGCAAGGATCTGGTACTCAGGTCTCACACAGACTTCTTTTCCTTCCCTTCATTGCAGCACCATGGGGCTGGCCCCACTAGACCTGAACTTCGGGGCCTGTCACAGAAATCATCTTTTAATTTGGCGTGTAATGTCAGTAAAACACTAAAGTAAAGGGGGGAAGTGAGAGCAGGACAACTTATCACAGAGAGGTACTTTGTCACAACTCTTCCAGTGGAAACGGTAAGACACTGTATTAGCACCAGAAAGACAAAATCAAACGTGACGTGGGCTCTGCATCCCACCACAGCTGTTGGTTCTTGGCAGCCATGTTTTTTCCTACCTGACCCTGGCCCTTTGGTCAAACCTGATTGGACCAAACGTGTCACCTGACTCCAGCTGGACCAATCTGATACTCTCTGGAGAATGTAAACTGAGAGACATATTAATCTCAAAGCTCTGGAAGGAAAGTCAAAGGATTCCTGCTGATGATTGTTTGGCTTTTCCTTGGATCCTGTAAAACAGATTTTACTGATAGTCCCAGTATAATATCCATAAATTCTTGTAAATAAATTGGAAATATTCTAAATGTCAATGAACATAACGCAGCCACTACAAAATTGGGAAGCCCTCTGACTTACTCTTTAATACTGTCTTGTAAGATTATTCATTAAATGAAAAAAACACTGGAAGAGCAATACAGATGGTTTCATCCCATGTGAAGAAAAAAACTATCTGTGCAGGTATGCATAAAATCTGAAATCTGAACCACAGCCAAATTTTAATAGTAGCTACTTCTTCTGGACTTGGAATTGTACAGGAAATATTTAATAGCTTTTTATTCTTTTTAAGTTTTAAAAAATTTTTCCTTTTTTGTTAACCTAGCTTGAGTTGAATTTTCTAACTCATCACCAAAAGAGTCTTCAAGCAACCGAAGCCAGGAAATAAAAAACCTCAAGAAGCTTAATATTCGTCAAGTCTATAGTGAGATTTGGAGAGGAGCAGGGCGTTAAGTTGGAGGAACATTAAAAATTAGAAAGGATATAAATTAGGAAGGGTAGTCAGGATCCAGATCATGGCAGGTTCACTATGTTATAAATAAAAATCTCAGATTCTAGGAATAATTGAGTATGAGCCATCCTTTTTGCTGTACAAGAATCTGAAGATAAAGCCTCTGAACCCTTCCAATTTATAATTGCACAAGAGATTGTCTTGAATATTTGAAGCATTTTCAACTGAAATTTTTGAACTGAGTTTGGATTTAGTAGTAGTAGGAAAATGTTTGTGCTAACTTGTCCTTAATAAATACTTCACTATCAGTATCAACTTCTAAATCTACAAACACCTCCATTAATCTTTTATTTGACGTGACATCTAGAAGAAAATGACAGGAAATGCAGCGAAGATATTTAAAATATCTGGCCACTTAAAGAATAAAAATATACCATCTGGTTTATGCACACCCCCAGGGAATAAAAAAGTGATGTTATTTTTGTTTAAGTATGTTTGCCATAAACTACTGCCAACATTTTTCAATTAACCGTTTCCCCTCATCACTAAAAGGTAACATTCTAGCTTGTACACTAAAAAATCTGTACACTCAGGACTAGATTCCACACAGTTATAAATAGTCACTCAGTTTTATCAGTTTAAAGAGGATTTGGTATTTTCAAAGATGTAGGCACATTCTATGAACCGTGACAGTGATTTTTAGCCTATTTTTATTGCAAAATATAACACGTTGAGAAGAATTTATAGGAAAATGCAAATGTTACCAATGCACAGGTTAGGAAATAGAAACTGCTGGCAACATAGAAGCCTGCCCATGTTGCCCATGTGTGCCTTCAAAAGAGCATATCCTCCTACCTTTCCCTTAGACATAACCATTATTATGATTTTATGATAATAATTTCCTTTTATTTTTATAGTTTTTTTTGCCAACTGTGTATGCATTTCTTTTTCTGAACTTTATATAAATGGATGTATACTAATAGTTTTCTTCTGTATCTCATTGTGATTATAAGGTTTATCCAAGCTTGTATAAGCCTGTAACTTGTTTATTTTTTAAAAAAGATTTTATTTTATTTATTTGTCAGAGAGAGAGAGAGAGTAAGAGCACAAGCAGGGGGAGTAGCAGTCATAGGGAGAAGCAAGCTCCCTGCTGAGCAAGGAGCCCGACCTGGGACTTGATCCCAGGACCCTGGGATCATGACCTGAGCCGAAGGCAGACTCTTAACTGACTGAGCCACTCAGGCGTCCCTATAATTTGTTCATTTTAATTACTGAGTAATATTCTAGTATAAGAACATAACACTTTTTTGTTATTGTTATTCTATTTTTGATAGACAAAAAAGTATAAAGCCTCTTTAAGACCTAAGGTAAATATACTTTGGTGTGACCCTAATAATTGTATCCAAAATTTTATTTGAAACTGTATTTTTATAAAATAGGGATCTCTAGAGCAACATTGCTCAATAGGGCTTTCTGGATAATGGAAATCGCTCAAAAATAACTATCTTTTTCTCTTAGTTTTCCCTTTTAAAATTTTTCATCCTATGAGATCTTTTATAAAGTTTTGTTGCCTTTGGAAATACACTCCTCTTTATCACTTTCCACAAATTAAAATGAAAGGCAGGAAGAATCTCTTACAAAACAATTCATTGCGAATGCCGTTAGGCCTGATGTTTTTCATAGGAATTCCTGAAACAGCCAAGAATTTACACCTCATGTGAGAGAAATAACTGCTGAGCACCCTCCTTGCATGCTTTGTCCCTGTTTGGCTGTCATTACAGCTGTGCAACAGGTGTACAGACTTTCTTCCTTTTTAAAAATAATTGCAAATAGCCTTCCCACCTCCATCCACTTGGTAGGTGGTCCTGAGCCTTAAACCAAACACAGCAGCAAGGAAATGATCTCCTTGTCATTGAATTCTGCCCATTAGGAACGGTCACATTCCAGAATTAATGCAGCAAAAACAATTGCCATTTTCTATCATTGCAGAGTTGAAGCACATGATCTGCTACTTGGCAAAAGTACATGAACAAATGTTCAAAACCTGGAAAGTAATTGTATGATGTACTATCAAGAGCATTAATCAAACACTTGAGCAAACTTAGCAGCATTAGCTTAGCAACATATTTATGGATATGTCTCCTCAGGCAAGGAAAACAAAAGCAAAAATAAACTATTGGGGCTACACCAAAATAAAAAGCTTTTGCAAAGCAAAGGAAAAACTATCCACAAAACAAAAAGGCAACCAACCAAATAGGAGAAGATATTTGCAACTGATATATCTGATAGATGTTAAATCCAAAATACATAAAGAACTTTTACAAGTCAACACCAAAAAACCAAACAATCTGACTCAAAAATGGGCAGAGGATATGAATAGGCATTTTTTTCTGAAGAAGACATACAGATGGCTAACAAACACGTGAAAAAAATGCTTAGCATCACTAATCATCAGGGAAATACAAATTAAAACCACAATGAGATACCACCTTACACTGTCAGAATGGCCATTATCAAAAAGACACGAAATAATAAATATTGGCAAGAATGTGGAGAAAAAGGAACCTGGTGCACTGTTGGTAGGAATGTAAATTGGGGCAACCACTGTGGAAAACAGTATGATTCCTCAAAATATTTAAAACAGAAATGCCATATGATCCAGTAATTCCACCACTGGGTATTTATGAATGAATGAATGAATGAAAACACCAATTCAAAAAGATACCCAACCCAAGATAGCCAACCCAAGTGTCCATTGATAAATGAATGGATAAAGAAGATGTGTGTGTGTGTGTGTGTGTGTATACACACACACACACACACACATATATATAATGGAATATTACTAAAAAAATGAGATCTTGCTATTTGCAAAAACATGGATGGACCTAGAGTGTATTATGCTAAGTAAAATAAATCAGACAGAGAAAGACAAATGCCATATGATTTCACTTTTATGTGGAATCTGAAAAACAAAACAAACAAATGAAAAACAGACTCTTAAATACAGAGAACAAACTGATGATTGAGAGAGAAGAGGTGGGTGGGGGGATGGGCAGAATAGGTGAAGGGGATTAGGAGGTATCGACTTTCAGTTATAAAATAAATAAGTTATAAAAATGAAAAGTACAGCATAGGGATTACAGTCAATAATACTATAAAATTAGGCAGTGTGTCCAAGGTCCTATGGATCTGTCTCTTGCTTCAACAGTGTTAGGACCAAACAGATCCAGGGATGCCCCTTCTACCAGCCCCCAACTACCCTCCAACCTTTTTTTCCAGTTGCAACATTCAGAGCCATGTTGTCGGTCACTCTGCCTCTGGGGCCAGCCAACACCCTATTTTAAGGGTAGCTCCTTCTTACTGATCCCCAATGAGCTCCCAGATTCTTCAGAATTATTCCACCGAGGTGGAGAATGACATCGACTGCCTGATCAACATGTGTCTGCTGGGGTGCCTGGGTGGCTCAGATGGTTAAGCGTCTGCCTTCGGCTCAGGTTGTGATCCCAGGGTCCTGGCATCGAGTCCCGCATTGGGCTCCCTGCTCCTTGGAAGCCTGCTTCTCCCTCTGCTTCTCTATCTCTCTCTCTCCCTCTGTCTCTCCTGAATAAATAAATAAAATCTTAAAAAAAAAACAAAAACATGCGTCTGCTGACCTCCTACACTTACCTTTCTTTGGACTTCTATTTCCACTGGACCATGCGGCTCTGGAGGGAGAAAGCTCAAGGGAGCTGAATGTCCCTTAAAGATGTAAAACCGGCGCTGCAGCGGCACCCTCTTCCAGGATGTGCAGAAGCCGTCCCAAGGTGAGTGGGGTAAAACCCTGGACACCATGGAAGCCGCCAAGCTCCTGGAGAAGAACGTGAATCAGGCCCTTTTGTATATGAATGGCCTGGGTTCTGCCCCACCTACCTCCATCTCTGTGACTTCCTGGAAAACCACTTCCCAGATGAGGAGGTGAAACTCATCAAGAAAATGGGTTATCACCTAACTAACTTCCGCAGGCTGGCTGGTCCCCAAGCTGAGCTGGGTGAGCATCTCTTCCCAAGGCTAACCCTCAAGCACCTCTAGGAGGCTCTGAAGCCCAGCAGCCTTTGAGGGAGCCCTCTGGCATCCTCCTGGTGCCAGGGCTTGTGCCTAAGCCTCTCTCTGCAGCCACTAGGCAGCTTTTTAACCATTCTAGAGCCCTCTCCCAAGCCGTGGACCAAATAGAAACAATAAAGCTTTCTGCAGCAAAAAAATATTGTAATATTATAATACCACTGTATGGGTAACTACACTTAACACGTGAGCATTAAGTAATGTATAGAATTGTTGAATCACTATATTATACACCTGAAACTAATTTAACATTGTATGTCAACTATACTTCAATAATTTTTAAAAAGCAGCAATAGAATGAAACATGTTTGGCTACCTAAAACTGTTAAATCCCATATTAATATAAGATGCAAATATAACAATAGGTTACTATATTTTTATTATGTAAGGAGGAATTTTTAAATCAATTTATTAAAACCTTAAATAATAAATGATCACCAACAAATGCCAAATTTGTTAATATATCTAGTAAACAAATATCTCTTTTCATATGGTCCCTTCTCTACTTAAATTAAGAAAAATCTTGAGGAATGCCTTCTATTAGCCTGGCTTGGTCTAATCACTGGAACTAGAGGTGATTGGGTAGTACCTTCACAGGCTTCTCCTTGAAACAGGTGGCCAGGAGAAAAGTTGTACCAAAAAAAAAAGTATGGTACACATACCAAAGGAAAGGAATTTAGGGTGTTGGGTGTACAAAGTGATTAATACAGTAACATTAGGTCAATTACTTTACTTACAAGTAGCAGGTTATATAGAAAATGTGATTGGGAAAAATGGAGTTACTGGCTAATATGTGACTGCCAAAACTTTGTGCCTCTACTAATGTGAGTAGCTAAAATAGTTCCTATAACTATAAAATTATGTCTCATCTTACCAGAAGGAATTTCATGAGATTGATAGCATAAATGGAAATTTAAATTCAAACTCCAAGTTCTTCTGGCATGAAGATAAAAGTATGAAACAAGTAAAAAATCACAGCATATAAAAATAAGCATTTTTAATTCATAGGAAAAAAACCCAAATATTTTATATTTAGGTATCTAGTGAGTCTTACAATCTGAGCTTCAATTCTACTGAAATATTTGGAAGTCATTCTCACTGAGCTGGCCAATTCCCCTTGTAGAGGATGAATAGAACCATCTCAGTTCTGATTAACTGAGCACAGTGATTTCCCAAACAGGAAATAATCTGCCTGGGACATATCAACAAAGCAATTTCCTTTTCTGAATGCATGTAGTTGTATTGAACTGGGAAACATTTCTGAATGTGTTTTACTAGCTAGAAAACCATGCTTTTGGGTAATGTTTTCATAGTTTGCCAGCACAGATGAGAACAAACATGAGCTGTAAAGAACTCTATTTCAACTTAATGTTTTTTTCTCACCCTCAATATTTATGAATAATCAAGAAAACTGTTTATGGTACAATCTCTCTTGAATTTCATCACAAACAATAAACCACCACAGGAATTCTGCAGGTTTGTTATTAAATATGAACTAATAGTATGAACTGAAATCGATATATCAGAATGGGGAATTCAAAACCTCCAAATTGCTAAGCATAAACTCTGTTATTTTTCAGTTACATTTCTCTTTTTATTCCAAAATTGAAGATACACACATTAGAGGGTTTGAAAGATTTTGTAAAGCAAAGGTGCTCATCAAGCTGAAGATCTGAGGTAGTAAATAATGATAGTTCAGCAGTGCAACCTGTGGTTTACTTTTCTATTTATGTCTTCCATTTTTAAAATGATGTACTTGGGGTGCCTGGGTAGCTCAGTTGTTAAGGGTCTGCCTTCAGCTCAGGTCATGATCCCAGGGTCCCGGGATCGAGCCCCGCATCAGGCTCCCTGCTCTGCGGGAAGCCTGCTTCTCCTTCTCCCACTCCCCCTGCCTGTGTTCCCTCTCTCGCTGTCTCTCTCTCTCTCTGTCAAATAAATAAAAATCTTAAAAAAATCTATATCAAAAAAATAAATAAAATGATGTACTTAATAACTGAGCTCATACATAGAGGGAACATATTTTTAATTATTGAAGAGCCCAAATTCCAAATGCCATAAAAATGGTATGTAAGCCCTCTTTATAAGTACTCTATATATTAGGATTAAATTTTGCTATAGTTCAGAATTTACCTCAGCAGTGTCTTTTATACACACACACACACACCACACACACAGTCCAGGTAATAGTTATATATATGTTATGTGTTATATATACTATACTTGATAATTTTGAGAAATTTTTCTTTATTCAAGTCTCTTCTCTATCACTCTGATTAATAACATTCAACTTTTAAAACATTAAATTCATAATTTCAGAGATTGATTTATAAGGTAACTTCATTTTGGGCTTTGGCACAAAACTGATTTTTAAAGCAAAACACAAAAGCATTTTTTAATAAAAGGATATATTTTCTCTTGCTTTCAGCCTTCATGAGGAAACAAAAAATAAAACACTGTGTACTAAAGAATATGGAAGTATTTTCATTTAAGTGCCAAGGAGCAATATATTGACATTTTAGCCAGATTACTTATTAAACAAATGATCTGGAAAAATAGACAAAATTAAATTATCTAATAAAGCTAAATTGTATAAATATTGGCTACTTATTTGTTTTGTTTTAAAGATTTTATTTATTTATTAAAGTGAAAGAGAGCACAAGCAGGGGGAGCAGCAGAGGGAGAAGGAGAAGCAGACTCTCCACTGAGCAGGGAGCCCCATGCGGGACTTGATCCCAGGACCCTGGGATCATGACCTGAGCCAAAGGCAGTTGCCTAAGTGATTGAGCCACCCAGGCGCCCCAAGTTATTTGTAAGCAAGAAACCCACACCATAAATATTCAATGGTTAAGCAATATAGACAAAGCACCATTGCTGTAAAAAAGCTGGGAGTAAGTGAATTAGGTTGACTTGCCCTTCTTAAGTGGTGTGCCAGGCTTCCCCTTTCTACAATTAAGATCAATGGGGAATTGTCTGTGAGTGTGCGGATGCATCATATCACTGTACAGGAAGGTGTTCTTGTCTCTAGGCAGATTCTCACTAAGGTATTGTTGAAACCCCACAGAAGAGAAAATCAGTCAATGGAAATGTTCTTTCAGTGTCACAAAGAGCTGGTAATCTAGCTTGGTGGCTTCCACATCCAGATTTGCCATTGATTTGCTCTGTGATAAAACACTTAACCCTCAGTTCAGCAGTCTAAAATGAAGGAAGCTTTGCTGAAGGAATGGCAGCAGGTTTAATTAATGTTCTTACGGAGTTCTAAATCCCTGGCTATGTGGCTAGGGGAAAAGTACATAATTAAGGGTTCTGGTCTTCTAGAGAGGGAAAGCAGTAAGCTGGAAAGTCTTAGCATAATGAGCACATGCCAGAAATGTGATAACTAAGGGTTACACACAAAAATTGAAAAGGAAGATAAATTAGTCTAGGAAGTTATACTGAGAAAATGTGACCACCTAGTGATCACCACTAGTTTTGGTCATTTGAAATACGAGAATCTGGAAGTATCTGAAGAACTAGAAGGCAGGAGTGACTTGTTTGAAGGGTAATAATGTAAGTAGTACCATTTATTCAGATCCTATTATGTTTTAGGCATTCTCTGGAGGCAGTTTATATATATATTACTTTATCCAATCATCACAACACCACTGAAAGGTAGGAATTACTGTCTTAATACATAAGCAGACTGTGGCACTGAAAGATTCCTTGATTTGCCCAAGGTGATAGAGCTATTAAGTGACAGAGTCAGGTTTTAAACCCAGATTTAAAAACCCTGTAGTTGTCTCTAGGTTACAGGAGTCTCAGCTAGTCTGGGTCTTGATATTATTCTAAGAGAAAAACTTGTTTGATGATGGCTATGCCCAAAGAAGACAATTAATTCCATGGAAGTTTTATTCAGTGAGATTTTTGTCTCTTAGGTTGAGTAGCTGATTTTGTTCCTAAGTGAAGAGTCCTAGAGGATTTCAAAAGAAAGAGAGTAACTTTGGGGGTCCAGCTTCCCCCAAGCAGAGAAAGACACGTAACCCTCACAAATTCCATGTCATGACAGTCACATGAAAAATATTGGACTTTATATGAACAATCTTGAGAAATAACATAGTAACACATTTAATGGCTAATGCTGCACAAACTGTTAAGAGGAATGAAATTATTTTTGCACTGGAAAAGGATGGGGTTGCTAGTTTACCGCACAATGAAACAGTTACTTGTGATGTTTTAAAAATGTGTAGGTATTTATTAGTGTCCATATGTTTTACATTTAAATTTTACTTTAAAATATGGGCCTTGGAGGGGCGCCTGGGTGGCTCAGTCATTAAGCGTCTGCCTTCGGCTCAGGTCACAATGCCAGGGTCCTGGGATCGAGACCCACATTGCTTCTCCCTCTGCCACTCCCCCTGCTTGTGTTCCCCTCTCAGTCTCACTCTGTCAGATAAATAAATAAAATCTTAAAAAAAAAATTCTAAAATATGGGTCTTGGGGAGGGGCGCCTGAGTGGCTCAGTCAGTTAAGCATCTGCCTTTGGCTCAGGTCATGACCTCGAGATCCTGGGATGGAGCCCTGCATTGGGCTCCCTGCTCTGTCGTGAGTCAGCTTCTCCCTCTCCCTCTGCCCCTCCCCGCTCATTCTCTCTCTCTCAAATAAATAAAGTCTTTAAAAAAATAAAATAAAATATGGGTCTTAGGGAGCCTGACTGACTCAGTCGGTAGAGCATGTGACTCTTGATCTCAGGGCTGTGATTTCCAGCCTTAGGTTGGGTATAGAGATTACTTAAAAGTAAAATTTTAAAAATCTTAAGAGAAAATAAGATCTGGGTCTTAAGCTATATTCCCAATAATGAGTAACTGACATTTCACTGTGTAGCACTAACTTCACTTAGTTTTACTATTTTGAAAAACTTAAATGTAATAGATATTTACCAAGTGACAATTTCTCTGGATGAGGGAAATTCTAAATACTTTGTTCATATATTTTACAAAACCAAATAGATACTATAACAACAAGAACATAAATATGAAATTGAAGAACTTTCTGGCATGAGAACAATTGCTTGGAAAATACCTCCTTAATTATACTACAGAAAGAACAGAAGACTGCTCATAAAATAAAATTACTTATTTTTACATTAAATAGCTAGGAATCAGGGGTGCCTATGTGGCTCAGTTGGGTAAGCGTCTGACTCTTGATTTTGGCTCAGGGCATGCATGATCTCAGGTTTGTGAGATCGAGCCCCACGTCAGGCTCCACGCTCACTGGGAAGTCTGCTTGAGATTCTCTCTCTCCCTCTCCCTCGGCTCCTCCCCCCACTCGAGCACACACACTGTCTTTCAAATAAATACATCTTTAAAAAATAATAATAATAATAACGAGGAATCAGTGTGAGACAGTGAAAAGGAGACCTGGGTTTTAGTTTTAGTTCTTCTACCAACTATATTTTGGGTAAGTTTCAAAAACAAGGGTGATCTTTGTTTGGTGATCTCAAGTGTTTTATGCAGCTTGCTCTATATGTCTAAATTTCCTAAGAGCTGGATGAGTAACTTACAAAATATTTTCTCAAGCAAGGATAGAATCATAACCACTTGAGTCACTGAAATGTTCACTGGACAAGCTCCTCATGGAGGTGCCATATGAGAAGATCCTTCCTTGGCTTGGTATATATAACATGATGTAATGTTTTAATAGGCCTCACCTTGTCTGGTGGAATGACTTTATCAGTTGATTTCTGGGCTGACAGCACTGAGAGAAGTACTAAAAATGGCCTGTATATGAGATTTAAAATCCTTTTTTATGCTGCAAGAGGAATTTAGAAAAACCAACATTCCAGTATATTCTAAATGAAAAATATCACTATCTGTCCCCACTTCTGGTGCTTACTATGGCAAGATGTGTCCTGTCTTAAAACATGCAGTCACACAGATAAAGGTTTACTTAACAAGAAATTATCAGTGAGGACGAAACCCTAATGATCTTAAAATTCTTATTATCATCATGCATTTACACAGTGAGTTCCTTTAAGGAAGGCTTCTTGAAACTTCTTCCAAGTAAATGGAAAGATTGGCATTTAGCCATGGCTGAAGAATCACCAAAGTTTTCTATGTAGGTGGGGGAAATTGCTTCGCTAAACAGACAACTGGAATATTCCCTCAATCTAATAATAGGGTGAAATAAAGTAAATAAACTTCCTGTTTCCCTGGTAGTCTCTCCTCTCTTTTTGGTCATCTCTTTCTTTAACCATGTTGTTTTTATTTTTTTATTTTTTATTTTTTTCGGTAAGCTCTATGTCCAATGTGGGGCTTGAACTCACGACCCCAGATCAAGAATTGCATGCTCTACAAACTGAGCCAGCCAGGGGCCCCACCTGTGTTGTTTCTAAAACCAAGAAGTATATGAAAGGAAAATCAGACTACAAACATTCAATTATCCTTATTAGCTTTTACTGAAATTTCACTTTTCTCACTTTAAAGTTATAAGCCAACCCTCCTCCTCCTTTAAAATTTGAGCATTTGATTTTTAGTTGAGAACTATAGATAAGGCTGGGGCGCCTGGGTGGCTCAGTCAGTTAAGGTCAGACTCAGGTTTCAGCTTGGGTCATCATCTCAGGGTCCTGAGACAGAGCCCCAGGTGGGGATCTGCACTCAGCAGGGAGTCTGCTTAAGATTCTCTCTCTCTCCCTTTCCCCCTCCCCGCCCTGCTCTCTCTCTCAAATAAATAAATCTTTTTTTTTTTTTTTTAAAGAAGGTCTCCTGGGTGGCTCAGTTGGTTAAGCATCTGCCTTCCACTCAGGTCATGATCCCAGAGTCCTGGGATTGAATCCCGCATTGGGCTCTGTGCTCAGCGGGAAGCCTGCTTCTCCCTCTGCCTGCTGTTCCCCTTCCTTGTGCTTGCTCTCTCTCTCTGACAAGTAAATAAATAAAAATCTTAAAAAAAAGAAAGATACATCAGGCAATCACTGTTTATGATTCATAGGCTAAGAGTACTGTATATTGCTTCTTACATATGCCACCCCCAATCGGGAAAAATGAAGAGTATCTGCTTTTTACATTTCTCTCTGTAAATCATAAACATGGTTCAGTTCAACAAACATGTATCAAATACTATGCTAGGTACTGGAAGCACAAAGCTTAAAAAAGAATGATTATGAAGGGGTGGAGCAAGATGGTGGAGGAGTAGGAGACCTGGATTTCTTCTAGTCCCAGGAATTCAGCTGGATAGGGATCAAACCATTCTGAACACCTAGGAACTCAACAGGAGATCAAAGAAAAGAATAGCAACAACTCTCTGAATGGAAAAGGGACCACTTTCTGGAAGGTAGGACTGCAGAGAAGTGAATCCGAGGCAATATTCTGGAGGATAGACGGTGGGGGAGGGGGCCTCTGTCAGCCGCTTCTGGCAAGTGATAGAACAGCAGAGCACAAATCAGAACTTTTAGAAGTCGGCTCCACTGAGGGACGTCACTCCAGTGGCTAAGCGGGGGGTGGAACCCTCTCTGGGACAGTGTGGTCTCAGGACCCTCTGGGTCACAGATATACTGGGGGTGCCTGAGTGCGGCAGAGCTCCCAGGTATCAGAGCAGGGAAGCCAGCTGCAGAAACGGAGCCAAGGAGTGGGCTCTGAGCTCGGGGTGTCCATAAACCGTGATCCAGGGCACAGTCAGGCCACTGCTCTTCCAGCAGGGACCCAACAAGCGGCAGATCCAGGAAGGCTCCCCTTCCTCCCCGGGGAGGAGCGACGCAGAAACGCACTGCAGGGATCTGCTGGGTTTGGAGACTCCACACCAGGTTGGGTGCCAGAGATAGAAATGCTTGGTCACAGGCCGGGTGAGCACGGAGTGCGCTGGAGACCGGGGAGACAGGAGTGATTGACTGCTTTTCTCTGGGGGCACACTGAGGAGCGGGGACCCAAGTTCTTGGCTCCTCCTGGGCAGAGATTGGGAGGACGCCATTTTCACTCTCGTCCTCCAAAGTTGTAGGGAAAGCTTGCAGGGAACAAAAGCTCCTGAGAGCAAACCCAAGCAGATTACCTAGCTTGGACCAGCAAGGGCAGGGCAATTCCGCCTCCGGCAAAGACATTTGGAAACCACGGCAACAGGCCCCTCCCCTAGAAGATCTGCAAGAACTGCCAGCCAAGACCAAGTTTACCGATCAATGAGAACGGCAAAACTCCAGCGCTAGGGGAATTCTGCGCATAGAATTCATGGCTTTCTAACCATGATTCTTTAGTCTTTCAAAGTTAATTTTTTTAACTGTCTTTTTTATTTTTTGAATTTTTCTTTTTCCCTTCTTCAACCAACGTCCTATCAATCCCTTTTTTAAAAAACATTTTTATTTTTCATTTTTAGAGTCATATTCTATCCCTTCATAGTAGTTACCCTTATTTTTGGCATATATATACAAGTTGTTCTCTCTTTAAAATTTTGAAATACAGTTTCTTCTAATGGATCAAAATATACCTTAATCTCTAGTGTATGGCTTTGATCTAGTCTCCTGCCTGATCACATCCTCGCCTTTTTTTTACTTTCATTTTTAAATCCTCTTCTTTCTTTTATCAAACAACTTATCTTATAAATTCCTTTCATAAAATTTTTTATAATTTTCATCTTTACACTCATATTCCATCCCTTCATCGTACTAACCCTTATTTTTGTACATATATAAGTTTTACTTTCTTTAAAATTTTGGGAGGCACTTTCTTCTACCAGACCAAAATACACCCAAAATCTAGTGTGTGGCACTGATCATTGCATCACCCTGATTATTTGATCATATCCTTTTTTACTTAGGTTTTGTTCTGTTTTTGTTTGTTTTTTATCTTTATCTTTATCTTTTTTCTTTCTTTCTCTTTTTTTCCCCACAGTTTCAGGACTTTTCTGATTTGTTTAGAGTGTATTTTTCTGGGGACGTTGTTACCTGTTAGCATTTTGTTCTTTCATTCATCTATTCTCCTTTGGACAAATGACAAGATGGAAAAAATCACCTCAACAAAAAGGACAAGAGGCAGTACCGACTGCGAGGGACCTACTCAATATGGACATTAGTACGATGTCGGAACTACAGTTCAGAATGATGATTTTAAAGATACTAGTTGGGCTTGAAAAAGGCATGGAAGTTATTAGAGAAACCCTTTCTGGAGAAATAAAAGAGCTAAAATCTAACCAAGTCAAAATCAAAAAGGCTATTAATGAGGTGCAATCAAAAAGGGAGGCTCTAACTCCTAGGATAAATGAGGCAGAAGAGAGAATTAGTGATATAGAAGACCAAATGATGGAAAATAAAGAGGCTGAGAAAAAGAGAGATAAACAACTACTGGATCATGAGGGCACAATTCGAGAGATAAGCGATACCATAAGATGAAACAACATTATAATAATTGGGATCCCAGAAGAAGAAGAAAGAGAGAGAGGGGCAGAAGGTATATTGGAGCAAATTATAGCAGAGAACTTCCGTAATTTGGGGAAGGAAACAGGCATCAAAATCCAGGAGCCACAGACAACCCATCTCAAAATAAATAAAAATAGGTCAACACCCTGACATGTAATAGTAAAACTTACAAGTCTCAGAGACAAAAAGAAAATCCTGAAAGGAGCTCGGGAGAAGAGATATGTAACCTACAATGGTAGAAACATAAGATTGGCAACAGACCTATTCACAGAGACCTGGCAGGCCAGAAAGGACTGGCATGATATATTCAGAGCACTAAACGAGAAAAATATGCAGCCAAGAATACTATATCCAGCTAGGCTGGAGAGATAAAAGGCTTCCAGGACAAACAAAAACTAAAGGAATTTGCAAACATGAAACCAGCCCTACAGGAAATATTGAAAGGGGTCCTCTAAGCAAAGAGAGTGCCTAAAAGCAACACAGACCAGAAAGGAACACAGACAATATACAGTAACAGTCACCTTACAGGCAATACAATGGCACTAAATTCATATCTTTCAGTAGTTACCCTGAGTGGGAATGGGCTAAATACCCCAATCAAAAGAC
The DNA here is from genome assembly GCF_037043125.1 of Eumetopias jubatus. Lineage (NCBI taxonomy): Eukaryota > Metazoa > Chordata > Mammalia > Carnivora > Otariidae > Eumetopias > Eumetopias jubatus. The sequence continues at coordinate 69,454,931 of NW_028274814.1, read as the reverse complement.
AAAGGCTATCAGATTGGATAAAAAAACAAGACCCATCGATATGCTGTCTGCAAGAGACTCATTTTAGACCCAAAGACACCCCCAGATTGAAAGTGAGGCATGGAAAACCATTTACCATGCTAATGGACACCAAAAGAAAGCTGGGGTGGCAAACCTTATAGCAGACAAATTCGATTTTAAACCAAGACTGTAATAAGAGATGAGGAAGGACACTATATCCTACTTAAAGGGTCTATCCAACAAGAAGATCTAACCATTGTAAATATCTATGCCCCTAACATGGGAGCAGCCAATAATATAAGGCACTTAATAAAAAAAGCAAAGAAACACATTGACAACAATACTATAATAGTGGGGGACTTTAACACCCCCCTCACTGAAATGGACAGATCATCTAAGCAAAAGATCAACAAGGAAATAAAGACTTTAAATGACACACTGGACCAAATGGACTTCACAGATATATTCAGAACATTCCATCCCAAAGCAACAGAATACACATTCTTCTCTAGTGCCCATGGAACATTCTCCAGAATAGATCACATCCTAGGTCACAAATCAGGACTCAATCTGTACCAAAAGATTGGGATCATTCCCTGCGTATTTTCAGACCACAATGCTTTGAAACTAGAACTCAATCACAAGAGGAAGGTCAGAAAGAACTCAAATACATGGAGGCTAAAGCTCATCCTACTAAAGAATGAATGGGTCAACCAGGAAATTAAAGAAGAATTAAAAAATTTCATGGAAACCAATGAAAATGAAAACACAATTGTTCAAAATCTTTGGGATACAGCAAAGGCAGTCCTAAGAGGAAAGTATATAGCAATACAAGCCTTTCTCAAGAAACAAGAAAGGTCTCAAGTACACAACCTAACCATACACCTAAAGGAGCCGGAGAAAGGACAGCAAATAAAGCCTAATCCAGCAGGAGAAGAGAAATAATAAAGATCAGAGCAGAAATCAATGAAATAGAAACTAAAAGAACAGTAGAACAGATCAACGAAACTAGGAGCTGGTTCTTTGAATGAATTAACAAGATTGATAAACCCCTGGACAGACCTATCAAAAAGAAAAATGACCCAAATCAACAAAATCATGAATGAAAGAGGAGAGACTACAACCAACACCAAAGAAATACAAACAACTATAAGAACATATTATGAACAACTATATACCAGCAAATTAGATAACCTGGAAGAAATGGATGCATTCCTAGAGATGTACCAACTACCAAAACTGAACCAGGAAGACATAGAAAACCTGAACAGACCTATAACCACTAAGGAAATTGAAGCAGTCATCAAAAATCTCCCAAAAAACAAAAGCCCAGGGCCAGATGGCTTTCCAGGGGAATTCTACCAAACATTTAAAGAAGAATTAATACCTATTCTTCTGAAACTGTTCCAAAAAATAGAAATGGAAGGAAAACTTCCAAACTCGTTTTATGAGGTCACCATTACCTTGATCCCCAAAGCAGACAAAGACCCCATCAAAAAGGAGAATTACAGACGAATATCCTTGATGAACATGGATGCAAAAATTCTCACCAAAATACTAGCCAATAGGATCCCACAGTACATTAAAAGGATTATTCACCACGACCAAGTGGGATTTATCCCTGGGCTGCAAGGTTGGTTCAACATCTGCAAATCAATCAACGTGATACAATACATTAACAAAAGAAAGAACAAGAATCATATGATCCTCTCAATAGATGCAGAAAAAGCATTTGACAAAGTACAGCATCCTTTCTTGAACAAAACTCTTCAGAGTACAGGGATAGAGGGTACATACCTCAATATCATAAAAGCCATCTATGAAAAACCTACAGCAAATATCATTCTCAATGGGGAAAAGCTGAGAGCTTTCCCTCTAAGGTCAGGAACGCGGCAGGGATGTCCACTATCACCACTGCTATTCGACATAGTATTAGAAGTCCTAGCCTCAGCAATCAGACAATAAAAAGAAATCAAAGGCATCCAAATCGGCAAAGAGGAAGTCAAACTCTCACTCTTTGCAGATGATATGATACTTTATGTGGAAAACCCAAAAGACTCCACCCCAAAACAGGAATTCAGTAAAGTGGCCGGACATAAAATCAATGCACAGAAATCAGTGGCATTCCTATACACCAACAACAAGACAGAAGCGAGAGAAATTAAGGAGTCGATCCCATGTACAATTGCACCCAAAACCATAAGATACCTAGGAATAAACCTAACCAAAGAGGCAAAGGATCTGTACTCAGAAAACTATAAAATACTCATGAAAGAAATTGAGGAAGACACAAAGAAATGGAAAAATGTTCCATGCCCATGGATTGGAAGAACAAATACTGTGAAGATGTTAATGCTACCTAGAGCAATCTACACATTCAATGCAATCCCCATCAAACTACCACCCACTTTTTTCAAAGAAATGGAACAAATAATCCTAAAATTTGTATGGAACAAGAAAAGACCCCGAATAGCCAGAGGAATGTTCAAAAAGAAAAGCAAAGCTGGTGGCATCACAATTCCAGACTTCTAGCTCTTTTACAAAGCTGTCATCATCAAGACAGTATGGTACTGGCACAAAAACAGACACATAGATCAATGGAACAGAATAGAGAGCCCAGAAGTGGACGCTCAACTCTATGGTCAACTCACCTTTGACAAAGCAGGAAAAAATGTTCAATGGAAAAAAGACAGTCCCCTCAACAAATGATGTTGGGAAAATTGGACAGCCAGATGCAGAAGAATGAAACTGGACCATTTCCTTACACCACACACCAAAATAGACTCCAAATGGTTGAAAGACCTAAACGTGAGACAGGAGTCCATCAAAATCCTAAAGGAGAATACAGGCAGCAACCTCTTCGACCTCAGCCGCAGCAACTTCTTCCTAGAAACATCGCCAAAGGCAAGGGAAGCAAGGGCAAAAATGAACTATTGGGACTTCATCAAGATAAAAAGCTTTTGCACAGCAAAAGAAACGGTCCACAAAACCAAAAGACAACCGACAGAATGGGAGAAGATATTTGCAAATGACATATCAGTTAAAGGGCTAGTATCCAAAATGTATAAAGAGCTTCTTAAACTCAACACCCAAAGAACAAATAATCCAATCAAGAAATGGGCAGAAGACGTGAACAGACATTTTTCCAAAGAAGACATCCAAATGGCCAACAGACATGTGAAAATGTGCTCAACATCGCTCGGCATCAGGGAAATCCAAATCAAAACCTCAATGGGATACCACCTCACACCAGTCAGAATGCCTAAAATAACATATCAGGAAACGACAGATGTTGGCGAGGATGTGGAGAAAGGGGAACCCTCCTACACTGTTGGTGGGAATGCAAGCTGGTGAAGCCACTCTGGAAAACAGTATGGAGGTTCCTCAAAAAGTTGAAAATAGAGCTACCATACGAGCCAGCAATTGTACTACTGGGTATTTACCCCAAAGATACAAATGTAGGGATCCGAAGGGGTACGTGTACCCCAATGTTTATAGCAGCAATGTCTACAATAGCCAAACTGTGAAAAGAGCCTAAATGTCCATCAACAGATGAATGGATAAAGAAGATGTGGTGTATTTATATACGATAGAATATTACGCAGCCATCAAAAATGAAATCTTGCCATTTGCAACGACGTGGATGGAACTGGAGGGTGTTATGCTGAGTGAAATAAGTCAATCATAGAAAGACATGTATCATATGACCTCACTGATATGAGGAATTCTTAATCTCAGGAAACGAACTGATGGTTCTAGAGTGGTGGGGGGTGGGAGGGATGGGGTGGCTGGGTGATAGACACTGGGGAGTGTATGTGCTATGGTGAGCTCTTTGAAGTGTGCAAGACTGTTGAATCACAGATCTGTACCTCTGAAACAAATAGTATAATATATGTTAAAAAAAAAAGAAAGAAGAAGATAGCAGGAGGGGAAGAATGAACAGAGGAATCGGAGGGGGAGATGAACCATGAGAGACGATGGACTCTGAAAAAGAAACTGAGGGTTCTAGAGGGGAGGGGGTTGGGAGGATGGGTTAGCCTGGTGATGGGTATTAAAGAGGGCATGTTCTGCATGGAGCACTGGGGGTTATACACAAACAATGAATCATGGAACACTACATCAAAAACTAATGATGAAATGTATGGTGACTAATATAACAATAAAAATTTTAAAAAAAGAATGATTATTGCTCTCTTGTAGCTTATAGTTAAAACAAAATATAATTATAGTAGTAATAATAATGATGATGGCTAACATTTATTGAATGATTCCTATGGTGCCAGGCAGCACTAAATATTTTAGATTAATTATCTCATTTAATCACCTCTGGAATAGGGATTAGTATTTTACAGATGAGTAAATTGAACATTGAGGGAAGTTTAGTAACTTGTCCACAGTCACACTTGTAATTAATGACAAAGCTATGTTGAAACTTTGGTCTGTCAACTCTAGAACCTCATTCATAAATAAATAAAATCTTTATAAAAATTCCCAGAGATTAAAATTTTTTAAAAATTCCTGTCTGCTGCAAGATTTTCAAGGTTTATCAAAACTTTACTCAGAAGAATGTACTCTATGGTAAAAGTTTGACAGTGAAAAATGATATTTTTTGAGATGAGACACTAATAGGCTTGATAATTCAAGGAAGGATATTGAGAATTAAGGATCAAAAACAAAGATAGAAAAAAAGATTTGTGGAAAAGTCTTTTATAATTGTTCCCAAAAGAAAAAATACACGTTTCCTTTTTTATCATAACTCCAAGTTAATCAATGTTTTATAATGACTAGAGAAGAAAATTGAATTTTAACTGTAACTGTGCAGTTTCAGTCATGTAGTATTTAATATTTAGTCTGAACACAATTTGCTTTATTTTTTAAAGATTTTTTAAAATTCATTTATTTGAGAGAGAGAGAGAGAGCACATGAGCGGGGTGGGGGGAAGGGCAAAGGGAGAGGGAGAACCAGACTCCCTGCTGAGCAGGGAGCCCAACATGGGGCTCCACGTGGGACTGGATCCCAGGACACTGAGATCATGACCTGAGCCTAAATCTAATATTTAACCGACGGAGCCACCCAGGTGCCCCTGTTTTTTTTGTGTTTTTGGGGGGTTTTTTTTGTTTTTTTTTTTACATCTATAAACAAGCCTAACAGATGAACTGTTCTTACTGCCAATAGACTCTGGAATGTACAAAAAGAATATATATTCTTTTGAAATCAATGAATAATAGGTATGGTTAAGAGGCTCCCTTTTCTTAAAAGACCCTATCAGAACATAAACATTCCAATATACGTTATTTTCTTTCACATAATCTCTGTATAGCATCAAGCTCAATTACTTGATCTATTGAGTCTACTGCTACAAATAATTTTAGAAATGCTCATTTGGTAATAATCATCCAATTCTGAATTGCATTTTTAAAAATTTACTATTTGTGAAACTTTACCCCTTGAAGGTGGTTTAATTTTTGGAGTAAAGCTAAAATCATTGAGCCAAGTCTTATTAAACAAGAAGAATTGCTTGTAATCCAAAATGAACTATGTCTCTAAAGTAATAAGACTAATTCTGATATGAGACTTACGGAAAGTGGAGGAGTGGTGATAGGAAAGGCATGTTGCACAATGATTTGCTTTTAATGCGAAGTGGATGATCAGCTAAATTACCAACTGACAGTGGAAGAGATTTGAGTAGTTTGTTCATGGTGAACTCAGCAGAACAAATAGTAGAATCCATAGTTGAGCTTTTATTTGAGGGTATACTCACCTAGGTAGAGCAATCACTGCTTGTCTGAGCTGGACTAACTAAAATGGTAAGTTTTATAGTGGGGCAAAGAGCAAAGAGAAGAATGGGGGATTATGGTGGTGAAGGGAAAGGTTCTGTGTATTTTTAGATTAAATGAATAATGTAAAATTTCATTTTTATTGAAAGGTTTGAGAACAAAAGCTTTCTGTTAAAATCAAAGGAGATAATTTACTCAATTATATTGAATGATGAGGAGAAATGGAACTTGACACTGTTCTCTCTTTTCACCTTTGTTATTAAATTAAGATTCACAAAATAAATAATTAAAACAGTTGTTCAGAGGTGCCTGGGTGGCTCAGTTAGTTAAGCGCCTGCCTTCGGCTCAGGTCATGATCTCAGTGTCCTGGGATTGAGCCCCACATCGGGCTCCCTGCTCAGTGGAGAGCCAGCCTCTCCCTCTGCCCCTTTCCCTGCTTGTGCTCCTCTCTCTCTCTCTCTCTCTCACTCTACTCTCTCTCAAATAAATAAATAAAATGTTAAAAAAAAAATTGTTCACAAGCATCATTCAAATACTCCCCACTGTCTTCCCTTTTGAAAACTAGCATTTCTGTTCAAACTATCATTTCTAGTATCCTTTTACAAGAACTTTTCAGAAACATATAATAGATACATTTGCACATTAATTTAAAATACATATTTGAAATACTGTTGGGATAATAATATCTTAAATTGGCATAGCATTTTGAAGTTTTCAAATTACTTTCCTATTTCTGTGGCATAGAAGCAGGAAAGATGTATTACTTAGGGTTCTCCAGAAAAACAGACTAGTAGGGGGTAGATTGGATAGATGGTAGATAGATGATAGATAGATAGATAGATAGATAGATAGATGATAAATAGATAGATGTAGGTAGATTTATGTTAAAAAATTGGCATACAATTATGGGGGATGACAAGCTTAAAATCTGTAGGGCAAGCTGGTAGGCTGGAAACTCAGGCAGGATTTTTATGTCTTGAGGTAGAATTCTTTCTTTTCAGACAAATCTTGGTTTTTACTTTCATGGCCTTCAACTTACTGGGTGAAGCCCACCCACATCATCAAGTGTAATCTTCTTCTTTTTTTTGTAGAAGTTTTTCATTTTAATTCCAGTATAGTTAACATACAGTGTCATATTAGTCTCAGGGTACAATATAGTGAATAATTAAACAATTCTATACATTACTTGGTGCTCATGATAAGTTTACTCTTAAACCTCTTCACTTATTTCACCCATCCCCCACCCACCTCCTCTCTGGTAACCATCAATTATTTTTTCTATAGTTAAGAGTCTATTTCTTGGTTTCTCTTTCTCTCTCTTCCCCCCCCCTTTGTTTTATTTCTTAAATTCCACAAATGAATGAAATCACATGGTATTTGTCTTTCTCTGGTCTACTTTGTTTAGCATTATACTCTCTAGCTCCATCCATTTAGTTGAAAATGGCAGTATTTCATTCTTTTGTATGACTGAATAATTTTCCATTGCATATATATAAATATACCACCTCTTCTTTATCCATTCATCTCTTAATGGACACTTGGGTTGCTTCCATATCTTGGTTATTGTAAATAATGCTGCTATAAACATAGGGGTGCATATATTCTTTCAAATTAGTATTTTTATATTCTTTGGGTAAATATCCAGCAGTGTAATTACTGGAAACCAGGTAGTTCTATATTTAATTTTTTGAGGAACATCCATACTGTTTTCCAGAGTGGCTGCACCAGTTTGCACACCCACCAACAGTGCAAGAGGGTTCCTTTTTCTCCACATCCTCACGAAAACTTGCTATTTCTTGTTTGTTGATTTTAGCCATTCTGATGGCTATCTCATTGTGATACCTCATTGTAGTTTCGATTTGCATTTCCCTGATGATAAGTGATATTGAGCATTATGTCTGTTGGCCAACTGTATGTCATCTTTGGAGAAATGTCTGTTCGTGTGTCTTCTGTCCATTTTTTTTGGAGTATTTCTTTTTGGGTGTTGAGTTGTATAAGTTCTTTATATATTTTGGATACTTTTTACTGGATATCATTTGAAAATATCTTCTCCTATTCAGTAGGTTGTCTTTTATTTTTGTTGATTGTTTCCTTCATTGTGCAAAAGCTTTTTTATTTTTATATAGTCCCAATAGTTTATTTTTGCTTTTATTTCCCTTGCCTTAGGACACAGATGTAGAAAAATGTTGCTATAGCCGATTTCAGAGAAATTACTGCCTGTGCTCTCCTCTAGCATTTTTATGGTTTCAGGTCTCACATTTAGGTCTTTATTTATTTTGAATTTAATTTTTGTGTATGGTGTAAGAAAGTGGTCCAGTTTTATTCTTTTGCATGTAGCTGTCCAGTTTTCCCAACACCATTTGTGGAAGAGTTTGTCCTTTTCCTATTACATATTCTTGCCTCTTTTGATGAAGTTAATTGACCATATAATTGTGGATTTGTTTCTGGGCTTTCTATCCTACTCCATTGATGTATGTGTCTATTTTTGTGCCATTAAGTATAATCTTCCTTATGTAAAGTCAACTGATCATAAATGTTAATCATATCTACAAAATGCCTTCTTGGGTTTTTTTCTTTTTCTTTTCTTTTCTCATTTGTCATGTGAGGAAACCACAACTCAGTAAAGTTAAGCAATCCAAGTAAGTCGGCCATCTAAGAATTGACAGAAGCCAGATTAGAGTTCATGTTTTGCTCCCCAGGTTATTGTTTCACCAATTCCACTCTATCACTTCTATTTTGAATGTTTTCAACAGGGCTCATAACTCTTAATATTTAACAGGGAAATTATTTCCTCAATCACAATGACTTTTTTAATGTTTCATGATTATTTAGCTAGCATAAATGTTTTGTTCTTGATTGAAAAGATCATTTTCTTGCCTGTGTCATTTATTCTTTTATTTAGTAATTTCACTTGAGCTATGTGATTCCAAAAAAAATCCAGTAGAATCTACAGTTTTACTTGTCACATGGAGAATTACCTTGATGTGATGATAGTCTCCATGTATACTACCAGGCAAGCTATCCCATGGGCCATGGAGCGGAAAGGCTTATTGACAAAATTAATATGTTTAAACTACAGTTTATTAAATCATTTGAAGATATCAGCATGAACTCATAAAAAAGAGATTGATTAGGTTAACACACTTAGATTAAGAGAGAAAATACCATACTATCTGAATCCCTTATTCAAAGCTCAAATGTCCTGTGTCTCTCTCTGCTATATTAGGTCTCCTGGCTTATAATGTGATTACGAGAGCCATAGTTGAGATTTGAACAAGACGCCCACAGATGGGCAATGATACACATTTGCCTATCAAAAAAACTAACCTGTTGAGTCACTGTGGCTTTTATTTGTGTTTCTTGGGTTGAGAAGAGAACACTTGAGACCAGAATGGGATGATAATTGTGTTATTATTATCCAGGGGTCATCATGATCATGAATTGTTCTTTATGCTTCTTTCTAAGTAACACTTTTTCTCCATCACCGTTTCTATTAATTTTATATATCTTTGGTGTATGTTAAAGATTAGTAATTTATTCTTGATATTTCATATATGTTGTAAGTTTGCCTGTATCTGACATGCTACTTTTTACTTATTATGCATACTTATATCCTATGGACTTAAAAATCAATAGCTTACTATCTATGCTTTATATTTTTTATGTGTTTTATTTACTCATACCATCTGTTTACTTGCCTTTTTACCATAATTGAATATTCTCAAATAATTTGCACATTACAATATTGGAAGAAATAATCACAAATTTTATAAACCTCCAAATCAATAATCTTAATAATAGAGATCTTTTTAAAAAGTTGCTATGAGACTAGAGCTCTAGGGTTCTTATCATAACAACGATAAAATGGTAATTATGCGAGGTAAAGGATGTGTTAACTAATCTTATTGTGGTAAACATTTTGAAATATACATATGTATCAAATTATCACATTGTAAACCTTAAACTTACACAATGTTATATGTCAGTTACATCTCAAAAAAAGGAATAAATTATAAATTACAACTCCATTGTGTAATTTTGCCCATAACATCACTTCAAATTAGATTTTTATAATGAGGAGGATTGTGCCTTTAGACTGGCAGAAGATAGCAAGTCCTGCGTTTGAGGCTTACTGCTAGAGAATCCAAATTATAAATACAGCTTCTCATGGATTAATCCAATTTCTCAGGTATTTATTTTTTAAGATGAAGTGTTATGAATATTAATACATAGCTCTTTCTATCATATGACTTAGATTCTAAACCAATTCAAATACAGACATAAATATGAAGTGGTCTCTCAGTTTGAGTAGCTCCAAGTATCAGGGCAGGAAAATCCATAAATAATTAACTACTAGAATGAACAATGTCACAAAATAATGGAAGAGGGAAGGCTATATCTAAGGGAACAGCAAAACCTTCCAAGAGAAGCCATTAAGGTTGAATTTGATGAATAGAAGTTTGCAAAATGGTTAACTGAGATGAAGAAAACACACATACAAACCATGCAGGAAAGATATGTAGGAATAAAAGAAAATACCATGGACAGAGCACGGGGCAAATTTAGAATGACTGAAGTGCAGATTTTCTTAGGGTTGGGAGACGAATATAGTAAGGCAACATGTTCATCGCATGAAAGGCCTCATAGGACTTTGTTATGGGGTTTGGACTTTCTTTTTAGACAGTGAGGAATTATAAAGGAAATTTAAACTTGGGTGTGAAATAATAAGATTTGTGTTCCCAGATATCATCTAGCTTGGGTCAGACAGATTAGATTCTGATCTTGGTTCCAATCTCAAGGCTTTGGGTAATGAGTTTCCTGCCGGCCTCTACAGCTCTTATAGTTTCTTTTTTAAGTCTTTTTGCCATGAATGTTTTTATAACTATATGCCTTTAGTATATTTATTTAATTTTAAAAGCAAAACTCTGAAAAATAATACCACTAACATCCTATGCAACTCAAAATGTCATTATTAACAAAATTCAAACTATGCATTTTTGTAAGAATAATTACAGGAGTTTGGATATATGATCAAGAATGCAGACAATGGCTTACTTTGTTCTTGTCACAACTGTTGCAGATATGGCTTGGAACAGAAAGCAAGAAAGAAAGTTAGCAGACTTCTGGTAACAGGTTAAATGAATTGAACTGCAACTTTTAGGCACTTCTGTTCATTTCTGAAAAGACTCTCTGTTTAATCTCCTGCCTGAACACATTGAAACCCTCCTTTTGTTGTGGATGACATGTATTCAGGTGTCACTCAGGGTTGGGAAACACCCTTTTTGACTGGTGCCTGGGAATCTTTAGGGCTTCTGGACTGAACAAAAGGCTCTCTCCAAATATAAAGGCTCAAATGTCTGTTCTTCTCAGCCCCTCAGGAAGCAACTGTTATTCTACCAATAATTAAAAGAGCAACAGCAACATGAACAACATGAACAAACCATTGAACTTTGTTGGTAAAATGGCAAGTGTTATATAGAATTTGTTATGCTTAAAACCTTATTTTGTATTGGTTTTATTTGGTAAAGGGATGTGCCAAACAATTTTGATTTTAAGCTTTGAATTAAAAAAAATGATTTAGACAGTCTTGAAAAGTAAAAAATTTAAATATGAATTTGAAAGCATTATTCAATAATATTTATTCACTGGGCTTATGTACATGACATATTGCCTATTCTAGGCAATTAAGTTTTCAAAGAATTATGTGCAGTGGTTTTTATAATTAAGTCAAGAAAAAGAAGAGCCAATGATGTCAGGTTCTTCAAAATTTGAATAGGAAAAAGTCCTTAGAGAAAATTAAGAAAAAAGAGGAAAAAAACATTTGCTGAAGTTCATAAGAAAAAGAGTAGGAAATTTAATTAAAAAGGCATCCTAAACCTCTTTACAACAAAAAGTCAATAAGGAAATTCAAAAGAAAGTAACAAAATAAGAAAAATATTACAACATATATAACTGAGAAAATGCAAAATTTTTAAAAATACAGTGTTCTGAAAATTCAATAAAAAGACAATCCACTAGAAAAATGGGCAAAGTTTATAAAGGAATAGTTTATACAAAAGGAAATACAAATGTCTAATAACCATATAAAACATGGTCAACCTCAAACAAAAGAAAGGCAAAACAAAATACCATTTTTGACTTATCAGATGGGTAAAGCCAAAAATTTTGGTTGTACACTGTGTATGCAAGACATTCTCAAACACTATTAGGGAATAATATATATAAAAAACATATAACATCACTGAAGATAATTTGGTAGTATCTCCAAAATTTCAAATAGAAGTACTCTTTAACCCAACACTCTCACAATTAGAAATATACAATATTGGTATACTAACACATGTATATGAGGATATAGTCTCAGGATATTTGCCTGGCTATAATAGCAAAAAGCTGTAAAAACCTAAATGTCCATCAATGGAGAACTTCTTATTTACCTACATAAAATAAGATACTATGCTGTTATAAAATAATATATAGTATAGATAGATAGATGTGCATGTTTTTATATGTGTGTGAGATAGAGACAGAAGAAGAGAGAGAAAGAGAGATGTGGAAAGATACCCAAGAACTATTAATAAGAAAAAGCAAGTTGAGGAATCATGGGTATAATACGATTACATTTGTGTATAAAAAAAGATACAGACAAAAGCACAAGCAACAAAAGAAAAAAATGAGTGATAGAATTTCCTCAAAATTAAGAAAATTTGTATTTCAAAGGACATCATAAAGAAAGTAAAAAACCCGTAGAATGGGAGAAAATATGTGCAAATCATATATAGCACAAGGCACTTTATCTAGAATATATAAAGAACTTTTCCAATTCAACAATAAAAAGACAAATAATCCGATTGAAAATGGGCAAAGGATCTAAATAGACATTTCTCCAAAGAAGATATGGTTATTAGTTAATGGTTAATAAATACATAAAACAATGTTCAGCATCATTAGTCTTTAGGGAAATGCAAATCAAAATCATGATGAGATTCCTTTGTACCCCCTTTAGAATGGTTAAAATAAAAGGCGAACAAGTGTTAGTGAGGATGTGGAGAATTGGAACCCTCATACACTGCTGACTAGGTTGTAAAATAATGCAGTACTTGGAAAACAGTTTTTCCAAGTTTAACATTTTCTAATGTTAAACAGAGGAGCACCTGGGTGGCTCAGTTGGTTAAGTGTCTGCCTTCAGCTCAGATCATAATCCCAGAGTCCTGGGATTGAGTCCCGCATCCGGCTCCCTGCTCAGCGGGAAGCCTGCTTCTCCCTCTGCCTCTCTGTCTCTCTCTGTCTCTCTCTCTCATGAATGAATAAAATCCTAAAAAAAAAAAACCTTTAAAAAAATGTTAGAGTTTACCATACGCTATAGCAATTCCACTCTTATGTATTTACTCGAGAGAATTGAAAGCAGATGTTCACCCAAAACCTTGTACATGAATGTTCATAGCAGCATTATGAATAATGCAGGAAAAAGTAGAAACTGAAACGTTTATCAACTGATGAATAGAAAAACAAAATATGATATAGCCATGCAATGGAATACTACACAGCTATAGAAAGATGGAACATAATGTACATGGTACATCAAAGATGAAATTTAAAAACATCATGCTAAGTAAAATGAGCCAGACACAAGTGGCCATAGGTTCCATGATCCCACTTATATGAAATGACAAGACCAGACAAATTCATAGACACCAGAAAATAGTTTAGTGATTGCCAGTGCAGCAGGAAATGGGGAGTAACTGATTATATGTATAGGGTATCCTTTTGGGGTGATGAAATGTTCTGAAGTTAGTGATGCTGACTTTACAACCTTGTGAATACACTAAAAGCCACTGAATTGTACCTGGAAAGGCTGAACATTAAAATATTTGAATCATATCTCAATAAAGTTATTTTTAAAAGGTAAAGGAATAGACATTTGTATACAGTTGACCCTTGAACAATGCCAGCGTTAGGGGCACTGATCCCCGACACAGTCAAAAACCTGTGTGTAACTTGACTCCCCCAAAACTTAACTACTAATAGGCCTACTGTTGACTGGAAGCCATACTGATTACATAAATATTTGATTAACACACATATTGTATGTTATATGTATTATATACTGTATTCTTACAATAAAGTAAGCTAGAGAAAAGAAAATGTTATTATGAAAATAATAGGAAAGAAAAAATACATTTACAGTACGCTACTGTATTTATAGGAAAAAATCTGCATATAAGTGGACCTGCACAATTTAAGCCCATGTCTTAAAGTGTCACTATATAATCTGAATTAGTTTATTGAACTTGGTAAAGTGCAAGTGGGAAACATCTTTACTGGTTCTCCCCACTGGGCTTCAAACAAGCTCTGCAAAATCTTCCTTTTTTGGACAGTATCTCAGGCAGATCCCCTTAATTTTTCCCTGTCACTTTCATAAATTAACAAAAAGCCTCATTTATAGGTAACAGAGACTCCAGTCTAGTCTAGTATCAAGAATTTAATTTTAACCAGTTCAAAGCTCGTCCGCTCTCCCTTCACTCTTCTAACTTGTTCTTCTACCATTTTATCCTTTCTCCTTCTACTACCTCTCATGTCTGCTTTCTGGTGCAGTTATTCAGATGCTGGCTCTTCTCTCTTGGGCTGCTTTTGTGAGCTCTCTGGACACCTCTCTCCATCCCTACTCCCCAGAGAGAGCCCTCCCTTACACTGTGCTCTCTCAGGCGGGCCCTGGCTTCTCAGATATTATCCACATACCCTTACCCCGGGTGTCTGTAGGGGTAGGATCCTTTCAAGAGGATTCAGCCCAACTACCTTCTCTGGCACACATGTAGATCACAGAAAACTTCTCGAGTACAGGTTTCTCTTCCACTGCAGGGACTCTTCCTCTGTTCAGGGTTCAGAGGCTAACCTCTCTTTTTTAAACTTTTTTTTTTTTTTTAATTCAGGAATATAGCATACCAAAAAAAGGCTACATGTTATGGATATGTACACTACAGAATAACAACATCAACAATAAAATTAACATCTATATACACACCTCCTAGATGCTCTCTTAAGAAAGAGAGCATTGCCAATTTCTTTGAATCCTGTTTCCCTCTAAGGTTGCATTCCCTTCCCTTCCCTACAACAGGTAATTGTAAATTTTGTACTGTTTTGTTTTGTTTTACATTTAATAATAGTTTTTGCCACATTTATGCCAAATACACATATATTACTAAATAATAATGTTGCTTAGCTGTGCCTGCTTTTGAACTTTATATGAATGGAGGTATATTCCAGACCCTGGAGACAGATTGTCTGGTTTTAAATCAGGTCCCGCCCCATTGATGTGATCTTGGGCAGTGACTTAATCTTTCTATACATCAGTTTCTGCATCTGTAAACTGAAGATAATAATAGCAGTTACATCACTGAATTGTTTAGAGGATTAAGTAAATGAATAATTGTAAAATACTTGGTCTGACACTAATAATTGTTTGTTTAAAAATGTTTATGTATATATTCTTCTATGACTTCTATGATGTTTTACTTAACATCTTTTTTTAACCTTTATGAATTATACCAACATTGTGGTTCATTTGTTAATTTCTCTATAACATTCTACTGTACCATAATTTATTTATCTATTCTACCTTCCATTGATATTTGAGATGTTTCCAGATTGAGGTTATTTAAGACTTACTCAAATCCTTTGATCACTTTTTAAATTTATCATTTTCTGGCTTTTTCTAAGTAAATTGTAGGAATACTTTATGTATTCTTCATACTAACCCATTGTCAGTTTTATGTAAGCAGATAAATTTCCATAGGTTTTTGCTCATCTTTACTCTTGATAATGTGTATTTATTTTATTTTATTTAAATTCACTTAATTAACATATACTGTATTCCTAGTTTGAGGTAGAGCTCAGTGATTCATCAGTTGTATATAACAGCCAGTGCTCATTACATCAAGTGCCCTCCTTAATGCCCATCACCCAGTTACCCCATCCCCCCACCCATCTCCCCCCACCAGCAACCCTCAGTTTGTTTCCTAGAGTTAGGAGTCTCTTAGAATTTGTCTCACTCTCTGATTATAACGTGTTTTTTTTTAACTCAGCAAAATTTTTTACATTCTGAGATAATTGTAGATTCACTGATAGTGTGTTTTGATAGAGAAGTTCTTAGTTTCAATGTAACCAAATTTCTCAATCTTTTCCTTTACAGTTAGTGCCTTTTTTAAAAAAAATATTTATTTATTTATTTGACAGAGAGAGAGAGAGAGAAATCACAAGCAGGCAGATAGGCAGGCAGAGGGAGAGGGAGAATCAGGCTCCCTGCTGAGCAAGGAGCCCCATGCAGGACTCGATCCCAGGATGCTGGGATCATGACCTGAGCCAAAGGCAGCCGCTTAACCAATTGAGCCACCCAGGCACCCCCAGTTGGTGCTTTTTTGTATCTTGTTTAAGAAATTCTTCCCTATCTGAGATCATGGATACCATCTTCTGTATTATCTTATAAAATGTCTATAATTTTGCCTTTTATATTTAGGTCTTTAACACACGTAGATTTATTTCTATTATTTTTCATTTGATGTGAGGTAAGGGTACACTTTCACATTCTTCCTTATTCAGTTTTTCTAGTGCCTTTTATGGAAAATTCCTCCTTTCCCACTCATCTCCATTGCCATTTCTGTCACAGATTAAATGTCTACAGATTGTAGGTCTTTCTTTGATCATTCCTTCTCCTCAACAAAAAGTTTTATCTGTTTATTGCCAGTATACAGAGATACAATTGACTTTTTTTTCTTTTTAAGATTTTATTTGTTTAACAGAGAGAGACACAGTGAGAGAGGGAACACAAGCAGGGGGAGTGGGAGAGAGAGAAGCAGGCTTCCCACAGAGCAGGGAACCCGATGTGGGGCTCGATCCCAGGACCCTGGGATCATGACCTGAGCCAAAGGCAGACGCTTAATGACTGAGCCACCCAGGCACCCCTGCAATTGACTTTTTAATAATGATTTCTAGCTAGCAACCTTATTGATAATAACAATTTTGTATATAGATTATTTTGTTTTCAATAGTGATGATCAGTTGCAAATGATAACAGTTTTATTTCTTTCTTTCCAATCCCGATTACATTTTATTTCTTTTTCTGGCCAGATTGTAGTAACTAGGACCTCCAGGACCATGCTGAAAAGAGGAGCCATAATGGACATCCTTTCCTGTTTCTGATCTATCACCATTAAGTAGGATACTTGTTGTATTTTGTGTGTTTTTGTAGACATGTGTAGATATCTTTTATAAAATTATGGAAGTTCCTTTCTATTCCTAGTTTACTAATAGCTTTTATCAAAAATGATTGTTAAATGTTATACAATGCTTTTTTAAATCTATTATGATGAGTAAGTTTTTCTATATTAAAATTTTAATACAGATAATTAGATATTCTAATATTAAATGAACTTTCTATTCTTATAATAAAATAAACTTTGACTTGATGTATCTACTTTAATAATGCCTTGTAGGCTAAATTTGCTAATATCTCATTTAAGATTGATTCGTTAATTAGGAGGGAGATACAGGCTATAATTTCCTTTTTTTTGCATTCTTCTCTGAATTTGATATTAAGTTCATACCATTTTCATTAAAGAAGTTGGAGAATGTCCCCTTTTTTATACTTCCTGAAAAAAAAATGAATGATCAAAATTTCCTTGAATGTTTGGTAGGGCACATAAAACTATATGGGTCTAGAGTTTTCTTTATGAGAATTTTGGTCTAGTGATTGAATTTCTTTTATTGCTACATGATCATACATGTTCTATTTTTTTGCCATATAACTATACAGATTTCTATTTTAGATTGGTAATTATATTTTTCTAGAGATTTGTCTATTTTGTATGTATTTCAACACTCTTTGCCATAAGGTTGTTTAGAATGTTTTAAAATACCTGCTACATGTTTTTTTTTGTTTATTTATTCGTTCTTAATATTTTTTTAAAGATTTTATTTATTTGAGAGAGAGAGAAAGAGAGCTAGAGAGAGCATGAATTGTGGAGAGGGGCAGAGGGAGAGGGAGAAACAGACTCCCTGCTGAGCAGGGAGCCCAACTCTCACCTCGATCCAAGGACACTGAGATCATGAGCTAAGCTGAAGGCAGACACTTAACTGACTGAGCCACCCAGACTCCCCTTCATTCCTAATATTTTTAAGTTGTGCTCTTTATCACTTTTTTAACTTTTTATTTTTATTCCTGTTAGTTAACATACAGTGTTATATTCGTTTCTGGTGTACAAAATAGTGAGTCAACGATTCCATATAACACCCAGTGCTCATCACAAGTGCTGTCCTTAATCCTATCACCTGTTTAACCCATTGCCCCACCAACCTCTCCTTTGATTACTATGTCTGTTCTCTATAGTTAAGTGTCTTTTTTGGTTTGTCTCTCTCTCTTTTTCCCCCCTTTGTTTGCTTGTTTTTTTCTTAAATTCCACATATGAATGAAATCATACAGTATTTGTCTTCCTCTGACTATTTCACTTAGCATTATACTCTCTAGCTCCACCCATTTTATTGGAAATGGCAAGATTTCATTTTTTATGGCTGAATAATATTCCATTATATATATATATATACCACCTCTTTATCCATTCATCAATAGATGGATACTTGGGCTGCTTGCATATCTTGGATATTGTAAATAATGCTGCTATAAACATAGGGGTGCATGTATCTCTTTGAATTAGTGTTTTTGTATTCTTTGGTTAAATACCCAGTAGTGCAATTGCTGGATCACAGGGTAGTTATATTTTTAACTTTTTGAGGAACTTCCATAGTGTTTTCCACAGAGGCTGTACCAGTTTGCACCAACAGTGCAAGAGGTTCCTTTTTTTCCACATCCTTGCCAACACTTGTTGTTTCTTGTGTTGTTGATTTTAGCCATTCTGACAGGTATGAGATGAAATCTTCTGGGGGTTTTGATTTCCATTTCCCTGATGGTAAGGGATGATGCACATCTTTTCATGTGCCTCTTGGGCATCTGTATGTCTTCTTTGGAGAAACGTCTGTTCATCTCTTCTGCCCATTTTTAATTTGAATATTTGTTTTTTGGGTGTTGAGTTGAATAAGTTCTTTATATATTTTGGATACTAACCCTTTATTGGATATCTAATTTGCAGATATTTTCTCCCATTCTGTAGTTTTGTTGATTGTTTTAGTTTTGTTGCCTTTTTGGTTCATAGATTGTTTCCTTTGCTGTGAAGAAGTTTTTATTCTGATGTAGTCCCAATAGTTTATTTTTGCTTTTGTTTCCCTTGCCTCAGGAGACATATCTAGAAAAAAAGTTGCTATGGCTGATGTCAAAGAGTTTACTGCTTATGTTCTCTTCTAAGTTTTTTATGGTTTCAGGTCTCACATTTAGGTCTTTAATCCATTTTGAATTTATTTTTGTGTATGCTGTAAGAAAGTGGTCCAGTTTCATTCTTTTTGCATGTAGCTGTCCAGTTTTCCCAACACAACTTGTTAAAGAGACTGTCCTTTTTCCATTGAATATGTTTTCTTGCTTGGTCAAAGACTAATTGACCATCTAATCATGGTTTTATTCCTGGGCTCTCCATTCTGTTCTGTTAATCTATGTGTCTATTTTTGTGGCAGTACCATACTATTTTGATTACTACAGCTTTGTAATATAACTTGAAGTCCATAATGATGGCACCAGCTTTGCTTTTCTTTTTTAAGATTGCTTTGGCTATTTGGGGTCTTTTGTAGTTCAAAACAAAGTTTAGAAATGTTTGTTCTAGTTCTGTGAAAAATGCTGTTGGTATTTTGATGGGGATTGAATTAAATGTGTAGATTGCTTTGGGTGGTATAAACATTTTAACAGTATTTGTACTTCTGATCCATGAGCAAGGAATGTCTTTGCATTTCTTTGTATCATCTTCAATTTCTTTCATCACTTTTATAGTTTTCAGAGTACAAGTTTTTTACCTCTTTGGTTAGGTTTATTCCTAGGTATCTTATGGTTTTTGGTACAATTGTAACTGGGATTGTTTTCTTAATTTCTCTTTCTGCTGCTTCATTATTGGTGTATAGAAATGCAACAGATTTCTGTACGTTGATTTTGTACCCTGCAATCAAACTGAATTCATTTATCAGTTCTGGCAGTTTTTTGGTGGAGTCTTACAGGTTTTCTATATATAATATCATGTCATCTGCAAATAGTGAAAGTTTTACTTTGCCAATTTGGATGCCTTTTATTTCTTTTTTGTTGTTTGGCCCTTTATATTTTTGATTAGAGTTTACAGTTGTATTAATCATTCCAATTTTGCACCCAGATGGCTCAGCTGGTGGAGCATGTGACTCTTGATCTTGGGGTTGTGATTTTGAGCCCCACATTGGGTGTAGAGATACTTAAAAATAAATCTTAAAAAAAAATTCCAATTTTGTTTTTGTTGACACTATTTTGTTTTCTATTTTTATTTCTTTGCTCTTTACTATAGTCTTCCTTTTACCTATTATGTTATTCTTTTCCTAATTTGTTAAATTAGAAATGTTTATTAAAATACTTTTGAAAAATTAATTTTCTAATTTTCTTATAAGAAGTTTTTATATTATTCTTCTCTTTTAATGATAATATGTCCAAATTTCCATTAGAAAATTTTTTTTTAATTTCTAAAAGTTTGGGATTATTTAAATTATAATTTTGCAATTATTTTCACTTAATTGCATCATAATTTAAAAGTGTGGTATAATAATTTAATTCTATCTTGGTTTCTTGAAATGGCAATAATTGAACATTTTATTAGTTTTTTTTAGCTTTAATTATGTTTACTTTTTTTCTTTGTTCACCATTCCTCCTGTATCTCAGAAATTTCTGGGATCATTTTCCTCTCTCAAGTTTATTTACTGAGTTTCTATAGAATACCAAAGACAAACAGATGATATTAAAAGTAGAGGAAAGAAAATCCAGCAAACCTACAAAGAATGACCATTAGATTGACTGCTGTCCCAAAACCAAAGGATATTGGAATGACATCTTCAAAATGATGAGAGGAAATAACTAGCAAATTAAAGTTCTATATCTCAGTGAAACATCTTTTAAATGAAGAAAAAAGAAAAAAGACATTTCAAACAAAAACTGAAAAAAATTACGAGTCAAGATAATGGCTGAAAATTTTCATGAATTCTTGAAAGTCATACACTTTCAGATTGAGGAAGCCAAAAGATCATAAGCAACATAAATAAAAATCAATCCAGGGGCACCTGGGTGGCTCAGATGGTTAAGCATCTGCCTTGGGCTCAGGTCAGGATCTCTGGGTCCTGGATTGGAGCCCACATCGGGCCCCACGTTGGGGCTCCTGGCTCAGCAGAGAGTCTGCTTCTCCCTCTGCCTCTCCCCCTCTGCTCATGCTCTCTCTGTCTCAAATGAATAAATAAATCTTTTTTTTTTTTTTAAAAAGAAATCAATCCATAATTTCCTCATTCTCTCTAATCATTCTGGGTCTTAGAATGGAACATATGCAAGGCTTTTTCACTCTATCCTTCATATCTCTTAAGATCTCTTCAACTATATTTCATGTTTTTGCTTCCCTGTGCTAAGCACATTTGTGTTATTCTTTTAGATCTATTTTGCAGGTCTATCCTCCTTTCTTCAGCTAGGTATAACTTACTATTTGATCTATCTCCTGAGTTTTCAGTTTTAATTATAAATATATTTCTAGAGTTTCTGTGTTTTTCCCTTTCAAATTTCATTAGCCAGTTTCAGTAGTCTTTTTTTCCCGTCTCTTATTTTTATTTCTGTTTATTAATTCTTGAAGTATATCAAACATAGTTATTTTGTACTCTGTTTCTGATAATTCTGTAACTGCAATCATTGCATATCTGATTCTCTTGAAATTGTTGGCTTGGAGTATTATGGGCCATATAGGTGGAGCTCAAGCTTATGATTAGGAAATATGAGGTGAGATATATATTTTTTCCCTTCTATCCAGATCCAAAACAAAACATGCACATATAGTTACAATCTCACATTGTCTGGTATAGTTTTTCCTAGTTTACATACTAAGGGTATCACTCTTTCCAGATCTTACTTTTAGGCAGAGGTTTCTCCTATCTGATATTTCTCAGACCTCAGATTTTGCTTCTTGTTCCTGGTATAGATGGGTTACTAAAACCCAGGTCTGCCCACACTAATACACAGATCAGACAAAGGCCACCTCCAGCTCTCTTTTATGGCAAAAGGTTCAAACTTTGTTGTTTCTAGCCTAAGTTCAACAATGCATTTAATTTTTTCATTTTCATTTTATTATTAATTTTTTTGGTGGGCAACAAAGCAAAGTTTATTGAGCAATAGCAAAGTGATAGTACAAAACTCCCGAAGAGGGAGGGGACCCGAAAGGGTTGTCCTAATTTTTTCATTTTTTTTTAAAGATTTTATTTATTTATTTGACAGACAGAGACAGCGAGAGGGGGAACACAGCAGGGAGAATAGGAGAGGGAGAAGCAGGCTTCCCGCCGGGTAGGGAGCCCAATGCGGGGCTCGATCCCAGAACCCTGGGATCAGGACCTGAGCCGAAGGCAGACATTTAATGACTGAGCCACCCAGGCGCCCCTAATTTTTTCATTTTAAATACGGGTTTTGTTTGTTTGTTTTTAAGAAAAGGCTTTATTTTTTTACAGCACCTTTAGGTTCACAGCAAAACCGGGGTACAGAGATTTCCCATATACCTCTTACATTCACACATGTACAGGCTTCCCTAGTATTAACATCCCACATCAGAGTGAGGCATTTGTTATAATTGATGAACCTAAAATGACACATCATAATCACCCATATTCTGTAGTTCACATTAGGGTCCACTCTTGATGTTGTACATTCTAAGAGTTTGGACAAATTTATAATTACATGTATCTACCATTATAATATCATATCATACCATTATAATATCATATATATCATATCTACCATTATAATATTCACTGTTCTAGAAATACTCTGTACTCTGCCTATTCATCCCTCCCTCTCCCCAATTCCTAGAAACTCTGATCTTTTTTTTTAAAGATTTTATTTATTTATTTGACAGAGAGAGACACAGTGAGAGAGGGAACACAAGCAAGGGGGAATGGGAGAGGGAGAAGCAGGCTTCCTGTGGAGCAGGGAGCCCGATGCAGGGCTCGATCTCAGGACCCTGGGATCATGACCTGAGCTGAAGGCAGATGCTTAGCGACTGAGCCACCCAGGCACCCGGAAACTCTAATCTTTAGTATCTCCATAGTTTTGCCTTCTCCAGAAGGTCATGTGGTTGTATATATACACTATGTAGCCTTTTCAAATTGGCTTCCTTTACTTAGTAACATTCATTTAAGTTTCCTCCATGTCTTTTCATGGCTTGATAGCTCATTTCTTTTTAGCATTGAATAATATACCATTGTCTAGATTTGCCACTGTTTATCCATTCACCCACTTAAAGACATCTTGGTTGCTTCCAAGTTTTGGCAATTATGAATAATGCAGCTATAAACATCTGTATACAGATTTTTGTGTGCACATAAGTTTTCAACTCCTTTGGGTAAATACCACGGAGCACAGTTGCTTGATTGAGTAAAAGTATGTTTAGATTTAAGACACCACCAGACTGTCAAAGGGCACATTCTGCGTGGAGCACTGGGTGTTATGCACAAACAATGAATCATGGAACACTACATCAAAAACTAATGATGTAATGTATGATTAACATAACAATAAAAAATTATTAAAAAAAATAAAATAAAATAAGACACCACCAGACTGTCTTCCTAAGTGGCTGTATCATTTTGTACTTCCACCAGCAATGAATGAGAGTTCCTGTTGCTCCACATCCTTGCCAGCACTTGGCGTGGTCAGTGTTCAGGATTTTGGGTATTCTGTTAGGTGGGTAGTGGTATCTCATTCTTTTCATTTGCATTTTCCTAATGACATATGACATAGATCATCTTTTCATTATGCTTATTTACCATCTGTATACTGTACCTTCTTTGTTGAGGTGTCTGTTAAGGTCTTTGACTATTTTTTTAATTGGGTTATTTGTTTTCTTACTGTTGAGTTTTAAGAGTCCTTTATCAGATGTGTCTTTTGCAAATGTTTGCACCTGATCTATGGCTTGTTTTCTCATTTTCTTTACAGTATCTTCACAGAGCAGAGGTTTTTAATTTTTAATTCAACCTAGCTTATCAATAATTTATTTCATGGATCATGCCTTTGGTGTTTATCTGTATGTAAGTTTTTATCTAGAATGTTTGATATATCAGAAGGGGGATTCAATGAACGTCTAGTATACCATACAGCCAGAAGCAGAAATCCTCTTCACTCAATTTTTCTAGGAAAGAATCAAATGCTTACCTCTGTTTACATCAATCCCAGTGGGCAACAGTCAACTTCTCCCATTTCTGTCACCAAGCTCTACTTCTGTCCTGTAACACTTGTTCAGCAGGTTTCTGCAGCTCAGTAAGTATCTAGGTAGGGAGGTGGGGAGGAAAGGGAAAAACACTATTGCATGTAGGTCCTTCTCCTGGCAGACACCCCTATTCTCAATAAATGCATTTTTTTAAATTTATTTATTTGACACAGAGAGATATAGTGAGAGAGGGAACACAAGCAGGGGGAGTGGCAGAGGGAGAAGCAGGCTTCCCGCGGAGCAGGGAGCCTGATGTGGGGCTCGATCCCAGGACCCTGGGATCATGACCGGAGCCGAAGACAGATGCTTAACAACTGAGCCACCCAGGTGCCCCAATAAATACATTTCCTGACGCATTTCTTATTTGGCTTGCTACAAGAGAGAAGTATACACAGTAATAATGCTCTTAAAAGAAATCCTCACTTTTCAATTTCTCTAGACTTCTCATATATAGGCTGGAAATAGGAGATGGCTATGGAATGACCTAAGCATTATCTACATAGCACATCTCTTTTGAACACATATTTTTCACCTGTGATACTCAGCTTTCCGGCCTTAGTAGGAACCATGAGAATACCTTTTTAAAGGTAAAATATATATGAAATTACATAATAGTATGAGTATATATGCATAGCACATTTCTGAAAGGCTAAACACAAAACAATAATTGTGGCTATCTCTGGGAAATGGGAATAATGAGTTGGTAAGGAAGGGCTATTGTTTTCCATTATATCATTTTACAATGTTTAATTTTTTTCTTTTTTACCATAAGCATCTTTTAAGTTTATTATTTAAAATGTCTAGAAAAATACTTGATTTGTGGGGGGCACCTGGGTGGCTCAGTTGGCTGTGTCCAACTCTTGTTTCGGCTCAGGTCATGATCTTACAGTCATGAGATTGAGCCCCATGTTGGGCTCTGTACTCAGCAGAGTCTGATTCAGATTCTCTCTCCTTTTCCCTCCAGCTCTCTCTCTCTCTCACTCCTTCTCAAATGAATAAATAAAAATCTAAAAAAAAAGAAAAATACTTCATTTATTAAAAAATAATATTTATAAAGTAATGGGTCAGTTTTATTGAGAACTGTGAGAAGTGAAAGGAGAATTTTTTACATATGTTTTGTTTATAAAGTTCATTTGCCAGACAGCAATTGTCCATTTACTTATGTGTTAAGCACTGGGAAATGTAAAGATAAATAAATCCTACAAAGACAAGCTATAATCTAGTGGGGGAAATAGACTTGTACATAAATAACTTAAGGGAGCCAACCAATGCATTGAAAATGGGAAAAATTGTGTGCGTCTGAGATTTCAAATTAGAAAATATGTCTGTTCTACACTGAAAATTCTTTTCCACTGGTAAACCTCCTGTATCATAAAGATGTTGAAGGTACTTTTCTACAACAAAAGGAAAATCTCCATTAATGGCATAGATTTTCTGTAACAAAATAAAATTGTCAAGCCCTTCTCCCTCACAGATGTGCCACACAGATGTCAATATTTGGTTTGTATTCTGCACATAATTTCATTCAATGATCTCCACATCAGTGATTTCATTCAGCCATGTATTATTTCTCCTTGTGATAGTAAGTGACCTCTACCTTTGTTCTTTTTTTTTTTTTGAGATTTTATTTATTTATTTGAGAGAGAGAGAGAGAGAGCATGAGAGGGGGGAGGGTCAGAGGGAGAGCAGACTCTCCACTGAGCAGGGAGACTGATGTGGGACTCGATCCTGGAACTCCAGGATCATGACCTGAGCTGAAGGCAGTCGCTTAACCAACTGAGCCACCCAGGTGCCCCTACCTTTGTTCTTTATAAAATGATTTCCCAATAGTTCAGTGCTTCTTGTAGCTGATTTTATAGGTTTCTTAGCCAAGATGTGACTTATAAATATTTGCTTTAAAAAAGGCAACTTTCTGGGGGGCACCTGGGTGGCACAGTTAGTTAAGCTTCTGACTCTTGGTTTCGGCTCAGGTCATGTTCTCAAGAGTCATGAGATTAAGCCCTGCGTCAGGTTCCACACTCAGTGCACATAGTCTGCTTGAGATTCTCTCTCCCTCTCCCTCTGCCTCTCCTGCTCATGCTCTCTCTCTCAAATAAATAAGTAAACCTTAAAAATAAAAGCAACTTTTTGGAAAAGGCAAAACTATGGAGACAGTTTTAAAAGATCAGTAGTTGCCAGGGGTCAGGGGGAAGAAAGGAGGGATAAATAAGTGAAGAAGGGGATTTTTAGGCCAGTTAATCTATTCTGAATGATACTGTCATGTGGATACATGTCATTATACATTTATCAGAACCAAGAATGTACAATACAAAGAGTAAGCCCTAACTCTGGACTTTAGTTAGTAATAATGTATCAATATTGGCTCATTGATTGTAACAAATGTACTACACTAATGCAAGATATTAACAATAAGGGAAACTGAGGAGGATGGAGGAGGTATATAGGAACTCTATACTTTACACTCAATTTTTCTGTAACATAAAACTGTTCAAAAAATAAAATCAATTAATTAAAACAAAATAAAAGGCAACTTTGAATTTAAGTTGCCCTTGAGGTGTTGCTTACTGCTTCACCTTTAGATACAAATGCTTCAATTTAATAATAGAAAGCATCAATGTTGCCTTTTTCTGTGCAAAACCTGATTTTTTTTAACGAGAAAGGCTGCCAATCTCTTTTGAAAGTGTGACAAAGTTTATAACAACTTTTGCATTGGTATCTAGATGTAAATGAACAACTAGAGCAGTACAATTTAGTTTTCATACATTCAGCCTCAAAAGTCCTATTCTCACATTTAAATTTTGACTGCTAGTGCAATCACCACACTCAGATTCATTTGTTCCAGTACGTAAAAATACCCATTCTAAAAGAGAGTATTTTGGAAGACGTCATTTCTACTTTTTCTCTCATAAAGCCTATTTTAAAACACATTTCCTCTAAAAAATCTTTTCTGACACTACACTTTACTGAATCACTACCTGACTTTCTGAATAGTGCTCACTCTTCTCTTATTTCTGACTTCTCTTTGCAGCCAGAAATAATAGCTCAAAGCACTTATAGGAATACTTGCTTTATTGTGCTTCACAGATTTTTTACAAATTGAAGCTTTGTGGCAATCCTGCATCAACCAAGACTAATAGTGCCATTTTCCCAACAGCATTTGCTCATTTCATGTCTCTGTGTCACATTTTGGTAATTCTAACCATATTTCAAACTTTTATATTATTACACTTGTTATGGTGATCTATGATTAGTGATCTCTGATGTTACTATTGTAATTGTTTTTGGATTCCAAAAAACTGCACCCATATAAGACAGCAAACTTAATAAATGTGTGTGTTCTGACTGTTCCATATTGCCTGAGACAAAACAATTGAAATTAGGACAATTAATAATCCTACAATGTCCTTTCCATGTTCAAGTGAAAGAAAGAGTCCCACGTTTCTCACTTTACAGCAGCTAGAAATTATTAAGCTCAGTGAAGAAGGCATGTTGGAAACCAAGACAGGCTGAAAGCCAGGCCTCTTGTGCTGAACAGTTAGCCAAGTTGTGAACGCAACGGAAAAGTTCTTGAAGAAAATTAAAAGTGCTACTCCAGTGAATATGAGAATGATGAGAAGTAAAACAGCCTTATTGCTGATATGGAGAAAGTTTGAGTGGTCTGGACAAAAGATCAAGCCAGCCACAACATTTCCTTCAGCCAAAGCCTAATCCACAGCAAGACCCTGACTGTTCAATTCTATGAAGGCTGAGAGAGTTAAGAAGCTGCAGAAGAGGGGTGCCTGGGTGGCTCAGTTGCTTAAGTGGCCAACTCTTGATTTCGGCTGAGGTCATGATCTCAGGGTCATGGGATTGAGCCCCATGTTGGGCTCCATGCTCCGTACATAGTCTGCTTGTCCTTCTCCCTCTCTGCTCCTCCCCCTGCCGTCTCTCTTCCTCTCTAAAATGAATAAAGACATAAAATCTTTAAAAAAAAGCTGCAGAAGAAAAGTTGGAAGCTAGCAGAGCTTGATTCATGAAGTTTAAGGAAAGAAGCCATGTCTAACATTAAAATGCAAGGTAAAGCAGCAAATGCTGATGCAGACATGGCAGCAACATTGAGACAAGACTCTCCACCAGCAAAAGGATTATGTGTGACTCAATGAAAGCGGAGATGATGGTTGGCATTTTTTAGCAATAAAGTATTTTAAAATTAAGGTATGTACATATTTTTTAGCCATACTGCTATTGCACGGTTAACAAAGTACGGCTTAGAGTAAACACAACTTTTGTAAGTACTGGGAAACAAAAAAATTCATTTCACTAGCTCTATTGCAATATTTGCTTTATTGCAGTGGTCTGGAATGTGTAATAACTCCAAGGTATGCCTGTACTTTGTGCCAGACACTCCGTGTGTTAAGCATTTTACTTATATTAATCTTCAAGATAACACTTCCTGGTAGATAGAATGATTTCTATTTTACTAAAACTGAACGAAGGCAGGATTATGAATTAGGTCTTGTCTGACACCATCAGCTTTATGCTTTTAAGGACTTTACCATAATTTTTTAAGGACTTTACCATACATCAGTGTAAACCTTTTATATGTTGCTGCACTATTTAATAAATTTAAATTCTTGCCCACATGCATGTTTGTGAAGTCCAAGGAAATGGTAAACTCTGAAGGGAAAGCACTGTGAATCCTTTTTATCTCTTGGCTGAAGGTTCCTTTCTCCAGTGAGTCCTTAGTCTTGTATTTAGTCCTTAACAAATACTGACAACTAGCTCTAAAACCAGTTTTTTTTAAACTGCAGGGCTCACCAAATTCAGAAAGAATACTAATTTTCCACTGAAACATTTTTACTCAGTAAATGCAAAAACTCAAGCACCAGGAAGAGGTGCTGCCTTAAAATACAAAAATTCAGTAAAATGATGAGAATATATTGTGTTTCCTGTTTGCAAAGTGTTTTTAATATATATTATCTCTTTTAATTTGCACAACACGCCTACACAGGAAAAATTATATAGACAGTTTAAAGATGAAAATTCTGGGACTCAGAAAAATGAAGAGACTTGTTTATACTTAGATAGTAGTAATTAGTGGATTCAGACTCCAACCTAAGTGTTCTTAGATTCCAGATCCCAGATTACTCAAGACTTGACAGTTTTTTTGTCTGTGTGTTCATTTAAAAATTTTCATTACAGCCAAACTGCCATCCAGAGAGGTTGCTACCAATTTTTAGCTAATGTAATTGTTAAAAGTGTTAACTTGGCTGGGCGCCTGGGTGGTTTAGTTGGTTAAGTATCTGCCTTCAGCTCAGGTCATGATCCCAGGGTCCTAGGATCGAGCTCCACGTCGGGCTCCCTGCTCAGAGGGGGAGGCTGCTTCTCCCTCTCCACCTGCTTGTGCTCGCTCTATCAAATAAATGAATAAATAAAATCTTTAAAAAAAGTGTTAACTTGAGAGTCACTAACTGTGGGACCTTGGTATAAATCACTAGATATGCTGTCCCTCAGTTCAACTGTAAAATGTGAATGACAATATAGCAGCTGCCCACAGGGTTAATCCTCAGGATTAAGCGAGTTAACACACATAAAGGACTGAAAAGAGTACTTGGCACATTGCAAGACCTATATAAGAGCACCAAACCGTTGTTGGCACTTGAGATTCTATCAGAATGTCATTATTATTATTAACAACCTGATGGGTATAAAATGCTGTTGATTTACTGTTTTTTAAATTATTATTCAATTTATTTTAACAAAAACTCTAGTATTATTTTATTTTGCAGTTTCCTAATTACCAGTAAGGTTGAGCATCTTTTTGTGTTTTTTGTTTTTGTTTCTTTGTATTATCTGTTCAGTGAATGATCAATTCATACCCTTTGCACATTTTTAAAAATCTGTTTTATATTTTCATATTGATTTGTGTTTTATAATACATCCTGTATATTAATCCTTTGTAATACATATAGCAGTATTTTTCTTTAGTTGTTACTTATCTTTTAACTTTGTTCATGGTGTCTTTTTGGTTGCAGTTTTAAAATTTTATGTACTTAAGTTTATTAAGCTTTTCCTTCATGGTTTTCTATTCATATCATACATTTTACATTTTCTTCAATATTTATACAGTTTTGGTTTTTATATGTGCGTGTTTAATGCCCTAGGAATTAATTTTTGTGACTGGGGAGAGGGAGAGTTCCCCTCCCATCCCCCCCCCCCAAAATGGGTAGGCATCCCCACATGAATGAGCTGGAATTTGGTCATCTATCTAGGTTTGAGCCTTTGCACTCCCCATCCCTCCAAATCTAAGCTCTTGCTTCTGTAGTGACTTCTTTAAAAAATTAGGGTAGATAATCTGATCAATTCTTTCTTGGCTTTAGTTTTCCACCATATATATGGAAGCTGATATTGAAGAGGGTTGTAGACATCCAGCTCAGTACCACTGAAAGGCAGTTGGAGATGGGAGTTTGGTGATTAAGTAGGCAAGCAAGTCTTAAAGGTCATTGTCTTGGCTTTGCCGCCATAACAAAATACCATGGACTAGGAGGTTTAAACAACAGAAGTTTATTTCTCACAGTTCTAGAGGCTGCAAAGTCCAAGATCAAGGTGCTGGCCAATTTGAGTGAGTGCGTGATGAGAACTCTCTTTCTGTTGTAGTTGGCTGCCTTCTTGCTGTATGCTCATATGACTTCTTTGTGCACAGACAGCAAGCTTGCTAGTGTTCTTTTCTTTTTTTTTTCTTTTCTTTCTTTTCTCTTCTCTTTTAAGTAGGCTCCACGTGTGGAACTCAAGAGTGGGGCTTGAACTCATGACCCTGAGATCAAGACCTGAGTTGAGATCAAGAGTTGGACACTTAACTGACTGAGCCACCCAGGGGCCCCTGGTGTCTTTTCTTATAAGGACACTAATACCATCACGAGGGGCCCACCCTCATGACATCATCTAAACCTAATTATCTTCCAAAGTCCTCATCTCTAAATGCTATCACACTGGGGGGGGGGGTGGCTAGGACTTCAACATATGAATTTGGTGGGGGAGTGTGGGGGTTATAAACTTTCAGTCCATAACAGTCATTCTTACAGAGCAGTAGGTCATCTGTTGGTCATAGCTTTCTATCTCAGACAGCCTTCAGGGCTGGGTTGATTTCAAAGGGGCGGAATGAATGGCCTCTTGACACGTCAGAGCAACTTCATGCAGGCTGGAGATGCTGCTATCATCCGTACCCTGAGGTTAGCCCATAAGAAAGTAGAAGCTGTGCTATTTCAGTGTGCCCAGTGTAGTTGTAGTTGGCCCAGTGTAGACAGCATCACCTTAGTGATTACCTTAGTGATTTGGGACTGCCACTTGGCTCCACTTTCTAGCAGGAATGGCATAGAGCATAGTGCCCATTATGGCTGGGATATTAAGGAGCATCACAGCCATGTCATTCAAAGTTACCAACTGGATTCCCTTCTAAGTGTCAATCTCCTCTAGCATCTGATTCATGCTGAATACTGCACTCTGGTGACACAGTAGGGGCCTCATGCACGTGGTCTGGGTACTGCCATCCTGGCCTTGCCTCCACCTCAGGCATGGAGTCCCAGGGAGGTGAGGGGCCCCAGCCTGTAAAGATATTACATTTTAAAATTATTCCACCCACCAGTAAACACAAAACAAACTGATCTGGTATTTAGATTCATTAAGAAATTAAAATAATTAGAAAATACTATTATTGATGTATGATGTTGCCAAATGAAAGCATCACATATGCATTAATGAGGCCTACAGGGAGCTTTAAGGAGCAACAAAAAATAGTAACACAATATGGTTCACATGTTAGCATTCTTTTTTGTGTAAACTCATAAAATTTTATTTATATTTAGCATTTGCCTCTAAATCTAAACTCTCAGGTCAGAATATGATAGGGATTTGGTGTGGTGAAACTTCCCAAATCTTTTTTGTATGTTATGCTGAATTGTTTCCCAAATTTAAACATAGCAGGATCAAAATAAAACCCATGGGCACATCTACATATCCTGCACATGCAGTAAAAGCTAGTGCAACTTAACTGATGAGGCTATGTTCCATGAAGAACAGCTAGTGTTTCCTTAACTGAAGTTCATGTTTATTAACATTTGAAAGTACCATTCATTGATCCTTTTCCAATTTGGATATTTACTGAGCATCTACTTTGTGCCATTGCACATAATAGGCATTGGGCACAAAGCAATGTACATGATACATGATCCATAACTTGCTGGAGGTTACAGTCGAATATGTGGAATTTTCAGCCAAATAAAAAAGAAAGAACAGAATATGTCAAGAAGACATGAATTTTTACTATATGATTTCACTCATATGTTGAATTTAAGAAACAAAACAAATGAACAAATTAAAAAAGAAGACAAACCAAAAAAAAAGACTCCTAACTATAGAGAACAAACTGATGGCTACCAGAGGGGAGGTGGGTGGGAGGATGGGGGAAATAGGGAAATAGGGGATGGGGATTAAGAATTCGCTTATCATGATGAGCACTGAGTAATGTAAAGAATTGTGGAATCACTATTTGTACACCTGAAACTGATATAATGCTCAATTATGCTGGAATTAAAATAAAAAATTTTTGTTTTAATAAAAAATGAAGGCATGGATTTGATAAAGAACAAGGATTATGAATGTGATCTAGGTGAAAGTAAATTTGTGCAGAAGGTTTAAACTGTCATGAGGGTAAAGAAATTCTGAAAAGGACACAGAACTTTCAGGTATGGAGATGGCAAATAGGGTGTCTTAGAAACACAGATATCAAACTATTCTTTGATTTTAACTCAGAAACCATACTATCCTGTGGAATTCTTTTCAGGTTAATAAAGTAATAAAAAACAGATTGTTATGGAAGTATTTTTTTTAGAAAAATGCATGTGTATAGAGCTCATGACACTATTAATATTTTGATTTTATACATTTACTAGTTTTTTTAACCAAACATTCAGATAAATATTTCCAAAATCTTAATGATATAAAAAGAATTTATAGATAATTTGGTAGGTGTTCTGGTGCTTAGACACTGATGCTGGGATGAATTTAAGAAAGGCAGACTGGAGTCAGAGATACCATTTGGGAAGAAAATACAATAGTTTTGACAATTGTTTGATGTTTGAGTTAATAGTTTTCTTTGATGTATGTCTTATATAGTTTATATCATTATATTTTAATATTTAGTGACTAAAATATGTGGGCATTTAAAAAATTTTACTGAAGCTTTCTGTGCTTTGAAAAATCATAACTTATTTTTAGGGGCACCTGGCTGGCTGAGTCAGTAGAGCATACGACTCTTGATCTTGGAGTTGTGAGTTTGAGCCCCAGGTTGGGTATAAAGATTATTTAAAAACTTTTTTAAACCATAAGTTATTATTTTATTTTTTTAAAGATTTTATTTATTTATTTGACAGAGAGAGACACACAGCGAGAGAGGGAACACAAGCAGGGGGAGTGGGAGAGGGAGAAATAGGGGGAGAGGGAAAGGGAGAAGCAGGCTTCCCATGGAGCAGGGAGCCCCACGTGGGACTCGATCCCAGGACCCTAGGATCATGACCTGAGCTGAAGGCAGACGCTTAATGACTGAGTCACCCAGGTGCTCCTATTTTATTTTTTTAGAGAGAGAGAGAGAGAGAGAGAGAGAGAGAGACCAGGGGGTGGGGAGGGGCAGAGGGAAGGGAAGAGAGACTCTTAAGCAGGCTCCACACCCAGCATGGAGCCTAACGTGGGGCTGGATTTCAGGACCCTGAGATCATGACCTGAGCCTAAATCAAGAGTGAGACGCTTAACCACCTGAGTCACCCAGGTGCCCCACAACTTATTTTGAACAGAATACTCCTAATATGTAATTTTCAATGGTTTACAATACATCAGATATTAGTAACACAGTAATTTTTGCCCTGTCAAGAATATACTGAGGAAAGAGAAGCATTGCCTTTCTTCCCTTTCTTTCCTCCTTCTTTTTTTTTTTCCTAATGGTTTATAATCCATAGAGTCCATGAGTCCATGGATATTTATTATAAATAATGGAAGAAATAAATAAATGAGGGAATGAGGACAGCTGTTCCTTCTAGTTGAATTCCAATTAATAAAAATAGAAGGAAAGATGAAAATAGAAAATCACTATTAGGCAAATTTCCTAGTAATTATTGTAGATAAGAATCATTGACAGATGCTAAAATTAGTGGATGAAAGTATAAGAAAAAAGATGATCATATTGTCAACACAACTTCCCATATTTATTAATTACAAAGACAAAATAATAATTTTACAGTGAAGAAATTCAGCAGACACCACCTCAACCACATGATCAAAGTTAACAGTCACTGGTGCTGTGGACTGAATTGCATCCTCCACAAATTCATATCTTGAACTCTAAACCAATGTGACTATATTTGGAGATAGAATCTTTACTGAAGTAATTAAGATTAAATGAAGTTCTAAGATAGGGCCTTGATCTGATAGAATTAGTGTCCTTATAAGAAGAGACATCAGAGAACTTACTCTCTACACAGCACAAAGGCAGCTGTTTATGAGCCAGAGAGTCCTTACCAGAAACCGAAACTGCCAGACCTTGATCTGGGTCTTCTAGCCTCCAGAACCATTAAAAAAAAAAAAAAAAAAAAGTCTGCTGTTTAAGCGACCAGGTCTATGATATTTTGTTAGGTCAACTGATGAATTCAACCTGGTGATAAGACATATTGGCATCATTTGCCTCTTGATAAGATGCACTGCAGAGGCCACAACATTACTTCTCTTGGTATTATTAAAGAAAAATGCATAAAATCCATCAAATCTTAAGAAAATATCACACATACCCAAAATGAGTAATATTCTACAAAAGAAATGGCCAGTACTCCTCAACGGTGTCAAGGTCTTGAAATACAAAGAAATAATCACAGATTGAAGAAGACTAAGAGGACATGACAGCTAAATGCAATGTGCATCCTGGATTGGACCCCCTGAAACAAAACAAGGACTTTATGAAAACTAATGGTAATGTTCTGGTTTGATAATTCTAGTATATTTATATAGGTTGTTATATTAGGGGAGCTGAGCACATAGGAGCTCTTTATTCTATTTTTGCTACTTTTTGGAAGTCTAAAATTATTCCAAAATAAAAAAAAAAGATATAAATTGTGTGTATATGTGCATTTTCAGAACTTGATCACTTCTCACTACCTTTATTGCTGAGCCTGGCCCAAGTCAGATCATCTCCTGCCTAGATTATGGCAATAGCCACCTAACCATCTCTCTCATTCCATCTCTAGCTTCCCTAAGTTTATTTCCAACCCAGTGGTCAGAGTGATCCCATTAAAACACAGTTAGCTGTCACTACTTAGCTCAATAGAACCCAATGGCATCGTATCCCAACTCCCCGATTTTATGGTTTAGAAGGTCTACCTTGTATGATAATCTGATAATCATCTGGCCTTTTCTTTGTATTACCCACCCCTCCCTTTGACCTCTCTAACATCATCTCTTACTGTTTTCTTCCTCGCTTATTTTACTCCAGCCATATTGCCCACTTTGTTGTTCCTTAAACAGGGTCAAGCATATTTGGATCTGAAGGTTTTTGCATTTGCTCTTCCCTCTGCTAGGGATGCTTTTCCTCCAGTTTCCCCATGGCTCATTCCTTCACTTCTTTCAGGTCTTTCTCAGGGATGCCTATTCATTAAGACTTTTTCTGATTGTTTTCTTTAAAATATGAAACATTCCTACCTTCCAAGCATTGTGTATACTCCTTTTTTTTTCCTATAACATTAATCACCATCAAGCATGTATTACATTTTACTTATATTGTTTATCTTTCTCTCTCCTAAAAAATGTAAGCTCTAGGAGGGCAAAAGTTTTTGCCTATTTTGTTTTCTGCTATATTCCAATGCCTAAAATAGTGTTTGCACAGAGTTGTTGAATAAATGGTTGCATGAATGGGTAGTAAGTGCCATCTAGATTGAATTTAAGCCATGGGGGAAAGTATAAAAAGGCAAGGAAAGTGGACCTGGCACCATTACTTAGGAGTTTCAAGATTTAGAGATGAGGAAGTGAAGGCCTGTAAAGAAATCTAAAATACAGCCATCTGAATTAGTGGCCTAGAAATAGAGAGTATTTCAGAAAAAAAAAACAGCACAGTTAACTCTTAATTGCTATTTGGAATTCAAGGGCAATGTTGCCAGAAGAGAGATTTTCGGTTATCCATAAACATTTATAGACTATCAAATGACATGCATTGTTTGGAGATGCAAAAATATTATAAGATATGGTAACTACTTTTTTTTAAAAAAGATTTTATTTGAGAGAGGGAGAGAGAGGAGAGAGAGAGAGAACAGGAGCTGGGGGCAAGGGCAGAGGGAGAGGGAGAGGGAGAAGCAGACTCCCTGCTGAGCAGGGAGTCTGACATGGGGCTTGAACCCAGGACCCTGAATCATGACCTGAGCTGATGGCAGATGCTTAAGTGACTGAGCCACCCAGGCGTCCCGGTATCTACTTTATAAAAGCTTACAATCTAGTGGGAAAGACATCTTTAAAACAGATAAATTCAAAGTAAATTAATAACCTTAATAATGCCTCTGTATAATGCGAGTGTATCAAAGGGGCCGTGGTCTAACCTAAGTGTGAGGGCATAAAGAAGAGTCTAGGGGCACCTGGCTGGCTCAATCGGTAGAGCATGTGACTCTTGATCTCGGGGTTGTGAGTTCAAGTCCCACATTGGGTGTAGAGATTACTTAAAAATAAAATCTCAAAAAAGAAAAAAAAAGTCTAAGAACACTTTCAAGATTGGGTAGAATTTTTTTCAAATAAACAAGGGGTAGAATGGAGATAAGGTGATGAAAGTAGCTTAAGAAATTCTACCCAAAATTCTTTCACTTGCTGGATTTAGAGATATTTTTGAAAACCACTTTATAAATTCATAATTTCTGATTGGAAGGACCCTCCAAGACGTTTTATTTTTATTTTTTAAATACCTTATTCATTTATTTGTCAGAGAGAGAGAGAGAGGGCACAAGAAGTGGGAGTGGCAGGCAGAGGGAGAGGCAGGCTCCCCGCTGAGCAAGGAGCCTGATGCAGGACTTGATCCCAGGACCCTGGGATCATGACCTGAGCTGAAGGCGGACTCTTAACTGACTGAGCCACCCAGGCGTCCCTTTTTAAAATTTTTTTAAAAAGATTTTATTTATTTATTTGTCAGAGAGAGAGAGAAAGAGAGAGAACCTCCAAGGACTTTTAGATCATATTTCCCTGTGTTCTCTCCAGTTGATGCCTGCATTTTTTGATGGTATCATCAAGTGGTTTTTTAGCTATGCCTGAATGTTTTCAATGACAGGAAGTTTAATATCTTAATCCCCTATCATTCTTCTCCCATAATGCTAAATCCTGTTAAGAATGTCTTTCATTTATAAGTCCTACTTCTTCATTTTTACCATGATCTATTAAGATGTGTTGTTTAGGGCCTTACCATGTTATAACTAAATTAGTATGATATGTGTGCCCCACTGAGTCTCTCAAGTTCATCTCACAGATCTGAACCAGACTCAATTCTTTTTTTTTTTTAATATTTATTTATTTTGACAGAGAGAAAGACAGCGAAAGAGGGAACAGGAGCAGGGGGAGTGGGAGAGGAAGAAGCAGGCTTCCCGCGGGGCAGAGCCCGACGTGGGGCTCGATCCCAGGACTCTGAGACCATGACCTGAGCCGAAGGCAGATGCTTCTGGGAGTCTGCTTCTCCCTTTCCTTCTGCCACCTCCCACAAACCCCTGCTCATGCTCTCTCTCTTTCAAATAAATAAAATAAAATAAAAACGAAATTCAGTTAAGAGATAGGAAAAAAAGTGGTGTTATTGATGAATAAATAAAAGAGGAGGGGCAGTAAATGGTGAAATGTTCTCAATTAAAAATAACTAATAAAATTATCTTTCAGTGATTCAGTTCTACAATATTCCAAAATAAAAAAACAAAAAGAATGAATGACTATCCCAAAAAGCTTATCAAGTTCAGTCCTGCACAGTTAGAAAAAAAAACACACTCCTCTTAACAAACTTGGCTCAAAACTTTGGCTCAAGACCAGCATGACTTAATAGCTGTAATTTGCATTTGAATGCAATTAACTGGGCCAGTACTTTGGGGTAATCAAGCTGTGTGCAATATGCATAAGCTGCAAACTCAACAAAAGTCCAAAGCACTGGAGAGAAATTTTTAATCTGTGAATTCCCCTTAGATTTGGAATCCAAGTCCAAGCCCTTAAATTAAATTTTAGATTTCAAAACTATAATTTCAAGTGTGAACACTGAAATCTAACTTAAAAAAAAAGATTTTATTTATTTATTTATCAGAAAGAGAGAGACAGAAAAATACAGAGCACAAGCAGGGGGAGAGGCAGGCAGAGGCAGAGGGAGAAGCAGGCTCGCGGGACTCGATCCCAGGACCCTGAGACCACGACCCGAGCAGGAGGCAGACGCCCAACTGACTGAGCCACCCAGGTATCCCTGAAATTTAACTTTTATCTACTTGTTTATTTTTAATGAAGAGAAGTTTAGATACTTGCCATTATTTTCCCTCAGAAGAAGAATTTCACTATTTTTATAAAAGCGATTGATGTTATTTTAAGAATTTCAAGCAATATAAAAAGATACAAAAGTGGGGCACCTGGGTGGCTCAGTCAGTTGAGCAGCTGCCTTCGGCTCGGGTCGTGGTCCTGGGGTCCTGGAATCAAGTCCCACATCGGGATCCTTGCTCAGCGGAGCACCTGCTTCTCCCTCTGCCTCTGCCTGCCTCTCTGCCTGCTTGTGCTTCTCTCTATCTCTCTGTCAAATAAATTAATTAAAAAAAAAAAGATACAAAAGGAAATGAAAAAATCCCTCAAACCCTACTTTCCACCCAGAAATGACTCACACCAATATTCAAAATAAACATAAATGAGAAAAATGTGAAGAAAATGGGTATTCAGTTAAAAGTTTGACTTTTCTAGTAATGTTACGAGTCATTAAAAATAAATTTACAAAATGTTAACAAATTGCTTTTATCATAAGGTAAACTACTACTTTAAGTATTTAAGCTCACCTTGTGTCAGTCTGCAGTATATATTCTTCACAAGCAAATACTTTTAATGTAGGCTGAGATTTTCAAAGCCTAAAGAATACAATGTATAGTGCAATTAACAGAGAAGAACAAAGAACCTAGAACAGGGGGTGGAAATAAGTAGATTTTAATTGAGCTCTGCCAACTGGGTAGTATGCCTGTGTACTGGGGCGGGGTGGGTGGGTGGAGGTGGGCAGAAAGAGAGTAGAGGCAGGGGGCCGGGAGCTGGTGGTGGTGATCAATTCTCCTCTCATGAACTGTTTACCTGTCTGTAAAATGAAAGGGGTGGATTAGAATTGTAAAATATTCTCCATCTCCAAAATTATAGGAGCCTAGCTTACCTTTGTGGGTTTACAGAATCTCAGGTGCTCTGGTTTCCTTCCTGATAGTTTGAATGCCACCTTCAACAGACACTATGGTGTGGAAATAGTCTCTTTGAGAACTATAACTGGTAGGCAGCAGACTATCTACAATGAAAACTTGTTCTGTGTTGAAATCAAAGCATAGCATGCCCTTCTTCTGGGAATCACTTATTTGTCCAACAAATAAGTGCTGGCTGCACTCTTGAATTTTCCACAGAATCTGCCCTTTAATAATTTACAGTCTAGTTGAGGAGTTAAAAAGTGATCATTACAATAATAACAAAGACATTAATGAAATGTGATGAAGATTTGAAAGGAGAAAAAAAATCATACATCTGGTCCAGAGGCAGAGTGAAATCAGGAATGGGTTGAAGAAAGGGTGATTTTTGAGTGAGACCTGAAATAAAGATAAGATTTTGACAGATAGATATTGTTGGGAAGGCCTCTGTTTCCTCATATGTTATATGGAAGTAATAATCGTACCCAACTTCTAGAGATGAGAGAATTACGTGAAATAATGCATGACAGTCACTTCACACATTATACTGGCATGGTAGAAGAGTCCTATAAATGCTTTCCATTGTTATTAATGAGGAAAATGTATAAAACAACACGAATCACTGAAGGAAAATTGATATTTCTGATTGTGGTATTAAGGGTTAGTTTCCTAGAGACTTTTTTTAAAAAAACAGGATTTCTGAGGAGGTGGCTGTCTAGGCATGCTTTTCCAAAGCTGGTTGTTTGCACATAAAGTTGTAATCAGAACTTTTTCTTTTAATCTTTTCTGCTAGCAGCAAAAAGGAAGAGGCAAATAACTTTTAATGACTGATTAGAATGTGGAAACCAGAAAAACACTGGGTAGAGGGCCTCGAGGGGAAAAAACTGGTGAGATAGTTGCCCTGATGCATGTTGTAGCTTCTTTTTGGCTGCCTGTTTAGGGTGTGCTAGAATCGATCTTTCTTCCAAGTATACCTTAGACAGGTGCAGCTGTAGCATCCGTATCTGCTTTTTATTTATTTATTTTTAATTTTATATATATATATTTTTTATTTTTTAATTATGTTATGTTAATCACCATACATCATTAGTTTTTGATGTAGTGTTCCATGATTCATCGTTTGCGTATAACACCCAGTGCTCCATTCTTTAATACCCATCACCAGGCTAACCCATCCCCTCACCCCCCTCCCCTCTAGAACCCTCAGTTTGTTTCTCAGAGTCCATAGTCTCTCATGGTTCGTCTCCCCTCCGATTTCCCCCCCTTCATTTTTCCCTTCCTGCTATCTTCTTCTTCTTTTTTTTTAAACATATAATGTATTATTTGTTTCAGAGGTACAGTGTGTATCTGCTTTTTAAAACACTTTGTATTATGGAGATATTTACCATAAAATTAGCTAGTTTTATGGAGTACTTATTGAGTTAGTGCTGGGATTAACAAATGATAAGCAGAGCCTTTTCAGTTTCCAAAACAACTCTATAAGGTGAAAAATACATTACTTACATATAAGAAGCTGAGACTTAGAAAGGTCCCATATCTTGCCCAAAGTCACTTAGTCATTTGGCTTATCTTTAATGATCTATATTATGTGTCAGCCACTGTTCTAGGAGCTACAAATACATTAATGAAAAAAAAAGAAAAGATCTCTGCTCGTATTCAAATGGAGGGAGGCAGACAATAATCAAAAAATATTAACAAGAAAATATCACTTAGTGAAAAGGGCTATGAAGAAATAAAATAGTGCTGTGATAGTGAATAAGTGGGGGTTCATGGTGCTGGCTTCCTGGGTGAAAAGTTAGTGCAGTCACACAGGGTCCTGGACTTAGAGGGGCCCTGCTCTAAGTTT
Organism: Eumetopias jubatus; assembly: GCF_037043125.1. Taxonomy (NCBI): domain Eukaryota; kingdom Metazoa; phylum Chordata; class Mammalia; order Carnivora; family Otariidae; genus Eumetopias; species Eumetopias jubatus. Next base: position 69,413,488 of record NW_028274814.1, on the reverse strand, counting down.
AATGCTCTACACTCACTGTCTTGAAATGCTTAATAATTTTATCTTTGGATTTGTGTTTTGTGAGGGACGTCTGATAAAACACTGGTACATGTGGGTAAGTAGAGGACATAGGGCAATCTCCATGTCCTCCATTCCCTGTCACACCATTGTCACATAGCTTTTGTGATGCCCTGTGAACATGGACTTCTCTGGTCGACCCACAATGTGTGGGAGTTCCGTGAGATTCAAAGCCAGTGGGAGTACAATGTAAACGTGTTGTGTGTGACTAAGCAGGGATGCTGACACTGGAGAGGCTATGCTTCCCTCAAACCAGAACTTGCTTCAAATGAAAAAAGAAAGCAATGGCATTCTAAGAAAACACTACCAAAGAACTCTATCTTACCCTTTCTTAGTCATCACTTCCCTGTAGCTAACCACTAATGATGATGTAAAAGGAAAGGCAAAGACAGGCAAAGGTTGTTCCTCTTCCTTTCAGTTCTTCCTTACTCATCTGTAAGCCAAAGGTAGAAAGTGTTAGTAGTATGTAGATGAATCAAGAAGTGAAATAAAAAAAAAGTTGAGTTAGTTTTGTGCAATTTTTTTACAGTTAAGAATGAAATTCACATGCATATATGTACTACATAGTAGGAATTGTATCATTTTGATAATTCCAGAAACGAGTTAATTGCTCTTCTATTCATACTTAAAACCGGCATTGCACAATTTAAAGATGAATGATAAAATTAATGCTAATAATTAAAAATTTTAATTTTTCTTTATGGAAAATAACACTAAATAGCAAATTAAAAACACCATGACAAGTTGAGAGAGTTAGTTCAGAATCTGAAAAGCTTACATTCTAGCATCTTTAAAAGGATTTTTATATGGCTTTTCTTTTTCTTTTTTATATTGCTTTCCTAACAAGACACCCTCCTTGCATTTTCATTTTGCACAGGACATGCAAATCATGTAGCTGGCCCCTGCGGGGGTGCTACCTCAGACTGAATGATAAGGAGAGGTCTCTCTGAGGAGAGGAGAGGAATTTAAGTTGATACCTTAAAGCCCACAAGGAGCCTACCATGGTGAAATCTGGGGAAAGAGCATTCCAGGTAGAGGAAACAGCTAGTACAAAGTCCCTAAGGCAGGAAAGAACTTGTATGTGTTGAAGAAATAGAATGAAGGCCAGTATCACCAAAAAGTAGTGGTTAAGACTGTGAGTGGCAAAAGATAAGGTTAGGAGTGCCTGCCTAGCAGGCTCAGTCAGTAAAGCATGAGACTCTTGATCTCAGGGTTTGTAAGTTCAGAGCCCCATGTTGGGCATTGAGATTACCTAAAAAACAAAACAAACAAAAAACAACAACCACTGAATTAAAAAAAAAAAAGATAAAGTTAGAATCTGGAGAAGGGAGAGTGTGAAATGTCCTAATATCTAGGAGAATTTACTCTCTCTCTGTTAGGTCGTTATTGGAAGGTTTCAGTCAGGGTAATGATATAAATGACTTAGGTTTTAAAAGATCACTTTCTGCAGTGTGGAGGCAAGCATGGACTCAAGGAGCTCATCTTGAGTGGTCTGGTCTATACATGAAGGATTCCTCACCCTTCCGGATAGAATTCATCATGCTCTTGTTACAATTTCTATTATTGCACTAATGGATTTCCAAATCTGTCATCTTGAACTATACTGTAAGCTCCTTGTGGACACTGACAGTCTTAATTCTCTCCATATCACTAGTGTTCAGCATTGCTGGCAGATAGCAGGCATTTATTAAATATTTGTTGAGTGAATAATTGGAGTAGGATTTAAACTACTGTTTTGGTAAAAAGCTCTTCCCTTGGAGTTTTCCTCAACTTAAGACAATTAATTAGGTGAGCTGCAAGAAAAGGGGTTATAGCAGCTCTAAAAGAATCTGAAATGCAAAATAGATAATTAATTTACAAATTTTGAAACTTGGCAGAGAATTATTGTCATCAAAGGGAACCTGAATTTTTATACTACTTTCCCCTGAAACCATGTACAAAGCCACAGCTTTTACTGGTGCTAATATTTTGCTCCGAACTTCCAACCTAATGGCTTGGAACCGAAGTGTATATACATTTTGATTGGTCTGCATGCAATGTAACGTGGTGTTGAATTAGTTGTTGATGCTGTGAACTAAGGAGTTTTTCACACAAAGATCTGATTTTTCTCTATCTCTTGAGAAATAACAAACATACAAATAAAAAGCTTGGCAGCAGTGGGTTTGCATTCCAGCGAGCCAAGGCTGAGGATGGCCACTGCCTTTGTAAGAGGCTCCGTGTTCTCTATTTTACCTTTCCTCACTCTGCCTGCTCAGCCTCACTTAAGTTACCTGCCTGGCTGTTGCCTGGTAGCATCTGTGTTTGTGACAACTCTTACTGAGACATATACGTACGGGTGCTATTTTAAACAAGATTTTTTTTTTTTAAATGGTCTTAAATTATATATATTTCTCTTTCATTTTCTTGATAAATTTGCTTGGCTCTATTTGCCTTCCTTGCAGCTTTTATCAATCCAAGAAGGAAGGAGGCCCATTCCAGAGCCACCCAGATGGGGACTGCCAAGCTGGAGGAAATGGTGATTTGTTAACAGATAAATACTGAGGGGAGGGCAGGCTCTCTAGAGGGCAGCCAGAGGAGAGATTTGTCACTAATTTCGTCTCCAGAAGGATACTCACCATCTCAGCTCTCTTTATCTCCTAGCCACATGTCTGTTAAGACCAAGGGGTGTGGGGTTCAGGGACAAAATACCTTTAAAACTAACATAGTTATTATCACACCAGGCCTTCATTTAAGATCATCGAACACTTCTTGTTCGTCCCAGAGCGTGCCGCCTTCTCCGACCCACGCTGCTGGATCGCTGCTGTTCAGAATGCTCAGGTGTGCAAAATCTAGGATGTCAGTACTTGGGGCTGTGTCTTTATTTGGAGGGTGCCGTTTAATCTATTACACTGTTTTGTATGAACCCACATGTTTATTTAGAGAAACGTATGGGGCAGTCCACAAAAGATACTCTGTGGCGAAGCTAATAAAGGCTGTTGCCACAGAGCTATCTAGAGGCATGTGGAAGCACAAGAGTCACAAGCAAAAACCACAATGGTTCAATGTTGATAGAACCCCGGGATTGGGAGGTGCCTTTTGAAGGCCAGGCAGGAAAAAAATCAGTTTGTGAGGATTTACTACAGAGCAGGTCTTGGTGGATATTCAGTTCTGGGAACACTTGGCAGTACCAGGGTGCCGTTCATTTACCAGTGTACAAATGACTTAACAGAAACGCATTCAGGAGTCTCGGAGTAAATCGTTTCCATATTCAATGTGGGCTGGTAAACGGGCGATGGACTGCAGAACAGCCCAGCTGCCCAGACAGTGGCCAAACCAGGGATCCGGTTTAGCACGACTGACTGACTCCTGGGGGCGGGGGGCGGTGGGGGGAGGGCGATCAGCGGGGGGCTGGGGAAGGGGGTCAAAGTCCAAGCAGGAGAGAGGACAATAAGCCCAAGGGCGGAAACAAAGCCGAACCAGAGTGGCAGCCGACTGAGTCCTGGCGCTGCGCTCGTGAGCCAAGCTCCGATTTTAGAAAGGACGCAGGCAGCAGGGCAAGCACCCGCCGCTGCGTTCTCACAGAAGAACCTGGAAGGGCGCACGGGCTCGCCGCCCTCGGGCGTGGGCAGCCCGCGGCCGGCATCCCTCCCCCTCGCGCCTCCCTGCCCAGCAGCGCCAGGCAGTGCCCGCGGAGAGCAGGGCGGGGCGCAGGCCGGGGGAGGGCGAGCTGGGGCCGGGCTGTGCGGCCGCCGCTGACGCAGTGCAGGGCCGGCAGCCCTGAGCGCCCAGGCGGGCGTGGAGTTTTTAGCCCGGCCGCCGGCAGGCCGCGTCCCCACCGGAGGGGGCAGGGCGCACTTACCGGCCGTCAGGAAGCCGCGGGCGGCCTGCTGGCTCTGCCACCGCCGCGCTTGCCATTCAAGCGCGCCTCGTCCCCGCCCCAGATCTGGGGGGTGAGCGGGGGAGAAGGGGCGGGCGTCCGCCAGTCGGGAATCACCTCCTCCTCCTGCCTCAGCGCCGCCGCCACCTTTCCATTCAGTCGCCCAACATGGCTGGAGCGCGGCGGAGGTGAGCCGTCCGCCCCCTGCCGCTCCAGTCTGCTGCGCCCGAACGCCGCGCCTCCGGCGGTGCCTCAGCTCTGCAGTGCAGAGGCCCAGGGGCCCTGCTGTCTCCAGCCGCCAGCATGTTGGGTGCCCCGGACGAGAGCTCGGTGCGGGTGGCTGTCAGGTGAGGACAGACTCGGCGGCGGCGGCGGCGGCGGGCTGAGGGCGCGGAGAGGACGCGCTCCGGGCGGGAGCAGCGGCTGCTGTGGTGCGGAGATCTGAGGGGGCGGTCGGACGGGAGGCTGGCGGCTGGGTAAACTGAGGCTGCGGATCCCCGCCGGCTGGCGCGCGCGGCCGGATGCTGCCGGGGAGACCCTGCCGCCCGCAGCCGGGTGGCGTTTGCAGGTAGCGGGCGGCTGTGCGACGCCGGGACTCCGGGGCGCCCAGACTCCTCGGCTGGTGGAAGCCGTCGGCGCCCGCCCCCGCCTGGTCTCGCACGCGAGGAGCAATCGCCTCAGGTGGGGCCGCTTTGGGCGATGGCCTGGCCGGCTTTGCCCGGAGGAGCTGACTCCGTGCTGGGCTGTGGTGTTCTTTTTATTATTGAGAGAGTGTCTGTCATGTGTACATGCGACTCAGGCCTTCTGAGGCAGGAGACAAAGCATCAGACTGACAGCGCTTCCAAACGCAGGCTCCTAGATGCCTGTGCCAATGGAAGTCGCGTGAAGCATCACAGAGACAAACGTTAGCACAAGCGTCTGGGTGTAGGAGACCCATCTGGCCTCTTAGGCGTTGGAATGGGAATTCTCCTTAAGAATTATATTCCCTGGTGATAAGTCTGTAGAAGGAAGAAACTCTTCAGCAAGTGGAAGGGTTAAATGGGTGACTGGGTGAAACGTCCTGAGGTTAGGCAGGGTGGATACAATATAAAATTATACATGACTGGGTGTGAATTTTGAAATACCAGATACATCAAAATTGTATTTTGGTCAACGTATTGAATGTAACTTAGACTGTTTTGATACATATCAAGAAGCAAAGCTCTGAGAGTTGCTTATGGAAAATTGCAACATCATCACTGAAATATTAATGAAGCATTCATGATAGAATAAGTGCGTTGCTTTCACAGCTCTCTGATGGTCTACTGTGAATCCGCTTCTCTTCATACTTCAAGGATTATGAAAACTGTGTCTTTGGAGAAATGTGAAATTATTGAAAAAAAATCCTCCACTCATGTAGCCTTTCTGGAAAGGAATTTTAAAAATCCTATCATGTCAGCATTATTATTTTAGTGGCGAATCTTGATTAGGCATAGAAATGGCAGTTTTATACACTTTGTATCTTTAATCAATTTAAAAAATAACATGAATTTTATTTTTTGTTAAGTTTATTTATTTAAGTGATGTCTACACCCAACACTGGGCTCCAACTCACGACTCCCCCCCCCCCCCATGCTCTTCCGACTGAGCCAGCCAGGAGCACCAGAATAACATGAATTTTAAAGTTTTTTTTTTTTTTTTAACGGATTAGGAAATGATCACCTGCGGAGGTGACAGTTTTATGACTGTTTAGAATCACCTGTTATAAAGCTTTTGAAGTTTTAATTTGGTTAAATTTTTGGTTTTGGGGGGCTACTTATCCAATTGTTGGATTAGTTTGTTTCTCCTAAATACTGCTACTACCTCTCTTTTGACCTTTGGATACTCTTTAAAGACTGTACCATGGCAGAAACCCAGTAAGAGGTAGTTTTGTTAGCAGACCCAGTCAAAGAAGGTGAAGAAGGAGCATAAAATAGTAATGGAAACTGAAAATTAGGCTGAGAGAAATCATTTTTAAAGATTTAAAGTTTTTATCTGTGAATTTTCTAGAATATCATAGGGCAGTTTATTTGCTATGCTATTAAATCTGATAACTGCTTGCACTGAAGGTGAGCAGTCATGAATGACCCTAAAGTGATGTTGACAGATAAATAATTTCTATTTGATTTATTAATAAAATATATTTATAAATGATTTATATTTGATTATGTTTACACTTTTTAGGTCATAAGTGTGGGTCTGTTTGGGAAAGATTTATAAAAACATTAACAGAATTTGGTAAGCTGCACTGTAAAGTTCCTTTTTCTTTTTTCTATTAAATACACCGAATAGATCCACTCTAAACTTATTTTACATAGGCTAATAATAGCTTATGTTTTTATGGCACTTTGGTATTTATAAAGTGCTTGGAGGCATATATTTTCATTTACAATAAATATATATATATATTTTTAAAGATTTTATTTATTTATTTGACAGAGACAACAGCGAGAGAGGGCTCAGGGGGAGTGGGAGAGGGAGAAGCAGGCTTCCCGCTGAGCAGGGAGCCTGATGCGGGGCTCGATCCCAGGACCCTGGGACCATGACCTGAGCCGAAGGCAGACGCTCAACGACCGAGCCACCCAGGCGCCCCTACAATAAATATTTGTTGAACGTATATCCTCATCTCTGATTATTCTGATTCTGAGCAGTCATTGTTGGATATATGTCATGTTCTAGGGTCAGTGCTGTTAAGATGTTTTATATCATGTAAAATCTCATTTATCCCCCATAACAATCTTTGATTTAGGTTCTGTTATTATGACCATTTTACAGATGAGACACTGAAAGATTAAATAATCTGCTTAAAGTTAAACTTGTAGATAGTGATGGAACCAGTGTTCCAGCCCAGACAAATTCTTAGCCATTAAACCTACATAGGTGAAAGGCAAGAACATACTTCACAAAGCTTTATTTAGCTTAAGGTCATTGCTTTTTCCTGGTTCTACACTAGTTCACTTACAAATGTGTGGCTTTGACAAGTTATGTATACCTTGATATCGCTAGAAAAGATAAAACTAAGAGAGGACCTGAACTTAGTTAAGTATTTCCTCAGATTCTTTTTAATCTTTACAGTGTCCTCCAATCCTACCCTAGTTTGTGACAGGCTTCATCAGCAGGATAAGTAAATCAACACACTGAAACAAATCAACAGAGGATTTGACCTGCTTTTCCTCTTCAGTGAATAATGTAATAATAGGCATAGGGGATTGACTCTACTGTGAAATGCAGAAAGTGTCCTAAAGGTTCTTGTGTTTTGTTAGATGCAGAGACTTTTAAGACTGATGAGTCTCTTAAGATTTCTCAAAGTAAGTGCATGGGTCATATACAACTTTGGGGAAAAGAAGTTCAAAAGAAAGTTTCTTATTTAGGAAGAATATTTTTATTCAATTTCTTTTTTTTTTTTTTAAGATTTTGTTTATTTGCTAGAGAAAGAGAGAGAGAGAGAGTGACAGTACAAGCAGGGGGAGTGGCAGGCAGAGGGAGAAACAGGCTCCCTGCCAAGCAAGGAGCCCCATGTGGGACTCGATCCCAGGACCCTGGGATCATGACCTGAGCCACCCAGGCACCCCTTTTATTCAATTTCTGAAAATGCGTTTGGCAGGGTATATTTTAGGTATTTTGCAGGGTATCTTTCCTTGGGTTGGATATGGATTCAGAAAACAGCCCTACTATTCAACCCATGGGCTATGGGGCATTTGAATTATGATTAATGCTACTGAGGAACTAAATTTATCATTTTATTTAATTTTTATTAATTTAATTTTAAACTTAAAAACTGGTCATTGATTTAGTTTTTGGATAACTTTTTTAAAAAAAAGATTTATTCATTTATTAGAGAGAGAAGTGGGGAGGCAGTGGTAGAGGAAGAGAGAGAATCTCCAGCAGACTTCCCAACTGAGGGAGGAGCCCAGTGAGGGGCTCGATCCCACGATGCTGAGATCATGACCCTAGCCAAAATCAAGAGTCTGATGCCTAACTGACTGAGCCATCCAGGCACCCCATTTTTGGATAACTTTTGAATATTTTTGAAACAGCTTGGTTATATGGATCTACTTTTCAACTGGAAAGTTTAAATACTGATGGGGTATTTCTGATAAAAATTTAGTGTCATAATTAACATACGCTGTAAGTGTAATATATACATTGGATTTCAAAGATTTAGTAAGAAAAATGAATGCAAATATATCAATAATCTTTGTATTATTACACATTAAAGTGATATTTTGATACATTGAGTTAAATAAAATATTAAAATTAATTTCACCTATTTTTCCTTTTTTAAAATGTGGCTACTAGAAAATTTAAAATCAGGTATAATATTGCTCACATTAAGTTTCTATTGGTTAAGACTGCTCTATAATTTAAATGTAGAATAAAACTACACTATTTATCAGCAGGATAAGTCAATACATAGAAACAAATCATAGCCACCCCATCATAGATAAATCACACCCTTAGATCAAGAAAATGCCAAAATACTAGGTGTCTTTTTTTGAGTGGTTATACACACACACACACACACACACACACACAGAGGCAAGACTGGATTTAAAAGCAACATTCCCCCCTGCCCCCTCAGGGTACATAGGTGTAGAAAGAGAGTGATTTTGGATTCAATATGGTAGCTGAATTCTTAGAAAATGTGGTAAGTTCAATGGATGGCTTAGATAGATGTCATCAACAAAACTGAACAATGAAGTGTAATATATATTCTATTCTTAATATCTAAGTATACTGGATTGAACTCTTCTGTTAACTCAAAATGATAAGATCATTTAAACATTTTGAATTCTAATTTAAGACACTGTGAGATGATGTGCCTTTTCCCTTCCCTGTCTGTGAATGCTGACTTAGCAAATTTGAAACTTTTTTCCTTTTTAAAAAATTTATTTATTTATTTTTAAAATATTTTATTTACTTGAGAGAGAGAGAGAGAACAAGCTGGGGAGAGGGGCAGAGGATGAGGAACAAGCAGACTCCCTGTCGAGCGGGGCTTGATCCTGGGACCCTGGGATCATGACCTGGGCCAAAGGCAGACGCTTAATTGACTGAGCGACCCAGGGACCCCAAAACTTTTTTCCTTTTCAAGAACGTTAGCTTGCAGAATATGTCAAGAGCTGGACAAAAACGCAGATACAGAGAGGACCATTGTGTTTTTGTGTCATTGTCTGTGATTGTGAGCTAAAATGTCTTTGCTTGGCTTTGACAGAGAGTGGTACATATCCTTGACAATCAATTTGGATTAGTGTGTAATGTAGTCTAATTGGGTTTCAATTTGCTGTTTTTACCTTACTAAGGCAATTTTAAAAAGCGGCATTGCTCAGCAGGCTTATGACTGGTTGGACAGTCAAAAGCTTAGTTTTAGGTCTGTCACTGGCACTGATTTCCAATGTGACCTTTCTGGACATTTCTTTTTCCTCATGCTGATGTGGCAATGTAAGGGTACTATGAGTTGTAAGAACTTTGCATATGCAGTCTATTAAGTATGTGATTTTGCTGTTAAACTATTGGCTCTATATTGACAGGAAGGAAGTATTTTAACATTTCAAGCTTGACTATCCCAACAATGTGTTTACTTTGAGTACTCTTGTTACTGAATAGGAAACATTTAGTCTTTTGTGGTCACTTTTTCCCATTCTGATTATAATACACACGTACAATATATTATTTAATCTACGGTAAAACCCTATGAGGTAGGCTGGATAGATATTATTCTTATTATATCTTAGAGATGAAAAAATGAGCGATAAAGGCACTAGGTGACCTGTTCAAGGTTTCTCAGCTACTAAGTACCAGAATTGGAACTCAACCTAGGCTTATCATACCTATTTCTGTGTATTTTGTTTTTGTTTTTTGTTCATTTGTTTTAGTTGAGGTATAGTTGATTTGTAACATTATATTAGCTTCAGGTGTGCAACATAATGATTTGATATTTGTATACATTGCAAAATGATCAGCATGATAAGTCTAGTTAACATTTCTTATTTCTATTCTTAAACATATTTCCAAATGTTTTCAAAACATTTCATGTGTGGGCACCTGGGTGGCTTAGTTGGTTCAGCAACTGCTTTTGGCTCAGGTCATGATCCTGGAGTCCTGGAATCGAGTCCCGCATCGGGCTCCCTGCTCAGTGAGGAGTCTGCTTCTCCCTCTGACCCTCCCCTCTCTCATGCTCTCTCTATCTCATTCTCTCTCTCAAATAAATAAATAAAATCTTTAAAAAAAAGAAACATTTCATGTGCTAATTTCAATGTAAAAAGGATCTTTCAAGCTGAAATGCTTATATACATGTGAGATGAATTATTTGAAACAATTTAATGTTTAGAAAATATAGAAGTAGGTAAGTGAGGCTTTTAGAAATATTATTTTATGGAAATAGAGGGTTTCCTGGTGTTGGGTCATTTGTTTATTGCTTTTTTCATGCAACAAATATCTATTAAGTGTCTACTATGTGCTGGACACTTTTTTTCCTTAAAGATTTTATTTATTTATTTATTAAAGATTTTATTTATTTGAGAGAGAGGAGTGCACAAGTGGGGGGAGGGCAGAAGGAGTGGGAGACAGAGAAGCAAACTCCTTGCTGAGCCTGAAATGGAACTTGATGTGGGGCTCTATCCTGGGACCCTGAGATCACACCGACTGAGCCACCCAGGTTCCCCTTAAAGATTTTATTTTTAAGTGATCTCTACACCCAAAGTGAGCCTTAAACTTACAACCCCGAGGGAAATCAAAAGTCACATGCTCTACAGACTGAGCCAGCCAGGCGCCTCATGCATGTATGACATACATGGTCCCTACTTTTACATCCCTAGCAATATGAGTCTCTTTAAATGAACAAAATATTTTGGAACAAACTATAATCAATGGCATGAACTAGAAATGAAAGATAATTGTTGCAGTTTAGTTTTTATTTCTCCTTTATTTTTTTAATAGCATTTTTTAGTTACTACATTCATTAAGAACAGTGATTTAAAAAACAAAAAGTGTACCCTGACTCCAAAGGTATTTCATATAAAAAGTGAACTTCCAAGCTTATGCATTAGGGGGATATTATTTATATCATGTCCTACTTGATAAAATATACTTGCCCCACTTTTATGTCTTTGTAGTTGGATTAGGAAGTAAGGAAAATGAAAGAAGAGCTAGTAGCTGATGTGAGTTGAAAGTCAGTGAAATTATTTTATTTACAAAATATGAGTTGATGTATTTTCCTCAGATAAGGTTTATTGAATTTATGAAGTGTGGTAGACCTGTTTGTTGTTTGGAACTCCATGAACGTTCAAGTTTCATGTTTAATTATTACCACCCTTTGAGTTCTTACCGTCTTACCTGCTAATTGGTTAATATTTTGATGCATAATTATGGTGTAGAGAATGATGCACTAGAAATTCCAGTTTTGTGAAGCCATAAAAGCAGAAATTATCTTGGCAGTTAATACCATAATCTGCCCAATCTTCCAATTCTCTCAATTTATCTTGAAAGACATGAATTTGGAATATGCATTATTATGGTTGTTTTCCCCCAAGATATGTTACAACCCACCTGAGTGACTCTGACTTACAAATGGTTGTTTTCTGCCAATGTTAGACGTGTCCTTCATCTCAGCTTCAGATTAAGAAGGAAAACACAAGAATGAAAATGGATGCCAGATAATAGAAAGTATTTGTATACAGTGAATCATTAGAATAATTTTATTCAAAATAAAACAAATTTGTTATTTTCAATGCTTCTCTCTGGGAAGCGGATTTGTGAATTCTGTCTTTCAGCTTGGTTTCCCAGTGGATTAACTATTTAATCCTCTCAGAGTGTTAAAATAGTTTTACTGTGGCTCAGGCTTTATTTGAAGCAAATGACAACCAAACCAAAGGGACAATTTTCATGACAACCTACAATTATTATGAGATCTTTCTGAGTTTCAGTTTAAGAATTATATATGAGGTTCCTTTGTCCTTCGTTTTTTGAAATTATCAGATATTTATATATTGAAGATGATTTTTAGTACCTCTGTAATTATTGAAAAAACAGATTTTAAAATTGGAAGAACCTGAAGGGACTAGCTGGTTAAGGCCCCTTCTTTACAACAGTTTAGACAATAGAGGCCCAGAGAAATTGAGGAAATTGCTTGAGGTCTCACAGCTAGCAGCTCAAGTTTTGTTTTGATTAGTATTGTGGCTTTTCTAGGTCTTCATGTTTTTCTGACAGACATCCTAGAAATAGAATAAATTTCTGTAGTTTTAATCCCTAAGTACTCCTTATAAAAGTTAACTTGACATTTAGATGAATTCCCCCACTCTTAAGTGCCCATTATTTTTGCTTTATGATGGCCTCAGTCTAGAAACCAGGACAGTGATTCTAAAAAGGACCTCTCAGAGACACAGAGTGAAGGACCGCTGGAATAGAATATAGGTCTGTATTTTAGAGTTCCTGGTATATTCAAATGTGAAGAAATGCCAGAACTGGGTGATAAAAATAATATGGACTGCTTTCAACATTCACAGGTAGCACAGTAATGCTTTAACAACAACCACTAAAGTATCATGTGTGTATAGTTTAATTTGGAAATAATGTTCAATATGGAAATGGGAGGATTTTGTGAATGCTAGGCATATAGCCTTTTCCCCCCATCCCTTCCCTTGGTTCTTAAAACTTATTTTTTCTTTTTACTCCAACATACTTAAGGATTATAGTACATTTCAGTAATAATGGCAGACTTGGTATGAGCAAGATGGCTGAAGGGTGGGGTAGGGTAGAGGTAGGGTGGAGTCACGTTATTTATTGGGACCTGGAATTGGTGATAGAAGTAGAAATCTGAGTGGTTTAAAAAGACCCTCTTTGGAGTAATACTTCACTTGATAGGTGGTTCTTAAGCTTTTAAATAATATCTTAGCCCTTCCCCTCCTTATTTTAGAAGTAAATAAAGAATACAACACATTTGACCGTAATGGAGGCCTATCATCCAACAAATGTCCTAAATCTTACCTCTACATGAAACCTTTCTAAACTACTCCCGTGCATAGAAATTTCTGCCTTTGGGGGCCATAGATCTTCCTTATATGAGTTTTCTCTCTCTCCCTCTAAAATTGTGATGAGATATATACAGTGTGATTTTTTTACTGTTCAGCTTGAAATGTTCCCAAAACTCAGAGAATTTTAATGCTTTTTAAAAGAAGATTCTGAGGTGCCTGGGTGGCCTAGTTGGTTAAGCATCCCACTCTTGGTTTGGCTTCGGTCATGATTTCAGGGCTGGAGCTGAGTGCAGAGTCTGCTTGAGATTCTTTCCTCCTCCCTCCCTCCTCTTTTGCAGGTACACACACACACACACACACACACACACACACACACACACACTCTCTCTCTCTCTCTCTCAAATAAATAATATCTTTAAAAAAGTAAAAGAAGGTGCTAACATATTGATAGCATTATTATAATAGAACATTTGAAGGATATCGTGGTTTTGGTATTGAAACAAGCAGATATCTACCTGTCTAGACTGGAGTGAAGGTCTTTTAGGATTTAGCCCCACGGTCAGTCTACTTGGGTGAATAGTCAGCATCTTCAGTAAGAGCAAGGAACTAAGAAAATTGTTCAGACTTGGTTGTGCCCCATCATGAGCCCAAACAGGGGCTAAATCAAGGATGGCTCTTTGGATCTCTTAGAGTGTATAAAATATTAGTTTTTGAAATTGGATTTGACATTATTCTCAACTTTGGAGAGCTGTGTCTGTCACTTAGGCATGATGATATTGTAGTTCTTTGAATATGATGAAGGACTTATTTTTTTCAGAGTAGATATTCATATTCTTTGCACAGTTACAGTCATTTTGGAGTTGTTCTAAATGAGAGCCTTTTTCTTTTTTAGAGATTTTATTCATTTGAGAGAGAGAGAGAGACAGAGAGCATGAGCAGGGCAGAGGGAGAGGGACATGCAGACTCCTGGTGGAGCAGGGAGCCCGACGCGGGGTTCAATCCCAGGATCCTGGGATCATGACCTGAGCTGAAGGCAGATGCTTAACTGACTGAGCCACGCAGGTGCCCCGAGAGAGCCTTTTTCTATCAGCAAGAAAGAACATGAAACTTTGGAGAGGGTCAATCTGTAGTTAATTATTATGATGTGGGATGTTGATCACATGGTATAATGAGACATAGACCATCTCTACCCTCATTTGTATTCTTTCTAATCTTATTTATTTTTTAGATCAAAATTCATTCATTTATTATATAAATATAAATATCCACTGTGTACTGGAATCACATAAATTGGAGGCAATGTGATATAATAGAATGAACATAGGGTGGTTAGAAAATTGTTTTGGTTTGGATTCTTACCACTGATAAACTTGGCTTTCAATAAGTAGTTATCTACCTACCTCAGTGGACTTGAAAAAGGATCAACAGAGCCAGCCATGTGAAAGCATTTGAAAAATGGTTTTTACACAACACAGGCAGTAATATTATTAGACATGAGTTTGATATAATCAACAATGGACATGTTGGTTATATTTCAAACGCTAGCAATTGGATTAGTCATTCTCTAATGTGTAACCCGTAACTTGAGTTAGTAAAGTGCTTTATAGGTGTTTGTGTCTGTTCTTTTGCTTTTTGAGTGTGTCTATTACTTGCACCGCTATGAATGATACAAAAATATATAAATACTTCTAAAAACCTTACCTTACCTAATCTTCTAGTTTTTATTTTGTTTTCAATATGTCCCTTGCATACCATTCTGCTCTATCTTACCAAATTGCTTCTTTTATAGTTTAGTAAAATCTACTATTTTAATTATTTCCTTTCTCTTCCCACACAGATTTTCAGTTGGTATGGTTTTTAGTATTTTGTAAAGTTACTATCTTATACTTTGTGAAATTAACAATAGTAATGAGCTACATTTTCCACTAGTTGTTTAACTAATATAAGAGGATGCTGACTAAATTGGTTAATAAAAATGTGAATATTTGAATTGACTTGTACTAGATTTTTGAAAATGTTATTAATGCTTTCCTTGTGCTTTTGTCAGTCTTGGCAACAATGCAGTAAACCAGGCTATGGATTAAAGAGTGCTATAAAGAGAAAACTGAGGAAAAAGACCAGAAGTACTATTAAGACAGAATTTTAAAAATGTACATTTTCTATAAAAGTTTTTCTAGCACCTAGAGCTGATGGGACAATGTGCTTGCAGTATTCATTGACAGAGCTCTGTCAAGACTTAGCTGAAAGCATTTTAAAGAAGACTGATAATTAGAAGCAGGAAATAGACCTTGAACCTGGCCTAATAATCTCAAAATCAGCTTTTCATTTCATAAGTAACTTTTATTTGACTTATTATTATTATTATTATTATTATTTTCTTCTTTCTTTTTAAAGTTTATTTATTTTTTTTGGTACTCTCTACACGCAACTTGGGGCTCAAACTCAAAACCGAGAGATCAAGAGTCTGATGTTCCTCTGACTAAGCCAGCCAGGCGCCCAATTTTTTTCTATTATTGAAATAATATAATCACATTAGAAAAAGTATCCAGGAAAAGATGAGAAAAACAATCAATCACAGTTCATCACTAGTTACTATTAGCATTTTGGTATTTTTTTTAGGCTGTTTCATAAATTTTAAAAAATTATTGTAATGTGGATATACTTTTATAGCCTGATGTTTACCGTTTTAGAGTATAACATAAGAATTTTTTCATGTCTTTATATCAAAGAAGGGCATTTTGAGTAACTTGCTATATATTATGCATCATCTACTTTATTTCATTATTCTATTCAATATATATTAAATTACATATATCAAACAGTAATTTAATTGACAGACTTTTATTGTCTAATAAGGATCTTAATTTAATTTTTTCTGAGTTTGCTGTGCTTTATGATTCCTGTAATGTTTTCATTTCCACTGATAAGTAGACTGTACAAATGACCATTTCCTGGAATCGAAGGGAGAGGGTAGTGCTGCCCACCCACAATATATGGTTAAATGTTATGACATTGAGGATGCTTTTTAGAAAAAGATATATTGATTTATAATTTTAAATTTTCAGCTATATCTACAACAAGATATAACGTATTAGGATAATACAGATATTTGTTCAGCACATTGGTCTAAGCCACTGATGGTTAACCAAACACAGGTCCATAACCATTCCATGTTCCTTGAAAATTAGTGCATTTCTAAAGTGCTTAAGTTGCTTTTGTTCACCTCAGTTCAACACAAAACACTTGTTTGAGCAGCCTGTTGGCCAACTAGTCTGCATCTGTCCTGCCTTAAAATGGAAGTTGTCAACTGCTGATTAAACATGAGATTACAGATTTCATTCCTGGTTATTTGGCCTGCCATTTAAGGTTCCTTAATCCAAATGTGACATCTGTGATATTGCCAAGTCTCCATTTAGGCAATACAGTATTATAGTTTTGAATTTTAGCTTGCCAACTTGGCCTTAGATTGGCAACAAATTCCATCTGTTCTTGATTATATTCTTATCTATTTTGTTACATAAGTGTAATTGGACCTTCTGTTACCTTTGTAGCAGATGCAATTCTTGCCTCTGAGTATAGGGTTTCTTTAGTTATCTTTGGTTCTTAATTTTGTATTAACTTGTGTATAGCCAGTGATAATTTTATTTATCTTGTGTACATGTTCTATGACTGCAGCTTTCAACATAGAGTAACTCAGACTTCTGATGATTTCACACTTTAAAATTTGCACGTTTTGACATCAATTTTGTTGCCTTGTTTTATATGTTTCAATAGTAGGATTCTACCTCATTCTATTTAAAAATAGGAATAAATCCTGTGTTACTGAGTGCTGTGGGTATTGGTAGTCTGTAAATTCAGTTGATTTCAGTGTGATGCTTATAAGGCCAAGATTATGAGTTTTTTGTTTTGTTTTGTTTTTAAGATTATGAGTTTTATCCCTGGCTGGGCGTATTAGCTTTGCTGCTTTTTTAAAATTTTACAATTACGGGGCACCTGGGTAGCTCAGTCGGTTAAGCATCTGCCTTTGGCTCAGGTCATGATCCCAGGGTGCTGGGATTGAGTCCTGCATTGGGCTCCCTGCTCAGCAGGAAGCCTGCTTCTCTCTCTGCCTGCCACTCTCTCTCTCTCTCTGACAAATAAATAAGTAAAATCTTTAAAATAAATAAATAAATAAATTTTACAATTACAACAAATACAGAAGCAACAAGTAGATATTAGTGAGGATGAGTCAGTACATACCAGTTAACACTGATGAAAATGATTTCTAACCATGTTCCAGAATTTTCTTTCTTTCTTTTTAAAGACTTTATTTATTTATTTGACACAGAGAAAGAGAGAGATAGAGAGAGAGCACAAGAAGGGGGAGCGACAGGCAGAGGGAGAAGCAGGCTTCCCGCTGAGCAAGGAGCCTGATGCAGGGCCGATGCAGGGCTTGATCCCAGGACCCTGGGATCATGACCTGAGTTTAAGGCAGACGCTTAACCCACTGAGCCACCCAGGCACCCCAGTTCCAGAATTTTCATCCCCTTTTTAGACCATTATGAATGAAAATATTTTTACATTCGGTATCTATAAGAGCTCGATAAATATTGTTATATTCAAAGTCTACAGGGGCTCAGTAAGAGAAAATAACACCTCGCTTATATGTTTGCTATCAAAATTAAATAAGAAAATGTATATAAAGCCCTTATACTATTGGCACTTAGTAAATATTTTGTGAAGAGTAGACACTACTGTCATTTTTATTATCATTATTTTCTCTGCTTTGTACCTCTGAGTTTCTGGGTCAGTCCTAAATAAAGCCACAAGTAAATCAAAACCATGTTCTTTGCCCCACCACCTGATTAGTCTGAACCTTGTTTTACTGCTCCAATCTTATGTGCCTGTGCTTTTGGGGTCATAGCTTTCCCTGTAATCTCCTATTTTATTTGTCCAGACCTGACTTATGTTCAGTTTTCTGATTTGTATCCCTTTCCCCATATCTTGAGTCCAAATTTACTTAAGTGAAATTATTGAAAGCTTTCTGTAGAGGAGGAGACTCGTTCCCTTTTTTATTCAAGTGAGTTTTCCTTCAACTCATGTGGCCCACTTGAATCCACTTCTGTACACATGCTGGCACTGATCAAGCCTGTGTTACTTCTGGACCTCACTTCATTTTCATGTCATCTAGGCCTTTGGCCAGGCTAGTTGTCCAATTTCCCCTCCTACCCCATGCCAGCCTGGTGACCCCAGTGTATTTTAAGACAGATTTCACGGATCAAGAAGTTGTGATTTTATTATGGAATTGACATGAAACATACACACACACTCATTAAAACATAAAATCCGCTAAGGAGTTGATGAATCTGGCTAATATAGTATAAAATACATTAATGTTAATAGAAAAATTGATACTTGTTTTTTAATATCAGTTGATGAAAAGATTGTCAACTTGTCTGTATGACATTTTGGTTAAAAAGGGTATATGAGGGTGCCTGGGTGGCTCAGTTGGTTAAGCAACTGCCTTAGGCTCAGGTCATGATCCTCGAGTCCCGGGATCAAGTCCCGCATTGCGCTGCCTGCTCGGCGAGGAGCCTGCTTCTCCCTCTAACCCTCTCCCCTCTCATGTACTCTCTCTCTCTTTCATTCTCACTCTCAAAATAAATAAAAAAATCTTAAAAAAAAAGGGGGTATATGAGTTTGTCAAGAAACTTTGAAGTTTTGAGTCCTCATCTGTGGCTCTCTTGATTGTCATTTTGAAATGGAAAATTTGGTCATTCCTGAACTATGTCTACCTATGCATTAATATGAAAATGGTTTTCGGGGCACTTGGGTGGCTCAGTTGGTTAAGCATCTGCCTTCGGCTCGGGTCATGGTCCCAGGGTCCTGGGATTGAGCCCTACATCAGGCTCCCTGCTCAGTGGGAAGCCTGCTTCTCCCTCTCCCTCTACCTGCTACTCCCCCTGCTTGGCTCTCTCTCTCTCTCTCTCTCTCTCTCTCTGTCAAATAAAAAAAAATCTTTAAAAAAATATGAAAATGGTTCTCTTCTGTTGGCTTCTGCTGTGGTCTTATAATGTATGCACAATGATAGCTTAGCATCTCAGTTTTGATGAAGCAGCCCATAGACTGTGTGTTGGGCTAGGCCAAATCATTGGTGTACACTGTAATCACTCAGTATGGGACTGGCATGTCTAGGTGAATTGGCAAGTGCTATTTCTCACAGCAGCTTCACTGACAATGAGATGGGATGGGAAGAAGAAGAATGTGAGAGGGGATCAATGTAAATCAAGTAGCCATTGTGGTTCCTAGCAGCCCTGCGCTCTCAGTTAAAAACATCATGGTTCTATGGCAATAGTGCCCCATCTTATCCCAGTATCCGCCCAGGAACTTCTAAACACTAGTTGATCTCTCTTTTTCTGGCTTCACATTCCTTATTAATTTTGTCTTTTCCCTTCCCCCCAAACCTGCCCTAATTTTATTTTTCTTTGCAGCATGGCTTGTTGAAAAGAGCATGGACTTGATTGTCACAAAGTTTTGAGTTCAGAATTTTGGGACAGCCACTTAAACTTTATGAACCTTGGTTTTGTCATCTGTAAAATGGAGTTAATACCCATCTTATAGGGTTGTTAAGATTATATGAATGTCGTAAATGCTTTGCCTTTAGAATTGCCTTTCGATTCTTTTTTCTTTTTTAGTTTTCCCTTTCTCCTTCCTCTTCCTCTTTCTACCACCTATTTTTTTCTCTCTCTTCATCTATATCTATAAATTTCTGTTTTTCCTCTTCTAGGTAAAACTTACAGTGACCACAATTTCTTGTCTTTTTTTTAAAGGTTTTATTTATTTATTTTACAAAGACAGTGAGAGAGCACAAACAGGGTTAATGGCAGAGGGAGAGGGAGAAGCAGGCTCCCTGTTGAGGGATCATGACCTGAGCCATTAACTGACTAAGTCACTCAGGTGCCCCCACAATTTCTTTTCAAGACAGGAATACTTTCCTTGGTGAGCTCTTGTTTATAAAACTCTACCTTTGGGGCACCTGGGTGGCCCAGTGGGTTAAACGTGTGACTCTTGGTTTTGGCTCAGGTCATGATCTCAGGGTTGTGGGATTGAGCCCTGCATCAAGCTGTGCACCAGGCTCTGTGCTCAGTGGGGAGTCTGCTTGAGATTCTCTCTCTTCCTCTGCCCCATCCCCACCCTCCCACTCTTCTTGAGTGCGTGCACTCTCTCTCATAAATAATTAAATAAATCTTTAAAAAACAAAAGCCAAAAAACCCCTCCACCATCATCTTGGTTTCTCTATGATATAGAGATAATAAGAGTACTAATCTCATAGGATTGTTATGGGATTTAATTGGCATATTTTAAAGTACTCAGAGTAATGCTTGGCATATAGCAGGCCTTAAGAAATGTTAGTTGTATTCATTAACTTGCAAAAATTTATTTCTTGAACAGAGAGATATAGGAAGAGGTTGGTAACTTTCAGTTATAAGATGAATAAAGTTCGGGGATCTAATGTATTACATAGTGACTATAGTTGATAACACTATATTGTGTAATTGAAATTTGCGAAGAGAGTAGAACTTGAAAGTTCTTATCAGGGGAAAAGAAAGGCAAACGTGTGGTGATGAATGTCTCAATTAACTTGTTGGGGGAATCCTTTGAAAGTGTGCACATAGTGGGTACTTGGGTGGCTCAGTCAGTTAAACATCTGCTTTCGGCTTCGGTCCTGATCTCAGGGTCCTGAGATTGAGCCCCACATCAGGCTCCCTTGCTCAGCAAGCAGGGAGTCTGCTTCTCCCTCTCCCTCTGCCTGTCTCCCCAGCTTGTGCTCTCTCTTTCTGAAATAAATAAATAAAAATCTGAAAAAAAAGTGTGCACATATATCAGATCATCGCAATGTACACTTTACATATCTTACGATTTTGTCAATTGTATCTCAGTAAGGATGAATAAAAAAGAATAATAGCGCATTTATTTATTTATTTTAAAAAATTTTATTCATTTGACAGAGAGAGACAGAGAGGGAACACAAGCAGGGGGAGCTGGAGAGGGAGAAGCAGGCTCCCCACTGAGCAGGGAGCCTGATGTGGGGCTCAATCCCAGGACCCCGGGATCATGACCTGAGCCGAAGGCAGATGCTTAACAACTGAGCCACCCAGGCGCCCCTAGTAGTGCATTTATATTAGATGATATTGACCTAGATATTACCAGTTGAAGTTATCAGCATTGTATTTATGATAGAATGGATGTCTTAGTTTGTCTTTATGAATACAATGAGTTATGAAAGTCAAGGTTGAGATAATTATGCTTTCTTGACTAGGTGGAATAAAATTTTTTTTTAAATCTTTGTCCTCTCTTGGTATGTATACTAATGGAATGACATTCCTTTCCTGTTTATCTTTAAGGACATGGGAATACTTATTGATTTCCAACTGCTTACCTAGCAAGGTGAGCTGGCTGACTTGTTAATCCTTAAACCTCTTAAATATATTTCTTGGTATATCATTAACCCAAGCACAATTCTACTAGTACTAACAGAGTATTTACTAAGACCACAAAAGTGATTGAACACACACACACATACACACACACACTTATATATATGAGCTCTAAGAAAACATCTCACTATTTCCATATCTAACATGAAAGAATTAATAGATTTGATTGAGGTGACAGAGTTCTTTTGCTAACTTAAAATTTTTTTTTATTAATTTGTCCTTCCTTCTTAGAGTTTATATTATGAGACAAGTCATTTGGCATATTTTTTAGTTTAATTACCATAATTAAATAAAAAATTAATTTTGACTCCTTTTTAAGACCTTACTTAATAATTAGGTTTTTCTTGTTTATACAATATTTGCTGCTGGAAACTTTGTAGTTTTGTTAGCATTGTAAAACCAGTTTCTGAGTGATAATGGTATCAACAGAGTCTGAAACTTAATCCTGAAAACAAGCTTCACTTTTTAAAAAATCCTGTTTAGAAAACAAACTTGATTTGAACTGGTAAAATAAACACCTTTTTGTGTTTTTCACAAGTTGGTTTACTGTGAAATGGAGCAGTGTGATGACAGATGAACTTAGAAAATATGTGGTAGAAAGTTAAATGGGGTATTGAAGATGACTAAGACAGCCCTAGTTACTGTCTTTGACAAGCAGAATCCTCCAAATGTTAACTATTAAAATAACAATCACAGAGGTAGAAATAGAGTAATATAACAGGATAAATACCCTTCAGAATCATCAGATTCCCTCATATTGCAAAAACAGATGCTTATATATTTGAGTTAATTTCTGTACATTCTGATGAGAACCATGCTATTTACCTGAAAAAAGAATGCAGTAAAAGGATTTGTTTCCAAAAGCAGTCATCTTTGTCGTTTTTTTTTTTTTGTACTACCAAGTAGGTTTATTTGCACATTACATAATTTCCCTTTTATAATTGAATCTTTTAAAATGAACTTTGGTGATGAAAGTAATACTTTTGGACTTTGAGTTCAGCTCTTTTCTATTCCATTGACTCACTGTGAGGTGGCAGTGGTGTTAAAGTAACCCTGTGGAAAACTAACGTGGCACCTCTCCATGACTCAGTCCCTTTACGTGTAAAGTGAATCATACTTCTGCTGAGTACATTACATCTTCTTTGTAAAGAGCCACTAAAAGTGTAAAATGAAAGCTATTGCTCCAAGCTTGTTGTAAATACAGCAGAAGTTACTTAAGTATCTTTTGATATCTAAAATGGAGGAATGAAAATGAATTTGTGAAGACAGTAAGTAGCTGCCATCACTGATCATTCCGATTCAGTTTGGCTCAGATCAGTTCAATATATTTCAATCCAGTTCGGTCCCAATTATTAATTATTGAATTCCACCAAAATCAAGTGCAATGCAAACACTTTGTTAGGCACTGGGAAATCCAAAATGAATCAGATGTGGGTTTTGCCCTTGAGAAATTCAGTCCAGTTGAGAGTCTTGCAGGTCTGATGGCTCTCTGAAACATGCCAAAAATGAAGGATGAACACATTTTGTGCAAGTTATTGGAGTGGTCTATCTCTATAGCCATTGTAATCACAATAGCTCACTTTCTAAGACAGAAAACTGACTCCTTATTTTCCAAAATAGTAATGTAAGCTCTTCCTAATAATTTAAGTCCCATGACATCTGATGTTTCCCATTTCCTGATCTTTAACATAGTCCTATTGGTTTATTTGCTTTTTTTTCTTATCCTCTGTACTTATTCTCTCTAATCTTTTCTGATTTTCATACTCATTCCACTAAAAAAATCCCTCCCAGAGATTTCATCTAATTTTCATCAGATATTAATTGCAAAGATTTATTGACATCTGCTCCACACAACTAAGGACTTGAGTATGCACACATGCCTGCATGTTCACACATATACACATATCTTTTCCCACACAGTTAGTTAATAACTTAAGACATTCAGAGAGGCCAGCCTGCATCTAAGTGAGGCAGGAGGCTTCTATGGAAAGTGCCCTAGAATATTCCATTTCTGAGAATATAGTTTGGATACAATTTTAAATCCCTTAGTTAACTGTCTGTCTTTTCCTTGTTATCCACTGCATTGATCCTGATGTTCTGTGGGTAATAGGCTGTGTTTTTTCTTAGGAGACTGATGATCTGTTTTATCTTTCTAGATCAAAAACCCAAGGCACTTTGAGCATTCAATATTAGTGTAAGTATAGACTTCTTTGAGTCCTTGACTTCTCCATTTGTTATTATCCAATCATACTTCTGTTAGATGTACCTTTCATAGTAGGTAGCTCTTTTTATAAGGAAGTGGCAGACACGATCTCCTCAGAGAATGGGCTGTGATATTAAGAGACTTGATTGAACCTGATTCCTTTCCTAGTTTTTAACCTTGAGTGAATTGTTGAAGCTGGCTATGCCTCAATTTCCTCATCTGTAAAAGATATTGATAATATGTACCTCATAGAATTCTTCTCTCCTAAGGGTGCCTTTACTGACTAATGCTACCATATACGTGTATGTAAGTATAATTTGTAGTGTATGATAGATTGCTTTGTAAATAGTGGTCTTTAGTGTCTTGGGTTTATGTTGGTTTTTCCTCCCTTCTCAAATGGATTTTGAATTATTTAAGAGCACAGATAGACTTTGTCTCTTTTTTGTGCTCTGTAAAGTGCTTACTATATCAGTAGGCATGGCAAATGTGGTTCTTTTTTTTTTTTACTAAAGATTTTATTTATTTGAGAGAGAGAATGAGAGAGAGAGAGAGCACATGAAAGGGGTAGGGTCAGAGGGAGAAGCAGACTCCCTGCTGAGTAGGGAGCCCGATGCAGGACTCTATCCCAGGACTCCAGGATCATGACCTGAGCTGAAGGCAGTCGCTTAACCAACTGAGCCACCCAGGCGCCCTCAAATGTGGTTCTTAACACCAGAGGAGCAAACATAGTATACTCTTGATTATTGTTATAAAAACTTTAGTCAGTCTGTCAAAAAATATTTGATTGCCATTGATGTTGCTGGAAGGGTGTTCTGGGTGTGGAGGATAGATATAGATCTTCCTTGAGTTATGATGGGGTTACCTCCTGATAAACCCATTATAAGTTGAAAATATCATTAAGTTGAAAATGCATTTAATATACCTAAATTACTGAACATCATGGCTTAGCCTAGACTGCCTTAGACATGAGCAGAAGACTTATATTAGCCTATAGTTTGGCAAAATCATCTAACACAAAGCCTATTTTGTAATAAAGTGTTGAATGTCTCCTACTGAAAGTGAAAAACAGAACGGTTTTAAGTGTATCGGTTATTTACCTTTATTGTGGTCACGTGGCTGACTGGGAATTGCAGGTTTCTACAGCTGCCCAGCATCATAAGAGAGTATCATGCTGCATAATACTAACCCGGGAAAAGATCAAAATTCAAAGTACCGTTTCTACTGAATGTGTATGGCTTTTGAAGCATCGAAAGTTTGAAAAATTGTGTCAAACCATGGTAAGTTGGGTACCCTTCGTAGATGTAAGCAAGATAAGGGTGTCCACTTTGAAGGAGCTAACATTGGGTGAGGATAGAGACAATAAACATAAAAAAAGTAATTTCAGATATTGATTAGTACTATGCAGAATATGCAACGATATGCTTGATAATAATTGGCCTTGGCTGGGAGGAGACATTTGAGTTGAGACCTGAATACTGAGAAGTGAGCTATGAGAAGATCTGAGAGAAGAGAATTCTAAGCAAAACAAGTACAAAACCCTTGAAAAATAAGCTGGCGTGTTAGTGGAATTGTAGGAAGAGCAGTATAGCCAGATACAGCAAATAAAAAAGAGGATGGAGATAATGCCTGGAGATAGGCAGGAGCCAGATCATTTAGGGCCTTGTAATCTGGAATGGAAATTTTGAACTTTCATTTTAGTGGGAAGGCTTTAGAGAACTTTAAGTGGAGATATGACGTGATCTGATTTACATTGTAGAAAGATAAGTGGTTGCTATGTAGAGGGTGAACTGTGTTACAAGACTTAATAGAACGGGGAGACCAATGAGAAAGCTGTTAACGTGTTCCAGAAAAGAGATGGAGGTGGCTTGGACTAAACAGTAGCAGGACAGATGGTGAACAGTAGATTTGGAGTATATTTTGGAGATAGATCTGTTAGGATTTGCGGATAAAGGGTGTGATAAAAGAGAATTAAGTAGATTCTCAGGTTTGAAAGTTTGAGGAAAAATGGATTTTTTGGGATGGCAGGTCAGTAGTTCTACTTTGGCTCTGTTGCAATAGCTATACATTGGATATCCTAATAAAGATGTCAAGTTGGTTGTTAAATATATGAGTTTGGATCACAGGCTAGATGTCTGTGTTGAAGATAAACTTTTGAGAGGCAACAGCGTTTAGATGGTTGAAGCATGGACTGGATGAGGTCATCGGTGAAGAGAAAAAAATTAGAGAAGACTTGTGGGGAAAAAGTTCTGGGACACTCTACAATTTAGAGGTCAGTAAAAGAAAAAGATCTAGCCAAGGAGATTGGAGAAGAGTAGTCAGTGAGATTAGAAAAAGCAGGGAGAGTACGTTGTCCTAGAAGTTGGTCAGCTGTTTCAAATGTTGCTTGCCGGGAAGTCAAGTAAGAGGTGAGCAAAAATTGACTATTGGATTTGGTAAGAGATAAGTTATTGGTAACTCATAGGACGTGTTTCAGGAGTGCTTGGTTGGAGTGGATTAAGAAAAGAATGCAAGATGAGCAAACAGACACAGTGAAATCAGTAATGCTTTTGGAGGATGTTGCTGTGAAGGGGAGCAGAGAAATGAGGTGGAGAAAGACAAGGTTAAGGGAGGATTGTTTTAAAGGGGGATAATGAGCAATGTTTATGCCTAATGGGAATCATCCAGGAGAGGAAACACAGTTGAGGTGTTTAGGAAGGAAGTGAGAGACACGGTGGGGCCAAATTAGAGGCCCTACAGAGTATTGAATTAAAATTTTTAATTTTAATGGTAAAAGAAAGAGAGGAGATATTTGTAGGAGTGAAGCCCTTGAGAAGGAGACTAGGGATGAGATTGGAAAGAGTAAGTGGAAAGAGTGGCTTTAGATAGAAGCAGAGACACTTTTACCTTTGTCCTTTAGCAAGAGAAAAAAACAGAATTTGTGGGTATAGATACATGTAGTTTGGATCTGGGAATATGAAGATGCATTTTTTTTTTTCTTTTCACAAAAATGAGCATGGTTTTAAGGAGGTCAAAGAACTGTGAAATAATGGTGTTAGGTGTATCACATAAGGGATTTGAAGTTGCCAAGAATGCTGGTAGAAGTAGTGGTAAAGGGGATCCTGTAGACTGTAGGTGAGATCAATGGATGGGACAGTGTGACAAGGACAGCAATAAAGGATGTTGAGGGGTGGTAGGGTCTGATGACATCTGCTTCAAAGAAGATGGGATCTTTGGAAGAGGAATGAGGAGAGACAGGTTGGAAACTGCACTAGGGAGCAAGAAGAAAACTCACCTGCAGGCAATGACTTATTTGTGTGGATGGAAAAAATCGCCTTACTTGAGGGCGTTTCAGTAAAAGCCATGTCCTCAGGGGATGGGCAGGTGAGGTTTTAGGTCTAGGGTGTAGGTGAGTTTTCAAGTCAAAATAAATGAACTAATAAGCACTCACTATGTGGCAGAAGCAAATGTTCTGACTTCAGAACACATACTAACTCACATGATACAATAATCCTATAGTTTAGGCACTATTATTTGTTCTTTATGAATAAGGGAACTGAAAAGTTAAGCAATTTGCTTAGGGCCACACAGCTGTAAGTGACAGGGCTGGATTTGAATTCCAGCACACTTGGTTCTAGATGGTGTTCCAGGTATAAACACTTGCCTGTACTGCTGCTGCTGGACCATGATTTCCAACACACAGTTGAGGTGTTTAGGAAGGAAGTGAGAGACACGGTGGGGCCAAATTAGAGGCTCTACAGAGTATTGAATTAAAATTTTTATATTAAAGGATAATCTGGGAAATTTGGACTTCTGATGCTGACTTTAGAGTTTGATGAGCTTTTTCTGTATTTTAGAGCAAAGAGCAACTTGAAGATTTTAGATGGCTGATTTTGCTGTGGTTTGATGTTTTGCTGAAAGACAGTGGGTAAGGAAAATTTTGTATCTGGTAACCCCACTGAGAGGAGATGTTGAGCTATATTCTGGTAGCGTTGGCCTGCCATGTTAATGTCTTGTGGAGAGCTTGTTTGAGGTTCTTGAGTGAACATAGTATCGACCAGTTTGTTTCCGGCCCTGAGATTCAAGCATTTTTGTAGTTCTCATCATTTGATATTGTTAAGGCAACTGCTTTTGGCTACAAAATTTGGAATAATACTAATGACACTAAAGAAATGATAGAAGTTGATTTTGATTGTAATAGTAAAAATGTCATATTTTTTTCACAAGGGTACTTGCAAAATTTTGAGCAGTATATTTTTTCTGATGATAGAAGTATTCCTTATTTATTTTTGAAAATTTATAAGAATTTCACCACCCTGAGAAATAAAAACATTTTATATCTATTTCTTATTTCTATTATATTTTAATATAATCTCATTTTTTTATGTGATATAACAAAAATTGAATCCTATTGCATGTACAGTTTTCCATCATGTTTTTTTTTCACTTCACATTTTCCATTTCATAAATGTTTTCCTAGGTCATTAAGTCTTCCTCTTAAAGCTGATGCCTAAAGACTGTGTATAACTGGTTTGTTTAAGTGGACTGAATTTGGTAGCACCCAGCAAGGAAACTTTTGCTTTATGCTTCAATCAAAATTTGTTAAATTTTTCTTTCCAACCTCTTGAGTAGGTCCTGTTACTTTCAGGTTATTTTCATCTGTAGGAATGGTCTCATTTTCAGAAATTAAAGTACTGCCCAGTCTAAACCGAAAACATCCAATTCTCTGTTCTCTTTCCATCTAGCTCAGTCCTGACCACAGACTTAATAACCTACAGCGGGAAAGGGGAACTCCCCTTTGCTCACCTTATTCTGCCTCAATTTGCTCTTCCATTTCTCCTTTCATGCTCACTCTGCCTCTTCTGGGTCTTCCAAAGAGGGAGTGGGAGACATTTAAAAGAAGAAAAGCAAAATTTCTTTTTACTTAGTGTTCTGTGTACTTCCTTGCCTGATGCTTTTGTTGTGCTCTCTTGGCTAGCTGGCTATTATGTCCTCAAGTTCATTGTAGAGCCTCCTGAGGGCAGTCTTCTTGCCACATCTGTAATAGGAGCTGTATTCTATGCATAACCGTTTGGGAATGCTCTCTTTTCCCTCCTTACTCTCATATCTCGTATCTATAGCCTGTGACAGTGAGTGTCCATTTACCCTGGTGGTAGTCAACATTCCCTGGCACAATTCCTATGAAATGGCTGATAGTCTGGCCACTCTCTTTTTTGTCTACTTGGTCAATGAGAAATATCACGTATCTGTGACTTGTCAATAACAAAAGTGCCACTTGCTCCGTAACTGTCCTCTTTTTTTTTTTTTTTTTTTACTTCCTCTCTTCAGACTTTATATATTTACACCTGGAATCCAGAGGACATGCATCAGATCTTCCCAGAGACGCTCATTTCTCCTCTCTGGGTAGACGCTCTGAATGGGACTGTCCTCTATAACATAGACATTTTCAGATGGGACAGTCTGCATTCTGCAGAAATGTAATGCCACAGTCCCCTTCTTATAACTCTTCAGTCTCTATAAGTAAAGAAAACCCTGGGCCGCCCCCTCACTTGACTTGATAGAGGAGAGGCATTTTACTTCCCTATACTTTGGAGATGAAATGAGAAAACAGTGTTCTCTATACTTATGAATTCTTTTAAAAGTATTTTGACCATGAATCTCTAGCCTTATCGTATACAGCCTAAAGATGAGTGGTAAGGATTGCTAGTTGAAGGACCAGTTTGGCCACCTCTTGGTAAATGCTGTGGGATGTGTCTAGAAACTTTTTTGAGGTTTTATAGCTGAAATTATGAGATAACAAGAAAAGTAACCTTCCTTATCTTGTTATAATGGCTAGTATTTTATTATATCAATTAATAGTTTGAGCAACTTCATAGTAAATATTGCTGGAGCTCCAATCAATCTCCAAGGGAGTGGCAAAAAGGAGGAACTGTTTATCCTATAGGAATGGAATTTGAAGACCTGGGGCTCAGCCCTGCTTCCATTAGTAACTAGATGAGTTATGTCAGGCAAATCACATATTTTCTCATGGCCTTATCTTTAAAATGAGAGAGTTAGACCAAAGAATCTCCAAGATTCCTTCTCGCTCTAAAATTGATGAATCAGTTTTCAAGGCGTTCTTTCTTTCTAACGATTTTTATTTATTTGAGAGAGACAGAGTGAGTGAGAGAGAGCACAAGCAGGGGGAGGGGCAGAGGAAGAGGGAGAAGTAGACTCCTTGCTGAGCAGGGAGCCTGATGTGGGGCCCCATCCCAGGAACCTGGGATCATGACCTGAGCCGAAGGCAGATGCTTAACTGACTGAGCCACCCAGGTGCCCCTAAGGTGTTCCTTCTGTTAGAACTACACCACTCTAGGACTTGTTAACAGATTACCCATGGAAGTGGAACTTTTGAATAGAGCCAGTACCATATCATCCCATCCCATCCCATCCCATCCCATCCATTTATTTTTTCATCAGCTCATTCATTTAACAAATACTACTCTATATACATAAATCCAGTCATTGTACCAATTTCACATACAAGGTAGATAATGTACCTTTTTCATTAAAGAGGGGAAAACAATCACAGTTTGAGAAACTAGTTAGCAAATAGCAAATAAAATTATAGATGTAGATTCTAAATATAGTTCCTGGTACATAGTAGTTGCTTAACAAATATTAAAGGCAATTAAACCAGTTGAACATGTCCTGGGGGCTCCACTAATTGTGTCATATTATTGCTAAATTCCTGGTGATTTGTGGGTACTCTTAGTGCTTTATTAATATAACTTAATTATGTAATATCATCATCATCATCATCCATTTAGCTACTTGCTCTTGTTGCAAAACTAGATCTTTTACTTATTAATGGATAATTCCCACTGATTCTGCTATAGATTCACTTACTGAAGAACATTCTGAATTAAATGGCTTTTGTTCATAATTTCTGTTGCTTTTGTAGTTTTCTAGTATATCCCAAACACCCAATGTTTATATGTTCAGGTGAAGAATCATAGGAAAATATTAGGATCAATAGACAATGAATTCATAGAAAACTCCAGGAAACTCTGTATTGTTTTCATATATCGAATATCCAGGTTAAAAGAAGAAGCATTTGCATTATTGGAGGAAATTGATCAACAATGTTTTTCATCACTCAACATGTCACTTCATGTATGTGGGTCATTCCTACTGAATTACTAACTAGGCAGGCCTCAAAAGTTATGAATCCTCTTTGTCCAGATATAGATTAGATAGACCTTACCAAATTAATGTTTTATGGTTGCTCTTCTGTCTACAGCTAATCCTTTGTTCGTTTAAATGATAGAGTTAGATGTTGCTCAGAAGAGGGGTCCAATTGGATTCCCTCTGGGAAGTGGGAGAGCCCTTGCCATTTCATATTTATGTATAGATGTGTTGTTGTTACTGTCTTTTATATCTACCCAATCTTTTCCCATTTCCTTTGCCACCACCTTGGTTCAGGTTTTAAGTTATTCAATGCCAGAATTATTGTAATTGTTTTTTAATTAATGATCTAGACCAGTATCACCATTCCAGAGAAAAAAACCTTTCTTCCAAGATGTTCTGACCATCAAATCTATAGTGATTAAAGATTGTTTTGTTGGCTGTGGCCTTTATGGAACTCAACAGGTGACAAGATGAAGGAAGCAATATCTTTTACTTGTCTACTACATTTGCAAGGTAATACAAAGGAGCTTCACAGCTTTTTCTCCCTTACAAGTTAAAGAAATAGCTAGCTGTTACATTTTTCATTCTTTGTTTCAAAATATAAATAGAGAAAATTTAGTAAAATCTGTAAAGCTGTGGTTGCTGATATTAAGAAGTATAATCATGACTGAACAAAATTGTATCCACTTGAGAATTTTATGCCATCTTTACGTGGTTTTGGTATTTTTTTTGAATTGCTTTTTTATTAGTTTCAGAGGTAGAATTCAGTAATTCATTAGTTGCATATAACAGCCAGTTCTCATTACATCAGTGCCCTTCTTAAAGCTCATCACCCAATTATCCCTTTCCCTCACCCACCTCCCCTCCAGCAATCCTCAGTTTTCTAGAGTTTAGCATCTCTTATGGTTTGTCTCCCTCTCAGTTTTCTTATTTTTCCTTCCCTTCTCCTATGTTCATCTGTTTTGTTTCTTAAATTCCACATGAGTGGAGTCATATAGTATTTGTCTTTCTCCGACTGACTTATTTTGCTTAGCATAATACCCTCTAGTTCCATCTTTTTTTTTTTTTTTAAGTAGGCAGTGTGGAGCTTGAACTCACAACCCTGAGATCAAGACCTGAGGTCAGGGGCGCCTGGGTGGCTCGGTCAGTTAAGTGGCTGCCTTTGGCTCGGGTCATGATCCCAGGACATAAAGCTCCACGTTGGGCTCCCTGCTGCCGCTCCCCCTGTTTGTGCTCTCTCATGCTCTCTCGTGCTCTCTCTCTCTGTCAAATACATAAATAAAATCTTAAAAAAGAAAAGTTAAAAAAAAAAGACTTGAGCTGAGATCAAGAATTGGATGCTTAACCTACAGAGCCATCCCAGGTGTCCCTATATGGTTTTAGTATTATTAAATATTCGTGCTTAATTTTATTTTCACAGTTTAATTCTTTTAATAATTTTTCATCACTCTCCCTCTTAACAGTGTATCTTCTGGTACTTAGGTTTTTAAAATTCTCTCCTTTTCATTTATCCTTACTTGTTGCCAAATCCTACTGTATCTTTCTCATTAATGCCTCATATTGCACTTTTCTCCTCACCCTGCCCGTAGCAATTCACATTGCCTTCACTCTAGTTTTGGTCTTTACTACTTAATTTACTTTGCTGAAGTCTCTTCACTAATGATGGTAATAAGTAACATTTGTATGGTTCCTTTCAGATTAGGGAGTGAGTGAATCCTCATGTTTTCTTACTTGAGCCTTCTAATCAATTTGTTGTTATTGCTGTTTTAAAGATGACAAGACACACACTCTGAAAGTATCAGAGAATAATAAGTAAAAGAGCAGAGACTGGAACCAGGTCTTCTGGTTTCCAATCACATGCTCTTTTTATTATGCTCTCTGCCTTATCTTATATCCCTCTCCAACCTGTTTCATTGCTATTAGATCGTTCTTTCCTAAACCATTGCTTTGAACACATCTGTACAGGTCTCTTTGTCTTCTTGCCCTTATGTATCTTTATCTTATTTTTTTTTAAAGATTTTATTTATTTGACAGAGAGACAGCGAGAGAGGGAACACAAGCAGGGGGAAGTGGGAGAGGGAGAAGCAGGCTTCCCACCGAGCAGGAAACCCGATGCAGGGCTCGATCCCAGGGCCCCTGGAACATGACCTAAGCCTAAGGCAGATGCTTAACGCCTGAGCCACCCAGGTGCCCTGTATCTTTATCTTAATCGTCTTCTTGCCCCTATGTATCTTTATTGTTAAGTTTGGCTACTTAACACTTGCAGATTTATCATTTTCCCAGATGCTAGGACAGATCCTATTCTTAAATTTTGGGTCATTCTGAAGCTCCAGAGGCTTAGAAGTTCAGTTTGGCTTGTTTTTCTTTTTTTATGTTTTCATTTCTCATACGCAGTCCAGGCATAAACTTTTTTTTTTTTTTACTGAATGAATTAAACCTTTTATTACTAGAACTTCCATTGCTTGATTCCAGGAATTAAACTTTTGGCCATGCCTTGTATCACTATTCCAATAATTTGTACTCTGTCTTATTACTCCATGTGTCTTGGTTACCGCCTTTGTTTACTGCTGAGTTCATCATTGAACTTTCCCTTGAACTAACATCAACAACAGAAACAACACTTGTATTCACAGATGTTCAGCACAGACCCTTGTATATAGTAAGTAGTCTTTTTTATTTTATTCATAACTGGATCACCAGTGTCTGAAACAGTGATTAATTCAGAAGAGACCTTCAACAAGTATTTGTTGAATGACTTTATTTTGTGTATAAAATAAATCTTTGTCATTGAGTCTCTGAT
This sequence comes from Eumetopias jubatus, assembly GCF_037043125.1. Taxonomy (NCBI): domain Eukaryota; kingdom Metazoa; phylum Chordata; class Mammalia; order Carnivora; family Otariidae; genus Eumetopias; species Eumetopias jubatus. The sequence goes on along the minus strand of NW_028274814.1, from coordinate 69,379,962 downwards.
ACCTGCCAACATATTTTCCCTGATGCGGAGTGTATCTGTTTAGATTTGTTTGTGCTTGACCTCATACTCCTGATGTTGTTTTCTGCCTACTGAGAGACCTACGTAAGCTCACCTGCCTTTTTCATGGATTTCTTCCTGTTTCATGGTGCTGCTGACACTCCCTGATTGTCAAGACCCTGTGAATCTATTTAGTCCTTAGGTCCTATGTTGAACTGGATCAGATGTTTATCAAGCCTGTGTAAAATTCTTTAATAGACATTTAAAATTGATTTTTTAAAAAATAATTTTCTGTTTGTAGTACCTAGTTGTCAACCAAATATCCAGCTAGATCTTTTAACAATAAAGTACTAGAGATAGTGATGTAATAGCAGTTAATAGTCTCATAGTGATCATTTTCTGTCTGCTTTTTGCACAACTGTACTTTTGTAATCGAATAAACTGTGGGGGAAGAGAGAATAGGAGGACAGTTTGGTGAAGCATAATTTTTATATTACTGTCCCTAGCAACCGGAAGAATAATTATGTTTATATCTTCAAAGTGAAACGTTTTACGTGTATAGAATGATTTAGAATGTTTCTGTTAAGATGTAAAGAAAAAGAAAATGTCAAGTCAGATAGCCATGCTTTTTTTAAAGGAGGTTGAGCTACCCAAACCAGGCCCCAAAAGCAATGCCAAGTTTTTATTTAAGATGGTACAAAATGATAATCTTATACATTTCTGTCAATTTTTTTATGTATGTTCGTTTTCTTTTAAGGTTCTTATGGAGTAGAGGTTTAATTAAACCCTTTGTGAAATCAAAACATATAGTATGTTTATGCCCATTTTGTGGGTGTTGGTGTAACACCTTTATTAGCTTCAACAAATAGGTTTATTATGTTTGTTTTATGACATTTTGTTAATCTTATTCACCAGGACTGTCAGATATTACATTTTCCTATGGGAAAATACCTTTATGAGACATTTACATTTTAATATAGCTTTAATTGTATATATCACATTTAGTGGTCTTATTTATCGTTATGGTAAAAAAAAGACATGTCTTAGATATATTTTTTATTTTTATTTTATTTATTTAAAGGTTTTATTTATTTATTTATTTGACAGAGAGAGAGAGAGAGACAGCTAGAAAGGGAACACAGCAGGGGAAGTGGGAGAGGAAGAGAGAAGCAGGCTCCCCGCTGAGCAGGGAGCCCGATGTGGGGCTCGGACCCCGGGATCATGACCTGAGCTGAAGGCAGATGCTAAGTGATTGAGCCACCCAGGCACCCTGGCTTGGATATATTTTTATATCATATGTTGTGTATGTGATTTTGTTAGTTTTTATTTCACGATTAAAGTTCTGAAGTAATTTGAATTAGTGATTCTTTTTTGTAGGACTTCAAAATTATTATTTGTCAGAACTGATATTGTTCTCATAGAACAAGAAGTGAGGTTGATAGTAGGCATCTGTCTGGACTGCACTTTCTTCTTGTCCCTGAGGAACCTCTTTTAGCATTCTGTGTGGTCAAAAGGACCCAAGGATTAGATGTTGATGTTTTGTTTATATGAAAATATTGAGTAGGTGGGAGTAGGAGGGAAGAATTGACTAATTATTTCCAAAATGGGACTAAGAAACTGGGCTTGCAGTTTATCTGTTTAAACTAGAAATAAAAATTTTTAGATATTATGTGGTCAAGATAATAAAATTTTGCTTATTCTTTTTGGCACCTTCCCAGATGCCATATTAATTTTTTAAAAGAAGTTTAGATAGGTCAAGATTGATGTTTGGCCTGAAAAATTGGAGAGGCATTCTTAAAAGATTTGCCATGTTAATGGTCTCAAAAGAAACAAAGAAATACATTTTGTAAATACTTTCAAGTTCAAATTTCAAAACCATTATATAGGTCTTTCAAAATGATGGAAGGATGAATTCATGTTTATTTTAAGTGTATTATTTTCCTCATTTTGTAAATTTATGGGCATTTTTCAGCACTCTGGTAAACTATGTAACACTTATTAAAATCCACAAGTAGTTTTAAGGTAGCATTTTATTTTATTTTATTTTTTTAAAGATTTTATTTTTAAGTAATCTCTATGCCCAATGTGGGGCTTGAATCTACAACCCCATGAGCAAGAGTTGCATGCTCCAGCAACTGATCCAGTCAGGTGCCCCAAAGTAGCATTTTATCTTTGAAGATTTATTTATTTATTACCTGAGAGAGAGAGAGAACAGGAACACGGAGTGGAAGGAGGGGCAGAGGAAGAGGGAGAATCCCAAGCAGACTCCCTGATGAGCCCAGAGCCTAATGTGTGGCTCAGTCTCGCGAGACTGAGATCATGACCTGAGCCAAAATCAAGAATTGGATGCTTAACTGACTGAGCCACCCAGCAGCCCCCTAAGATAGCATTTATAACAAAATTAAACCTCATGTCCTTGAGGGCTTTAAGTGGGACTGAGGCAGTTTAGAAGTATTTGTAAAGTGGTATCTGGGTTATTGCTCTAATTATGGCAGATGCAGTAGTTATAACAGATATATCTTCAACTAATTTTCAACAAAATTTTTTCATCCAATTGATGGTTGAATAAGTTTTCTCTTTTCATCAGGGTTTTTTTTTTTTTAAGATTTTATTTATTTATTTGAGAGAGAGAGTGGGAGACAGAGCATGAGCGGGGAGGAGGGGCAGAGGGAGAGGGAGAAGCAGGCTCCCTGCTAAACAAGGAGTCCGATGTGGGACTTGATCCCAGGACCCTGGGAACATAACCTGAGCTGAAGGCAGACGCTTAACTGACCGAGCCACCCAGGCATCCCATGGGTTATTATTCTTAGTGACTAGTCAGATATTTAAATATCTTCTGCAGAATGTCTAGGAAATAGGCAGGGGAAACATTAACCTTGATTTTTATGGGCATTTTATGTTGCAGTATGCCTAGATTTTATATGTATCTGCCAACATACCATTAATCATTTTTCTCCTTGAAATATTTTTCCCCCTGTCCTTAAATTTATTGTGTACTTTTTGGATATTAAAAACATAAGAGCATGCATATATTTTTAGATCAGTTTGAATGGTATTTGTTGAATTGCTTTTATGTACAACTATTGTGGTTGATTAAAAAGAATCACTGTAAATTAGAGCATTTCAAACTTCAGTATGCATTCCAGTCATTTGAAGATCATGTTAAAATATAGATTTTAATTTAATGGGTTTGAGGTGAGGCCTGAAACTCTGCATTTCTATGAGCTCCCCAGTTGATGGTCATGTTGCTGGTCTGTGAGCAGCAAGTCATAGGGTATAGATGAAATAGTTGACATTCTTATTGAAGAATTAGTATTTATACACTTAAAATATTTAAACAATACTTCAAGATAAGATGTGATTGAGAGCTAAAATAGACATGGAAAATATATGGTCTAAAAGTGGAGGGGAAGTTGAGATCATTAGGGATTCCTTCATGGCAAAGGCAAGGTTTAAGCTGCACCTTGAAAGGAGGCAGGAATTGGTGGAAAGGTAAAAGGAAAGGCTTTACAGAGAAGGGGAGCAATGTCAAAAACAAAGATGAGTATGAATGAGGGCAGTAGCATTTCAAAGCAAGGAGAAGCATTCTCTTTTTCACCCTCCCCCACCAAATGTCTAAGGTATGAGAATTTTGTGGGGAGAGCAGAGAGGGAGCTCTGTAATTTGCTTAATTTTACAATATTTAGGAGTTTTAAGTTATTTGTGTTATTCCTAGTTTATTTCCACTGTGGTCAGATAATATACTTAGTATGACTTCAGTTTTCTGAAATTTGTGGAGAGTTGCTTTATGGACCAGCATATGGTCTGTTTCAGTAAATGTTCATGTGCATGTAAAGAAAATGTATTCTGCAATGGTTTCATTTAGTGTTTTATAAATATCAACTAGGTCCAGATAGCTAGTAGTAGTGCATAAATCTTCCATATCTCTAATGATTTTTTAAAAAATCTGGTAGTTACTAAGAGATACGAGTTCACATTCTCTAACTCTGATAATTAATTTCTTGATTTTCCTTTTGTTGTATCAATTTTTGCTTTTTATAGGCATTAGAATTGTTGTATTTTCTTGTTTTATTGATCCTTGTGTTAGTTTTCCAATACAAGGTATTAGAAACAATACTGTACGAAATATTGCAGTTGCCATGAACTTAGTAGCTTAAAACAACACAAATTTATCAACTTACTCTTCTGGAGGCCAGAGGTCCAAAATGGGTTTCACTGGGCCCAAAACAAGGTGCTCTGGAGATTCTAGAGGAGAATCCCTTTTCTTGCCTTTTCTAGTTTCTACTGCTGTGGTCCTTGTATTCCTGGGTTCATGACCCTTCCTTCATCTTCAAAGCCAGCAGAGTAGCATCTTCAATCCCTGTTTCCATCTTCACATTGTCTTTTCTCTTATAAGGATTCTTGTGATTAGATCATAATGCAGGATACCTGATACCAAGATTTGTAATTTAGTCACATCTGCAAAGTCCCTTTTGCCTATAAGGTCACATTTTCACAGGTTCCAAGGATTCCAGGGATTGGGACATGGACATTTTGGGGTTGGCATTATTCTGTCTATCACAATCCTGTAATCATTATTAAATATTCCTCTCTATCTTTAGTAATATTTCTTGCCATAAACTCTACTCTGTTTACTTAGGATTCATTGAGTTTCTTAAATCTCTGAGCTTATGTCTTCCAAAACTTTTGGAAATTTCTTGGCCATTATGTTTTCCAGTATTAACTTTTGTCTCATTTTCTTGCCCTACTCCTTCTGGGACTCCAATTACATGTCTGTTATATGTTGAGAATGTCCCACATGTCCCTCATGTTCTGTTCTCTTTACATTCTTTTTTCTTTCTGTGCTGCAGATGGATATTTTCAAATGCCAAACATGTCTTCTTTGTACAAGCTGTTATGAATCCCATTAAGTTAGTTCTTGATTTCAGATACTATATTTTTCAGTGCCAGAATATCCATCCATTTTTCTTTTTTTTTAAGATTTTATTTATTCATTTGAGACACAGAGATACAGAGAGGGAAAGCATGAGCAGGGAGAGAGGCAGAGGGAGAAGCAGGCCCCTCGCTGAGCCAGGAGCCTGATGTGGGGCTCGATCCCATGACCCTGGGATCATGACCTGAGCCGAAGGCAGACACCCAACCGTCTGAGCCACCCAGGCGCCCCGTCCATTTTTCTTTTTTAAAAAAATTTTTAAAGATTTTATGTACTTATTTGAGAGAGAGAGAGAGAACGATAAGAGGGGAGAGGCAGAGGGAGAGGGAGAAGCAGGCTCCTCACTAAGCGGGGAGCCTCATGTGGGGCTCAATCCCAGGGTCCCTGGGATCATGACCTGCGCCAAAGGGCAGATGCTTAACTGACTGAGCCACTCAGGCGTCCCCATCCATTTTTGTAGATTCAGATTCTCTCTTGAAATTCTTTCTTTTCATCCATTTTGCTCATCTTTTCTTTAATATAGTTGCAATAGTTATTTTAAAGTAATTATTAGCTAACTATAATCTCTTGATCATCTGTGGATTTGTCTCCATTATCTGTTTTATTCTCTTGATTATTGGTCACATTCATATGTTTTGACATTATTGATTTTATGCCATATGTAATACGTAAAAGAACAGTAAAAGAAGATGTTTGTTTTTTGGACTGGAACATGGCTTAGGAAAGATTGAGAATCATGGTGAAAAGTATAGTAGGCACCTGAGGACACCACTTTATTGCTTGTAAAGGAATTGGATGGGAAATGTTTGTTGAAGTAATTGGTAGAATAGAGCTAAATTGTGTAGTTTTCTCTAGAACTTGCTGAGAGACTGAGTAAGTTGTGTGACCTAGAGTAAGTTACTCAACTACTTGGTGTCTCAGTTTTCTCTTTAAAATGAGATGATTACAGTATCTATCCCACAGAGTTATTGTGAGGATTAAATGAGTATGTCTGACAGCATAGTAAGTGTTCAATATGTGTTGACCATTATTTGAGGACTGAGAATAGACTATTGGATCTGGTTACATGGTAGTCATTAGTGCATTTGTCAAGTGGGCTTTTAGGCATTGGTGATGACAAACCCACCTGAGTGGAGGAGGTTCAGGAGAGAATAAGGAATTAGAGACAGCAAGAATGGCCACTGTTTTGAGATTGCTGTTAAGGGGATTTAAAAAATGTGATAGCCAGAGGGGGGCATGAGCTTAAGTGATAGATTTAAGACATGATAATAATAATAATTATAATTAGGGCACCTGGGTGGCTCACTTGGTTAAGCGACTGCCTTCGGCTCAGGTCATGATCCTGGAGTTCCGGGATCGAATCCCACATCGGGCTCCCTGCTCAGCAGGGAGTCTGCTTCTCCCCCTGACCCTCTTCCCTCTCATGCTATCTCTCATTCTCTCTCTCTCAAATAAATAAATAAGATCTTTAAAAAAACAATAATAATTATAATTATAGTAATCTTCACAGCAAGCCTATAAAGTAGGTACTGTTTTTACCCCCATTATAAAAATGAGGAATCTGAGGCATAAAGAAAGGAATGCAATTATAAAATGTTTGTGCACTGAGAATAATCTAGGAGGGAGAGAAGAATTTAGGAGCTGAAGGGATAATTCCAGGAATAAAGTTATTAAGTACAGTAGTCCCTCCTTATCCATGGTTTTACTTTCTACAGTTTCAGTTACCTGTGGTCAGCTGCCATCCAGAAGCAGAGATGATCCTTCTGTTGTGTTGTCAGAAGGTCAGTAGTAGCCTAACACTATGTCACAATGTCTACACCATTCACCGCACTTCATCTTATCACGTTGGCATTTTAACATCTCACAACACAAGAAAGGTGAGACAATAAGGTATTTTGAGAGAGACACTACATTCACATATCTTTTATTTAAAGTATATTGTTTTTGTTTTAAGATTTTAAGTAATCTCCACACCCAATGTGGCGCTCGAACCCACAACCCCACAGTAAGTGATTAATAAGGATAATGAAATAGAACAATTATAACAATACACTTTAAAGGTGCCTGGGTGGCTGGGTTGGCGGAGCATGCAACTCTTAATCTTGGGGTTGTTATCAATTGATAAACTAAACTTTATTATAGGTAGGTATGTACAGGAAAAAACATAGTCCACATTGGGTTCGGTGCTATCCATGGTTTCAGGTACCTACTGGGCATCTTGGAACTCATCCCCATAGAGAAGGAAGTCTCCTGTAGGTGAGAAATGATGGAATGCAACCTACAAGTGGAGAGATTGACCTTTGATAGGAACAGGAATGTGTATTCACTTTAACAGTATTGAAAGCAAAGTATGAATAGATTTGAGAGTGGAAAGAGACTTAAGTTTTATTTCCATAGCTTGTATTTTCTCACTGAGGTAAGAAACAAAGGGATTTGCTGAGAGTGGGGCTGGAAATGAAGGAGAAGCAGTGAAATTGTTATTTTGGAGAGTGGATGAATGAACTAATAAGGGATATGGGTGAGCCTTTTGGTAGTGCTTAGGGCTCATTTGGAGATTGTGATCATAAATTTGAAGTGTGATCATAAATTTGAAGTGTGGATTGTGGAAGCAAGAGAGAAAAGGGAGGTGTAGGGAATTCAGTATGTTTGAGAAGGAATAAAAGGTGAATTAACATGGGGATGCCAGAAAGGAATAAAGCAGTCTTTTCCCTTGAAAAGTTCAAACTTTACCTGCTTAGTTAAGTGATAAACACCTAAAAACATATACAAGTAAGCAAATGATAAATGTCAGAGGGATCACTTAGACAACAGGCCTTGTTCTTCAAAGGAGGGAGCAAACACTTGGGGGCAACATGGGTGGCTTTAGTGGGAGGTGAGCATAACTGGACATTAAAGTGTGTAGATGCCAAAAAGATAATCATGTAGCATCTCTTTGGTTTCAGTACTGTGCTTTTTAAAAATCTAGAGTCTTTGAATTCCTTGCATGTGGGTTCTACTTCCTCTGTACTTGAGTGGATAGAGACATGAATGTGTCCACTTTCTTCTAATGATACTACAGCTTTACAGTCATCCTTAAATGAAGTATAGTCACATTGTAATGACTTTGACTTATCTTCATTTTCATTTTATGTACCAAATATATTGCTTGGAAATTGTTGGAACTTAGAAATATTAATTTGTAGGTTTTTTTGAGGGGGGAGTTGCTGTTATGGAGTGAACTAATGTATTATTATTTTTTTTATAGACTATTTTCTGTAACTCCAAATTTCTGTTAGAATTTACAGAAGGGGGGGCACCTGGGTGGCTCAGTCAGTTTGGCATCTGCCTTCAACTCGGTCATGAGCCTGGGGTCCTGGGATCAAGCCCTACATCCGGCTCTTTGCTCAACGGGGAAGCCTGCTTCTTCCCTCTCCCTCTGATCCCCCCCACTCATGTTCTCTCTCTCTTTCTAATAAAGAAATAAAATCTTTAACAAAATTAAAAAAAAAGAATTTACAGAAGGGGTTTTGAGTATTAAGCTTTCTTTGACTTGAACATGAAGGGTGGCCAGGAAGGACCTAGGTAAAAACATGCTTTACATATTAACTAAAGGGGAGACTTTTTATATACAAAATGAAATGTTAATTAGTGACATATTTGATATAATGATGGGTTTGCAACTGTCCTGTTACTATTTTGTCCACTATTGAGTGAATTTATTATTTTTCTGATTGCATATTTTTTTCTTAGGGCCTAGTTAAGAATGACCAACTCTGTTTTCAGTCATTTCAGTGAACAGGCGGCCTTCTGTTTCAAACAGAGAAACGTCTGTTAGTAAGAAACATGCGACGATAATGTGGGGCTTTTCTTAGCAGTTTGTTTTGGAACTTTATATACACTTTTATTAAGCATCTGCAAAGAAAAGTGTGTGTAGGTTTTTGTTTCTTAAATGTTAATGTAAGGAATATTTAAAGAACTGTGTGAAGCTTTTCAACAGTGCTTTATCTGACTATTACTATTTAAATTTTTTCTGCATTTCAGTTTTATTAGATGGCAACCATTTTACATAAGATCCTCCATTTTTTTTACATAAACAAATTTTTTTTTTACATAGACATTAAAAATGTTGCAGTTATTTTGGTAAAGATATTATTTTTTGGTAAAGGTATTTTTTGGACAAATCTGTATACTTTTCTAATTAATCTTTTACTTTTTAAAATAGCATTTAATATTAAAGACAATGTAAGAAGTAAATTCTTAACTATAATTTTATCACAAATAACTTTAAATTCTCCATTATATGTTTTAATGGCATCCACTAAATACTTCTTTAATTTAAAAAACAAAGGCCTCATGAAAATTTAATTTACATAGGCAGAATTTGTTTAACACTACATTTGAAATTTGTGTCTTCTCAGTAGGGAATGTATATTATTTGGAATAGTAATAGGTATTGTTGAAATAGTATGTGGGTATTTCTAATTTTATATTTAATTTGCCAAGAAGAACTCTTAAAATTCCACTATTTTCTTTATATTAGATTTATATAAAATTCAGTTTAGGAACATGTAAGACATCTCGTTTGTTATTGAAATTATAGAAAGAATACTTGTATATTATTGACCCCATAATTTCATATTATTACCTATATCATGAAACATGATGGTAGTATTACATCACAGGGGGTTGGGGGGATTTATGCTAAATTGTGTTATCTCAAGGGAAAGGAGAATTTTTATGTTAATGGTCCCAAATGCTTATTGCATATTTCCCAACTGTTTTTGGATTATTTTTTAGTTATGAAAAGAATAACAACTCAGATTATTTTTAGCATTACGCAGGGCAGTGAAACTAATACCTAGAATATGTTATCCTTTCTTAATTAAAAAATATTTTTAAAGGAGCTGGAAATGCAATATTCTATGTGATGTTTTATTTTCTAATTAAGACACCATTTTTTTCTTATCTTATTTGCTAATAAGGTCAGAAGGATAAGGTGATCTTTCACTACAGTTAAGTGGCTCCTACATTTTAATGTAGGAATCTCCTGAGTGCTTGATAAATTTGTGGGTTCCCAGACTCAGCCCCCTAGAAATTCAGATTTATAAATCAGCATGTTTAACAGGCCCCTAGATGATTAGGGTGTATCTGATCCTTTCAGAAACTTTGGCCAGCTGTCTATTCTTCAACATTAACTCAATTGCCATTAATGTTAATTCAACATTAACTTGTTTTTCATTAAATCTTCAACTCTAGTCTTAAAAGAGACTTTGCTATAAAGCTGAGATTGTTTTAAAAACTTACATGAAAGTATTTTAGCTATTTTAATAGCTTTGGAAATTAAAATAATAAGTTCTCATGTTTTAGGTTATAACATTGTACATTTGTATAGAGATATAATTTAATAAGCACTCTTACATCTTCTGCCATTTTATCTCTATAACAAGCCTGTGAAGTAGGTAAAACAGGTATTATTATCTTCATTTTATGTATTGGGAAACAGGCTAATGAAAGTTAGGTGACCTGTCCTATGTCACGTAGCTAATAAGCAGCTGAGCTTGACTAGAACATAAGTCAACTCCTAGACCAGTGCTCTTTCCATATCACACCATATAAGCTATCTAAAATTGAAAATTTTAAAAAAGTGTGTGTATACACTTATTATGTATATACATCATTAGACATTGTTAAAGTTCTCTAATTAGAAAAGTTAACATACTGGGGCGCCTGGGTGGCTCAGTCGGTTAAGCAGCTGCCTTCGGCTCAGGTCATGATCCTGGGGTCCTGGGATCGAGCCCCACGTCCGGCTCAGCGGAGAGCCTGCTTCTCCTTCTCCCTCTGCCTACTTGTGCTCTCTCTCTGTCAAATAAATAAATAAAATCTTAAAAAAAAAAAGTTAGCATATTGCTTAAATTTTAGCATATTCTTAGACAGTAAATGTTTTATCTTACAAACTCTTCGCTGTAAGGTGGGTAGGGGCATGGATTATGTGTTATATATCTTTGTATTCTAATTGCCTAGCTTACTTTAGTTGCACTGAGTACCTAGGTATTTAAGTGATGAATAAATGAATGACCTTGAGGCTTTTGTGTCCAGAGGGAATGTTTGAACGTTTTTGATGTGTATTCTTGTCTTAAAATGAGAAAGATTCATTATTGGGCTCTTGATTTTTAAATGGGGATGGTGCACATTCTTGAATCATGAACACCTATGCAGTGCCAGTTCTCGCAAGCAGCTGTCAAATAGTACTTCATGAAGAAGCACAACAATCATTAGGTGGTAGTATATGTATTTTTGTAGTGTATTGTGGGATATTTTATAGTTTTTAGGTCATGTATGCACTTTTTCCCAGTAACATATTATATGTTACCAGGGCAGAACTTAATTTTCAGTAGAGGTAAAAGGGGTTCCTTTTATTTTAGAAATATGTCTCAAAACCCCTTAGAGAATATCTAAAGAAAGTGTTTCTAAATCAAATGAACCTTTAAACTACCATTATTAACTTTTCCCTTGCCTTTCTTTCTAGAAAAAAAGTGACCCACTTTTCTTCTCAAGTAGTTTTGATAGTTCAGGAAGCTTTCCAGCATTCTGGTATATGTCTAATAGAGATCCTTTTGTGTTACATAAAATGTCTTTAGTGTCTCTTCCTAAGTGTATAAAATCTCCTAAAAGATACAGTCACCTTTCTTTTTCTAGAACCAGGCAATTCCTTATGTCAGGTATTCAGAATGTCCAAATACAGTTTTTATGGGCTGCTAGTTTTGTTTGATTTTGCTTTTGTTTTATCTATATATCTATAATTTTCTGTATATAAGAGTAATAGGAAGAATGAATGAGTCAAATATACTTAATCTGTTTCTCTGCATATTTGCATAGTTGCTTATTTGCAACTCATAATTAGCTTGGGAAAGAAGCATATTGAATCAGTAGTTCAAAAGACATTTTGGATAAACTGTGGTTTTCCTGTATTTGTACAGTTCTCCTTTTTTATATTATACATAATTGATATGTGCATTTATTACTAATCCTGAAATCCTATTTCCAAAAGGTAAGTGTCTGCTAAAATACCTTTCCTTGAAAAATATTTAAGAATTTAGGAATAGAAAACACTTTAAATACTCCTTAAGAAAACATACTTTTGATTGATATTCTGGGCACTGGTTTTGATTAAGCATTTGGCGCTTCACCAAGTGTTCCTCCCGTGCACTTTCAAGTTCTTTGAGTTGCTTCAGTATTTGTAGAATCATGGGAACTTGGCTTTACTGTTGTTGATAACATTATATTGGGAACACCCTTTAATCCTTGGTGTACTAAACTTTCATCTAAAGGCTTTTTTTCCCCCAGTATAAGAAATGTTCAGAAATTGTCTTTATAAATAGGGTAACTGAGGAAAGAATTTATTTTGAAAATTTTGTTTGTTTGGCACTCTACTATCTATTATTTTTGTTTCTTTTGACCCTGAAACAAGTTAATTTTCCCATATCATTCTCTAATCTTTTAGTTTGAAAATTATAGCTTTCTACTCTTGCAACTATTCCTTACAAATGTTGTTTTTTTTCCATTCATACTATACTTTCTGGCCTTTTCCTGATTTCCTTTTGACAGTAGTTCCCTTTGGGTTTCTAGAACATGCTTTTGATTCCCTTTTGCAGTACTTATCCTTTTATCTAGCATTTTATTTAATTAATTAATTTATTTATTTATTTTTTAAAGATTTCATTTATTTATTTGACAGAGAGAGAGAGAGCACAAGCAGGGGGAGAGGGAGAAGCAGGCTTCCGCCTGAGCAGGGCGCCCAACGTGGGGCTCTATCCCAGGACCCTGGGATCATGACCTGAGCCGAAGGCAGCCGCTTAACCGACTGAGCCACCCAGGCACCCATTATCTAGCATTTTAAAATAACATCCGAATTCTTTGAAATGCAAGCTCAGTGTGGGTAAACTTTCCTTCTCTCTCTCTTTCTTTCTTTCTTTCTTTCTTTTTCTTTCTTTCTCTCTCTCTTCTTTTTACAAATCTTTAGAGTATAGTTGACACATTAGTGTCAGGTGTACAACGTAGTGGTTCAACTTCTCTATACATTATGCTGTGCTCAGCACAAGTGTAGCTGCCATCTGTCACCATACAATGCTATTTCAGTACCATTGCATATATTTCCTATGTTGTACCTTTTACTTCTGTGGCTTATTCATTCTATAACTGGAAGCCTGTATCTTCCACTCCCCTCATCCATTTTGCCTATCCCTCCATCTCTTCCCCTTTCAACCTTCAGTTTGTTCTCAGTATTTACAGGTCCGATTCTGCTTTTTGTTTGTTTATTCATTTGTTTTGTTTTTTAGATTCCACATACAAGTGAAATCATATGGTATTTGTCTCTCTCAGTGTGACTTATTTCACTTAACATAATACCCTCTAGGTCCATCCATGTTGTTGCAAATGTTTGATCCTGATTTCTGATGTACCATCAGGACTACATATTTTTGGTAGTAAATTTCCCTCTTGTTTTCTTTTAGGGACATGATAACACTCAGAGCTTTATTCCAAATCACCCTTTCTCTATTTCTGTACCTAGTGATAGTATTTGACACAATTAGCAAACTGCTCTGCAAGAAAGTAGCAGCAGTTGAAGGCCCTCTCCTAACATTTAAAGGATGCTGGACTCTCCTTCTCCATCACCTCAAGTAGGGCCTGAACATCCAGCCATGGGGTAAAGAAAGTTGTGAACACTGGAGGACAGCTTTAAAGTCTTGGGGCTGCAGGTTTTTACTATAACAGGAAGAACAATTTGTTGTATCACATTAAATCTGTTTTGTTTCTGTATTACTGTTGTCACTTATTAGCAAGAGAGCTTTATGTCATTACTGTACACAGGAAGCACAAATGGTATATGCAATAAATACAAGTGATAAATGATGCCATTCATCCCTGTTCTTTGCTTTTGATTCCAGTAAGGTTTAGAAAAATTAATTGGGGTGGAGTCATATGAGAATATATTTAAATTCCTTTAACTTCCATTAAATGCTTTTTACCTTTAGTTGTCAGAAATGTGAAATCTACCGTGTTGCCTTAGGCTGTTCCTGATCCAGGACCCTGAATCCAAGCCTGTTTAATGGTGAATATGCATATGTAATTAATCCTCTTGACAACCACTGGAGGTGTAGGTACCTTTATCCTTATTTTAGAGACAAGGAAACTGAGATACAGGGAGATTCAAGTACTTGGCCAGGTGCACTGAACTATGGAGTGGCAGAACCAAGATTCAATTTTAATTATTTAATCTGACACCAGGGTCCATGTTTTTCACTACCTCACTATACTGACACTGTCTGTGTATGAAGCTTGTGTCTTCTTTGGTGCACACATATTGACTCTGTCTAGATTTTCTGTGGCTTTTCCTTACCTCCTGAATAGATAATTTAGTGCAGGTTAACATCTGATTTTGATAGGATATTTCTTAAGAGAGTCTCCTAAGGTAATTAAAGACCTAATTACCTTTTTAGAGAGCCGTCTCCATGATTGTAGGGTTTCCTTCTGCCCTGACTTTCAAGTGCTTATCTTTGTTGGCCCCATGTAATTGAGGTGCTTCATCTGAAGCTTATGAAGCCAAGATTCCCACCAATTTTTTGTTCTAAGGAACATAGATTATATACAGAAAATGTATAATTCTGTTCATTTCTTATAACTTTTGTTATTATACATATGTATTATAGAATCTTATGAAAATACAAGAAATTAAAAAAGATTAGAAAGTGTCCATATTCCAGCCCAGAGAATACTACTTTTTGTTAAGTATTTTAGATAAACACACATACATATGTGCCATATACATAATTTCCATTTTCATATTTTTTTACTCAGAGTAATTAAGTAGATATATAAACATAGCAGATATGTTTTATCCTGTTCTTTTTAAAAGAAGGTTATTTCCATTTATGTAGACAGTGTGTTCAGTGGATATGATAGTTTCTTATTTGGTAGTGTCACGACTAGACCAAATTTTCCTATTTTAATTTTTATGACATGTGTCTTTCTATTCCATACATTCCCTACTTCCTCAGGACAATAATCTTGGATTTTCCTTTGTCACATTTCACCTCTAATCCATCAGCTAATTCTGTTGGTTTTACCTTCTAAAATATACTGTATTCAAATAATTTCTCAT
The DNA here is from genome assembly GCF_037043125.1 of Eumetopias jubatus. Classification (NCBI taxonomy): domain Eukaryota; kingdom Metazoa; phylum Chordata; class Mammalia; order Carnivora; family Otariidae; genus Eumetopias; species Eumetopias jubatus. The sequence goes on along the minus strand of NW_028274814.1, from coordinate 69,364,894 downwards.
CACCTCCTCTGTTGCTACTCTGGCCCATGTCACTGCCATTTCTTGCTTAAATTATCATAGTACCTTTTTAATTTATCTCCCTGCTTCCTACCCTTTACAGTTCTCTATACAGTGAAACTTTTAAAATAGAGTTGGATCATGTCACTCTTCTGCTTAAAACCCTACTAAAGCTTCTTGTCTTACTGAGGGTAAAAGCCAAAATCTCTATGATAGCTTACAAGGTTCTACATGATGTAGTCTCTACAGATTTATTGACCTCCTACTCTCTCCTTTCTCTCTCTTACTCTGTCCCTGCCCCATTGGCTTCCAGACTGTCCTTCTAAGCTGCCAGGAGCACTCAGCTTGAGGGCCTGTTGTTTGGGAAAATGGTAGTCTTCAAGTGCAACACCAGGCCACCTATCACAGAAGTAATGGAACAGAAAGACTCACAGGGCCAATTAAGATGCTCAAATACATGATTTATTAAATCAATTATATTTATGTTTTTTAGAGAGGGAGAGGGAGAAAGAGAGAGAGAGAAGGATGGGGAAGGGGCAGAGGGAGATGGAGAGAGAGAATCTTAAGCAGACTCCACACCCAGCACAAACTTGACATGGGGCTTGATCTCACAATCCTGAAATCATGACCTGAGCCTAAACCAAGAGTCAGACGCTTAACCGACTGAGCCACGCAGGCACCATCCATTTGTTAAATCAATTTAAAACACACTATGAGAAGGGAGGGGGAAAAGTGGGCTAAAGTTAATATACTTATGATAGGGCACAAGTGAGTGAAGGACTCCAATCCCTGAATCTTGGGGTACACGATTTTCATGTTTTTTTTTTCTGACTGTCTGCCTTAACAGGAAAGAGGACCAGAATTGAGGTGAGTGAGATAATCAGATAGAAGATGCTCTGGTAATACCAGTGACACATACTTGCTCTATCAAAGAGACACTGGGGCAAACATGCCTGGACTTAGCTGTAGCTGGCCACTTATCTTGATGCGCAACTATGGGTTTTATTTGTGTTTCTTGGGGAGAGAACATGTAGGATAACTGAATTAAGACCTCATATATATAGAGTACCTCATATGTTTCATGTTTATTTACTGTTCATGAATATTTAGTGCATCAGGTATCATTATATTTCAAGCCTCTTGAATATTAGGGCCTGTTGCATGTTTAGTGCCTCATAAATTTAGGTGTCTTGGTCCTTCCATTCCTGTTTCTGTTTAGGGACACATGCTCTACTTACTAACTACTTCTGTCTATATGTTTAACATGTCTTACAAGCTCCTTACTACTATTCTATGCTTAATACATTTTAACACATTTATTCAACTTCTTTATTTAAAAAAAGATTTATTTATTTATTACAGAGAGAGTGCAAGCAAGTGGGGGGAGGGGGAGAGAGAGAGAGAGGGAGAGAGAATCTCAAGCAGACTCCACTCTGAGTGTGGATTGTCTCCAGGATAATGACTTTCCAAGAGTCTACTTTATAATGTTTGTTTTATTTTAAGATTATTTTATATTTTATATCAACCCTTGCTTATTGTGTTTATTAATTAGAAATGAAAATGTACTTATTATCTTACTCATACTTAACTAGGAGGCCCTCAGTGACATTCTAAATGTAATGAGCACAAATCCCCCAAACAAGGACCAAATTACAGAAGTAACCTGTTCCTGAACTAGCATTAAGTTTCCAGTTTTGAGATCTTGGGCAAGTCTGTTAGACTCTCCTGGCTTGAATTTTCTTCTCTGTAAAATGAAGGAGTTAGAATAAACAATCTTTCAGGTCCTCTCAAATTTTGTGATAGGATCATTTAGTGCACATGTGTATGTATGTGTATATCCATACAATTGCTCTATTCTTTTACCATTTTAATTCATGATTTGAGGGAAAGTATTGTCTCCCTCTTAGGGATATAAAAATATAAAGTTTTGTTTAGTAGGATGAGTTATTGAATTATTTATTTAATTCTGCTTTTATTGAGTTTTGACTATTGCTTTGTACTGAAGTTAAAAGATGAAGACCCTTCCTGCTCTTGGGGATCTCATGGTATCATGGAGAAAAGTTACAGCTAGACAGTTAGCTCTGCTAAAAGTGCTATAAAAAAAAAAGAGAGAGAGAGAGAGAGAAAGGGGCCTTAACCCTTAGGAGGTCTGGACTGACCTCCTAGAGGAAATGATGCTGGTCAAGAATGGAGTGGGTAGGATGGGTGCCTGTGGATGGGCATTTCAAGCAGAAGACAGAACATCTCTAAAGCAATGGAAAAAGAACAAGCCTGAAGCATGGGATGCTACTTTTTTTACTTGAAGTATAGTTGACATACAATATTGTAGTTTCAGGTATACCACATGGTGATTCAACAATTCTATACGTTATGCAGTGCTCACCATAAGTGTAGTTACTGTCTGTCACTATACAAAGTTATTACAATATTATTGACTACATTGCCTATGCTGTACTTTTCATCCCCATGAGTTATTTATTTTATAACTGGAAGTTTGTACTTCTTAATCCCCTTCACCTATTTTGCCGGCCCCCACACCCCTCCCTCAGTGGTGCTATTAAGATATCTTAAATAAGAAAATTTAACATTTTGCACTGAGGATTTTTAGGTATATCAATACTTTTAGGGTATATCAATAGTGTTTGATTGTAAAATGCATACAGAAAAAGCACAATTAACCAATATGCAAGCCAATATCTTATTTATGTCTAATTGTTTGTAAACAGGTTTACCAAACAGGAGGACTGCTTGTATAGAATTCTTGCAATTTCTTTACAGATTTGGTTAAAGAAAATGAAGTTTGAATTTAGCTGAAATTCAGCAGGTTTTTTTGCTTAAAAAAAGAGGCAAGTAGACTGTGACATTTGACATGGAGATGACATCTGTAATTGCAGGCTGTGCCATATTTACAGAAAAATTGGCTTAGGAAAAGTGCCCTTTGACTGCCCCTGCGCTTTGATTAGCCTCTGAATGGTGAAATGAAAAAAGATGACACCAAGCATTCAGAATGAGGAGGCAAGGAGGACTAATGGATTTCCTGCAGATTGGTTACATACTGTAACTACTCCAGTGCTGGAATACACTGGAACGGATCTGGCTGACTACTATACTGAATCCAATTTGTGATGCTTGTACTGCTGTGCTAGGCTCAGTGTTAACACATTAAAAGCTCAGCCACTTCTGTATTTCCTTGTTTTTCATTGATAAAGTTGGATGGTGTACTGGGAGGATTAAATGAGATTATATGAAATAGCATGAAAACTCAGTGCAGTGCCGGGCACATTGTAAATGCTCAACCTGTATCAGTTCCTTTCTCTTTATTCCACTGTAAGCACAGTGATAGTTAAAATGCTGTGTGTCTTCTCTCATTCCTTTGGGGAAAGTATCAAAAAGATGACTCCATTAGTTTAATGCTGCCTATCTTAGCCTGTGTTTCCTAGACAACAGAGCCTGAGGCAGTCTAGGAGTTATTGCTTCACCAGGAGTACAGTTCCAGGATAGCAAATGTGAGGAGAAAAAAAAAAAATGAAGCAAGGAGGAGAAAACGGGGTAGCAAATAAAAAGTGCACATTATTCCGTTGTAAATATGGTCATGTCACCAGGTTGGTTTGTCTCTGGATTAGCCATGTGGAAACACTCATTTCAGAACAGTCTTTTGGAGAGAGGAACAGAGAATAATTTATCTGTTTCTTCTTCCTGTTTTTTGTCTTTCATTGGTCAGCATTTGCCCCCTGCCCTACTGGGTTTCTGTTCTTCAGCCCTCTGGGCAGCTGCTAGGAAGCCAGATACATGAAAAGCATTATGTGAATTATGAAACATTAAATGCATATACATTACTCTTTGAACTATTTTTCTTCTTGGACATTCAAGAAACAAAAAATATGTATATCATACATATACATATATTTACTGGATAAATATTAAGTAACTAAATATTGAGTAAATAAATTAATATTAACCTGTATGATAGATTTTTTTCATGTGAAGTTATTTTTTTTAAATTGAAAACAAATGCATGAAGTCTCAATTCTAACCAACTCTAAAACACATATGTAGTAATGCAAAATTTACATATTAAGAAATGCCATCTTAATGAATTAGTTTAAAAATTCCCAAATGTTATAATTTAATGCATTCTTTCTGTGTTTACAAATTTCCATTAGAGAATGCATTTCATCAGTGAGGTTTCAGTATGTTTAGAGTTTTCCTAATTTTTAAAAAATAAGTGGTAATTTAGCATTGTATTTTAACTACTATGATTATCTTGTAGCAAATGGTTTTACAAAACACACAATTACCATAGTCACAATCTAAATTAGTTAGCAGTTTAGTTGGAATAGGATAAGATATCTCTACACCTAGCTATACATTAAATTGAAAAGTTCCTTGTCATAGTTTCATAAGCATGTGTAAGTTAGGATATAGGCTTGACTGCTATAACAGAGATCCAAAACATCAGTTGTTTAAATAAGATAGGAATATTTATGCTAGTTCAGGGTTAACAAGGACACTGCACAGTGTTGGGGACCCAGGCTTCTTCTATCTTTTCATTTTGTTTTCTTGAGCATATTGATCTCATGCCTTTGGATGGAAACCACTATGTTTATATCCCAGGAAGAAGCAGAAGAGGGAGGACAAACTCCTTTTATTAAGAGACTGACCTGAAATAGCACTTATCAGGTTTTTTTCCCCATTTTTTAGTTAGAACTCAGTCATATCACCATATGTAGTAACAAAGGGGACTAGGAAATGTAGGATGCCATATACTCCAGCTAAAATTCCTATTGCAAGGGGGTGCCTGGGTGGCTCAGATGATTAAGCGTCTGCCTTCAGCTTATGTCATGATCCCAGGGTCCTGGGATCGAGTCCCGCATCGGGCTCCTTGCTCCTTGGGAGCCTGCTTCTCCCTCTGTCTTCATGAATAAATAAATAAAATCTTAAAAATAAAATAAAATTCCTATTTCTATTGAAAAAGGAAAACATGGATTTTTGGGAGATTAACTAAGTTTTTGCCACATGCACTCTCTTTCCCAACCATGAAAAATGTCCACTTCCTCTCCAAGGGTCATCCATTTCGTAGTTTATTATACCTGGGTGATGTGAAGTCAGTCCTTTCTCTCAAGCTCTCATATTATTTCTTGTGGTTGGCTCATGTGATCTGAAAGCCAGTTTATCTACTATCTGCTCACTGCCCAAATGCACATCTAACAATCTAACATACAATGGTAAAGTCAAGGCAGGGTAATGTATCCAAAGATAGTTGTAGAGAAGCAGGATAAGACACTCCATTTGGAAAAGAGGAAGATTGGAAACCCAATAGTCACTCAGCAGCAGTTAAATCCTGTGTGTAGGAATCATGAAGATTTTTATCCCGGTAGTAGAAAAAGTTCTTTGTTAGTCCTCTTGGCAAGCTTGTCCCCCTGCCCTTGGGGAGGAAATCACTTACTCTCCAAGGTTTCTGGCTTTGTCCTTTGAGAGATTCTTTATTGTTTGTTATTCTTCATGGCCAGAGCTAAAGCGGGCATTGAAAAGTATACCTTTGCTTGGGGATGGATAGCTTTCCAAGCTGGCTTCCTGCTGGTGCAGGTAAAGGAGCCCAAAAGGTTGTCTTTGGGTTGAGCAATTATAGACTTTTACAGTCCACGTGTTTTTGTGTGTGTGATAGATACCCTCAAAAACGTATTGGATTTTCTGCCTATTTGCACTGATTAGTTCCAAGTGGAAGTAACCATATCCAAACATTAATCAAGACATAATTGTGTACATTTGGTCTGTTTGTTAGTTTCCTAGCTAAGAATACTGGATTTTAATTGTTGGCTTTTGTGTTCTGTAGATCCTACAGTTTCTAAATCAAAGACAGCTACCTTAAGGCTTAGTAAGAAAGTAGTATCCTTAATATCTTGATTGCTATGCTGGCTCTCATTGTCTGGCTGCAAACTCTTGAGTCCTAGGTTTATATCAGCTTAGGCTGTATCTTCTAAAACTCATGTTTCACCTGATTTTATTTGGAATATAAAATAATTTGGCTCTTAAGTCTAGGAAGCCCCACTTTACTAGACACTCAGTCAATTTAGATTTCAAGCTACAGGTGGTGTGAACTTTGTTCTGGAGAGCTGAATTGCCTTCCACATATGCTTCATACTGTGATACTCTGTTGTTTAGGCTGAGCTTATATCTCTTAAAGGATTTTTTTGAAAGCAGTAAGAAATAGTCAGTACTTATTAACATTCTTACTTTTTCCAGTCACCTCATTCAAGCTAGAGACTTGGTTAATATTTTTTTTAGATTTATTTATTTATTATTTTAGAGAGAGAGAGAGAGTGGGAGGAGGGGCAAAGGGAGAAGGAGAGAGAGAATTTCAAGCAGACTCCCCGCTGAGTGCAGAGCCTGATGCGGGGCTTGATCTCACAACCCCGTGATCATGACCTGAGCCAAAACCGAGAATCACACACTCAACCCACTGAGCCACCCAGGCACCCCTTGGTTAGTACTTTTAAGGTACTAACCTTGAAGGTGGCAGTTTGATTAAATGTTTTGCTGTGGCATAGCAAGAGTTAGCTCCTTTTCTTCTTGCTATCTGTTTCCTTACCATCCGCTGTTCAGCCTCCAAGTTGGTACTATATACCACAGGTTCTGCTGGAGTGGACATCAAGTTCTACATTAGTTAGGACATGGGTACAGGTGCTCTAACAAAGACCCTGAATCATAAGCGGTTAATCAAAAGAGAGGTTACTTCTTGTCCACATTACAGCCTGGGCATAAGCAGACCAAATCTAAGTTCTGTTGTGTTGGGAATCCAGGATTCTTCTATTTTGTCCTCCACCATCCTTTGAGTGCCCTTGTCCACATGATCCAAGATGGTGCACCACCACCACTTCTGCATTCTAGCCATTGAGAAGGGAAGGAATAAAGGGAAGGCCCATCTCTTCCATTTAAGACCCTATTGTTCACATTAACCAGAACTTACAGCCACATCTAGCTGCAAGGATGCTTAAAATGTGCTGAGTATCCAGATAAAAATTTCATTAATAATAAAACAGTTCACTAATAAGGAAAAAAGGGGGAGAATAGATTTTGGATTGCTGTTAGCAGTTTATGCCACAAAACATAGACTATACATTTGGATCTTAAAGAACAAGTAGAAGAACAAAACCCAAACCAAGCAAAAACCAAAAGCCTTTACCACTGTATCAAAAATTAATAGTTGGATAGGGTAATTACAAAGTATAGTACCCTATGCATCCGTACCTGACTGCATGATATGTAAATTTAACTGCCTTTATAACAATTTAGTCTGCAGTTTGCCTTTCAGAGGCTACAATGGATATGCTCACGTGCATTACATTTGAGACTGTGTGCTTAAAAATTTATTTCTTCACCTGGGAGTTTTTTTTCCCCCCTCATTAATACTTGGTGAGGTGTATGAAGCACAGAGTAGACCTAAAGTAACATTGAGCGTCATGCAGTTCCACCAAGGTTCTCCTAGCTGCAGAGAGAGAAAATGTGTCATATATTTTCAAATGGAAGATTTCTTTGAGGGAGGCCTCAAGTTTTATGTACAAAATTAATATAAATACTATGTTTTATTCCATTTCATGTGCATATTCTAGAAATATGCTTGTTTTTCATATAAAAATGTTTTTAAGTTACTTACTAAGTTTACCAAAGATAAAGTTGACACTTCAGGAAGATTGCACAGTATTTTTTCTGTGTCTTTTATATTGATGCATACCTCTGGGGTGTGCATGAACTAGTTGAGGACTTGGGTAGTTGTATCATAAAACTCACACTTAATACTTTATTTATATTCATTAGCAATCAGTGACGAAATTAAAAAAAAATAGGGCTGCTGGTACCAGTCATTTTCATGGCTACCTCCTTCCTTGTGCCATCTTCCCTTCCCTAAATTCCCAGGGCTTGTCTCCTTAGCCCTCTGCTTTCACATAACTGATAACTCATTCTTCAGATCTCTAACCAAACGTCTCATTTTCTGAGCAGGAACTTTCTTGACCATGGCAGAAAGACTCTAAGGTGACACCCAGTGATCCTTGCCTCCTGATGTTCATGTCTTTGTGTAATCCCTTCTGCTTTAGTTCAGGCAGCGCCTGTGATTTGCTTCTAAGCAGTAGAATTTGTCAAGAGCAATGGGATGTCACTCCCATGACTGCATTATGTTATGTGAGACTTGGTTTTTGCAGACTGGAGTGAGAAAATCTCTTGGTGGTTTTGAAGCAATAAGCTGTCATGTTGTGAGAAGACCACTTGGGTAGGAACTAAGGAATGTAGGAACTGAGAGCTGGTCATCTGCAACAAGAAAACAAGAACCTCAATCCTACAGTTGTAAGCAACTGAATTCTGCCAAAAAATGTGAATGAGCTTGGAAGAGGATCCTGAATTCCAGCTGAGAACGTTGACCAGCTAATGGCTTGATTTCAGCTTGGTGAGACTTTGAGCAGAGGCAGCAGCTTGAACTTCTGAATGACAGAAACTGTGAGATAATAAATGTGTATCATCTTAAGTCCTTAAATTTATAGTAATTTGTTAAATAGCAGTAGAAAATGAAATCTAGATGTTCAGAGTCCTGTGTTGCTTGAGGAAAGAAAAATCCACATTCCACATCCTACCTCCCGTCCTGATGGGCATGACTATCAGTGTTTGGGGCAGATTTGTCAAGGATAGTGGAGGGGAGAATGCAGTCCAGAATCAAATTTATAATCTTTGACTTCTGTGAGCTGAAAGCTGTCCGAGATCATCCCATGAACCACTGATTGCAGTACTGTAGTGTGAAGCTATTTGACTTTGCGATGTCTAGAAACCTGTTACTAGGAATGACACTTTAATAGAATTGTGTTGTATCTCTACAGGTAATACGAGATGGCTCTTTGGAAATAATAGATCTAATAATCATTATTAGGATTTATTTTAAGGAAGAAACACTATATTAGTAGAAAAGCACATTTTCTTTGGTTCATTCATTTTACATTTCTTTTTCATCAAAACCCCACCTACTCTAGAGACCCCTTAAATATTGTATTCTCCCTCCCTGTCATGACTACTCTTTCTTCCCTTTTCTAACTTGGGGCGGTATCTTCTACCTATTTTGCTATAAGGCTTTGAAACTCGAGAGTCCTGCATCATCAGCATCGCTTATAAGTTATTAGAAATAGTTTCATCTCTCATCCACACTCTCAACATCAAAATCTGTATTTTTATAAGTTCTCCTTGTAATTCATGTATAAAAGTTTGAGAAGTTTTGCTGTAAGTCTCTTATGGTATTTAATAGTATACCATGTTGAATTACAGTTATTTTTGTATTTGCCTCATTTCTTCTTCTTTTTTTTTTTTTAAAAGATTTTATTTATTTATTTGACAGAGAGACACACACAGCAAGAGAGGAAACACAAGCAGAGGGAGTGGGAGAGGGAGAAGCAGGCTTCCTGCTGAGCAGGGAGCCCGATGTGGGGCTCGATCCCAGGACCCTGGGATCATGACCTGAGCCGAAGGCAGACACTTAACGACTGAGCCACCCAGGCACCTCTGTATTTGCTTCATTTCTTGCATTAGGTGATAAAATCCTAGGTGTCAGAAACCAAGTTTATTCATCTTTATTTCTCCTGCAGTGCCTAGCATGTATCTTACATATAGAGGTATAGAAAATAATTTACACAATAAATTATGTTAAATTGAATCAATTCTAGGAGGCTTTCTGTTTTATGGAAACGTTTAATTCTTACTGTTAGCTTCACATATCTGTTATTCAGGGCACCATTTTGTTGATAAAATTGGAGTCTTCCTAATCTACTTATAGATATTAGACCTTTGCAGAGAGGGGAAATCTAATGGTTTAGAGAGCTCCATTGTGGTTCAAAAATCTCTAATGACATTTTTATTCAATTCCTAACATTCAGATTGTTTCCTCAGAATGCACAAACATAGTTCCCAGCTCTTTTAGTATCCATGCTAATGGATAAGATTTAACTATTTTCTCTGATCTTCAATTCAGGAAGAGGATTAAGTGCATTCTGTGCATTCATCAAAGATACTTTGTTCTCTAATGTATCTCTAGTATATTCATGGGCTAAAACGTCTAAGAGAAAGCCAGCTTTTCTAGATACTTGCTCTTGCCCACTTGCCAGAGATCTTTTCACTCCCCTCTAATCTCTTCTATGCCCTCTCAATTTTTCCCATAAAAAAATAAAGGTAATAAGTAAACTGGTGAAAACTGTATGGGGAATGCTAGTAATTACCATTACTTCATGAAAAAATATAAAGCTCTATGAATGATATTCAGCTGGCTTTCTAAAAGAATCTGTAAAAAGCGAAGTGAATGTATAGATTTTAACTATTGGAAAGATAATTTCATTGATAGGTAATTTCATTCCACATACTAATGTATGGTGTGTGTGTGTGTGTGTGTGTGTGTTTAGAAAACTATGGTTTGTTAACTGTTTATTTTTGGGAGCTGCTAAAATTACTTTATTTTTTTAATCTTTAAAATTTTTAAATTTAATTTTTAAAAATTTAAAAAATATTTAAATTTTTATTTTTAAAATTAATTAATTTTACTTAAAAAAACCCAAAAAACATCTATTTATATCCTGTGTCCCAGTGAGACTCCTTCATGGTCAGTCCTGCCTCAGAGCACTTAGTGAACATGATAGTTGAAGCCATTAGAGTTATTTTGTAGAGTGAATCTGGTATTTTAGTCTGTTTAGACTGCTATAACTAGATACTGCAGACTGGGTGCCTTAAACAACAGATGTTTATTGCCCATAGTTCTGGAGGCTTGAAAGCCCAAGAACAAGGGTGGAAGTCCCACTTCCTGGCTTTCAGATCACCATCTTTGCTGTGTCTTCACATGGTCAATAAAGAGAAAGAGAGAGAGTTTTGTTCTCTCTTCCTCTTCTTATGAAGGACACTAATCCCATTGTGGGAGCTCCACCTTCAGACCTCATTTAAACTTAATTACTTCCCAAGGGCCCCACTTCCAAATACCATCACATTAGGGGGTAGGGCTTTGACATATGAATTTTGGGGAGGACACCATTCAGTCCATAGTTACAGTATGAAAATAATTTTAAAAATCTAAGGCTGCTGAATCTGGTAAAAATTTCTCTTTGGAGTGTAATCTTTTTTTCTTTACAAGGACAGTAAAATTTTATGGTTATCCTAACTATGACTCATGTTTTTAGGACTAGACTGTTTATATCAACCTAAAGGCCATATACTAGTTTTGTGTTGTTGCTGTCACAAACTACCACAAATTACAAGGTGAATGGAAGTTTAGAGACATTGGTAGACTTGCCCTCTCAAGCATTACTCCTGTTTTTATATTATTGGCAATCAGATTGCCTGTAATAGCTCTTAGAATCATCACAATATGAAATTTTTAGAATTTTAGAGCCGGTGCTTAAGGGAACTTTAGGATTATATAATTTCTCTCTTACTATATGCAGGAATTTCCTCTATAACAATGGTTTTCAAACTTTTTTGAACCCCCAATTACCTCTTTCTTTATAAAATAAAATCTTATAAATAAGGAGCTAAATCTGCCATCTTTTAAGGAGAATGATGAAAGAAAAAGTTCTTCACCCTATACCCATACACCAACTTGAAGTACCCTCAGGCAGAGGAACTGAAAACCAAGAAAGGCAATTTATTAGGAAGTTGGATGACAAAACTGAACTTAATATGTTAGAGACAAACTCTGAATACATAATTTTAAAAGGCAGTTGCTTCTGAGTAGTTACAACAAACGATGGACATCTTGAAACTGCTTGCTTCCAGTGATGCAGGGGCTTTGTTTTCATGGGTCTATTCTCAGAGGAACCCTGGAGTTCATGGAGGAGCCTTAGGGGCTGCTTTGGGTGGGGAGCCTAGTGGTGAGGAATCCCTGGGGTACCTCTAGTAGGAGTGACTTCATTTTTATATGTTTTGCATATGGGGCTTTAAGACTGAAATTGTGTATGGGAGAAAAGTAGGTGATAGAAGGAATGGCATTATTATGTGTGTGTGTATGAGAACCCTAGGGTGAGAGGGTCTACTTCCAAATAAAATATAAATATCACTGCTCATCATTGTTCCCAAAGTTTGGTGCTAGGTTAGCATTATGTTAGAATCATTTGGAAATTTAATTAAAAATATAGATTCTGGGTTCCCCACCTTTGGAAATTCTGATTCAATAGGTCTTGGGTGGGACTTACAATATGAATTAAAAACATAACAAAATAAATAAACACACTGAAACATACCAGGTGATTCTCTCATGAACCAGGTTTAAGAACCTGTACTACCTTGTCTGTTGTCAGTAGGCATTGTGGGTACCTCCCTACCTCCTAAGGCAATCTATCTGTTTTTTGATGAATTAATGGTTAAAAAGACCTTTCCTCAACAGAGCTGCATTCCTCATTTGGGGCTCATGTCTTCTAAGCTTATTCAGGCTGGGGCAGAATTCAGTTCTTTGTGGTTGTACAACTGAGTCCCATTTTCTTGCTAATTGTTGTCTGGTTGCTCACCTCCTAAAAGCATCATCTCCTAAAAGCATCCTTCTCTGTAGGCAGTTGATGACATGATTATTTGCCTTCTTCCTGTGTTCTAGCAGGAGCCTGTCTCTTTGATGTTTCACCTTTTTTTAAAGGCTCACCTACCTGATTAGATCAGGACCACCCAGGATGATTTCTCTTTGATTAACTCCATATCAGTTAGCTAGTAAATAAATTGGAAGTGATAAATCTTCATATTCATAGTTTCCATTACACTTAAGGGTCAGGAATTATATATGGATGTGGATCATTGGGGATCATATTAAAATTCTAACTACCACACTTTCTTTACAAAAATATATGTGTTCCTTGTTTTGGCTGTGACCTGTCACTTTGGATTTATTGGGAGATGACAGAATTATGGCTTATTTTAGTGTTTGTGATAGGACTATTTATTGATAATAAAAATTGTTATCAACCACTTATGTTCATTAGTTTGGAACCAGAATCTTTTTTTTTAAGCAAACTATGCCCCCCTCTCTCGCTGTGTCTCTCTCTGTCAAATAAATAAATAAAATCTTAAAAAAAAATTTAAACTATGCCCAACGTGGAGCTCGAACTCATGATCCCAAGATCAAGAGTTGCATGCTCTACCAACTCTAAGACAGTCAGGCACCCGCAGAACCAGAATCTTAATTTGTACATCATTCAAGTATGCTTAATAAAATATTATTTCTATTTCTTAGAAGCAGAGCTGAAGTGACAAGTCTTTTTCCCTTCCACAGAATGATTGTAAACACAATATACACCTTGGATTGAGGATGTATTGCTGTCATTATAGTCATAATACAGTTTTTCTCATGATGAAATAGTTTCATACACATACAGTATTATCAAGCATAGAAGGAGATCCTCTCTTTTCCCCAGAAACTTGTATGGTTTCATTTAGAAAGAACTTTCTAGTAAAATTCTTGAAAATTCTATATATAATTGGGGTGGACTGTAATGAGAGAAATAGAAACTTAATGATTTCAGAATGAGAGTTGAAATATTTTCTGGTTATCACAACTCTGAGATTGCTTTTTCTCTTCAGTCTTACCCTCTTGAGTCATCTTCCACCTTTTCTTCAAGTTTCAAAAACAAAACTCAACTGTTAATTAAATCTTTTAAATTGTAAGATTAAATTTAAAAAACTAAGTCTGGGGACACCTGCGTGGCTTAGTTGGTTGAGCGCTGCCTGCCTTTGGCTCAGGTCATGATCCCGGGATCGGGGCCCTGGGATCGAGTCCTGCATGAGGCTCCTTGCTCAGCGGGGAGCCTGCTTCTTCCTCTGCCTGCTTCTCTGTCTGCTGCTCCCTCTGCTTGTGCTCTTTTTCTCTCTCTCTGACAAGTAAGTAAATAAATAAATCTTTAAAAAATAAAATAAAAAAAACTAATTCTGTGAGATAGTGCTCAAAGATAATTCATAGATAATGCTTTTTAAACTTTGTGTTTATTTACATATTTATTACATATCTAAAATCTGTTACATATATCTCAAACCATAGTTCTTCCTAGGAAAGAGATTGGGTCAGTGACTTACTTGTGAAGGGCTGGAGAATTGTAGGGATCTTGACAGCTCTATATTCTAGGTCAATATTGGTGTCAGGACTGGGAGTGAAGGGGATTGTTTCACGTAGTAGTACTAAAAAAAAGGGTTGTTGCCATTTTCAGAGACTAACCCTGATTGCTCAGGATCTTGGCAGGAAACAGATAATACATTCAGACAAAATGATTGGGGAAAGTATGGTAGAGGATGGACTACATTAAGGAGACTCTAAGGGATAAGGCAGTACGGGGGAAACCTACCGATGTAGATGTCCTGATAGGAGTTGTGGCCTTTGGTAAAGGGACATGGCCCACCAACAGGACCTGGCAGGGAAGGAGCCAGGAGAATGAATACCTTGACCTCAGTCCTACTGTGCAGTGTCTTACTGGCACCTCCCTCTGCTAAGCCCCACTGGAAGCCTAAGGGAAGGGAGCCCATTGTTGTAGCTCTTCAGTCTCCTAGGGCATAGGGTATGGTGAAAATGGGTGAAGAATCAAACTACAGGAGAAAAATGAAAAGAATTTTGGCAGAGATCCAATATGGCTTTTGTGTGGCAGCTTTCATCTTGCAGAGACTACAGTGTTAATTTTAGAGGATAATGTTTTGGTTGGGATGCCTACTTGCATGGTGTCATAACATTCATAAAATATTCCTAAATTCTAGCAACTTTTATCATCCTGGTGCTTCTCAAAGAATTATGTTACAACCAGGAACAAAGACACTTCGTGTATCTTTGCCTATGCTTTGCCTGAACTGACCTTTACTCTCTCTCCTCTGCCTGGAAAATTCTAATCACCTTTTGAAATCTAGGTCAAATATAATTTCCTGCTGAAGCTTTTCCTGTAACTATCCCATTCTCCTCTGACTACTCTTTATTTCATGTCTCCTTTGTACATAATATTCCATTGAGCACATACTTAATTTTCTTCTGGCTGTTTTTTTGTTTTTTTTTCTCTCTCCCATGGCTTCCTTTCTCAAGGTCTTTGTTTTTGTTTTAAAGTCCTTGCTTTACACACTGTTTGACATTTAGTAGGGACTTGTTGACTCAGTGAGGTTTTCTGATGGTCTTGGGTTATACACATCCACCATGTACAGCCACCAGCAACAACAGAAATTTGATGACCACTTTGGACAATAGGTGGATGGGTCATGTCATGACTTAACATACCCCTTTTCCTTACTCTCTCAGTTTTTTGGAGTAGAAGTTTTTCTATTTTGGGGAGAGAGTCTAAACAAGAAAGTCCAGAGTTTCTAAAAGTATTAATTATAGTGATGTAGAGGATCGGACCTTTCTTTAGATCCAGAATTTGGCTACTTTCTTTTTTTTGGTTGACCTGTGCATACTATTTCAATGCAGTTCTCTGAACATCTGGCTGGTACTTAACAGAGAAAGTGGCTTATGATGCTTCTCCCTATGAACAGAGAGTATTTTTTTCAGTGTGCTGTATCCTTAGTTGAATCATGGGGATGAAAAAGTATGAGACATGGAAGTTGAAGTCAGAGGAAGTCAGTGTCCCATCATTCTTCCCTTTCTTTCCCTAATTAGCCAGTGTTGAACTGTACTTGAGGGAAATAAACCTTTGTTTTCCTAAGTGGCATTGCAAACCAGAGATTGAGTAGGTTAGTCTAGGAATCATAGCACCAAACATTAATGGATATCTTTTGGTGTTCCTGAGTGAGAATAAACTTGAGTCAGGTGGACCACACAGAGGTGAAGACTGTAGGATACATAGCTAATTTTACAGATTAAGATAGGATTTCTGAGTAATTTTTTAAAAGTGATTCATCATTAATGGATTAAAAAGCGAACAGAATTCTCTCCATCTCTTCATAGAAGTGTATACTTCCTGGTCCCAGGTACACACTGCTGTGCTTTATTGTTCTTAAGCTTTTTACAGAATTAATCTCTTTAATGGAATTACTGAGGTGTGTTTCTTTCATGAATGTCTTGGAGAAATACATTTCTTCCCATAAATTATCACTGTAATTAAAGATCCATTTCAGGAAGGGGAATTTCTTTTTGTAGACTTATGTTACTTATTATTTATGCCATGCCTGATTTCTTAGGAAAACAATTCAGCAAGGCCACAAATGGTCTACAAGTTCCTATGATGTGTCAGAAACTCTCTTCTAGAACAAAAGATAGAGGGTTAAAGTAGGGTAGATCCTTCCTTAATATGTGTCTACTAACTGGAATGAACTAGGGGAGGACCAAAAAAGGGACCAGAAACCCTGGTGACTCATTTGTGGTGGCAATGTGATAGCTGTCCTAATTTTTAAGAAATGGAAGGGAAGAAATTAGTAAGATATAATTAACAGTAAGATGTCAAATTGAACACTAGTAAGTAGCATCCATATAATGATCATCCAAAACACTGACAAATGAGGAAATAAAAAAGAGTAAGGGATCTGAACAGGGGACAGATTTATTGGTGTCGTATAAGAAGAACAAAGGTGTTAACAAGGTGCCAAGTAGGCTAATTACAGATAGCTGTAAGTAAAAGAGCTACACAAAGTGGGAATCAGGTCAGATTACTGAGTAAACTGGAGAACTACCACAGTCTTGTGGGGATGAGATCGGAATAACTCAAGCAAAAAAAGAAGAGACCGTTTACAAAGATATTTAGGTAATGGAAAAATTTGTGACATTTTTGAAACTGTGGGTTAGGGACAACAGTGTATTCTAACAGAATGAGGTTAACAGTGGCCAAATGCAAAAAGGAAGACATTTGTGTGTTATTTCCTTTCTGTTTATGGGGAAAAATAAAAATATCTTGACCAATTAGAAAAGAAAGGTTTATTTCTTGTGTTGCCTTTAATAAAACAGGGACAGAGGGCTAGGAGAAGTGAGGGTATAAGAGAAAGTCTGGAAGATACTAAAAACTACATGTGTTTAAAAATTCAGGTTTGGATGGAACTAGAGAGTATTATGCTAAGTGAAATAAGTCAGAGAAAGACAAATACCATATGATTTCACTCATATGTGGAATTTAAGAAATAAAACAGATGAACATAGAGGAGATGCACCTGGGTGGCTCAGTCAGTTAAGTGTCTGCCTTTGGCTCGGGTCATTATCCCAGGGTCCTAGCACTGAGCCCCACATTGGGCTCCCTGCTCAGCATGGAGCCTGCGTTTTCCTCTCCCTCCGCTGCTCCCCTTGCTTATATTCTCTCTCTCTGTCAATTAAATAAATAAAATCTTAAAAAAAAAAAAAGATGAACATAGGGGAAGGGAAGGAAAAATAGAATAAGATAAAAACAGAGGAAGGCAAACCATAAGAGACTCTTAACTATAGGGAACAAGCTGAGGGTTGTTGGAGGGGCAGTGGGTGGGGGATGAGTTAAATGGGTAATGAGCATTGGCGGGGGCACTTGTGATGAGTACTGGGTGTTATATGTGAGTGATGAATCACGAAATTCTACCCCTGAAACTAATACTGCACTATATGTTAACTAACTTGAATATCTTTTTGAACTAACTTGAATTTAAATAAAATATTGAAAGAAAAAAATAGAAATATAGGTTTGATTGCCAGCATGTTTGGACTTAGGTTAATGAGTGATGTTAGTGCTACTCTTATAATTTAGGAAAAAAAAACCCTGGTGACTGCACAAGTCCTAGGAGGGTATAAATTATAAAGGCAGGTGTTATTTGCTTAAATCAGCATCCCTTCAGTAACTGCAAATCATTTGTTAGTTATTTGTCAACATTCTTGTCACTAGCATTTAATCAAATTTAATTCAGAGTAAGGACAACATCTGTCATAATGATTTATTGCCCCTTTTTAAAAGAACCTGTTACTCTGGAACTTTGTTCTCTTCCTTTCTGAATGAAAATTCTTGGCTATATGGAGATAGTAAAAATGATGGTAATACTGAAAGGGATAAAAATTCCCATTTTGGTTGCTGTTGTACTTTGTTTTAGTATGAATAGAGGGATAATGAGGCTTGGTTATTGCTATGAAAAGGTTAACTTTAGGGTTATGACTTTTCATTGCAGATGGAGGTGTAACATTATTCAGCTTGATGGTCTTTGCATGGCAATATATGTTTGTATATTTATATGTATATGTATACTTACATATCTAGGTAGTGTTCACTGTTATACTTCTATTCCTCACATAATAGTTCTACATTAGTTGTTCTAAAGACTCAGGGCATCCAAAGGGTGTTTTGAAAAATGTGGCAATAATTTGGGGAGCCTAAGAATAAATCATGCATACCACGTTGGAAGGCTCCAGTGGAATTAAGATGATAAAGGTGCCTTATGAAGGAACTGAGTTGGAGAATTTTCAAGTGGTGCTGTAGCAACAATAACAATATTGTTATACCTACATAGGCTTTCATTGCCACATATTATCTCATTTGTTCAACATTCTGTGATGTGGATATTACAGTCATAATATTACCATTTTATAGATAAGGAAACTGAGGCTAAGAGAGTGACTTGCCAAACTCCATAGTTAGTATGTGTTAAAACCTGGGAAAAGTCTGAGATTTTATCCTCTACAAATTAATAAGCTCATCTGTTACTGTTTCTTGTGGCAGAAGCCACAAGTTTCTTGAGTTAGAGACAAAGTGTTGTAAGCTTCATGATGGTTTGAACTGCTTCCCAGTTCCCCTCTTCCCCAAACCCATGGAGGCAAAGCAGGTAGGCCTATTAATTATATGGGTGCTGTGCAAGCAGTGGGGCATTGAGAAACACAAAACTTGGGGATTCACTGATTTTATAGTAAACAGAAGCAAGCTAGCTCTTTGTCAGGTAGAAGACATTATCCCTAAAAGATGCTTGCAGCAAATGCAACTTTGAGAAATGATCCTTAAAAAGAGCAGTCAGGGTCTTGCATTCTTGGCATATCCAGCAGGAATGTGCAGGGATGCTCAAATCTCAAGGTAGATTGCCTCCTCCAACAGTATGTGGCAGAATTAAACTTTAAAAACTCAATTTTTTTGAGTTTGATGACTAAAACTTTAGCTGAGCAAGTAGCAGCTATAAGTCCCCCACTCCCACCCCCATATATTTGTCTTCTTATTTTTTGGTCCTATCCAGGACATCTTGAAACTAGTGCTCTTGGCTTATTTGATATACTCATTTACTAAAACCAGTTATTGTTATTATGAAGGCAGAGAACAGAAAACAGGGCCCAATTAGGAAAGTTACTGGTCTCAGTCTCCGAATCTCCCCTAATCTTCACTAGCTACTGCCACTGCAAGGAGCTGTGGTTATGTTTTTATAAATGAAATTCCTTGTTCCTATAGCAGTTACATTTGCTATAAAACTGAAGGAAATGATAGGAACCATAAAAAATAAGGGGAAAAAATAAGGAACAAGTGGTGTAACTAATGGTGGGTATAGGAAAAAAATGTTGTTTATAATTCTTTTAAGTCAGGATTTTACTTTCTTAAAGGAATAATTAAAATATAATTTGAAATTAGAAAGGACCTTGGGAATATTAAATCCAGGCTCCCCATCTTATAGATTAGAAAATATAATTAGAAAAATTAGAGACAAAGGATGGTTGAATAATTGTTCAAAATCAGGTTTCTAGTGACAGAATAAAGTGATGTAGCAAAGTTAGATTATTGTGATAATCACATGCCCAGTATTAGAATGCCCCCCCTTAACTAGAGCAGTTTATATAGGATTCAGTCAGTAAATGTTGAATTACTTTGTTTTATGATTGAATAGGATCTATTCTGTTCTCAAAGAATTCATTTGTAGTAGAGCAATAAGAATTCATTTTGATAGCTACCATTCTAAACCCATGTACAAATTGGATAAATTAATTCAAGCTTGGGGTGGTCAGGGAAAGCTTTATAAAGGTAGGTCTTGAAAAATTACAAAGAGGTTTCAATGCAGAAAGATGGAGGCTTGGCATTCCAAGCAGAGGGAGAACTGCGTGCATTGCATGGTGAATGAAAGTATATAAGGTGATCAAGAAATGACCAGTGGTTTGGTGTAGCTGGATGTTACTAGATTTGAAAATGGACTGTCAGGTAGAATACAGATTAGGAAAATGTTAGATAGCATGTTAAATAATTAGGACATTTTGGGGGGGAAACGCTGACATTTTAAGGCTAGTTGGCATATGAAGTATAAAAGAAAAAGATTGGTTCAGAAATCAGAATCAGTTAAAAAAAAGTGATGTCACAAAAGTCAACTGCAGATAAAGAATTGAGAAATATGGTATATGAAGGGTAGCAGAATATGCCTTCCCCAAATATGCCATTTTGACATAAGGATTATTTTGAGTGGAAGGGAATTTTTTAAAAAGCAGATACAAGGAAAGATCTCTGCCTCTTCCTATTTGTCTAAAAGGAGGACATAAATTTGTAACGGTGTTTCCCCTCCCCTCTGGACCAAGAAGGACAGAAGTTAGTCACTAGAATGGAAATGGAGGAACCTATATAACAAACTTTACTAACTAGCACTTATCTTCCATTAATTTCTCCTTATGTTTACCTTCCCACTGTTTGCTGTTCTAGAAACTCAGTTCTTTTTCCTTTTGTTAATATGCTATATAAGTCCAAGTTCTAATCACCCTTTGAGTTATTCATCACTGAGTATTCCCACATGTATGCATGATGTACATGGGAATAAACTTATGTTTGTTTTTCCTTTGTTAGTCTGTCTTTTGTCAGTCTAATTTACAGGGCCACACCGGTAGAACTTAAGAGGATAGAGGGAAAAGTTTTTTCCTCCCCTACTAAGTTGTAAATAGGGTCAAATGCTGAAGAGAGGTCAGGTAGGATGAAGACCTAAAAGGGTCCACTTTATTTGGAAATGAAAAGTGCTTCTTTGGTGCCTCTTTCTGAGCGGTTTCTGTAGAGTGTGAGAGCAGAAGCTAAGTAACTATATGGCAAGGGAAAGATTTAGACATAAGAAAATGGAGACAACATTTGTTCATGTATTTTTATCTTAAAACTGAATAATGAACAGCTTGAATCATATTCTGTTTCAAGCCTTCAATCTATACAAGCTAGATACAACAAATTACTTTTCTTTTTTTTGTGTGTGTGTGGCTCTTCATGGGTTCAGACCCACCCATTGGTCAATGGTCCACAAAGGATAAAAAGTCTATCTCATGCTAAGAAAAAAAGCACATTCTCCAGCAAAACTGTCACTCTTTTCCGTAACGGCCTCACCCAGCCTACATTCATTTTCAATGTAACATTAAAAAAAAAAAAAATCTAAATAGAGATCATCTCTTTTAGCAAATTAATATTATAGGTAGAACCCACATGATTCTTGGCCTTTATCATATAAATATCATTGCTATGAAATATTGGAATATCTTATCCTAAATATTTATGACATAAGTTTTATGCATAAATGTTTTTCTTTAAGCAGTTTCAAATATATCTATTTACATGATTACACATTTTGAAAAACCTACAAGGCCTTGTTATTATTTCTTAGTGTTAATGTTAACCAAAATGTTAACACTGATTCTTTCTTAGTATTGGGATTAGATGAATATGTTTAATGTTCTTATTTTTACATAAAAATACTAAGAAAGAAGATATTTAAAAATATTTAGAGTCATAAATGTCAGATTCTATTTTTTATTTTTATTATTTTTTTGAGATTCTATTTTTGGTTATTTCCCAGAAGGGCTGATATATTTTGTCTATATATAATTTCAAATTATAGTTTTGAAATTGAGGTTTGTACTGGGTAAATTTCAGATTCTTCACATTATTAAAGCAGATGAATTGGCTTGGGTTAGAACTTCATGTGCGAATTCTTGGGTATAAATTCAGGGAATTATAGAGTTTAAAATACTAATTTTTGAAGGGGAGTTATAATGGTGAATGAATATATCTCTAGCCTTTGAAATATAGTCAATCTCCAATTATCTGCATATACCATCTTCTTCTAGGTGGGAGTTTCTCAAACCTGTTGGGAAACTACCATTGCCTGGATCCAGATGAAAGAGTTCCGCCCATCTTGCCGATTTTTAAAGCCATACTCTCTCCCTGCCCATTGAAATGGGTGGAATTGCACATCATTCATGCTTCAAACACAACCCTCCTTGCCGTTAGCCAGGATAATAATCAGATGAATAGAGGTTGGGAGATTAAGTTCTGAATGACATTGGCATTCTAAAATTGGCTGTCATATCTGCAATTCAAATAGCATCTACTTTTTCTTTGTTATGTTAAAATGAAATTAGAAATACTTAATAGCCAAAGAAGTTAGCCTATGGTTATAATAATTTCCTTAAATTTAATGAGACACTGATTTCAAACAGTAGTCCAGTGCTCATTTTCATTTGAGTTTATTTTTATCCGTTTTATTACATGGGATTTGTTAAGCTTCACAGTGCAGCTCTAAAGAAGGGAGAGAGCAGAATCCTGGGGGCATGAGGTAGAGAGAGAAAAGCCTGGGTTCAGATATGACTTTATGTTGGAATGCAAAGAATTAGCTAGAGCTTTCTGAAGAAGTGAAATCTAAACAGAGACTGAAAACATGAGATGTTCAGGCTGGAAAAGGAATTAGGAATTGAGAGGTTGGGGAATAGTGTCCAGGGTAAGAGGGCAGTATATTTGAAGTTATAGAGGCTAGAGAGAGCATGGCTTGTTAGTGAAACTGGTTCAAAGTAAGCCATCACTAATGCACCCACCATCAACAACCAAAATTCTTTATTGCAAAGATGAAGCATGGCCAGAGGAGAGACTGCAGAGGGGTTTAGGGATGTACTGAAGGATTTTAAGCAAGGTAGTGACCTGATCAGCTTCATATTTTACAAATATCACTGATATTGCAGTGTATGGAACAGATTGGTGGGGGCAAGAATTGACACAGGCAAGCTAGTGAGGAGACTTGGAATAATCCAAGTAACATAATGGTGGTGTTGATGGGGAAGGAAAGAAATTGGTGGGCTCTTGAGCTATTTCAGAGATAATAATAGCTCTTGGAGGTCAATTAAGTAGATGGAATAGGGAAGAGGGAATAATTGAGGTTTACTCTCCCGTTTCTAGCTTGGCAGCAGTCAGGATGGTGATTCTTCCAAGGAGGATGGGGGTTTTGTTATGGTTTCCACCTCATGATTGGATGAAGTGAGATAGGAGAAAAGGAGTTTGGGAGGAAGAGAATATTAATTTTGAGAAAGACCACTCACTCATCAAGAAAACGTGGAACCAGACAGCCAAAGCTACTACTACCATTAGCTCTTTCTATGGTCCATGGTTGTGGCTTCTTGTAAGAAACCCTTTGTTTTATTTGTTAGGATATCGTTTTATTTTTATAGCAGTATATAAATATTATTTTCCTTTCCCCCTTTTTAAAATATAGTATCCTGCAGTCAAATAGTGTTAGATCTAAAAGGACCTTGGAAATTATAGTTTCTATCCACAGGTGAGGAAATTGGAGCTCTGAGAGAAGATGCATGATAGCTGTGGAGTGATGGACATAGTTAAACCCAGGTCTTCTGATGGCCACTCTATTGCTCTTTCCACAGTACCTAGCCAGCTCCACATTGATTATTGTTTTCCATTAAAACAGATAAGTGAAATTGAAAACTTGATTAAAGAAAGATATTATCAAAGAGGAAAGAAAAAATTGCATAAATATGTTGTTAACACAGTTTTTTGGTAGTATAGAATTCCATTTTAGATAACCAGGGTTGCAGAAATTGAGTCCCTTCTCAGTATTATCTTTCCTATCCTTCCATTGACCTTCCATCCTGATGAACCCGAAAGGGTTAAAATCAGGCAATTTGGTCTTAGGTTTGGCTTTATCTCTAATAAATTGATGAACTCATTCCACTTCTATTGACCCCATTAAAAAAATTCAGATCTCAAAAAATAATTATTTGGGACTAGATTCTTTTAAAATTTTTTTTTTGGTCTTTATCATTTTGTGTTTTCTGTCACTGGTTGTCTTTACTTTCTTCCTTAAACTGCTTCTCCTTCTTCATGGCAAATAGGAACCTCTTATTTATTTGTTTGTTTGTTTATTTATTATTATTTTTAAAGATTTTATTTATTTGAGAGAGACAGAGAGAGACAGAGAGAGCACAGGCAGGGGGAGAAGCAGAGGGAGAGGGAGAAGCAGACGCTCCAGTGAGCAGGGAGCCCGACATGGGGCTCCATCCCAGGAGCTGGATATCATGACCTGAGCCGAAGGCAGACGCTTAACCATCTGAGCCACCCAGATGCCCCAAAATAAGAACCTTTTAAAAAACCTAGGTACAGTAAGTCAGTGAGGTATATGTCCAGGATAGTCCTTTTTTTTTTTCCTTAAAGATTTTATTTATTTATTTGAGAGAGAGGGAGTGCACATGTGCATGCACAAGTGCAAGCCAGGGAGGGAGGAGGGGCAGAGGGAAAGAATCTCAAGCAGACTCCCTGCCAAATGTGCAGCCCTACAGGGCCATGGGACTTGGCTCAAAGTGGGACTAGATGCAGGGCTTGATCTAAAGACACCAAGATCATGACCTGAGCTGAAATCGAGAGTCAGATGCTTAACCAACTGAGCCACCCAGGCACCCCAGGATCATCTTTTTATAGATTAAATAGAATAGGACCAGATTTTGGTTTGTTCTGTTAGCAACATATCACCATGTTTACTCTCCTTCTTTAAAAAGAGGACTTGAAATTGGGAAGAGAAGCAAAAGAGGAAAGTACGAGAATCTGGAGTAGATAGGGGTTGAGTGTAGGGTGGGTATAATGCTGTGGTTTTCCAAGTAGAGAGAGGACACCCTCTTTTTTTTTAATTATTACAAACATGTATTTATTAATGCTAAGCTCATATAAGTCATTATATTTCCAAATAAAGTTTATAATTCTTTAAGGAGGCTTCAGTTGAATTCATGTCCATGGCACTGAAGTTTTCCTCTAACATTAAGCTGAATTATAAAGCAGAATGTTCAAAGAGAATCACCTGTGCCTCACTTTCAGGAACAATTTGTTTGTGAAGTTGCATCTGCTCCAAACCAGAACTTTCTAAAGAATGTGGGGAAGTGTTACAAATTGAGGCAGTTACATTGTTCCTTGCTGACTGATAAAAGCTGTACTATTCAAGTCTATTTTCCCCTGAGTTTTCGGGTGCATGTTGATTCACTGGGTTTTGGAGAGAAAATATTGGAACTTCTCTTTGTTTTTATTTTTAATTTCTTTCTTTACAAAATTCTGCTTTTGTGTATGTCATAATACATGACACATCAATAGAGTGCATATCATTTGTAATGAATACATACATATAAATATATATATATATATATATAGTGAGAGTGTGCTTCAAGATGTTAAGCTGACAGAAGGATATGGTTAAATAAGTTTGGAAACCACTGGTGAAGAATTTGCAAAAAAGGCAAGTCAGGGGCATCAAGATAAATATGTCCTTAATTTCTCACTTTTGGCTATTGTCATCTCTGGAAATAAAGAGAAGAAACTTAAAACAAAAATAACAACAACAAACAGAATTTTGGTGGCAGAATTTATTTTAACTGAGTGTTTAATTTGTTACAGTTGTGGAAAAGCATTCACCCACAAAATTATTTAATTTTAAGATTAATTTTATTCTTGTTCATGATTTTTTGAGATTGTCAAGTAACTCATACTGAAATTGACCCAGTATAATTTAATTTATTTAAACTTTTCAAAGGAAGAGGCAGTAGTAGATTACATTAGTGTTTTTAAAAGATTTGGCTAGGAATTTTTAAGTTTTGTGTCTTTCAGTTTTTTTCCAGTCATTTTATTTTATTTTTTCCAACTATTTCTCACAGAATAAGACCACAGCTTGCCAAAGAGAAGATTGAAGGATGCCATATTTGTACATCTGTCACACCAGGAGAACCTCAGGTCTTCCTAGGGAAAGATAAAGCTTTTACTTTTGATTATGTGTTTGACATTGAATCTCAGCAAGAGCAGATCTACACTCAATGTATAGAAAAACTAATTGAAGGTTGTTTTGAAGGATACAATGCTACTGTTTTTGCCTATGGACAAGTAAGTACCAAATTATTTTCATAGAAGCTGTAACTTTTCAGAAGTGTCAATTCACTTGCACTTTTTGTTTCTTGAACTTATGTTATTGATATCAAGCATGCATTTTTCTTTGTTCTCTTCTTTTATTCAGACTGGAGCTGGCAAAACATATACAATGGGAACAGGATTTGATGTTAACATCATCGAGGAAGAACAGGGTATTATTTCTCGTGCTGTTAAACACCTTTTCAAGAGTATTGAAGAAAAAAAACACACTGCAATTAAAAATGGGCTTCCTCCTCCAGATTTTAAAGTGAATGCCCAATTCTTAGAGGTAATAGTCTAATTGTGTCATTAGTTTCCTTTATATCTTATCCTTAAGACCATAACTCTTATGACTTTATACTCCCAGTTTCTAGTATAGTATTTGGCACTTAGTGCTTAATAAATAACATTTGAGTAAATTAATTTTAGGTAATAGGTCATAGTAACAATAGATAATAAATAATAAATATTCTTTCTTATTGGTATTAAAAATTATAAACACTTGACCGGAGTCCATAGGGTAAAACAATATTGTTTATTTCAGACTCCATCTTATAATTACTGTTGTAGTGTAGGCAGGCTCACAAAGATCTGGGACCTCAGCAGCTAAGAAGGAGGGGAGATGTGCAGCATAATAGGATTGAGGCTATAGCACTAGTTGGGTTGCAAAAACTGGTATTGCTGCAAGGATAGGCCTATGTTTTATGCAATGTCCAAAGGTTGGGGCAGGTTTGGATTAATTTAGGGCAGTCTAGTCTGGTGGGAGGAACATGACAGTAAGAGGACATCTGGGATTTGAGCAATATTGCAGTTAGGTGGATGGCAACATTATAATTCTGGGTGCTTTGTTCAAAGAGTGTTCTAGTCTAGATTGCCTGAGCTAATCATTTTTGATCATTGATGAAATAGTTTGTTCAGGATTATATAGCATGAAATAGAAAACCTAATTCAAATTAACATCAATTATCTTACTCCTGGTTTTAATGGACATCCCAATTTAATAAAAACTGAGACTAATGTAACTATGTACTTCTTACCAAAAGAAAGGTAATTAGTAGTGGAAAAGAAAAGAAACAGTGTTTTCTGCCTTCCCTTTCACTGTCCAAATGTTGTTAGGCATTGTGACTATAAGCATATTGATAGAAAAATAGGTGTATGCATCCTCTTCTAAGGTATAATCTTCTTAGCCACTATTGATACAGAAACAGTAATATTATTGCTGACCTTGGAAAAATACTAAGTATTAATTTTTAGATACATTAAGAAAGGTTGTAGGACAATAGGAAATATTTTTAGCTGAAGCAGTAAAAATTCTTAAAATCTTCTCTAAGCTTCAGATTTGTTTGCTTTTGGTATTTCTGCATTTACTTAATATTTATAAATATTTGTTTATCTCTTGCAAATGATTAATAGATCATTTTAGCTAGTTTTCAACTCATTAGTCATGATTAAGTCATTTACTGTTCTTACTCATATAAAGAAATCTGACATTTATTTGTATTTGTAGTAATAATTTTATCATTCATTTTTATGTGTTATTTTAAAGAAATATGTTATTTTGAAAATGTTTTAAGATATGTTAGAAAGATAATATGCAATATATGTTAATAGCCATGAGGCAATTTCTACTAAAATTAAGCTTATAATATTTCTTTGTGATAGCTATATAATGAAGAGGTCCTTGACTTATTTGATACCACTCGTGATATTGATGCAAAAAATAAAAAATCAAATATAAGAATTCATGAAGATTCAACTGGAGGAATTTATACTGTGGGCGTCACAACACGTACTGTGAATACAGAATCAGAGGTGACATTTATGTTAAAGTTAAAATAGAATATATTTGGCTTTATTTAATCATCAGCTTTACTGATAGTTTGCTTGAGATCAAGAATGAAATTTGTATCCATATGTGTAATATAGAGTTAAAAATCTTGTCTTCTTCCCCCATATTTTTTTATATCAGGATTTTATTATCTACAATGTCAAGGTTATGATAAAGTCAGTACATTTATCATAGCATGAAAAGAATCTAAGGCAATGTATGTATAGTTTTCTTTCACAGCTAGAGAGAGTTAGATCATTGAAGGTGAAGGCTGAGATGCCAATCCTTGGTTTCCTTTTGCTGTCACGTATGTAGGACTATAGCATGGTTCCTAAAGGGAAACTATTAAGAAAAGTTACAGAAAAGTATTTCAAGAGAAGATATAGAAGGGCCCCAGTAATTCAACTTGTTGCTTAGTTTGTTCCCAAGTGTTCTACTGTAACAGTTTTGGAATGGAAGCTGCAAATGTCAGCAAATGACAAACAATGGAATCTCAGTGTTTTCTCCTATTAAAAAAATAATACACTATTATACTGAGAAGTTCAGCTCAGAAAGTGCCTGTAACTAAAATAATATGAAAAGCCACATCTTTTATATCCCCTAATATGGTAGGTTTTGACCATTAGCTTAGATTTCTGATTGTATGGTGTCTTGTTTAAATATTGTTCAAGTAAAATCTTTCTTTTCCTTTCCAGATGATGCAGTGTTTGAAGCTGGGTGCTTTATCCCGGACAACTGCTAGTACCCAGATGAATGTTCAGAGCTCTCGTTCACATGCCATTTTTACCATTCATTTGTGTCAAACCAGAATGTGTCCCCAAATAGATGCTGTGAGTTTTAGTTCTAATTTTTTCTTTCTTCTCTTCTCTTCTCTTTTCTCCTTCCTTCCTTCCTTCCTTCCTTCCTCCCTCCCTCCCTCCCTCCCTTCCTTTCTTCCTTCCTTTCTTCCTTCCTTTCGATCTTATTTATTTATTTAGCTGAGCAGGGAGCCCGACGCAGGACTCTGGGATCATGACCTGAGCTGAAGGCGGACACTTAGCCAACTGAGCCACCCAGGCGCTCCTTTAGTTCTAATTTCTTACACTTTCAGGCTTCATTTTCCTAAAAATCCACATAAATCCCAGGAGAGTACATTTAAGCCAAATTTAGTTTGGCTAATGATTCCTTTTCTTAATGAGATGCTTCTGATTGTATTTAAACTGAAGCTGGCCAACTATGTAAGATTTTGAAATAAAAAAAATGGATATGTGTCTGCAGCAACTAGAAAGCAAGCCCTGGCTTAATGGTGATGGATGTAGTCACCCGAGACCCTTTGCTTTTGAGGACTGTGCATTACAGGTTTCTCTTCATCAACATAAGCAAAGCCTCAGCTGATAACAGTTGGTTTCTGACTGGCAAGTTTCTTTCTACCTTTGCCTAAACTTCTTATTGCCAGTAGATTTTTTTTGTATTAAATTTATTTGGCTACTTGCCTATTTTTGAATGCTATGTTTATATTTATTGAATATATGCATAATGAGCGCAAGGTGGGGTTGGAGGATATTTAGTGTCACATTAATAAAATATTTTTTATTATTTTCCTCAATTGCAGGAAAATGCAACTGATAATAAGGTGATTTCTGAATCATCACAGCTGAATGAATTTGAAACCTTGACTGCAAAGTTCCATTTTGTTGATCTGGCAGGATCAGAAAGACTGAAGCGTACTGGAGCTACTGGCGAGAGGGCAAAAGAAGGCATTTCCATCAACTGTGGACTTGTATGTGCTTTTCCCTTCTGTAACACATAATACCCAAGTGGAAATCCTTCATGTGCTGAGCTGAGAAATGAAAGTTACAATAAACTTATAAACTTAGGAGTAATGCACATTATAGGCTTTCTTTCTTTAAAACATTGCAAATTTTTACATGTGTATAAATTTAGTTGGATTAAATTTTATGATATATGCAGAAAATAATATATATAGTAGAAATGATTTTAAAAATTCTTCCCACCTTTAAAAATAAATTGTCAAAATCAGCATTTAATATTAAATATTTTATGGGATGACTTTCAAAGTAGATTTTTTGCTAACATTTTATGTCAGTCATTTTATTTTGGGAATTATCAATTTTTTTAAAGTAATGATCGTTTTAAAATGAGAATTTTGAAAATTTTCCTGTTAGGAGTTAATTTTAATACCATGCCACCTAGTGGTGGTTTTCGTGGCAAACCACCTTGTGTTTGTTAGTATAAGGCTTCTGTTACATAGATAAAAAAGTTTTAGGGCAAGTTTTTGTATAATAAATCTTTTCCTATTGACTTTCATTATAAAATTGGATGTGTGTTCCTGCATAAAAGTAGTGGCATCCCTAAATGCAGATAGCATCAGGGTCTGTGTTTTCTGCTTTGCTGCTCTCCCTTCCTGCCTAGAGCTGGGGACTCCAATCAGATGGTCCTATTTTACTGTTGTCCAGGATTTGCTCCTAGATGATTGTAACTCATTTGGGGTGGAAATTAACAACCAGGACTGAGTAGAGAGAGCCAGACTTCCCAACTCCAACACCCATCTTGATGCTTACACTATGGTTCAGTGTTAGTGTTAAAGGGAGTGACCTGGATCCTAGACTTTGTGTAGGAGATAAAATCACGGTAGAATTTCCATTTGTGCTGTCAGGAAAAAACAAAAGCCATTGGTCTGTTTTTTTGTTTAGGCCACTGAAACGTGTTCAGATACGTCTGGTAAAGTTTCAGTGTGGCCAGTGGTTAAAACTGAAGCTTCTCTGGAGAAGACACTAAGACACAATGTGATGCTGATGTCAGTCTTTGCAGGATCCATTGGTCCTGACAAAAACATCGTGATTATCTGTTTGCATTACTGAAGGAGAGTGTGACCAAGGTCTAGGATAGTGCTTATGCTTTAGGTGCCAGTTCACTGTGGTAGGAAAAACAGTAGGAGTGTCAGGAGGAGTGACGAGAGAGTTCTGTAATTTGACCTACTTTTTAAATATTGGATGAATAGCTCATAGACTCATTGTATTTCTAGAGATAGCTACACCTGTGTTAGGAACACCTTATTCAGAAAAATAATACTGATATTTTTATTATGGTTCAAGAAGATTTTGTTTTTCCACAAGGAAGCTATATTGCAGTAAGAAAACTTCATGAATTTGTTAAACTACCTAAACATTTTATTTCTTCATAGAGTTGAGAAGAATTTGAAACATGAATTGACAATTTTCTGAGGATACAACCTGATGTTCTGATAATTCTAGAGATGGTTAAGTGGTGCCAATTTTGTCACATTTCTATTTTTAAAGAAAATCTCTGAATAGAAATTTTAGGTAATGTGAGTTATGGGTATATTATAGCACTACATTTTGAGTGGTGTTAGTTTTTAGTAGTTAATATAGAAGAACTTGAAGTATACTTCATACTTCAAAATACAAATGTGAAACAAAATCAAATATCTTCTCAATTCTGTCATGTCTCCATATTATTCTTTATAAGCTTTTTTATTTAAAAGTGTTATAATTACTAAAATTTTATTACTTTCTTCTCTCTCTCTTTTAGTTGGCACTTGGCAATGTAATAAGTGCACTGGGAGATAAGAGCAAGAGGGCCACCCATGTCCCCTATAGAGATTCTAAGCTGACAAGACTGCTACAGGATTCCCTCGGGGGTAATAGGTATGCATAAGTGATTATCCTCCATATTCCTGAATTTCACTTACTTATTAATTTTGAAGTAAATTTGTAAAGTGATTTCTAAGAACTGTTTTTATTATAAAGCAAATTAATAGAATGAGGAACTAATACTTTTTAAGTGCCTAAAATGTGTGAGTCTTTTTGTATGTGATTATTTCACAAAATCCTTAATAATATCCCTTGATGTAGGTGTTATTGTTGCTATTTTACAGATAAGGAAATTGAAATCCATAGAGGTTAAGTAATTTATTCAAAATCACTTAGCTTGTAAGTGAATGTACTTTTTCTACTATATCATAATTTCTGCTTTTAGTGCTTGGCACATAGCAGATACCTAATACAATTTTGTTGAAAAATAAATGCTGTCTCCTAGGTAATTACAAGGTAATTAAATATTGATACTTTTTACAAAGTCTCCTAAATTTTTTTTTAAAGATTTTATTTATTTATCTGAGACAGAGAGAGAGAGGGAGAGCATATGCATGAGGTGGGGGGAGGGGGAGGGAGAGGGAGGCTCTCTGCTAAGCAAGGAGCCCAACCTCAGGCTCGATCCCAGAACCCTGGCATCATGATCTGAGCTGAAGGCAGACACTTAACCAACTGAGCCACCCAGGTGCCCCAAAGTCTCCTAACATTTAACATTTTTTTTATATGCAGAAAAACTTTTTTTAATGTCAATTGAATGAATACAGGGTGTTTGCTGTTTATTAACTTTGTCAATATCACTGATATTCCTCTTTTTCTATACTTTGCATCAATCTGATATATTTCATCAGCTAAACTCATTCTTTTAGTAGTAAATACATTCCTTTTTGTAAACATCAACATGTAGGCTTTACAAGTGGAAACATTTTTGGCATTTAAATTCAATCATAGTGTAATGGAACAAGTTACAGACAACCACAGTGAATCTATTTTACAGTGTTTTCAATGGTCTGACACATTTATTGGAAAGATTATTAGATGCTATAAAATTATCTGGTAATTACATTTACAGATTTCCTTTTTGAACAACTATTATCCAAAGAATTTTGATAATTTTGATAATAATATCAATCTGGGTCTTAACTATAATGAGACCAATTTTTGTTTTTAAGCCAAATAGAAATTTTTCAGGTTTGCTAAATTGTAGTCCTTTCCTATATTTATTTCTTAATTATAAAACAAAGCAGAGATGATAAATGTCTTCCCTTTATAGTACTTTTGAATACTTTAATGCTTCTGAAGGTTTGCTTGCCCTATAAGCAGTCTAAGATATTTGCACTCTGGGTCTTGAATTCCTCTGGAGTTTCAGATTGGCTACAGCTAGATAGTGATTGGCTACAGTCTCAGATGTTCCTCACCCATTTCCTTACTGAGTGGTAACTCTTCAGCAGAAAAAAACCTCTTCTAATTCCATCCTTAATGAGCCTCAATTCCTGCTTAAAATTTTGAAATTGAACTTCTAGTTCAAAAGCATTATACTTTGTATACATCTTAGAGAACAGAATACCTTCGTTTTGTAAAGTTTGTATCAAATTACTCTTAAAAGAAAAATTAGGGGGCCCCTGGGTGGCTCATTCCACTGGGCTTCGGCTCAGGTCATGATCTCAGGGTCCTGGGATCGAGCCCCACGTCGGGCTCCCTGCTCAGCGGGGAGTCTGCTTCTCCCTCTGCTGCTCCCCGTGCTTGTGCTCTCTCGCTCTGTCTGTCAAATAAATAAAATCTTAAAAAAAAAAGAAAAATTAGATCAAAGACATTATTGCAAAAAATCTGTGTCTATGTGCATAACTTAGTGACTTTTATTTTCTTAATGAAACTGGCTTTCACAAATTTATAATGTTTAATACAACATTACAACAAATTTATAGCAAAAATTCTGAAAAAGACAGAAACACGTAAAGCAGAGATAAAAATCAGTTATATTTCTATTACCTACAGGTAACTACTGTTAACATTGTGATGTATTTCCTCCCTAATGTATGATATAATATGACATATGGTATAACATGATAAATAATATATGATATATAACATAATAACCTATTTAAGTAATATGTTTCCTTTAAAACAGAATTGTGGTTTTATATAAATTTTAAAAATAAACAACTTTAATGTTTTCTTTGACTTTTTCATAAATATAGCCATTCTTGAAATTTGTATCTTTGGGATTTTATTTAGTATGTGATCTTTTCCCTATACAATAGATCTTAGCTCCTCTCATTCCTGACTTTCACCATTCTCCTTTAGCACTTGATCCCAGTGCTTCTCAAAATAGTTGTGAAGGGCAAGTTCTTCTACCCCACTCCCCAATTTGTGGTGGGTTTGTACTGTGTATGACTATACTCAGCTTGCCCATTTGTGACTTACCATGTAAGTTTGAAAACACTGCACTGCTCTATACTACATTCAGTGAGATGAGGTCATGGATTATAGCAAGTTCGAATGTTGTAAACGTCTAAAATGATTACGCTTAATTTCTGTATTTATTGTGAACATGTAACAAATAATTAGACTTGCACTGAACTGAGGATTATACTTTGAGTAGTCCTGTTCTCTAATCAGTGTCCATAACCATCACTCTCACTTGATTACCTTATTTTCTTCATTAAAAGAGAGAGCTAGAGATGCATGAATTATTTTTTTAAAAGATTTGATTTATTTGAGAGAGAGAGAGAGCACAAGCAGGGAGCAGGGGCAGAGGCAGAAGGAGAGGGACAAGCAGATTCCCTGCTGAGCAGAGGCCGATGCGGGGCTTGATTCCAGCACCCTGAGATCATGACCTGAGCCAGAGTACTGACTGAGACACTCAGGCTCCTCTGCATGAATTATTTTAACTTTCTGGGTCTCTAATAAGTAAATATATATACGTGACACACATCACAATTCCTAATGACCTATTAGATTCCAGTATTGGGTTATACAAAGTATATTGATGAATTAAAACTTGATGATCCTTATCCTCTAGGAGTTTAGGGTCTAAGAGTTGGGGTCTATAAACTTTCACAATAATAATAATAAAATCAACAAAAAAGGGATACATAGAGGATATGAGGAAAAGAAAGAGAGTAGGCAAACTGAAGTTTGAATTCTTGGACTAGATGATACCAGTGTTGGATCTTGAAAAATAGTAAGAGTAAATACAGATTAACAAGCATTGTTAAGGGGTGCCTGCGAGGCTCAGTCGTTAAGCATCTGCCTTCCGCTCAGGTCATGATCCTGGAGTCCTGGGATTGAGTCCCGCATTGGGCTCCCCACTCTGCGGGAAGCCTGCTTCTCCCTCTCCTACTCCCCTTGCTTGTGTTCCCTCTCTTCCTGTGTCTCTCTCTGTCAAATAAATAAATAAAAATCTTTAAAAAAATAAAAAATATATATTTAAAAAAACAAGCATTGTTAAGGGAAAAAGATGGGTTGAATGGGACCCCTTTTAAAAGGGTTACTATGAGTGCTGTGTGGAGATTATTAGTGGAAGGTGGCAGCGGAAGCCAACTAGGAGGCTACAGTTTAGAATTAATAGGCATAAATTTCCTATAAGAGTGGGTAAATTAGCTCCTTAATTGCTGTTCGTATACATTTTCCAGTTAGTGTTAAGTTCTGATTACAATCTCCATGTCTGTTTCATTGACAAAATAGCGGGGAATACTAAGCATTTCGCTATCCTGTTCTTTGGTTGACAAAGCAATTCATCTTGACCAAAAAGAACTGTTTTCCTTTTTTCTTTCTGTGTAATCTGGCCAAAAACTCAGGAACTTTGACCACTCAGTCACAAATGAGGTTTTATAATGTAAAACATGTGGATTTACTAAATATTCTTCTTGTTCAGATGATAGGATTTTGTGTAAATTTCTTTGCTGACAAAAAATCAGGATACAAGTGGGGTGCCTGGGTGGCTCAGTTGGTTAAGCATCTGCCTTCAGCTCAGGTCATGATCTCAGGGTTCTGGGACCGAGCCCCAAGTCATGCTGTCTGCTCTGCAGTGAGTCTGCTTCTCCCTCTACCTCTGCCTGCCGCTCCCCCTGCTTGTGCTCTCTCTCTCACTTTCTTTCTGTCAAATAAATAAATAAAATCTAAAAAAAATTCAGGATACAAATAATTAAATAAAAAGAAAATAAATGTGTAATACTGAAATATTATGTAGGTAATGAAAGAAATGATTTTTGAATACAGTTTGTCATTACTATGGATAGGTTAAATTTTAGAATTATTTGTTTGCATTGCTTCAGAAATATTTTATAAAGAGATGAGAAATAAATATATGCACTTGCACTTTCTCAAAGTATTATGGGTAAAAGAAAAATAATATAATTTCATTTTCCCCAATTTCACCTAAGTAGATAGTCTTAAAGCATGGGGACTTATAAATTTGCTTTTATTTTTAAGTTAGTAGTATCAATCTTTTAGTATCTTGAAGATAAGAAAAAAGGCAGGATATTAAAAATGCTTATTTCAGTGTTTTGTGTGCTTTTTTTCTGTAAACCTAATTATTCTTTTTAACTTTCAGCCAAACAATTATGATAGCATGTGTTAGCCCTTCAGACAGAGATTTTATGGAAACCTTAAATACTCTGAAATATGCCAATCGAGCTAGAAATATCAAGAACAAGGTGATGGTCAATCAGGACAGAGCTAGTCAGCAAATCAATGCACTTCGTAGTGAGATCACACGGCTTCAGATGGAGCTCATGGAGTACAAAACAGTGAGTGAATGGGTTTGACTTTGCATTTTGTGGTGTATCTTGTGAAGAAGTGATGCCTTCTTGTGATGGCTTATACATAACATATCTCCAGAGTCTCTTGTCTGTCAAAATAGTAGCTTCCTTCCTTTTGGAGATCGAATTCTTTAGTTTTCCTTGTGGGTAACTTTTAATATTGTCCAGTCTATCAACCTGACCAACCTCTTGTTTCAAAAGCCTTCCTTAGTCCCTATCTTTAGTGACAAATGCACCACAGAGGGATGTAGTAGAGGGAAAAAGATCTCTTTTGCCTCAAGGCTACTAAAACAAAAGGGCCCTTTGTTGAAGATGTGTTGTATCTTTAAACAAAACTCTTGTGTATGTAAGACCCCTTAACAAGCAAGGAAATATTTTCCTTTCCTAGGGTAAAAGAATAATCGACGAAGAGGGTGTGGAAAGCATCAATGACATGTTTCATGAGAATGCTATGCTACAGACTGAAAATAATAACCTGCGTGTAAGAATTAAAGCCATGCAAGAGACAGTTGATGCATTGAGGACCAGAATCACACAGCTTGTTAGCGATCAGGCTAACCAGGTTCTTGCCAGAGCAGGTATGTGTATAAAGTGGGATAAGTGAGGGATTAACTCCTGGAGGGCAGGGAACATTCTTTGTGCTCATTAATTACCTGGAACATTTCAAGTAGAAATATCAATCTGTGTATATACAGTCTGTGATTTTAAGTTAAATACTTAATTTATAAAAAATGCATTCTTGAAGAAACAAAATGTGGCTTTAGCTCTGTAATATTATTTTATTGTCTGCTTATATAACTAAGGGTAGGAAATCTGCTGTATGAATTGTGTTTTAAAGCATTATTATTTTGTTTCCATAACTTTTTTTCTTTGATTCTGTTTTGAAGTTTAATTTAAAGAAAATTCTTAATTTCATGTTCTGTCTTGCAGGTGAAGGGAATGAGGAGATCAGTAATATGATTCACAGTTACATCAAAGAAATTGAAGATCTCAGGTACAGTTCATGTTCTTTAATATGTAATGCACATGTTTTGGGTTTTGTAGTGTAGTAATATTGTTATTTGTTGAGCTATTGTTTAGTAACTGTTCACGATGATATTTCAGTCCTTTGGTGAGGTTAATTTTAGTAGGTACTTGCCTTTCCCATAATGTCATATTCCAAGCTACTTTTCTCCCTTCTCTTCCCATATTATCCTCCTACTCTAGTTACTGTACTTCTCACTGGGAGCTTACCTAACCTGATGTATAGGACTGGCATAACTGATACCTATAAGGTTACTTTTGGTGCCTTCCCTCCCTGTGCCTCTTTCTCCACCGTTTGGGAATGGTCAACATTAATGTCATTTCTAACTTTTTTTAAAGATTTGTTTATTTTGGAGTGGGGATGGCAGAGGGAGAGGGAGAGAGAGATCTCAAGCAGACCTTCCTGCTGAGCGTATAGCCTGATGAGGGGCTTGATCTCACAATTCATACCATGATCTGAGCCGAACTCAAGAGTTGGACACTTAACCAACTGAGCCATCCAGCCCCCAGGGTCATTTCTAATTTTTTAAATGTCCAGCTGTTTTTTTATGTGAGACTCATTGCATCCCTACCAATTTTCCTGCCTCTCTGGTACATACAGAGGCACCTTCAACACTCATTTCATACAACATACTACAAATGCTCACCATGTGCCAAACACCATGCGTGAACTCCGCAAGTGTGACATGAACAAGGAATTCCCAGTCTAGGTGGGGCAACTTTCATATATAGTCGCATGTAGTAAATGGAATGATAGAAATTAGTTACAAGAACACCCATGCCTGGTGTGGGAAGGTGGAGGAGACCACTGAGCCCAGACTGGGGTAATACAGATTAGAAAGCAGGTCAGGGACAAAGTTAATTTCTATATTTTCAGGTTCCATGGTCTGCCCTGATGGCTGAGCTACTTTCTCTTGAAGTAAAACTGCAGTCAGCTCCGTTGGGGGCATATAAGTAGCTCAGATCTTATTTTTGCTACCCATTTGCAAAAAATAACCAAGTGGGGGATCATCTTTCATAGCCACCCTGACACTTCTCTTGTATTTGTGTGCTCTTCCCCTCCAACACTGAGCTGTGTTAGAGTCAGAGATGAGTATTGTTTCCATTGTTTCTGCCTCCACAAGGCGCATTGGATCCCTTAAATGTTTCAGGAAGTGAAAACAAATAAGACATTTGATGTGGTTGCAGATTAAGTTACTCAAGTAACTGTTACCCTTATTTGATGTGTATGTATCTATCTATCTATATATATCTAAGCTTTACCTTTCTGGTGGAGGCTTTTGGGACATTGGGTCCTGGTTCTGTCAGCAGCCAATCTGGACTTACAGTTTCTATCCTGTGTTGACAGTGCTGTTTCCTGCCTACTGCCAAAAACTTATTCTCTGCCCTCACTCTGTAGACCCTTCTTACCATTCCTTGAGACATAACTGATATTTCTATCTTTGAATTCTTAAAGATCCTCTTCCTCCTCTTAGGCTGCTTCTCTTTATCTCTTTTATTTCTTTGGCACTGGTCAATTTTTAAGGCTCATTCTAACCTCTGGTTCTTGTGCTTTATTTCTTTTCTTCTAAAGCCATATCAAAGCCTGATCTCACTATAGGACAAATGGCTTGACTAGTGTCATTATTTCCTACAAACGAGAATCATTTCTACTCCTTATAGTGGCTAACCACAACATCTAATATCTTTCTTTTTCAAGTTCTTGATATAAGACCATTCTTTAAGCCGTTTAGAAAACAGAGATGACTCTTAGGCCCTGAGTTCAATCAGTGATCAAATCTTCCTTGGTGTAAGTTAATGGCTTGCTCTATTTGTCCAAAACTTCTTTGATGGTTCTTTAATTAGGTGTGTCCCACTCCTGATGGTAGTCTTCTAGAATCCCAAAGCTGTAATTTACAATATAAAAATAATGTACATAAAGAATAGGCATAAATGAGCTTTGAATTTAAATTGGATTACCTGGATTGAAATTAAATTTTCTATTTATTAATAAGTGTGTGACCTTGGGCAAGTTCCCTAATATCTCTGTGCTTTAAGTTTGTTCATGTCTAAGAATGAGGTAATAATACCTGCTAGTCTCAAGGAGTTATTATGGGGCTCAAATGAAAGAACAAGATGTCACAGCCTAATGTGATATTATTTAGGTCCAAGTTTGCATATCATTTTTTTCTCTACTAAATCCTACTCCACTCCATATTTCTATCAAAACTTCACCTTTGGAAGGCATTTATTCATAGCTCCTTTAACATAATGCACATTTATGTTGATATATTGCCACTTGGGAATGTTCATATTTAAAGTTTTATTCTAATTGCAAAATAGTACTAGTTTTCTTTTAATAAATTTACATGTCCCATTAGTTATTGTGAAATAATAATGGACACTAATTAATTAATTAATTCTTGTTTTCTTGGGGGGGCTTAAAATTTTTGTAGAAATTTTTGAGAAGATAGGAAAGTATAAAAAAATTAGTCAACCATATTGCTACCATTACTAGAACTGATGTTAACATTTTGGTATATCTCTTTAATGTTTTTTCAATGCATACTTTAGCAAAATTGACATAAGGGTATATATATTGCTTTGCTATCTTTTCTTTGAAATATAAAAAGATATGAGCATTTTTAAATGTTATTAAATATTTTTCTAACATAATTGTTGCATGATTCCATGTGGTACTATCTCGTGGTTGTAATTGATTTGTTTAATTGTCCACTGCTCGATAATTATATCATTTCCAACTTTTTGATAAGGATAGTTATTATTCATTAAATATATTAGCAGTTTGGTGAGTTCTGAATTCATTATATCATTGATCCTCATAACAGTCATAGGAAAACATGTACTTTCATCTCATTTTACTGAGGAAAAAGTAGAGGCTTTTAAAGACTAATAGCCAACAAGTGAGTGACAGAGCTAAGATGCAAGCCCTCAGTCTGCTCCTTCCTAAGGAAGTTTATATCCTTCCCCTGATGATTCACTGCTTGGTCGCTTGTTAAATGAAATGCAGGCAACAGGGTTGATTGGTGAGTGGGAAAAGAAAGAGAGTGTTGTTATCAAAAAAGCCCAAAAAGCAACTTCTGCTAATGTATCTTGGGCTTCATGGAGTTGATCCCTAAAGGTTTCAGCTTTTATCAGCACCAGCATTGAAGAAACATTGAATAAACCTCTATGAAATGCAAACTTAAATCAAGTAATAAAAAAAAGAACTTGTCTGGTTATTATATAAATGAACCAATACAAAACAGGTCATTGTTGATAGCTATTTTATTATATTTTTGTTGATTCTTAACATTCATTATTATGTGCCCAGGCTATATTGAAAATATAGAAAAAGGTAAATATTGACTTTGGGTTTTTATAGTTAAGCTGAGTTTTTATACCTAGGTTATGCTGTTGATTAACAAAATGACAGCATTATACTCAGAAGTTTCTTTAAAATAATGTTGAAATCATTTAACTTGGAAGTTTGTACACAGCTACTTAACCATTTCAAATTACTGTAATTGTTATTCTGCTCACATATGATACCAGACATATAATAAAAGAATTTCATTAAAGAATGTATAAGATACTGACTTGAAACATATTCACTGACTTATGTACATGCTGTTTCTAGCTGCTTCCAACAGTATCATGAATAATTTTCGTAGTGAAAAAACACAGAGCTGACTGCATCTTCTAGAGCTTATAAATTGCAAATTATTTTAACATCTTTCTCTGAAATGCTTGGACATAGCAGAAGTGCTATGCAATATAGTTTTGAGACAGATCTAGTAAGATAGTACTTTCTCCTTATGGCCCTGTCTCAATCACCCTTCTGCCAAATTGACCTTGGAAATCTATTATATTGGAGTAGATAATTGTGTTCTTGATGGTTTAAATCAAGTAGCAATAAAAGACTAGCCTAGTGGACTCTGAATCCCTTTTTGTTTCAAGAGTCCCCTCTTTTAGAACCTCGTCATCCTATGTTATTTTTTTTTTTTTGCATATTACTGACAGTACATACATTATTCTCCTGTCATTATTAGGACTGCTTGAGCAAACAAAAGAATGTTTTCAATTATCAAACTCAGGTTTCCTTGGAGATACCATCTTTTCCCACGCTATGCTTAGGAGCCAGATGTCTTTCAGCCAGTTAGGGGCAAGTTCGACTAAGTATTCCTTACAAAGATTTGGAAATGCTATTATAGCATGATGAATGAGGAACTGAAAGAAAGGGGACCATGCTGCTTGTGGATTTTAAGTTTAAATGATGGGTTTACAAAGCAACATCACTAGTGCCTACTGGCCAGAATGCAACTAATCTAATTACCATAGGCACGTTTGAGCACTAAAAATGTGATTTCAAATTTACAATTATTTAATCAGGGAAT
Organism: Eumetopias jubatus; assembly: GCF_037043125.1. Taxonomy (NCBI): domain Eukaryota; kingdom Metazoa; phylum Chordata; class Mammalia; order Carnivora; family Otariidae; genus Eumetopias; species Eumetopias jubatus. The sequence goes on along the minus strand of NW_028274814.1, from coordinate 69,323,248 downwards.
TAAAAACATCCTAAACATTAATGTTTGTGAGCACCTTTATTAAAAAAAAAAAAACCTAACCTGTAGCAACATTGAAATACATTTTCAATAACATTTTAGCATACAAAACAATATATTTAAAATGTTCCCTATTTATTGCTAGAGTAGTCAGATTTGTAGAGACAGAAAGTATCATGGTGGTTGCTAGGGGCTAGGAGGAGAGGGAAATGAGGAGTTAATGTTTAATGGGTGCAGAGGTTTAGTTGGAGAAAATGAAAAAGTTCTGGAGGTGGATGGTGGCCGTGGTTGCACTATAGTCTGGATGCACATTGTGCTGCAGAGCTGTATGCTTAAAAATGGTTAGGGTGATAAATTGTATGCTATGAATTGTTTACTACAATAAAAAATGTTTCCTGTTTAAATATATTTTTATTCACTAGGGCGAAATTATTAGAAAGTGAAGCAGTGAATGAGAACCTTCGAAAAAACTTGACAAGAGCCACAGCAAGATCACCGTATTTTAGTGGATCATCAGCTTTCTCTCCTACTATACTGTCTTCAGACAAAGAGACCATTGAAATTATAGATCTAGCTAAGAAAGATTTAGAAAAGCTGAAAAGGAAAGAAAAGAAGAAGAAAAAAAGGTAGTGTTATAAAGTCACTGCTATATGAATCCCTGTTTTTCTTTCTTTTCAGGATATCTTAATTTGCAATTACAGTGAGTATATATATATAGTCTCACAGTATATTAATAAGGGAAATGTCATTTAAATTAGCTGAAAATTATAATGATATACTTTTAATGGTTTATCTCTACTTGTATGTAAGAAAAATAAGTTCATTATAATAATATGGTAGTAGATTTTATTTAGATATGACAAGGTAAAATTACTATTAGAAATTATTTTATTATTTTTCAAATAGCTGCTTTTGCATTCCATTCATCTTTTCTGCAAAGCTTGCTCTACCATTACCACTCACTGTTTTCATTTCTTTCCCATTTTCTAATGCAATTAAGTAGTCTCATGGATATAATCTGATTCCGTCTAGATTAGTTTAACTAAAGGCTAAACTAATCCATCAGGCTGTCATTTAATGTCATTTGGTCTCTTCAGTATTTTCTGCAGGGCTTCTAATTTGATTATGTCAAAGTTATTTATGTTATTTTAGACCTTTTGAATCAAAAAGGAGTTACTCAGCTTTTTACCACTGTTCTAGGCTTTCTTTTCCTTGCATCCTGATAATAGCTTCCTCTGAAATCAACTGGGTGCGAAGAAGAGGAAAATAAAAATTTGACCACTTGTAATGTGTGAGTGGTTAAATATTCACAAATTCATTATGTGTCTACATATTGATTATGTGGTGCAGTCACATTACTTACTAAATATATTTTAAACCTGCCAGTCAAATTAATTTTAAGCATTTTTGGCTAGATATTCAAAAGGGGGCACAGCTATCAAATGGTTTGTTACAAGAGTCTTGCTTTGTAGAATTATTATTAACATTTAGTCTACCTGCTTCTTTGCTCAGTTTATTTAGAAATTTATTTAGGCAACCAGGCATTTCTTCCTTGAACAGTCCAGTTGACTAAAGTAATTGGAGATTTAAATTTTTCAAGTTAATTCTGCTGTGTGTCCTTCAGTTAAAAAGGAATGATTAGAATAATTAAAAACAAGGAGTTACACATTTATGGTTAGGAGGCATTGCAACTGAAATTGCATTCTTAAGATACTAACGTCTTAATAGGTGTTTTTCTTGGATGACTGATTATGGCAGCAGTAAGATATATAATGATTAGCTTTTATGCAGCGTAGTTAAAACTGAAACAGTGATCACAGAATTATATGTGATCCAACATACTGCTTGAATGAAAATGAGATTTTTGCACACGACTTACTATTTTCTTGTAAAATTCAGTTTCGTAGTTGGTCAAAATATCAAATATTAGGACTTGTTTTTAAAGGTCTTGGTTTTGTTCATGAATAATAAGTATAAGAAAGGGTATCTTTCTCAAGGTCGTGAACTGATTCTGTTGTTTCATTTTGAGGTAAATCTATAGATGTTACCATAATCACCTGTTTGGTATGAATAATGAAAAATAGGGATCCCAATAGAAACCTAGGCTGTCTTGATATTTTTATAGTGAGCATAGGTACCCTAAAATAATACCTCTGGTGGAGGTTGTTTTTGTGACAATGCAGGGAGATAAGCATTTTGATTGGTAAATAGTACTAAAGGAAAAATATATTATTATTAACATTTGTCCCTGGTGCTTTTAAGGTAAAAAAATTAAATAGCTGTTATTTCAAAGTGAAAAATTGGCTATTTCAATGATTAAGGTGGATGTAATAATTGTTATGGTAAAAATAATAGCAGATGTTAATGCTAAAAAGACCTTACCAAACAACTGTATTTAAACATAAGAACCCGAGTGAAAAACGTGTTATTTTTTAACAAAAAGTGATATGAAATAAAAAAAAATTGGTGAGGAATAAACCAAACTAGATAAGGTAAATTTAGAGATATAACCTTAATCGTCTTGAAAAAAGTGAATGATGGCTTAAAATGAGAAAAATTAATGCTTCCTAAAAATTAATAACCATATATGATACTTTAAAAAATGCTTTATAAAGCATTTTCACATACATGCTATAATAGCATGTCTCTGTAGAACTAAAACCTACATAATGTAGTGTGAACCTAGAAAAAAATTTTCTTGTGTACCATAAACTGCATGACAGCCTTTAGAACCAGTTTATGAATCTGTATTACTCCACGTATAAATTTATAGAATTTAGTACAGTTTTTCTTACCACACTCTATTCAAACCTTGTTGTGGATTTAAACATGAAAATCAATACTGTTTTACTCAGCTTGATTAAAGCATTTCATTTATCAGTGTTAACTTTTTGCTGTAGATCCTAATAACTTTTAGGCTGTGTGTAATGTAAATTCCTATTTTAAAAATAGGAAGCTGCCATTTTAGCTAAAGGGTTTGCTACAGGTTGAAAAAAAGAGTGACTGCAGTTTGTCTAGTCTTCCACTGGAACTCTTTGGAGGCAGCAGCTCCTGTTTAGGTATATTGATTCTGGTTGAGTTGTTTTATATCCCTCATATTTATTTATTTTATTCATCAGAGAAGGCATTGTAAAATTTGGATTCTGCCTCAACCTTACATACATAGTAAGTTCATTTAAAAATTCTTTGGGGGAAAAAAAAAGAAAAAAAATTCTTTGGAATTTGGGACTAATTTTTCTCTAGAAAATGTTATAAATACATATTTTCCAGGTTTCCCAACTGACTCACATAAAGTGATTTTTTTTTTTAATCAATTTGTAGGGTGGTAAGAGCAATTTAGAATGGAAGGGGAAAAGGAAAAAAAGGGGAAAAAAAGCTTTCTTTCCTTTCGTGGATGTAGCCAACCTTCAGGGAAAAAGTGTGAATTTCTGCCTTAGCCATCCTTTTTATTCCATCTTCTGACCCCCTGTGTCCTTATGCAGCCGGTCGTGGTCCATTCCTCCCTTATGTGGTCAATTCTCATGCAATTCACCCTATTCCAAAGTATTCCTGATTCCAAAATCATCTACTTCCTTTTGTCCTCTCCTTAAATTCAAATTTGGGGGCAAAACCATCTATGGCTAAAGGAATCCACACTATATATATATCCCCATTATAACCAATAAGCCTCCTTTCTAAGGATGTTTGTAATTTTGAAAGAGGAAGCATTAATTCAAATACTGAGTGACAGCGACCTCATGAAGAAAAAAAAATCAAGGTTTTGTAGGGAAGATTTTTACCTTCTGCTAGCTGAGGGTTTCCAAGATCTATCTGGGGCTTCACGTTTGGGTTCAGATTTCCTAAGCTGCCCTCATTCTCATAGCTGTGTTCTTTTCTCTCCACTAAAGCCACAAATTATTTAGAAGCTCCATTTCTTTTAATTTACTTTGTTTTGTGTTAGTTTTTGGTTGTAGTGGCTACGGGACCTCTGACAAAGTAAGTGTTGGTAGGAGGAGTGGCAAGTGGGTCATTTTATGTTAGAAACTGCTTTTATGTTCAAGGAGGGCATCATAAGTCCTGTTTTACATGAAAGTTGAACCTTTTTCTGCATCAAAGTCTTTATCAAAGCTACAAAAATTAACTAATATGTGGGGTTTAAGGTTTATTCTTCTACCTGTCTGTGCTTATTTCCTATTGAGCTGTAAAATCATCCATAGTTGTAGATAGGAAAATAAGGGAGTGTAACAAAATAAGGTGAAATAATTGAAGAGACTGTATTACCTCTTTTTCAGTAACAGAAATGTTGAAATTGTTGGCAAGATTTGTCGTTCTCTCTCCTCTTAATACTTTCTCCATGTAATGGAACTAAATGGAATAAAAACTGAACTCCTTTAAGTTATGAAGAAGTATCAGATTATTAGTTTATTTTTCTGCCCCCCCCACTGTCTTTTTGAACTACTTGTTGCAGTGTTGTTTAAAGAAACAATTGAAAAGGCATCTAACATTTACCTACTTATTAGCTCATATCATCCATACATTTTAATAGAGCTCTCTTGTGTTAGATAAACAAAAATTCTGCATATTGGATATAGAAAATTTGGGATCTTTGGCAGGGAACCATATCCTTTGAGCTACTGTAATTCATTTTCATTAGTATAAGCCTACATTAGGCATTGATCCCCATTTTTTGGATATCTAGCTTTAAATGACTTGAATTATAAAAAATTTTACTAATTCATCAGACTGCATTATACTTGTGTTTAGTGGTGTCAGGGTGAAACTCTTGAAACACATAGATTACTTAGGTGATGGCTTTATTTTCCTTTTTCTAGCCATTATACTGGACCTTTTGCTCCCTGGTGAATATCACTCTAGAATTTTTTTCCCAGAAGGATTGCTAGTCTCTTCTTGTAATAGCAATATATAAGTTGATTATGAAAAACAGTTGCAGGCCAACAAATAAAAATCACATGCAAACACATGAAAATAACTGACTTGAAATAATTTATACTTAAGGCCCAGTCTCTTCATTTCATTTCAATATTGATGATTCTGAAAAATATTTTTGGAATTCTCGTTGCAAGTGTGCTATATCAAGATTGCTATATGCTTAATCAGAGCCTAGCACATCTGTCTTTTTGTTTATATGATAAATATTGGTATCCAGTACATTCCATTGAGTAAAGATCCCTAATTCTGTGTATTGAATGTTGTTTAAATTACATTTCAAAGTCTTTAAGTACATAGTTTTAGTTTTTCTTATATTTTTCTGATTCAAGAACAATCTTACTAATGGAAAGTACCACATTTCCCATTTTATTGCCACCTTTGCCTTAATCCTTTTAATAGTTTTTAATTATTAGAACAGTGATATTATGAGATTTTATTTTCAATTAATAAAATTACAGTTTTTCACTGATATCATAACAATCATACTCATTTGACTGTAATACCATTTCATGTATAATTTTGAAATAGAACTTTTTTTTTTAGATTTAGTGATGTTCACATGTAGTATGTTAAAAATAGAAAACAAGTTTTAGAAGTAGCATTCTAGTATGTAGTATTAATGGTATTTTCATATTATGGTATAAAGGCATTACTTTTTGAAGTTCTTTTAATGATGCCATAAAAAGGTCTTTGGGGAAGGCTTAAAAGGAAGAGGATATCATTGAAAGTGGGCTTTTTTGGGGAAACTGAGAAAATTGAACCATTTCAGATTAAAAAAAGCAATGGCATCCAAACACTCTTACTACTGATCAAGTTATATAAACTGAGACTCTACATTTTACTGCTAAATAATTTCAACTATAGCCTATATACTCTTCTTAGATATAATGCTGCTTGTTTTTCTACTTACTTTTTATTCATACAAAATGTATTGCCTTTTTACTGTGTATTGTCCTTTGATGATATCTTTTAAAATTTATTTTAAAGTCTTCAAGCTCATGTATCATTTTTACCTTCTTATCACTTTCGCTTTTTACTGTCTGGTTTGTCCTTCATTGGCTTGGCCTTCCAATACTGTGCCTCGTGATTTTGAAGGCTACAGAAACTTGAGGAAAGCAATCGAGAAGAAAGAAGGTTGGAATATTTCCCAGGTTTTTTATTAAAATGTCATTTAAATACTTAGTTGCCATTCACAAGGAAATATGTTATAGAATTATAGATTGTTTCAGACTAGATTAGCTTGGTGCTCCTAAAATTAATGATGATTTTATAAAATTGACAAATACATCAAATATATTTCTAGAAACTACTTTTTCAGAAGAAAACCCTCACAAGTTACATGGATTAAAATTCAGGCAATTTCACGTGACTTCTGAATAAACTAGCATAATTATGATGGTGACTTACCTATTTTAGACTAAAAATGACCCCTCAAAAACCCACCATGGACTTTCAGAATGTATCTTTCAAAAGCTTGTGAGCAGACTGGGAATTTTTAATTGGGTGGGAATTGAGATTTTGTTGCAGCCCATGCTAAGTCACAGGTGGCTTTTCTTCTCTCTTCCTTATTTGGTGTAGTTTTGGAATATTATATTTGCAATACAAACGTATTTGTATATACAAATATTTTAGTAGTTGTTGGAAAACAACATTAAATGGCAACAAAGCAACAGGAAAATGTGGCCTTATTACAGATAAGATTTATAAGGCGTTTTTAAGGTTGAATTAGAAAAATAAGTGTTGCTTTTAAAATGTATTTGAGGTGAGGATCAGAAACAGGTATTTTCTTTTTTTTGCTTAAAATTTGAGCAAAATTTAGAGGCATGTTTCTGAACTCTCCATATAATAAAAATTAATATTTTAGTCATTCAGAATTATAGTTATTTAAACCAGGATTAAGTAGGATTTTACTTCTTATCAGAACTTCTTTTCATAGATTTTTCTAAACCTCCAGATTATATCATCAAAATGATTAAGAAAATAATATTTAAATATTTTAGAAGCACCGCTTTAGAAATTTCATCTCTTACTTAAAATAAGCCTTTTGAGAACTTTTACTATGCAATAATTAGTTACAGTAATATCTTATTTTAAATATGAAAGCTTAAAAATTTTATTTTCTTAAAATTATTTAATAATTACATTCCACAATTATATTCCACATATTATTTAGTGTTCTGCAGTATCTATAATTTTATTCTATAATTCTATAACTTATTTAAAGTATTCTATAATGAGAATGTAATTCTGATTGTTTGCACTAGAACTCACCTAATTAGCATGTGTTTAGGACATTATACGAATCAAATTATAGCATTAAAAATGCGAGATTTTTTCTACTTCAGAAGGTCAAAATAAAATGCATAGTTAAAGTAATGTATGGAAGCCACCCTTCCACCTTAAAATTTTCAAGTCCTTTGTCTTTAGTGAGTGAAGTTGGCTTCCAGTTTTTATAGCATCCCCTAAAGGATGGCAAAAGCATAGCAGTGTTATGTTCTAGGACAGGGCTTTCTCAATGTGAATATGTATACAGATCACCTGAGTGGTTTGATAGAATGAAGATTCTGATTCAGTAAAACTGAGGTGGAGTTGAGATTTTGACTATCTCACTAGCTTCTGGGTGAAGCTCATGCTCCCATGTCTATGAACTGGACTTTAAGTGTAAGATTCTAGAATACCAGCCGGGGAGTCAAGATACTTCCCTGGGCTGCAGTTTCTTTTTAGGTTGTCAACAAAAATGTTGACATTGGTTGTGAAATGTCAAAGGGGTTAAACTGCATGATCACTAGTGTTCCTTCCAACTTCAAAATTCTGATTCTGTGTAACATGCAAACTTAAATATCTTTCGTGCTTCTTAGTTATTTTAGATATCAATTTGTCTCAGTTTATTGAGGAAAACTTGAATATTTGAGGTACAATAATTATAAAGTATCAACTTGTATTTTAAAAACTTAAGTTTTAAGTGATAAAGGTAAATTAATAATGTAAAGTTATAACTGTTGATCTTTCTGCATCAAAATTGGCATGAATAGCACATAATATATGAATTACCTTTATATGTAAGTGAAAACATTTGCTGGATACTGGTGACTTGAAGAAAGTAGGAGGGTTACAATAAAGTGGTCATCTAGCTATAAACCAGAGTAAAAGAGAATTTGGGTTGGAGCTTAAATAATGAAACAACCAACAATAACAAAAATTGTGTGCTGCAACAATTTACAGGTGAGGAAGGAAGACTTCATAGGGGAGAAACTGGGGAATGGTGATGGGAAATTTCTTTCCAAACACATTCACCTGTCCTAGCCTTAACCTCAGTCCTAAACCTCAAGTATAGTCTGTTTGAGTGCCCCATACTATCCTTTGAGTGGGGTGATGGATGAAGGGGAGTTTCTTTCTAGAGTTTCAGTTGGAACTGCGTGATGGAAAATCAACAGCTCTAGTATATAATACAAGTGATGTAAGAGAGGCATTCAGTATAATCATTTTTTTTCTAACAAAATGATTTAACAACACTCATGGCACCCTGTTATAATTTACTTGATTTCTCTCCAGTTAAGATTGTTTTATTGGTATTACTACTGGTTTTTCCTTCTCACTCTAGAGATATGCTGTCTTCTACCCATCTTTATGCATCTTTCAGCCTGTGCCATTAGACTCCAACATAATTAGTGCACGAGACACATAGAGGTGACAAACAGGTGCTCATGCACAGTAATAGAGATTAATATATTTAGTAAACACTGCATATTTATTATGTACATCCCCTGGGTATGGGGGGCATAATGTTGAGTCAAACAGGCATGATCCCTGCCCTAACAAGGCTTACAGTTTAGTAGGGAAGACAGAAATTAAAGAAATGATCACATAAATAAACTCTGAAAAGAGCTTACAAGGGAAAAGTGATTTATCTTGCTGTGAGTACAAAAGTATCTGTGAGGATTGGGACCTAGGGTTAAACATTTCAGTTTAATAATAACAGAGCTTAAAGAAGATTAAATTTTTAGCCTAGAAACTAAAAACAAGTCCAGGTATTAGGGCAGTTTTTTAATGTAGCAGAATGCCTGAAAGATATGATAGCTGTTATAAAGTTATTTTGATAAAGTTTTTAAGCTCTTTCTAGGGGAATTTTATTTGGAGAATATTTCCTTTTTGAGTATTTTTTTATTGATGATTTCAGAATGTTGCAGTAGCACAAGAAGAAATCTTTCACATATAGATTTATTTGAAGTTCACTTTCTTAATATTATTTAGTTTGATTAAATGTATGAGTCTAGTGAACAGATGTGTAACTTCTGCGCATAATTGATCATGGTTGCTGAACCCTAGAAGAGTCATAGTCAATTAAGTGTGAAAAACTTTGCTCACTGTAGTGTGCACTGTCTTCTTCTTAAGGCCACTGGGGCTGAGTTAGGTTAGCTATAAGCATTACCTGACATCAGTATGTGGTTAGAGCTGTTAGTACCAGATGACCAAACAGGAGGCTTCTATTTGGTATGGCCCATCTTGCAGCAGATCCTGGAATTTCCTATTCAGTCGAAGGTCAGGCTGAACCTCAGACAGTTTTGATGTGCAAAGACCCATTTCTTTGAGAAAATTTTAAGAGTCCTGTGCCATAGGTATGGCGTAGGAAAAAAGCCTGTGCTATTACTAGAAGATACCTAACCACACTAATGGATACAGCTAGTGTAGACAAACTTACTGTGAGCAGATTTATTCTGGATCTTTAAATTTATTCTTAAACGTATTAGGACATCAATAAAAATTCAGCTTCTGTATCTTTGTGTTTAGATGGGAAAAGTCATATATTTAGATGAGAAAAGAAAAATACTTGTTTTGATTTTCTTTGAATTTAAATCACCTACATTCTAGTTAACTGTCACTATGACTACCTCATAGCTACCTCATCAGATCTCATCCTCTAGGGTATAATCTCTTCCTCAGTGTTTCTAGGAAATAAGCTTTTCTACAATGATATAAATCACTATTGTTTGAATGGCAATTTCAGTTTTCCTCTGAAGCATCACACATAACTTTGCTCAGTCAAACGATAAACCCTTCTAGTTTGTTTTCACAAATAATTGATGATTTTTAAGATCTGGGAGGCAAAAGTGAACAATTTCCCTCTCTATTTTAATACTGTACCCTTTTGTTCCTTTTTTTTAAAGTGTGGCTGGTAAAGAGGATAATACAGATACTGACCAAGAGAAGAAAGAAGAAAAGGGTATTACAGAAAGAGAAAACAATGAATTAGAAGTGGTAAGTATGAAAGAATGAACTTGTATATTTCAGTGCCTGAATTTAGCTTGTTTATGGTTGCTGATAACTATCCTAATTTATATGTAGACTTATATGTAGAAAAGAGAAATGGTTATCATGTATCCATTTTAAACTGTTTGCTTGAGGACTTCTTTTTTTCAGAAATATGAGCTATAAAATACTGGCAACTGTCAATCATGTGCAATGTGAGAGCATTGTGTGTATGTGTGGAAGGGGGTAGAATACTAGGAGAGGTGAAGTACTATTTTATTTAAGACAAAATTATGTAATAACCCTAACATTGTGGAATGATTTTTGCACTGTTGAAAGGTGAATTTTGTGTACTTCTGTATTTTGTACTCCAGCAATCTCTCTTAATGAGGTAATCAGTTTGTTTGGTTGATATTTGTGCTATTAACAGTCATAAATCACATTTTAGGAAGAAAGTCAAGAAGTGAGTGATCATGAGGAAGAAGAGGAGGAGGAGGAGGAGGAAGAGGATGACATTGAAGGGGGTGAAAGCTCCGATGAATCAGATTCTGAATCAGATGAGAAAGGTACTTGCTGTTTAGTACAAGGACAAAAATTAATTTGGGGAATTTGTTTAAAATACGGGCAGAAAACATTCTCCATTCATCCTTGACGAGGGCAGCCTTTTGACTGCTGACTTGTGTATTCCCTCCCAGCCTCATGTTTCTGCCCCTCCTGGATTTAGTCATTGTGTGATTTCCATTCTTAGCACAAATAGTATCTGTTGTCACTGATCCATGTGAACAGTCTATCTGTTCACCTCTTTTTTAGTTTTTGGTTTATCCAGGAAATTTTCCTTATAGCTGTTAAGTGAATACCTGGATGTAGATGGTGGTTTCCATGCTCTTGCTTGAAAGTTAGAATTATGGTATTGTGGCCTATTACAGTGTGTTTATTTTCTTCTTTTATAAATAGCTAATTATCAAGCAGACTTAGCAAACATTACTTGTGAAATTGCAATCAAGCAGAAGCTGATTGATGAACTAGAAAACAGCCAGAAAAGATTGCAGACACTGAAAAAGCAGTATGAAGAGAAGTTAATGATGCTGCAACATAAAATTCGGGACACTCAGCTTGAGAGAGACCAGGTGCTCCAGAATTTAGGTAAGAATTGCATTTAATTCTAATTAAGGTTCCAACTAAATTGCCAAAGTGGGTTTTTATCATTTCTGCCTTTAGAAGAAAGAAATTACATTAGAAGCCACATTATATGCAAGTTTGTCTCATTATGTTAAATATTGCTTATTTTTTCATTCTGGTTCCTATCTAGGCTATTTAATTATTTTGTCCAAAGTTGTGGCTAATTGTTTTACTGTCTTGATTTATGCTGGGAATATTTTTTAAATTAAAAAAAAAACTTAAATAATTGTTAAACTAAGCTGAGAATACATAATAAAAGAGAGACTGATTCACAGGTGCCCTGGCCTCTTGAGGTTTGTGTTTGGAAGATTTTCTCTGAGCTCATGAGTTATAAATCAGCAAAATGAAAATCTGTATCTTATAGAAGTAAATATAAATACCCTCTGATCATTTAGGTTCAGTGGAATCTTACTCAGAAGAAAAGGCAAAAAAAGTTAGGTCTGAATATGAAAAGAAACTCCAAGCCATGAATAAAGAACTACAAAGACTTCAGACAGCCCAAAAAGAGCATGCAAGGCTGCTTAAAAACCAGTCTCAGTATGAAAAGCAATTGAAGAAATTGCAGCAGGATGTGATGGAAATGAAAAAGACAAAGGTATTGATTATATTTTGCATTAAAGTCTGATGTTGAGGATATTTGTGTCATTTGGGACAAAAAATTATTGTGGTTCTTTCCATATTCAATAAAAGGTAACCCAGTCTTAAAAATGATGCAGTTCCTTTTGGCAATTAGAAGTTGTTTCCTATTGTCATCCATTATCAAAGCCTTTCTTCAGAGTAGCTGAAAATCATGTGGTCAAAAACAGGGCTTCTTTGATGGATATAACTCTCCTCCTGAAACACATAATATATTATGAACATGCAAAAAATTGATAATTACATAACAAACGCTATATTCACTATTTAAGATATTAAACATTTACAGTATACACAAAACCTATGTATTCCTTTCTGATCATATTCCCTTTTCCCCCAGAGGTAACAACTACCTTGAATTTAGTGTTTATCCTTCCCATGCGTAGAAAAATATAAATTGTCTTCTCTTGACAAAAGAGAGTATGTGAATCCTTATCTGTCCTGTGTTTTTGTTGTGGAATTAATTATTCTTATTAACATTCGGCCTGACAATCAATGTCAAATAACAAATGTGAAATAGCAAATGTGAAAATGATTTAGGAATTTTAGATTATAATGTGTCTTTGCTGATGACAGCAATAGCTAAAATTATTAGGTGCTTACTATATGCCAGGCATTGTTATAAGCACTATACAGATATTACTCAATAAATTATCATAATAGTCCAATGCCATAGAGCTGTTACCTCTATTTTATATATGAGAAATGAAAACCTAGAGAGGTTAAGTAATTTGTTCAAGGTCACACAGCTACTGGTAATAAGTACCAGAAATAAGTACCAACTGAACACTGAATATAAAATGCATAGAGCACTAAGCAGTTTGATGGAAACATACTAGAAAATTATTAGAAATAGAAATCTATTAATCCCACAAAATAAGAATTGACCATTTAAAATGTGCAGCAAAGCTCCATTGTTTCCATGTTAAGTATTCAGAATTCTAACTGCTTACTTCCATACATGTGATTAATTTAATGAATGTTGTGATAGGAAAACTCCAATAGATGTGTTTACCTAATTTTTTTAGGTTCGACTAATGAAACAAATGAAAGAAGAACAAGAAAAAGCCAGATTGACAGAGTCTAGGAGAAACAGAGAGATTGCTCAATTGAAAAAAGATCAACGTAAAAGAGATGTGAGTGGACTTTAACTTTTAGTTATATACAAATATTGTACACTGAACAAGCTTGTTTAGTAAATGGAAGAAAATTTTTTGATAACTATAACTATGAAGTGCTGGTTAAGACCATAATTAAGCATTAATTTTATAACATGGCATTTATTATAATGTATGTATGGATTATAGAACTCAATATACAAGGTTCTAAAAAACACCATAATATTATTATAAGTTTTATTAGAGGCTTATTTCCTAGATGATGAGATGTGAGAAAATGGCAAAGGATAATTGATTATCTCTAGGGAGATCAGGGAACTACTTGCAGTATTATGTAAGATAGTGATTTTAGGATGGTTCCAGACAGTTTCACCACTAGCGATTCTTAGCAAGGTTCCTGGAATAATAACCCACTTCCAGTAGAGGAGGCTTTACTAAGAGCTATAAAAGTTTTCATATTCTTTCACTTAAGAATCCTACTTCTCCCATGAACTTAGACTAGGAAAATAATCTAAAATCAAAAAAATCATTATGAGTTAAAATCTTTATTTTAGGGTTATTTGTAATAGTGAAAAATGTAAAAACAACAAAGATGCTTGACAGTAGGAGGAATGGTTAAATTATTGCCCATCTCATTTAATAGGTTATTATTCATCCATTGAAGATTAGGATTTGGAAACTGCTTATAGTAAAATGAAAAATGACTGTGATTTAACATTAAGTGTAAAGTAGCATTTTTTAAAAGAATTTACTTATTTGAGACAGAGAGAGAGCATGAGCTGCGGGGGGGAGGCAGAAGGAGAGGGAGAAGCAGACTCCTCGCCGAGCAGGGATCCCCATGTGGGGCTCCATCCCAGGACAAGGAGATCATGACCTGAGCCAAAGGCAGAGGCTTAACTGACTGAGTCATCCAGGCACCTCATAAAGTAGCATTTCATATATGCATGCTTGATTAAAATGAGGGAAAAAATTTTAAGGATATATACCAACATGCTAACTGTAACTGTGTTAAGGTTTTAGGTTAAAGTCAGTTTGTTTTTTCTTCTTTCCAAATTTCTGGCAAAATGGTTATTTCATTTATGATTTTTTTTTCCTCAGAAGAAGAGGCCATCATGGTCTTTTTCCCATTGTTGGTTAGGTTTCAGCCTCTGTTCTTTTTTCTTGCTCAACTTGTTCTAAATCCTCCCTGAAGAAAATGTGGGCAAACAGCATATTTTAGGAAGTAGACATGTACTTTGGGAGGTAAAAAGACAATTTAAGGAGATAGAAGGGAGTAATGAGAAAAGTAGATATTTTCATGAGATGACTGCTGTATTAAGGCTATATTTCTTTCTTTTTTCTTATTTACAAAAATTGGCAGATATTCACGAGCCGTAAAATTCACTCCTTTAAACTGTGCAATTTAAGGATTTAGTATCTTCACAGAATTGTGCAACAATCATTACTGTTTTATTCCAGAATATTTTTTATCACTCCAAAAAGAAACTCCGTACCCATTAGCAGTCACTCCCATTCTTCCCCCTCCCTGGCCCTTGACAGCCACTCTAGAATACTATCTGTCTCCGTGGATTTGCCCACTGTGGATGTTTCATATGAATGGAATATACAATATGTAGCCTTTTTTATCTGGCTTTTTAAATTTAGCATGATGTTTTCAAGGTTCATCTATGTTATTGCATGTATTGGTAGTTCATTCCTTTGTATGATTGTATGGATAGAGCACATTTTGTTTATCCATTCCTTAATTGGTAGATGTTTGGGTTATTTCCACTTTCTGGCTATTTATTTATGTATTTATTTAGAAGTTTTTATTCAAATTCCAGTCCGTTAACATACAGTGTAATATTAGCTTCAGGTGTGCAGTATAGTGTACAATATAGTGACTCAACACTTCCATACAACACCCAGTGCTCATCACAACAAATGCCCTCCTTCATCCCACCACCTTTTTCACCCATCCCCTCCCCTCTGGTAACCACCAGTTTGTTCTCTGTAGTTAAGAGTCTGTTTCTTGGTTTGCACCTTTCTCTCTTTCTTTGCCTTTGCTCATTTGTTTTGTTTCTTAAATTCTGCATATTATTCAGCCATAAAAAAGAATGAAATCTTGCCATGTGCAATAATATGGATGGAGCTAGAGAATATTATGCTAGGTGAAATAAGTCAGAGAAAGACAAAACCACATTTATTTTGTTTTTAATCCAAACTTTGGGATGACAGGAATAATTTTCTTACAATATTCACTACTTATTTCTTTGTAACTAATTCATATGAGACATAGAGGTCAATATTGAACAACTAACTCCTGGGATGGAACTTTTGAATCTTATTTCACAACATAGGATCATATATGATAGAATATTCTGTTATATAGTTGTGATGGTGGCTAATCACATACAAAGCTAACATTCAGACTCCCTCACCCTTTTACTTATTGCGGTGTGTGTGCATATTGAACCCCTTTCTAAGTTTTTTCACGTCCTATTCATCTTTTAACCCTTTGTATATTTGTACACAATACAAATAATATGAATGAACTTGAGATTTTAACTTAGAATGGAAAAAACTTAATGTAGTAGTAACAAGCTTCGAACTATATGTTAATTTTAATTTTTGGTAGTTCATTCATTTAAAAATACTTGTTAACTTTGCCTCTATGTCAATCATTGTTGTAAGTAATGAAGATATGGCAGTGATTAAGATAGAGTCTGTTTCTCCAAGAATTCTCATCTGATGACACAGGAATATGCATAAACATGAGATGAATGATCTGTTTGAATTAGTGATACAAAACATAAAGGGTTATTTAGTAGATCACAGAATTTAAGTCCCAGAAGGGATATTTGCGATTAAGCCCAATTCCTAAGCTTTGCCCAAGATCACAGTTGAATAAATGACAGAACTAGAACTAGGATCTCTGTTCTTTTTTAGCCCCAAAATTCTTTCCTAAATTATAGCCTTACAAAAAGGCTCAGAGTAATTTATAATAAATTGTCTTTATCATATAAAGTACCTAGAAACAAATTGGCAGCCAATACTGACATGTTTTATTGTTCATTCACTTTACCCAACATAATATTTTCAAAGTTATTATAAAGTGTTAATATAATTATTATGTTTTCCCTATATTTAAAACAGAGTTAATAATTACTGTATATATTATAAAGTGACTTTATTGAAAATATTCTAAGCTGTATTTCTTCCTGTTCATGCCTCAGCTAGCAAAACAAAATGTCTAGCAAAAATGAAATGATATAATATTTAAAAGGATTTAGAAAAGTACTTGTGTATAGTAAGTATTATATATTGTATCTTAAATAAAAGTATGTCACAGAGATAACTTCATTTTTTAGAAAAAGGTGGCTGTATCAGTATGCATTTTTATTTATGGGAATAAAATATCCTTATTTGTAGTAATGGATGCAAGGTTGTTGTTAGCTCATATTCTGCTAAGAACTGTTATAGTTCACAATGGGATGGGGGACTATATTAATGCAGGAGTAGAAAGCATCATATCTTTCAGTTTACCATTTTAACTTATTTGTTATTATCTTATAGCATCAACTTAGACTTCTGGAAGCCCAAAAAAGAAACCAAGAAGTGGTTCTTCGACGCAAAACTGAAGAGGCAAGTCAATCATTTGGGGGAAACATTCTGGCTTTGAGGTAAATGATATATTTCTGTAGATGAGGAGAATAAGCCAATCTCTCTTGCTCTTTCAGGTTACAGCTCTTCGTAGGCAAGTGAGGCCCATGTCAGATAGAGTGGCTGGGAAAGTCACTCGGAAGCTGAGCTCATCTGATACCCCCCAGGACGCGGGTTCCAGTGCAGCTGCTGTAGAAGCAGATGTATCAAGGGCAGGAGCCCAGCAGAAAATGAGAATTCCTGTGGCAAGAGTCCAGGCCTTACCAACGCCCACAACAAATGGAACCAGGTCAGTACAATTCTTCTATTCCTTCTGACATAATCTTTGTGGCATTATTATTAAATGTTGGACTTCAATGGAAAACAGCTCATTATTTGGCAGTATACAATCTAGTAATTGATTGCACATAAGTAATTATGTTTGTCTGTTTTTATGTGATTATAGAAAAAAATATCAGAGGAAAGGACTGACTGGCCGAGTGTTTACTTCCAAGACAGCTCGCATGAAGTGGCAGCTTCTTGAGCGCAGGGTCACAGACATCATCATGCAGAAAATGACTATTTCCAATATGGAGGCGGATATGAATAGACTCCTCAAGGTGTGGAAAATAGAGCATAGATATGCTCTTCCTTAGCTGGCTGTTAATTTTAGTTTTCCAAATTTGAGCTCTGGGTAAATTAATACTCACCAATTTTTTTTCTTTTTTTTTGGTGAGTTTTGATTGTAATGTGTTTGAATAGATGAATATCATTTCTTTTTTTGTTTTGCTTTGTTTTAATTATGGGAAGAACAGACAGCATGAGATCAGCCTTCTTAACACATTTTTAAGTGTACAGCACAGTGTTGTTAACTATAGGCACAGTGTTGTACAGAGGATCTCTAGAACTTACTCATCTTACGTAACTGATACTTCAAACCCATTGAACAGCACCTCCCCCAGCCCCTGGCAACTGCCATTTTATTTAGTGCATCTATGAGTTTGACTATTTTAGATACCTCATATGAATGGAATCTTGCAGTATTTGTCCCTTTGTGACTCACTTATTTCACTTAGCATAATGTCCTGGATCAATATTATTTCTTGAAATCCAGTCTGTTTTCTCAATAGCAACGGGAAGATCTCACAAAAAGACGAGAGAAACTTTCAAAAAGACGGGAAAAGATAGTCAAGGAGAGTGGAGAGGGAGATAAAAATGTGGTTAACATCAATGAGGAGATGGAGTCATTAACTGCTAATATAGATTACATCAATGACAGTATCTCTGATTGTCAAGCCAACATCATGCAGATGGAAGAAGCAAAGGTTTGTAATTGTAAAAACATGTGGTTAATGGCTTAAGGAAGATATTTTCATATTTATCATGAAAAGCACTTTGAATTTTTATATCAAGGAATTTTTTATTTATTGGTTTAATATGATTCTTAGATTTTGCATTGATATAACTCCCTGCCTGCTCTCCAGATATCTTTGTTGATTTTGTGATATTATTTATTGTTTGTAAAATCAAAAATGTTTAAAAATGTATATCATTTATTAATCCATCTTGAATTCTTAACTGCTCAAGTGTGTTTTTTCTTTTCAACTAGCACATATATTTCTTGGGGTAGAGATCATATTTTACATTTTTCTAAGGAGTCTTATTAACTAACCTGACACTACCAAATAAATAAATGGAATAATAGGCTTTTGCCTCTGTTTGAATACATTCAGCTCAAAATAATTTTCATCATATGCTCGTTTGATGTAGGAAGAAGGAGAAACATTGGATGTCACTGCAGTCATTAATGCTTGCACGCTTACAGAAGCCCGATACCTGCTAGATCACTTCCTGTCAATGGGTATCAATAAGGTATGATCTAACTACACCATTATGGAAAACCTAAGTTTTGATTAATTTATTTTGTTTATCTTTCTCCAGTGACCCTTTCCTCTGTAATAAGTAAGATTTTTTTAAATTGAAAAGCATTCTTTTATCTTTCTTTAGAGTTAAGAAAAGTCAGCACTATTTCGATCAATTCCATTAGCTTGTCATCCATTGTGCTTGTGTATTAGAAGAGATAAACAACTTAAACAAGAAATAATTCATCTTTTGCTTTAACAAAGGAAAAATGAAAAGGAAAATCTCTTGGGGTGCAAACAAATTTGGTATCATAACTTTGGTTTAATATTGATTATTTTTTTAAAGAAGTTTTTTCTTTTAAACATTTTATTTATTTATTTGACAGAGAGAGACATAGCGAGAGAGGGAACACAAGCAAGGGGAGTGGCAGAGGGAGAAGCAGGCTTCCGGCGGAGCAGGGAGCCCAATGCGGGGATCAATCCCTGAGCTGAAGGCAGACCCTTAACGACTGAACCATCCAGGCGCCCCTATATTGATTCTTTACAGCTCAAAAGAAAATCAGAAAGGAAAAAAAATACAGTGGCACTTCCCTCCTCTTTGAATGTAAATGTATTATTAACCTGTCACCTGTAGGAAACTTATACCTAATTGTTGAAGGTGATAATGATTTCGGAGTCACCTTTTTTTTTTTTTTTTTTACCACTTTGGGACTGTGCTAGACCCTTTATTTTATGTTCTCCCACTTAATCTTTACAGTGTGCTAGGAAGTAGGTATCATTCCTATCATTATACATACAAGGAGACTGAATCAGGAAGATAAGGTAATTAGCTCAAGGTCACCAGGCCAGTAAGTGGAGGAGCTTTGATGAATCAAGGTCTATCTGATTTCAAAGTCCACGTATTATATACATTTGCTGTTTGATACAGATCTTTAAGTAGATTCTGTTTTGTATGACTTAAGATAATTGTTGGTGTTGTTGTTATGTTTCTGTCTAATTACAGGGTCTTCAGGCTGCCCAGAAAGAGGCTCAAATTAAAGTACTTGAAGGTCGGCTTAAACAAACTGAAATAACCAGTGCTACACAAAACCAGCTCCTATTCCATATGTTGAAAGAGAAAGCAGAATTAAATCCTGAGCTAGATGCTTTACTAGGGCATGCTTTACAAGGTAATTTGGACTAAATTTCAGTTAAATGAATTGCATGGTAGCTTTGCTCTTCGAGAATGCTATACTATACCTCTTTCCCCTATTGCTTGACTGAATAGATGCTATATTTACTTATGCTTTTAATAATTATTTCTTCTTTAATTTGCATGTATAAATTTGGGGGGATGTAATTATTGTCATTCCAAGAAACGATTACCAACTTAAAAAGGCTTATTTAACCTTAATAAGCAATTAGTTTTTGTGGGTCAACCAAGTTTCTGAATTGGTTATTTAAAACATTAACCAAGTTTCATTACTTTACTCTGCATATCTAACTGCCTTGAAAAATAATGTTTTCTATGGCATCTATTCTACATATCTTATAAATGGTACATAATCTTGTTTTATGTGGGAATTCTTAACATTGGATCTGTTTTGATTGGAGTATTGCTTTTTGTTTCCTTTTTGCTGTTATTTACACAGATCTAGATAGCATACCTTTAGGTAAGTATGTTTAGCTTTCTGTGTACCCTACAGCTGCATGAATTACTAATTGTTCATGTACACTAATTGTGGTACATCTTATGTTTAAAATTTTTATTGGCAGCCAACTGGTTTTTGCATGATCTTTTTTGAAATGTATCCATGATCACAAACATACTAAGTCTTTTGTCTTTCCTATACATTCTTGATTTAAAAACTATTAGATATTTAAAGAAGTAGGCTTTAGTTAATTTTCTCTTTTATTTTTTGACCTCCAGCTGTGGCTCCAGTTTCATAAGCCCTTCTTTCTCTTTCTTATAGGAAAAAAATGGAGTACACATTTCTTTTTAATTTTTAAGTATATCTGTTAACTTGCATCTGTTGTTTTAACCTCATAATTAACTGTCCTTAGCATATATCTTTGGTATATATTTTGTAGATTCTCAGCTATTCTTAATTTTTGTAAAATTCAACATACATTTTAACATTATAAATTGAATAAAACTTCAGAGCATTTTATATGAACAGATTGAAACAATCTTTATAATTATAATATTTTCAGATTAGAATGGGCTTTAGAGATCACCATGTATACAAATTTTCAACCTCTTTCTCTTGTCATTACAACATTCACATCAACTACACCCAATCCTCATAGTGATTATACACATGAAGGACCAGGTATATCAGGGCAATTTTATTAGTTGCCATTTTTCTGAATGATTATGTTGGAACAGTTTTTATTTAATTAAAATTATTTCAAATTCTCATCTGAACTTTTCTTTTTCTAAGTACACAGCTGCCCAAAGTTTTTATACTTAAAGGAAAGGACTGTAACTGAAAGAGTAAATGTACTTACCTGTCTGTGTCATTAGAATAAACACAATCTATACATCTAAATTTGTTTTAAGTAAGCTGTTACACAAATAAAACACATGAGCTATTTGATTTTTTTTAGATGTTTATATCACATGTTAATCTCAACGTAGTATTTCCTTGAGATCCACTGCATAATTTAGGGTATGGAAAAGCTACTACTTTTAATCTGCTCAAGCTATAACAAGTACAGGGAAAAAAAGCAGGATTGGTTATTTCCTAATCCAGATTGCCCAAATTCCTGGATTATAACTAGAATTTTTGATATTCCACGTTTCCTTTCTTCCTGTTCTTCCCCCCTCCCTCTCCTACTCCTTGTCTTTGTTCTTTGCGGCCCAACCTCTAGTAATAAGTAAATCCTTGCTTAAGTTCATTGTCTCTTTTAACTTGGAAGAAAATGCAAATGTCCTTCTTAATGTCCTTTTGTGCAGAAGACATTCAACTGCTAATTTGATGGGCAGTGCTACTTTTTCATAACTTTCAAACAACTTTCATTTATCTTTGGCTGAAAAAGGGTCCGAAGCCCAGAGTGGAAACCCATTCAGCTGATGTAACCTGTCTCTGTGACTGAAATCTGTGCTCTAGAGGGGGCCATAATCTAGCCTAGAGGTGCTTGGAGGGAAAAAAAATGGAAGTTAAGTCCTCAGAAGCCAGAGAACTGTACTGAACTCCAATTTTACCTCAAGCCTTGGGCTGAGTGCTGGGATTCAAATAAGACACAAAATCTTGCCCTCTTCGACTTGATTCCTTGCAGAGGGTGACAGACCATGAACAGAGTATGATACATTCATTGAGGGCAGTGATTGAGATATATATAGGGAGTTATAGGAACACAGAGTGGGGCCAGCCAGTAGGAAGGGAGGAGTTGATAAAAGCTTTTTGGAGGACGTGACATTTGAGCAACACAAAAGAAGAAAAAGAGTTAGCTAGGCAAAAGACAAGGTGAAAGGGGGACAGAGAGGAGTCACTCCAGGCAATGACTAAACTAAAATGCAGAGACTCAGTCACAGTATTGTGTGCATGGGGCCTTCAGGCAGGTTGGTGCCCTGAGCAACAAGTACATGGCCTAGAATGATGGAACATAAGGTTAGAGGGTAGGCCTTGTTAATGTGTGTGTACTTTTATAGCCTTTGAAGAACATTTTTATTATCCTTTTCTTTTTTCCCTAACTGTGTTAGGGTCCCTAAGATCATCTCTATCTTCAGAGACTTGCTATGAAGACTCGTGGGGCTCAGCATATGGTTGTATTCATGGCAAAGATTCATGAGAGCAGTGTAGGAAGGATACACAGCTGGATCATAAGGGTAAAAAAAACACAGATGTAGCCTAGAGGAATCCAGGTCTGCTTTTCCCTATGCTCTCTCCTGGGGAGTTAACACAGAATGTTCCTTTCCCTCTGGAATGAAAATGCAGCAGCATGTGTACAACGTTTATGCCCAGGGAAGTCCATACACTTAGAACCTGAAGTATTTCCTGGGGACTGGTCACATACATACCATCTATGTAGTATGTACCAGGATTCAAGACTCCTAGGAGTTTAGCATAGACCGTATCGTTTGCACAAACATTCTAAGTACCTTCAAGTACCTTCAGTAGTTGACTAGTGACTGGGGACACTCTGCGAGTCAAGTTTCCAGATGCCAGACAAAGTCCAACTTTGCAAGCAGGGCCTTTCTTAGGATAGTGGTCTTTAGGCTGCTATGTTAACCCTTTTCTATATACTATTTTTATGACTTTTTTTTAAATAACTTAAAGACTTAAAAATGCTTGGTTAACTTCCAGTGAAGTGAGACTGTGCAAATTTAACTGATAAAGATGAACTTTAAGGCATCCGGGAGTTGCAAGTCTCTGCCTTTAGCTTTAATTCTGTGGTGATGAGAAACGAAGTTGGCAGTGGCCTGGATGTGTGTTCTCAAAGTTAGGAGTACAACAGTGGGCTGATGGTGTGACTGGTTGCCCAGAAGACTATAGTGCTCAGACCAAGCTCAGTCCTGAAGAGGAGTTTGATCTGGTGACTTTCTGCATGGGGGGCCTCTACCCTTTTGCCAGTTTGGTTATGTCAAACCGTAATTATCTCTAATTAACCATACATGCTTCAGCAGGAGTTAAGTTTTTACTAAGCACTCACATGATGTTTAACATACTAACTGGTTTCATACTAACTGGTTTCTACAAGAAAAATACTAGCCAATCTTAGCCCGCTTTTATACATGGGGAAATAGAGACTAGTTTGTCATTTCTTTATAACCTCATGTTCTCTATTATTAACTAAGGCAGTCACCTTCACTCAGTTATCCTGTCTGTGAAGTAAGTTCTTGAGCCTCCCTCCAGTGCTGGGCTTTCAGATACACATTGCCTTCAAGACCACCATTTTCTTCACTTCAGAAAATAAATTCCCTTTGAATGGGTCCTAGATGGGCTCCATTTTAGATAATACTATCACATATCAAGCATTACTGAATTTCTAACAAAGTATCTGCTAACCAGTGAAGAAGAAAGGGAGCATCAGAGAAAGGAATTAGTTGTCCACAATCCACATGTATAAAATTAAAAGTTGAAAGGGGATGAATCATACATAATTTTCATTAATATATGTAATTTATAATGTTACTTTTGTGGGTTGGTTTTATAATAAAATGTGTATGTTTTAAAAACCTGCACCTATGTTATGGGCTCACTGACATTTTACATAGTTTACTTTCAATGGCTCTTTGATTTATTGACTTCCTACTAGTTTCCTTGTTTGCTTTTTCCTCCTCTCTTTTACTAGTCTGTTACAGTTGTTCTGAAATAGTGGTGATTTTACTTGTATTCAGTTACAAAACCGTTGCATGCAAACGTATTGTTTTTGTCTTTTATGTACGTGTGAATGAGCTGCATGCTGGTGTGTAACTTCTGAATACCTTCACACACGCACACACTCTTACTCTCTACTTGAAAACAAGAATAAAAATAAAGGAAACTAAGTAAGTCGGCATACTGATTAAAATATAGCATGTATGTTTACACTTACGTAGTTTTTGAAATTGGCTTAATACATTCAAGGGAGCTCGTGCAACATTTATTTTAATCTTATATTTTACTCAGTGGTTTTTCATATGTTTGGATGGTGTGGGATAAATACATACTCTGAAAAATATATACAATTACACATACTCTGATAAATACATATCTCTTTTCCATCCTATGAATGTCGTTCTTCTATGTTTTATGATTCGAACTTGTGATTTTTCTTATTTTGAACACTTTTTCTCATTTTAGGACACATAATCAGAGGGGTTTCTTAGAAATATTTTTCTACATTTCTAGTCAGATTCAGTAACTAAAACCAAACTGCCTATATTGAGACGTTGGGCTGATGTTGATTATGGCATGGAGATTTCAATCATTCAAATTATGACATGTGGATAATACTTAGGTTTTGGACATTTTTTTTTTTTAGAAAATGTAGAGGATAGTACTGATGAAGACGTACCTTTAAACAGCCCAGGATCAGAAGGAAGGTAAGAGAGCCTTTAGAAACTTAATAGATTTTACTTGTTTCTGTAATATTTTAAATACTTTTATCTTGTTGCTTCAAACAATTACCATAAAACAACTGATTTGAATTTTATGGCTAAGTGAATAGCACTAAAAACAGTATTATGGAAACCAAATTAAGCCATATTTAACCACCACAAATTTTTAAAATAAAATTTACCAGGATATTTAAAGAAAGAAAATGAATTATTTTTTAATTAGTTCATTTTGATTTTAAGTATTGTCTTTTCTTACCCATAGACATGTAAGATGTTTTCTATAGTTATAAGCATAGAAGACATACAGTTTTCTATAAGTTCCCCTTTAATCTGTGGTTAATTATTTATTTGTGTATAGCACACTATCTTCAGACCTTATGAAACTTTGTGGTGAAGTGAAACCTAAAAGCAAGGTAAGGAGAATTGAAAATAGCAGGTAAGCATCCTTTCCCACTGTTTTTTGTTATCACTATTAAACACATAGGTTTCAGGGGTGCCTGGGTGGCTCAGCTGGTTAAGTGTTCAACTGTTGATTTTGGCTCAGGTCATGATCTCAGGGTCATGAGATCGAGCCCTGTGCCTGGCTCTGTGCTGGGTGTGGAGCCTGCTTAACATTCTCTCTCTCCTTCTGCCTCTCCACCTCCTCTCCCCATCTCCCCACGCTTGCACGCTCTCTCTCTCAAAAATAAAGAAATAAACAAACACACACATAGGTTTCAGACCCTTAGTAGGTTAGCAAATTGGCATACTTTTACCAGAGCTCCCATGTGTAAGAAATTTAGTTCTATATTACCATATTCTCCTTTGGGAAAAATTATATTGAAACATTTCTGCTTCGCGGAACTTGTGCTTTAGCACATTATTGCACTTTTTCTACTAGAGAAGATATGATGGTGGAGACCAATTCTTTTTTTCTCCATGTTTTTCCTAAAAGTTTTATTACCCATTAAGGAAGTAATGTGCTAATTTATTAAAGTCACCTAAGTTTCCTAATAATATAGGAGATTGTAGACCGTGTAGTGGCAAACAGCATGAATTTGCAAAATTTTTAAATTAACAGGAAACTTTTGAAGTTTTAACATTCTAGTATGTCATAGTGTTTCATATTTATTTTGTTACACTAGTATCCTGAGGTGGTTTGAATGATAAGCCAACTCTTAATCATCATGTTGTATTAAAAAGCAATGAGGCTATAATGCGTATTTGTAAGGTTTAAAAAAATATCGGCGACACATGCTGTTAAATGTGTAAGATACACATAGTACGTTTCAGATTGAGAGTTGGTAGCATTTGATAGTGGATGAATTAACTAACCATTATCTTAAGATGTTTAAAAACAAAGAATTCTTGTAGTGCTTAGTAAATATTTGATAAATGAAAGGAAAGAATCAGAACCTGAAAGAATAACACTGTGCAAATGAAATCGGACAGATTGAAGGCCCGTAGTGAACAGTCAGGTAATATAAATGAATAATTTGGCTAGCTGTAAAATAATGAGTAGGAGTCATGATTACCTGAAGAGGACATGCCTCTTCTAAGCAAATAACCACCACTTAACTCTCGCTCATTTTTGTCATGAGGAATATAAGCCTGAGACTTCTAGATATTCTGTTTTTTCCAAAGAAGCCTTAAATATAGATTTTTATGTAGGATTTCCTGATCTTTAAAACACTGGTCAAACCAATCCCCCCCCCAAAAAAAATGTTGCCAGGCTCTATGTATGATCCTTGCAACATGTGGTTTGTGTTTTATTTTTCTGAGTGACTAAACAGAAGTTACCCAAACTCAAAGAAAACATCCTAGTATGGTTTGGATCCGATCTTAAGTGGAGGAGAGAATCTGTTAAGGTCCTGAATGTCTTTTAGGCCCCGTGAAAGCCTAGTTATTCATGCCCTGCTGGGCTGCCAGAGAGGTGTGAAGTTGGGCCCTAAAAGTAATCTCCTGAAGGAACCACTGTACTTAGGGATTCCTAAGAACATGATTCCTCTCTGCCTTGGTCTGTTGGCAGTGAGGAGAACTGACCAGGTAAAAAACTGGTCGGAGGGCTTTCCTTTTCCCAGAAATTTTCTGAGGTGCTACCTACTACTCCTTTTGAATTGCAGAGATACCTGAAAGGAGCTCATATCATCTATTTTTCATCACTGAAAAAATAAAGTTGACTGTATATGTTAAATAGGTATGTACCAGCACTATGCTGAGTATAGGGGATATAAAGTTGAATAAAACAGGGTGTTTGCTCTTTAGAGGCTTATAATCTGATAAATACCTTGCTTATCCTTTAATACCTTAGTGATAATAACAACTGAGCAACAACAGGGTAGTCAGTTTTCAAGAGTAAGGTAAGGAATGTGTGTAGTGAGTTTAGATTCTAGGAAAATAACCTTCCCCTGCCTCACCGTGCTGCTGAGAGCTGGTGCAGGCTGGTGTTGAATTACCTAGCAGGCAGGTTAAAAACACAGCCAAGGCATCAGGAGGACAAGGCCCCAAAAACTGAGAAGCAGATTTAAAAAGCGATATTAAAATAAAATTTAAAAGTGATATTAAAAAAAGCATTTAAACATAAGAAAAATCAGAATTTAGTTGAGCTTCCCTGCAGTTAACTTTTGGTTTAATTTCTTTCTTCTTTCATTTTTTAAAAAAATTCTGTGTTGAGGGAGCTGCCCATGAGTGGCAGGGTGGCAAATTGCTTGTTTTTGAATCTGGCTTTGCCACTTACCAGTTGTGTGATTTTGGGTCAATTACTTAGCTTCTCTGTGCCTTAGTTTCCTCATTTGTGAATTGGGATAATGATAGTACATGCTAATATAATAAGGTGTTTGAACAATGCCTGGCATACAGTAAGTACAATATAAAATGTTGGCTGTTATTATGGCCTCTAAAGGTCTTATCTGGCTATAGCTCTGGCTTGTCACTATCTTACATGCTATGTTTGACACACTTGCTAGGAAATGACATGCTCAATGTTTTTACCTATTTCAAACTAATATTAAATCTCTATTCCCTAATCATCTCTGCAGAAGTTTGCTCCTGATTGCTTTTCCTTCCATTCTCTGACTAGGCCCGAAGGAGAACCACCACTCAAATGGAATTGCTGTATGCAGATAGCAGTGAACTAGCCTCAGATACTAGTACAGGAGATGCCTCCTTGCCTGGCCCTCTTACACCTGTTGCAGAAGGGCAAGAGATTGGAATGAATACAGAGACAAGTGGTACTTCTGCTAGGGAAAAAGAGCTCCCTCCCCCATCTGGCTTCCCTTCTAAGATAGGCAGCATGTAAGTCTGGCCCAGCTACACTAACTTCCTTTCTTTTGGCTTTTCTTTTTCGTTTTCTTTCTTTTTTAATTTTTTATGTGCATGTTGCTAATTTCTTACTTCTATTTTTAAAAATTATGTAAATAAGATATCTGGTTTTCAAAGGAATTTCTGTTAGGTATTATCTCCTCTAATTTTTTTGACATTTGAAATCATTTAAGATGAGATATTCTCTGTTCAATTGCATTGGTTGTTTCTAAGTTTAAAGGTCATTTTTAAGGGTTATAATTTTCACAAAGGCTGAGTTATGAATTACAGACAAAATTTATTTAGGATCTCAGGTAGTTATGTCAATAAAACCATTATAGAAAACAGAAGCTTTAAAGTCTCAAATTTGCTCTAAATTAATGTATGTCCTCATTCTAAGAGTCTGGTCAGGATAGCAAACCTTTGCTAACCCTATAAAGAAAAAGAAATATCAATTACAAACTTAATCATTTTAAGCTTTCCTAATTTTTTGCCTTGAAGCACATTGCATTGCATATCTGGGATAAATGCACAAGATATTTTTATTGGTATTATTAAAGATTTGAAGGAGGGAATATTCTCTCTCCCATTTATGATAATATGAACAAAAGACATTCTGTTCAAAACAAAACTTATTTAGAATTTTCACTACTGTCTTGAGGACAAAGATTTCTCTACCCAAGCTGGTATGTTTGTATATGCTATGTGTCTTTGTGTGTTTTGATAATTATATCAGATTATATATCAGATCAGTTATTCACTGGTAAAGATTTTTAATGACATTTTCTTCAAGTAACCCTCACATATGATCTAGCAAATGATTTATGGAATGAATACATTACTGCACTGAGAAATATTGAGGAATATTGCCAAAAAATGGCACATACTACATGACTCTGCAAATAATAAAATATAACAAATTTTCCCCCTCTGAGTATCTGTTTCCCATAACTCCCTTTTTTTTAAGCTTTTTTAAAACTTCCTTCATTTCATGAAAATATTTCTGTCATCTTCCATTCAGTAAGCCCATCTGCTACCTTTCGATCCAAATTTAATTTTAATGATGGCAACTTTCTTGCATGTGCTTGATGTGGCCTATGTAATTAACTAAATTAACTATTGGATTTGCTAATAGAGATTGCTAACCAGTATAGCTAATGGCTTCAGTGCTTTTTTGATAAGATGACTGTTGAAGAAATGCTTTTGGTGGAGGTAGTGATATAAACAGACTAGATTTTAGGAACAGATTTGAGTTGAGACTTTTGGAACTTCAAGACTAAATCTATGGCTTGGAAACCAGATTCAGGTAATACCTTCTTTTTGCCCTCCCCCGCTTTTTTTCATTTTTAAAGTGTATCCTTTTTGACAGATTATAAAATATATGTTTTAGACTCTATCACTTCACAGGATCTGTTTTCAGGTTTTCGTAAATTCAGGTGCTTGTGTCATCCTGTAAAAATTTAAGAGATAGACATGGTTGGTGTGGTAACTCTTAATAAGTCATTATTGCATGACTTACTGCATGATGTAAAATAATTTACTCAGGTGGCCCCCATGATTTAACTTGTTGAGGATTTTTGAAATGTGATTTGTTTTGATTAGAAAGTCAGGCACATGAAGTTTAAATATTTAGCTTTCACTTTCAAATAGGAATCATGTAAGCCCATTCTGGTAATATTGCTTTCTAATTCCTTAGTGTGTTTTCTTATTAATATAACTAGCCAACAACAGCAAAAAAAATAGCAAAAGATATTTTTTCTAATTTTGATTAGAAAAATTAGAAGAATTTACCACCATACGCAAAAATAATGGTTTTAAATTGTTGATTACATAGGCACTATCCAACATTTAAAGTTTATAATAAGAATGTCTTTATTACTAAAATTTATATAGCTACTAATATCTAAATACTAGTTAGGTAAAATTATTGTGTTATTTGTGTGTCTGTTTTTGACTCTGTCTTCAAATTAATTCATTAAATCTCATTGTTTTTCATATTCTGATATTCTAATATTTTTGTTCTTGTAAGACTATAAAGACACCTTTTTTTCAACTGAAACAGTTCTAATCAACGTAATCATTTATGTTTCAAATAAATGATTTGAACTATTTGGCAATATAGGATTGATATTTATATTCAAAAATAATAGGTTTCATATATTTAATAAGATTGCCAATTTACAAGTTAAATATATAGGTGTCAGGCTTCCATCAACTAATTACTCATATAATATATTCCTATCCTAGTTTTGTTTTTTGTTCCCAAGTAATACTTTCTCAAGTTCCGGTTATTAATCTATTAAAAATTTTAGATTGAATATCTGCCAAACAAAGTTGTATGTATATATTTAAAATTTGATGATTAAAGAGTCTTTTTTCTATTTTAGTTCCAGACAGTCATCTCTATCAGAAAAGAAACTACCAGAGCCTTCCCCTATAACCAGGAGAAAAGCATATGAAAAAGCAGAAAAATCAAAGTCCAAGGAACAAAAACAGTAAGTGACTCATCCTTTTTATCGACTGGATTGCATAAAATGTCTGTTGCACTTAAATGCTAAAGGACAATGGTGAAGTTATTTTCCAAATGTAGGCTGGCTCTATGGTTATGACTGATTGGCTAATCAGGACAGTCAAGTCAGCTGTTGGCTCGGCTAAATGTTTCTTGGTCACACACAAACCTGTAAAAATATTTGAACGCTTGCCCCGATTTCTGTACTCTTATTTATTTTTCAATTATTTGTGCATATCATTGTAAAAGTTCATATACAGTTGAGATGAAGGTTAGTGAATCTGTATTTCACATAGTCTTCTAGAAAAATTTGAAATTGATTTTGACTGATGAAACTTCCACTGACTTTACCTCTTTAAAGTAGCTGACAGAAATAGTGTTAGTCATAGGGTGTGTTAGTTGTGCCATTCTCTTGCTGTTCTTTTATGTTTAAATTGTGTTTTGCTGAAATCTTTTAGGAACTTTGTTTTGTGAGCGTTATTTACTTAACAGTACGTAGTATAATCTGATGATCCACTTAAATGGGCATTTGTAAATTGCAATATCACAACGTGTGGAGAGTTGAATGAAGGGGGTGAGAGCCCCTGTCACCTCTCTACCCCATGGCTCACCCACTCCTCCCTCAGGTCACCTGAGGTGCTGCATGTGACGGGTAGAACTGTGACATGGTCTTGAGGGAGAGTATCAGTGCCAGGCTACATTTAAATATTAGTAGAGCAAATTTTTTAACATAAAAATAAACATAAAAAGGAGTTTTCATATATTTTCTGTACCCAAGTGGACAGTCTTATACCATCCCCTCCCCTGTGCCAACACACTCTACTTTGAACACTGGTTTGGCTGACTTGAATATCATGGAAATTATCCTTCTAATCATCCTTGCTTCCTGTATCGAAAGATGTAATTTGCCTGTTTCTACTGGATTGAATGTCTCAAGGATAACTGGGAGGTAGGGGATGGAGCAAATAAGTAATATAAAAATAAAAGTAAGTGAATCGTTGAAAAAGCAAATCGCTCTTAAACACTCTGGCTCTCTTTCCCCATCTGTCAAGTGAGTAGCTTGGTTTTAACTCTAAAATAAATTTGGCTTGCTTTATTTGTAATGACTTTAGATTTCAGCAGACCAAACATTTTCTTTAGTGCCATCTTGTGGGCAACGTAACAAAATCCAGTGAAAAAGGTTTGTTTTTTTTTTTTAGTTAAATTGTTCAGAGTGTATTTTTTTTTTTAAAGATTTTTTATTTATTTAACAGAGATAGAGAGAGCACAAGTAGGCAGAGCAGCAGACAGAGGGAGAGGGAGAAGCAGGCTCTCCGCCGAGCAGGGAGCCCAATGCGGGGCTTGATCCCAGGACCCTGGGATCATGACCTGAACCGAAGGCAGCCCCTTAACTGACTGAGCCACCCAGGTGCCCCTGTTCAGAGTGTATTTTATCTTACAAAAAAGGGAAGAGAGGAACGATGGAAGGAATTCTCTAATGAAAAGCTTTTTTAAAAAAGCATGTTTCTTACAACATTCCTAACAAATCATAACCAATTAAAGCCACCTATTTTAATGCTCTTTTTTTCTTGTAGCTCAGATTCTGGAACCTCAGAGGCTAGTCTTTCACCTCCTTCTTCCCCACCAAGCCGGCCCCGTAATGAACTGAATGTTTTTAGCCGTCTTACTGTTTCTCAGGGAAACACATCCGTTCAGCAGGATAAGTAAGTCTTTATGGAAAAGAGCCCCTCTGTTTATTAAGTATTCTGAGCCTTTCAATATGGTAGAAAACATTTAGCCATCTCTTTGTGTGGGAGATGAAGTCTGACTTGTGAACTCTTGTCATATTTGATTATGTTTTTCCAATGGGAAATGAACCATATAGAAAAGATGAGAGAAAATTGTTTTCCTGCTGAACATTATTCCCTGTTGTAGATTTGCACTGCTATACTTTCAGCATTTGTCTTGCCTTTTCTTTTCTAAGTAAATTAGAATTGAAATATCTTTGAGGCCACTTGAAATTTACATTTCTTGGGATTCTTCAGCTTCTCGGAGCCCACAAAAGCCTCTAATCCGTATAGCGTGAGTTGAAAAGAGGCAAATTATTTTACCTTCCATGCACATAACAGTTTACAAAGACCATTGTCATATGTGTAACATGTTACCATTTGGTTGTTTGACACAAATCTATCACAAAACTTTAGTAATAAAAAAAATAATAAAAGACAGTTCCTTTATAGGTGGAGGGGGTTAGGACTGAAGGTGGGTTGTGGAGGAAGAGAAGTTAGAGGGGTGTGGGAAATACAATTTGCATTAAATTTGAAGTGAAAAAGCATTCCCACATTGAGCCAGAATCTCTCTTGCAAGAATTCAATACTAACAATGCTGCTGTAAGATATTTATTAACTCTGACTTACCTGCTTTGATTTTGAATGTAACATTGTGGATGTATGTACTTCATATCCAGTCTCCCATCCCTGTTACTTGTTTTCTATGCTATAATCTCACCGTGTAGATCAACAACTTCTGAGATTTATAGAATGCTGTTTAAGATCTGTCTGGCGTCTTGAGATCATGCTAGATGGCTCTATAGACTTAGAGAAGCACACATTTTGAAAGAATTTTTAATCTGCCTAATTTATGGATAAATTTCTTGATTAGATTTTAATATAGTTTAATCAGTAGATGACATGTCCTTTAAAATGATCTAGATAGATAAATATCATGTGTTATTGAAAAACAACTTTTAACATTGTTAAGTCAGAGCTCCCATTTAATTGAGAAAAGAGTAGAACATTAGGAATGTCCTTGAGAAGTCTGTTTTCACTAATGATATGAAGAATTATTAAATTTTGTCTGCCTTACATTCACAGGCATAACATTTTCTGTCAGTCTTGATAATCTTGACAATCCTAGTCATAGTTTTATATTTTCCAGAGACATATTTTATAAGCCACCAATAATTTGACTCTGTCATCATCTCTATACGCTAAAACTCAGAATAACTGACTACACTTTCAAAGACTCACCTACCTTTTGAATCATTTTTCTTTCGTACTCTTTTTTGATAATAGAACATCTCAGCTAGAAGCAGATCCCACACATTGTTTCTGGTTATATTCCATGTCAGCATTCACTCTGTTCTCTTTCCCAAGCAACAAATTGATAGATTTTCACGATAACCAGACTTACTGCCAGTCTTGGAGGTTTCAGGGTAGGACTGATAGGAGTGGCTCACCTATTTTTAAAATCCTACTAAAGTCCTGTATTACTGAGAGATTCCCTCATCAGGAGACCTCCATGTTTTTGAGATAAATTAAAATCAAAGGTTATTGCTTTTTGGGTAATTTGCTTTGCATGCAAACATTAGAATCTAAATCCAAAGTAATTATCAAGATGGACAAAATTCATTAATAGCTGTTTAAATGAGAAAAAATTTCTAGTACTAATCAAAATAAATAGGAAGAATATTGAAGTGATGTATTTTACTTACTTGCTATATTTCCTCTTCAGGGCCCAAACGTTAGAAGTGAGGATTGATAGGTTTTCTGTAGATCAGTAATAGAAAATTTTGCCTCAAAGTCTTAGTAGAAAACATAAGAATAAAATATGTTACTAGATGTAGCTGTACATTGAATTTGCAGATATTCAGTGCAAATAGAAAAGCAGGGCATTCACTATAAAGGAAATGTTTGCTATATTTCTATTATTCATACTGTTGGTTTTCAGTTCAATCTCAGTGTCTTTACCTATTGACCTCTGTGTTCTTTCTCCTCATAATTCTAACTCTTTCACTGTAGGTCTGATGAAAGTGATTCCTCTCTGTCGGAGGTACACAGGTACTTTCTATCTTTCCTACATTCTGGCATTTCGTTGATGTTCTAAGATGCCTTCCTAGAAACTATAGGCATATCTCATTTTTGTATGCATAACTTGTTATAAACCATATAAACACACTAATATTTTTAAACATATTAATTTTAATATGTTTTTGTCATACCTTTTAGACAAAGCAGTGGCAAACTTTTTTTGTATCATAACACAGAAAGTTGGGATGTTTGTTTTCTGTCTATAAATCTTTTATTTGAAAGAAATTAAGTTCTACGAATATTGATTTCATTGTTCCTTAGTGATTAAATGTTTTCAGTCCTTCAAAGTGTGGGAGGTAAATAAGTTTTTTTTTTTTTTTTGGTTGGTTTAGTGATTATAAGTAAAAAGTTTATGGAAGGTTTTGTGAAAACCTGAAAAAAAGATATGCTAGGAGGGGAAAAGATACTATGATACCTAAAATATAAGAAGAAATAGAAAGCAAAGGAGTTTTTCTAAAATAATAAATATTTTCTTCTGATAGATGCTGTTTTAAAAATAACAATGTTGAATTTTTTCATGTTAATGGGTTTTTTTTTTTTTGGACCCTTAATTTCTCTCTTTCTATCATTTCCTCTTTCCACTTATCATTTTGTCTCCTCTCTTTTTGTACTTGTTTCCCCTGTTATGGCCATTTTGCTGATCATCAGTAGATCCTCCAGAAGGTAGGCAGAGGAAATTAATCTCATTTATAGTATTACAAGATTTTACTGATTTGCATGGAACAAAAATAAGCATTTTTTTTCCTTCAGGCTGGTTTGTTGTACAACTTTGCAATATTTGACCTTAAACTATTTTTAGGTTGATTTCTATATTTCAGAATGTGAATAGATTAATTTTAATAGTGAAAGAAATACCATGGATGTATGTTTTCAATTTCTGATTTTAAAAATTATCTTTGGTGTAAGGTAATCTCTATAAAATATTAGTCCTAATTTTGTGACTGGAGAGTATTTTTCAGTATCTTAGTAAAATGCTGTATTTAATGTTGAGATTATTTTTCTTCAGAAGTCTGAATAATCAA
The DNA here is from genome assembly GCF_037043125.1 of Eumetopias jubatus. Taxonomy (NCBI): domain Eukaryota; kingdom Metazoa; phylum Chordata; class Mammalia; order Carnivora; family Otariidae; genus Eumetopias; species Eumetopias jubatus. The sequence continues at coordinate 69,287,976 of NW_028274814.1, read as the reverse complement.
TGATATTAAAACAAAAATGAAAAAGAGGCTTCTCACAGTGGCAGTGCCATACATAAGTCACTGGAGGCAAATATTCACTTCGGTAATATTTCAACCTTTGCCATGACAGACTGTTATGTCTTAAGGCTCTTAACATGATTTTTTTCTTTATGATCAGCTTGTTGGAATATACATGCCTATTTTCTGTTTGAGAGGTACCAGTAGCAGTTGACTGTGTGTTAGGTCACTCTCTTGAACATTTGAAGCTATAGTTCTAACTCTGTGGCTTCAGTTCATAGATGTGACCTCACATCAAAAGGATTTCAAAATGGAGATTCAGACTTTTGGGGAGGTTTGGCTTCCATTTCAGTTTTAATTGATTAACTTCTTAGATTATAAACAAGTTACTGAGCATGAATTCCAAGAATCTCACATTGACACATGTATGCAAATACACTTTGGACTTTATAATTATATATCCAGTGATAATAATTCCTGGTGTCATTTCTAGTGATGATGAACAACTTTCACTTTTTGAAATCAATATAACTAAACTCTAAAAATAAAGTTTGTTTTTTTAGTCCTGAGCTTAAATTTACATTTCTATTCATCAGCCCTCTTGAGCTCTGCCAGAATTAATCTTCTGGGATTAATTAATTGAATTAATCCACACACCTCTTTTTGTGTGTATATGACAACTCTTTAAATATTCAGCCCTTAACCTGCTCTTGTATCCTCTCTCCAATGAATATTTTCTTTTCAGCTCAGTAGGTCTAGTTTCATCATCTGCTCCTTATATGATATAGCCTATAGATCCTTCGTTTTGCTTCCTCTGCTTTGGAAAGTCTCCAATTTTTCAATGTTCCTAAAATCTAACATCTAGAACTCACCCTCCTTCCAGATGTGGCCTTGGCAGAATATAGTAGCTCTATTACATTCTTTCTCCTGTAATATTTACTATTTATTTATATTTATTTATATACTTATATATATAATATATAACATATATAATATATAACAATATATAACAATATTATATATGTTATATATAATATATATAACATATAATAATAAATATAAAATATATATATATTTACTATTGAACAAGTTATTTGAAAGTGTTGGTAGAGGAACCATAAATTGTTGATTCATTGATCTTGTATTCAATTAAAAAATCTCTTTAGCTATTTATGTATTTATTTATTTCAATTTATTTAAACTAAAATAAACCCAGGAAACAATTCAGTCATTTCTCCTATCCCCTACCCCCCCCACCTCTGGCAATTACCAGTCTGTTCTCTGTATCTGTGAGCTTTTTTTTTTTTAATACATATTTTTTAGATTGCACGTATAGGGGAGATCATATAGCATTTATCTTTCTCTGTCTTATTTCACTTAACATTATGACCTCTTTAGCTTTTTAAATCTAGGCTACTATTTTTTTTTTTAAGATTTTGTTTATTTATTTGGGGGAGAGAGAGAGAGAGAATGTACACAAGTAGGGAGGAGGGGCTGAGGGAGAGGGAGACACAGACTCTGGGCTGAGCACAGAGCCCGATGTGGGGCTTGATCCCAGGACCCTGGGAACATGACCTGAGCCAAAGGTAAACGCTAAACCAGCTGAGCCACCCCAGCACCTTTAAATCTAAGCTACTATTAAGTCTTTTCCCTTTTGGAACCTTCTGTTCTTTCTTCTACTTAAATTTTATCTTTAAATTGTATCCAGTGGTTATTTTAGTGTTAAGTAGGTACTTAAAGTAAATAAATTTTGTTTGTCATTTTCCTAGGCAATACAATACACTATCTAGCTCTTTAATATATCAGCTTAATAAATATGCCATCTCTGTCTTCAGTGCTAAGGAAACATTGATATTAAAGATGTCCTTCCAAATTGACAGGAACATTGAATGGAACTACCTTACTATAACAGTTCTGTACTTACCTACCATATCCACAAGGATATCATTTGAAAATCTTATTGTATGGATCTTTTTGGAATCAACATGTATTGTGAATATGACATTCCCCTAATTTGCTATTAAGTCTACAAAGAACTTCCCCTGTGAGATTAGTGTTCTCTCTTACTGATGAGCATTTATTTTTAAGTGTTTATAATGATTTGTTTAATATTTTCCTTTGTGAGACTCAACAAGAAGTTTTACCCATCTGTAATTTCTGAAATCCACAATTTCCCCCCTGCTTTTTGGAAATTTGGGTCTCCATGTTTTGTCCCGTTTATCAGTCTTAGTGTACCCACAGTGATTTTTACCTCCACAATGGTGTATTCTTTTAAAACCCTGTGATATAATGACTTAAAAACAGAAATACTTGAATCCATTGGATAACTCTCTATTGTCAGTTCTAACTTGTCTGGGGTTTACATTTCTTCCTTATCATTTCTGCCCATTGCATCTTGAAGATTGTTCTTTTTCATTAAGAAGATAGAAGGGCCCTGGGTGGCTCAGTCGTTAAGCGTCCAACTCTAGATTTCAGCTCAGGTCATGATCTCAGGGTTGTGAGATTGAGACCCACATTGGGCTCTGCACTGGGCATGGAGCCTGCTTAAGATTCTCCATCTCCCTCTGCCCCTCCCCCTCAAGATGTAAACAGTTTTATTTTATCCCTATTATTTGTTTTGATACTATTGCCATCTATCTTATATAATGAACATATTCCAACATGGTAACTTTTCTTCCTTCTGTGAGCAAAGATACATTGATTTAGTCTTCTCAACACAACTATTTCAATTCAAATCCTATCTTAAACTCCTTTATATTTCCATAGTACATAGTCTACTGGCATAAAGCAGAATGTCTAGAAATATTAAACTTGAGAAAGCTCCCTAAGGAGCCTCATTGTACTTTTAAAGTCTCATTCCTTTTTAAAATCTTTGAGACTGTTGGAGTTTTTTTCTTTAATTTTTTGATAGTTTGGAGCTATTCTCCCTTCAGAATTTCTGTGTATGTGATCATTCCTATCTTTTTTCAAATTCATTTGAAATTTGTTTTTTCAGTATTTTAGGTGATATGTGTTATACTTTCCCCAGAACGTTCTTTTTGACCTAGAGTCACATTCCAGCATGACAGAGAGTCACACCTTCCAGTTGTCCATCATTTATCCTTTCTTATTTGTCAGAATTTACTATAATCAAACACCTCCCAATATTGCTTAATTAAACTTTGAAGAGAAGAACTTGTTAGTGAGAAGATCCAATATACTATATGCTTTATTCTTTGTAGAATGCACCTGCTGGCTGATGCCTAATTAGTTGATGTACCCCATCACTACTATTACTAATTCACATTTTGTCTCTGTGTCCTTTTCCTTTAAAAAGAGATAAGGGAGCAGTCTGAATTTTATTATTAATTACTTAGAAAGACTTCTTAAAGTCAGGGGGAAAATAAAATTAGTCCCGTGATATAGCTACTGAAATAAATCTTGTTTTTTCCCCCACCTCAGGGGCATAATCAACCCATTTCCTGCTTCAAAAGGAATCAGAACTTCTCCACTGCAGTGTATTCACATAGCTGAAGGGCACACAAAAGCTGTGCTCTGTGTGGATTCTACTGATGATCTCCTCTTCACTGGATCAAAAGGTGCCAGTAGTTGTTTCATGTGGATAGTTAACAGATTTAAAAAAAAAATGATTACATTTTTAACAGGCTTTAAAAAACAGTCAAACTGCTTAAGACCCATAAGAACCTGAGAGATAATCTGGTTCAACTCCTGAATTATATAAAATCATTGCATAGTTGGAAAGAAAGTAAGACCTCTGTTGATGTTATATGAATAGAATGTTGAGAGGATACATTTCCCTTCAATAACTGAGCACTTAATGCATGCAAAAGGCCCTGAGCAAGCAATGCAGGTTATATAAAAATTGACAAAAGGTCATTACAATGTACACTGTGGTAAAGAGAATAAGATGTAGTAACCACCATTTCTTGAGCACTTAACTATATGTCAGAGACTATGCTAAATACTATCCAAATTACATCTCATTTAATTCTTATGGTAACCCCAGTGAGATACATGTTGCATCCTAGTTTTACAGATGAAGAAACTGAGGATTCAAGAAATGAAATAATTTTCCCAGATAAATTTAGTAGTAAGTGGAAGAACCATGATTGGAAACCCATGTCTACTCATCTCTAAACCTGCACTCTTAACCCCTTTGGTACAATTGCAGGCAACTAGAAATCAACTATAAATGCTCTGAAGAGTTAAGGACTAAAGCATTTTGGGTTTTCCTCAAAAGGGAGAGGTTATGCCAACCTGTGAGAAATAAGGAAGGCTTTGACATGGAGGCATTTAGGATGAACCTTACAGGATGGTTTGGATATTGACAGGTAAAATTGACAACCAAGATTATAGAACAACATAAGCAGAGACATAGAGCTAAAAGTGGGGTATGTTTGGAAACTAAATCTAATTGGGTTGAAAAGTAGAATACAGTTGACCTTGAACAAATTGGGGGTTAGGGGTGCTGACACAGTCAAATCTGCATATGGGGCGCCTGGGTGGCTCAGTTAGTTAAGCATCTGCCTTTGGCTCAGGTCATGATCCCAGGACATGGTCCTGGGATCAAGCCCCATGTTGGGCTCTCTGCTCAGCAGGAGCCTGCTTCTCCCTCTCCCTGCTTCTCCCCCTGCTTTGTACTCTCTGTCAAATAAATAAGTAAAATCTTAAAAAAAAAGAAAATCTGCATATAATTTTTGACTCCTCCAAAACTGAACTACTAATAGCTTTCCCCCAAAATTGAACTACCAATAACATAAATAGTCGATTAACACATAACAATAACATAAATAGTCGATTAACACATATTTTGTATGTTATATGTATTATATACTGTGTTCTTATAATAAAGTAAGCTGGAGAAAAAAATGTTACTAAGAAAATCATAAGGAAGTCTTAAGAATACATTTTTAGTACTGTACTACTGTACTGTATTTATCAAAAAATTTGCATATAAATGGACCCATTCAAACCCATGTTGTTCAAGTGTTAACTGTAATTGTAAGGGAAGTGATGGGCAATAGGGCTAGAAAGGTAGGAAGGAAACATGTACAGGAATTTGGGGAGCTAGTAAAAGTTTTTTAGCATTTAGGGACATTACAGGACTCAATCAACAAGAATGTATTGCTCATCGTATCTAAGGAAGTATACCAGTCTAGCTAGAACTTACAAATTGTGAATGACAAACCATTATCCAATTAAAGAATCTACACTGTGGAAATGTACTTTTCTAATTCAAATTAAATTTATCTCCAGAATAATCACATATTTGACATGTCAGAAAAACAAAATAATTAGTTTATAATTTGTTTTGTGGTCAAAAATAAAATCCATCAATCAGTGACACTTAGAAAAGAAAGGTGTATGTGTTTATGAATGTGGAGTGCTTTGAGGAGGTAAGAATGAACAAAGCAGAATATTTTGAAGAGGCTGATTTGGGAATGCCATTTTAAATTCAGGGGCAATATGAGGCAAGATTCTTGTGATATGACTATTACAAAATTTTATATAATTATTTTTTTAATACCTCATAATACATACACCAGACATACCTGGCTTTCATCTAATCCTTTATATGTACTTTGCCCTTGAACCTGAAGCAGAAGGTCAAGGATGGAGGTAGGATGTCTGTCTCAGGTTAGTGGAATAATTACTTTTTTCTTATTTCATTTCACTCTTATAGGAGAAAAACGGTTTAGATAATTTTTATTGTTAAGAGTAGTTCATATTGACAGTATTTTCCTTTCTTATTTGTTGTAGATCGTACTTGTAAAGTATGGAATCTGGTGACTGGGCAGGAGATAATGTCACTGGGGAGTCATCCCAACAATGTCGTATCTGTAAAATACTGTAATTATACAAGTTTGGTCTTCACTGTGTCCACATCTTATATTAAGGTGTGGGATATCAGAGATTCAGCAAAGTGCATTCGAACGCTGACGTAAGTAATTTAAAGACAAATAGCATAAGGGGCAAATAGTTCTTATGTACAACATATATGAAAAGATAGGACTGTGAATGTATTTTTATTTATACCTGTCTGCTTCTGAAAGGATGTTAAAGTAAGAATGTAGATAATATAAGGGGGAAAACCTACTGAGAAAATGTAATATAAGAGCCTGGTAGAAATGCAAGGAGGAGGGAAGATGGCAAAAGAGTAAGGGACCTTGTTTCATCTGGTCCCTTGAATTCAGCTAGTTATCTATCAAATCATTCTGAACACCTGTGAATTCAACCTGAGATCTAAGAAGAGAATTGCTGCAATTCTGCAAATAGAAAAGCAACCACTTTTTGCAAGGTAGGAGGTGTGGAGAAATGAATCTGAGGGGCTATATCCTAAGATAAACCAGGGAGAGAGCCTCCATAAGCCAGTTACAGAGCACACAAAGTCAGAACTTTTAGAAGTCTGCTCCCATGATGGACTTCCTGGCTTGAAAGTTGCTCAGGGGGTGAAAAGTGTGGTCTTAGGATCCCTGGGGTCACAGAAAGAGCAGGGGTGCCTGAGCCAGCAGAGTTCCCAAGCACTGGAGCAGGGAAGCCAGTAACGGTGGGCAAGCCCGGGAGTGGGCTCTCTGCTCAGTTTGCCATAAACTATGAACCACGGCACAATTGGGCAACCGCTCTCCTAGCAGGGAACCTGCAAATGGCAGAACCTGGGTGACCCTACTTCTTCCCCTGGGAGGATCTGGGAGGGTGCCTACCACAGAAGTCTGCAGAGTTTGACACACAAAAAAGTGATTGACGGCTTTTCCCTGAGGGTTCACTGAAGAGTGGGGCCCATGAACTTTCAGCTCCAGGGCTGGAGATCGGGATGCTGCCCTTTTTATTTTCATCCTCTAAAGTGGTGCAGAAAGCTGTCAGGGAACAAAAGCCACATAGAGCAGCCTGAAGCAACTTACACTGAGCCTGGACCCCTGGCCAGGGTGGTGCAACTCTGCCCAGGCAAAGACACCTGAGAATCAGTGCAGCAGGCTCCTCCCTCAGAAGACCAGCAGGAACATCAGGCTAAAAACAAGTTTATGGATCACACAGAACTAAAAAACTCCAGTGCTAGGGGAAAATAGTATGTAGAATTCGAGGTCTTTTCTCATGATTCTTTGGTCCTACAGTCTAAAATTTTCTTTCTCTTTTTCTCTTTTTTCCTTTTCAACTAGTTTCTTATTTTACCAACTCTTTTTTTAAGTCTTTCTTTAATTTTCATTTTTACATTTACATTTTATTGATATATTCTTCATTTTTGGCTTTCTTTCACTGTAATATATATAAAGTTTTTCTTTCTTTACAATATTGGGATCAAGTGTCTTCTAACAGACCAAAATACCCCTAGGCCAAGTGTATCACCCTGTTCTGTCTACCTGTTTAATTATATTCTTTTTTCCCTTTATTTTTCTTTTTTGGTTTCTGATCTCTTCTGATTTGTCTAGTGTATATTTTGCTGGGGTTGTGGTTGATATTTTTATTTTTTATTTCTTTTTTGTTCTCTCTTTCATCTCTTCTTCTCTGGACAAAATGACCAGAAGGAAAAATTCCCAGAAAAAAGAACAAGAGGCAGTACTCAATGCTAGAGACTTAATAAATATGGATGTTGGTGAAATCTTGGAGCTAGAATTCAGAACAATGATTATAAAGATACTAGCTGGGCTTGGAAAAAACATAGAAAACACTAGAGAATCCTTTTCTGGAGAAATAAAAGAACTAAGGTCTAACCAGTTGAAATCAAAAAGGGTATTGTGGAGATACAATCAACAATGGAGGCTCTTACTGCTAGGATAAATGAGGCAGAAGAGAGAATAAGTGATATAGGAGATAAAACTATGGAGAATAAGGAAACTGAGCAAAAGAGAGATAAACAATTACTGGACTATGAGGGGAGGATTCCAGAGATCAGTGAAACCATAAAGTGAAACAATATTAGAATTATTGGGGTCCCAGAAGAAGAGAAAAGGGGGGGCAAAGGTATATTTGAGCTACAGCTGAGAACTTCCCTAATCTGGGGAAGGAAACAGGCATTCAAGTCCAGGAGGCACAGAGAACCCCCCTTAAAATCAATAAAAATAGGTCAACAGCCTGACATATAATAGTGAAGCTTGCAAATTTCAGAGACAAAGAGAAAATCCTGAAAGCAGCTTGAGACAAGAAGTCCTTGACCTACAAGGGTAGGAACATTAGACCTATGAGGGTAGAAGACCTATTCACAGAGACTGGCAGGCCAGAAAGGGCTGACATGTTATGCTGAGGGTACTAAATGAGAAAAACATGCAGCCAAGAATACTTTATCCAGCAAGACTGTCATTCAGAATGGAAGGAGAGATAAAGAGCTTCTAGGACAAACAGAAACTAAAAGAATTTGTGGTCACTAAACCAGCCCTGCAGGAAATATTAAAGGGGATCCTGTAAACAAAGAGATAGCCCAAAAGTAACATAGGTCTGAAAGGAACAGAAACAATACACAGAAACAGTGATTTTACAGGTAATACAATGGCACTAAATTCATATCTTTCAATAGTTACTCTGAATGTAAATGGACTAAAGGCTCTAATCAAAAGACACAGGGTATCAGATTGGATAAAAAAGCAAGACCCATCAATATGCAATCTACAAGAGACACATTTTATACCCAAAGACACCTCCAGACTGAAAATGAGGGGGTGAAGAACCATCTATCATGTTAATGGACATCAAAAGAAAGCTGGGGTAGCAATCCTTATATCAGACAAATTAGATTTTAAACCAAAGACTGTAGTAAGGGATGAAGAGGACAATATATCATACTTAAAGGGTCTATCCAACAAGAAAATCTAACAATTATAAGTATTTATGCTCCTAACTTGGGAGCAGCCAATTATATAAACCAATAAAAAAATTAAACCCATGGATAATTAATAATAGAGTAATAGTAGGGGACTTTAAACAGCCCAATCACAGCAATAGACAGATCATCTAAGCAGAAGATCAACAAGGAAACAAGGGCTTTGAATGACACACAGGACCAGATGGACTTCACAGATATGTTTAGAGCATTCCATCCTAAAGCAACAGAATGCACATTCTTCTTAAGTGCCCATAGAACATTTTCCAGAATAGATCACGTACTGGGTCACAAATCAGGTCTCAACCAGTACCAAAAGATTGGGATCATTCCCTGCATATTTTCAGACCACAATGCTTTGAAACTTGAACTCAATCACAAGAGGAAACTTGGAAGGAACATAAAATACTTGGAGGTTGAAGAGCATCCTACTAAAGAATGAATGGGTCAACCAGAAAATTAAAGAAGAATTTAAAAATTCATGGAAACAAATGAAAATGAAAACACAACTGTTCAAAACCTTTGGGATGCAGCAAAGGCAGTCCTAAGAGGGAAGTACATAGCAATACAAGTCTTTCTCAAGAAACTAGAAATGTTTCAAATACACAAGCTAACCTTACACCTAAAGGAGCAGGAGAAAGAACAGCAAACAGAGCCCAAACCAAGCAGGAGAAAAGAAATAATAAAGATTAGAGCAGAAATCAATGAAATGGAAAACAAAAGAACAGTAGAAGAGATCAATGAAACTACAAGCTGGTTCTTTGAAAGGATTAATAAGATCAATAAACCCCTAGCCAGACTTATCAAAAAGAAAAGAGAAAGGACCCAAATTAATAAAATCATGAATGAAAGAGGAGAGATAATGACCAACACCAAGGAAATAACAAAGAACATATTATGAGCAACTATATGCCAACAAATTAGGCAATCTGGAAAAAAAAGGATGCATTCCTAAAAACTTATAAACTACCAAAATTGTAGCAGGAAGAAATAAAAAACCTGAACAGACCCATAACCAGCAAAGAATTGAAGTAGTAATCAAAAATCTCCCAACAAACAAGAGTCCAGGGCCGGATGGCTTCCAGGGGAATTCTACCAAATATTTAAAGAAGAATTAATACCTGTTCTTCTGAAGCTGTTTCAAAAAATAGAAATGGAAGGAAAACTTCCAAACTTGTTCTATGAGGCCAACATTATCTTATCCCCAAACCGTACAAAGACCCCACCAAAAAGGAGAGTTACCAATATCCCTGATGAAATTAGATGCCAAAATACAAAGATACTAGCCAATAGGATCTAACAGTACATTAAGAGGATTCTTCACCATGACCAGTTGGGATTTATTTCTGGGATGCAAGGGTGGTTCAACGTTTGCAAATCAATCAACATGATAGATCACATTAGTAAAAGAAAAGACAAGAACCATGTGATCCTCTCAATTGATGCAGAAAAAGCATTCTTTCTTGATTAAAACTCTTCAAAGTATAGGGATAGAAGCAACATACCTCAATATCATAAAAGCCATCTATAAAAAGCCTACAGTGAATATCATTCTCAAAGGGGAAAAACTGAGAACTTTTCCCTTAAGGTCAGGAACACGATAGGGATGTCCACTCTCACCACTGTTGTTCAACATAGTACTAGAAGTCCTAGTCTCAGCAATCAGACAACAAAAGGAAATAAAAGGCATCCAAATTGGCAAAGAAGAAGTCAAACTCCCACTCTTCACAGATGGCATGATACTTTTTGTGGAAAACCCAACATACTCCACCCCACAATTGCTAGAACTCATACAGGAATTCAGCAATGTGGCAGTATATAAAATCAATGCACAGAAATTAGTTGCATTTCTATACACTAACAATGCAAAAGAAGAAAGAAAAATTAAGGAATTGATCCCATTTATAATTGCACCAAAAATCATAAGATACCTAGGAATAAACCTAACCAAAGAGGTAAGGGATCTGTACTCTAAAAACTACAGACACTTGTGAAAGAAATTGAGGAAGACACAAAGAAATGGAAAAACATTCAATGCTCGTGCATTGGATGAATAAATATTGTTAAAATTTCTATGCTTCTCAGAAAGTCTACACATTCAATGCAATCCCTATCAAAATACCATTGACATTTTTCACAGAGCTGGAACAAATAATCCTAAAATTTGTATGGAACCAGAAAAGACCCTGAATAGCCAGAGGAATGTTGAAAAAGAAAACCAAAGCTTGTGGCATCACAATCCTGGACATCAAGCTATATTACAAAGCTGTGATCATCAAGACAGTATGGTACTGGCACAAAAACAGACACATAGATCAATGGAACAGAAGAGAGAGCCCAGAAATGGACCCCTCAACTCTGTGGTCAACTTATCTTTGACAAGGCAGGAATGAATGCCCAGTGGAAAAAAGACAGTCTCTTCAACAAATGGTGTTGGGAAAATTGGACAGCCACATACAGAAGAATGAAACTGGACCATTCTCTTACATCATACACAAACTCAAAATGGATGAAAGATCTAAATGTGAGACAGTAATCCATCAAAATCCTAGAGTAGAACATAGACAGCAACCTGTGACTTCGACTGCAGCAATTTCTTGCTAGATTCATCTCCAAAGGCAAGGAAACAAAAGCAAAAATGAACTATTCAGACTTCATCAAGATAAAAAGCTTCTGCACAGCAAAGGAAAGAGTCAACAAAACTAAAAGGCAACCTACAGAAAGAGAAGATATTTGCAAATGACATATCAGATAAAGGCTAGTATCCAAAATCTATAAAGAACTTATCAAACTCAACACCTCCAAAACCAATAATCCTGTCAAGAAATAGGCAGAAGATACGAACAAATATTTCTGCAAAGAAGACATACAAATGGCCAACAAACAGGAAAAAATGCTCAACATCCCTTGGCATCAGGGAAATACAAATCAAAACCACAATAAGATACCACCTCACACCAGTCAGAATAGCTAAAATTAACAAATCAGGAAACAACAAATGTTGGTGGGGGTGTGGAGAAAGGGGAACCCTCCTACACTGTTGGTGGGCATGCAAGCTGGTGCAGCCACTTTGGAAAACAGTATGGAGATTCCTCAAGAAGTTAAAAATAGAGCTACCCTATGACCCAGCAATTGCACTACTAGCTGTTTATCCCAACCATACAAATGTAATGATCTGAAGGGGTACATGCCCTCCAATGTTTATACCAGCAATGTCCACAATAGCCAAACTATGGAAAGAATTGAGATGTCCATTGACAGATGAGTGGATAAAGAAGATGTGGTCCATATATACAATGGAATATTGCTCAGCCATCAGAAAGGATGAATACTTACCATTTACATTGACATGGATGGAACTGAACAGTATTATGCTGAGCAAAATAAGTCAATCAGAGAAAGACAATTATATGGTTTCACTCATATGTAGAATATAAGAAAGTGCAGAGGGAAGGGAGGGAAAACTGAATGCGAAGTAATGGAGAGGGAGACAAACCATGAGAGACTCTTAACTCTAGGAAACAAACTGAGGGTTGCTGGAGGGGAGGTGGGTGGGGGAATTGGGTAATTGGGTGATGGGCATTAAGGAGGGCACGTGATGTGATGAGCACTGGGTGTTAAAAGCAACTGATGAATAACTGACTCTACATCTGAAACTAATGATGTACCATATGTTGGCTAATTGAATTTAAATTTTAAAAAGGGCCTGGTATTAAATAGGAAGGAATGAATCATATTTGGTCTGTGACTAAGTATACATTTAATATTTCCTCCCTCTTAAATACTAAGGTATTGCATGTTCATAGTATTTTTTACTTGATGTAGTTAAATGATTTACATTACTTGCTTCAAATGAATACCACTCCTTGGAAAAATGGCTAAAATCACCATAGTAGACAGTTAAGAAGTACTTGTAACATTTAATTAGCAGGTATTGAATAATTGAGAGTTTTTTTGTTTGTTTTAGGACCTAGACTGCTTTTGTGTGAGCACAAATTTCATAACTGTGGGTTAGGTTGGACAATTGGAGGATGAGTTTGTTTTCTGTGTGTGTCATCATATATGTCTTTAAAATATAGAGCAAATAATGATTCTTTTTGCTATAAAATGGATGAACTCTTTTACATAATTAAAATGGGGTGAACTCTTGTTTTAATTACAAAGGGAACATAGGAAAGGTTATTTTTTATAGTTTTTAGAGTAGGGATTTTATTTTTTTTTAATTTTATTTATTTATTTGACAGGGAGAGACACAGCGAGAGAGGGAACACAGGCAGGGGGAGTGGGAGAGGGAGAAGCAGGTTTCCTGTGGAGCAGGGAGCCCGATGTGGGGCTCGATCCCAGGATCCTGGGATCATGACCTGAGCCGAAGGCAGATGCTTAACCGACTAAGCCACCCAGGCGCCCCTAAAGTAGGGATTATTAACATAAGTCCTAATTTGTATTTTGATAACTATTCATTATTTACTGTACTGAATACAAGTCTTGTGAGGAAAATTTTATAGAAAAAGGAACACTGTATCTTAGAAATCTGCCAGTCCAGCTGACTGACTAAAGTCAAATTTAAAAGGATTAATTTAACTTGATATTTTGGGTGTTAACTGAGAAAATGTTTCAAAATTTAAGAATATATCACTTAGAATTTATCTGAGGAAATAGAAATAAGTTATGTTTAAGTCTTTAGCACATGGTAAATACTCCATGTATGATTGAGTTAGAGTAAACTAAAACTGAAAGTGGTTTGAAAAATCCTCAGTGCCTTTAATTCAAAAAGCAATTCTTATGGACAAAAGGAGTGTTGGAAGGCCTGGCCCCTCAGGGGTGGGGGGACGTTTCTGGAAGCTGCAGGAAAATGAATTACCTTTGGCACTGTATCATTTGTTGTCTTTTTTTTTTTTTTAATCTTTGACATCTAATCTTTTTTGAATGATGTTCTGGTCATCCCTAACTCAGGGCCTGGAATTCCTAGCATTATACGAGACTTACAAATTAAGAATTTTAAGCCATATCATCTTGTTTTAGTCATTCATTTATTCACTTCCTCATCAAGTGTGTTTATAAGTGCCAGGTATGTGTGTGTGAGGTTCTGTGTGTGGTACGGTTGACACAGTGACCAAAGGACCCAGAGCTTGTTGTGCCTACAGCCAGTTTCCTAGGAATTCAAGCAACCCTAAGCTGAACTCTTGCCCAGAAATGTGACTTTTTCTTTTTGTTTTGTCTCTGTTAAGATCTTCAGGTCAAGTTACTCTTGGAGATGCCTGTTCTGCAAGTACCAGCCGGACAGTGGCTATTCCTTCTGGAGAAAACCAGATAAATCAAATTGCTCTAAACCCAACTGGCACTTTCCTCTATGCAGCTTCTGGAAATGCTGTCAGAATGTGGGATCTTAAAAGGTAGAATTTTTAAGAAACTGTATTTCTTATATATGGCAAATACAGTTTTCAGATATTAATAACATATTGGTGCATATGAAATCTAATCTTTATAAGCCAGAAGTTAATATAAAATCATAGGCTTTTCTGTTTGGCCCAGTATCCCTAGATGTCTCTTCTGTCATCATTAGCAAACTCAGAATTTTCCTTTCTTTTAATCTCCATTGATAGAAAAAAAGTATATGAAGAAAAATAGCCTCTCTTAATATTTGTCTACAATTCATGTTGTTTACTAGGAAGAGATCAAGATTCTCATTCTAGTTCCACCAGGACCTTTGAAAGAGTTATTTTTGGGGCAGCATCATTTAAACATCTTATATTTCAAAATTTTTAATTTATAAACTTAATTTAACAAATTTGGGCATAAATCCTTACAGGGTTTTTGTGAGTATAAAATATATAGAAAAGATAAAGTATTAAGAAGATCAAAATGGGTAAAAAAAATGATAAGTTGAAATCTAAAGCATTACATCTCTGATTTGGTTTTTATTTGCCTTGAAATATGAGCTTTTATCCTTCAGATGAGTGTTTATTTTAGCTTCTTTTCTAGTTCTTGAAAATTTTGGCAGCAAGGGAATATTCATTTCTTAGTTAAGTATTTTTTCAACATCAATTCTGGGAGGCACTGCACCAAGACTGTGGTAAGTGCTGGGAATAAAGACTGAGCGAGACAAATGTGGTATCTGCCTTCTTAGGGCTCTGTTGTAATGGAGGATAATGGCCACTAAACAGGCCATTAAAGGATACTGAGTGACGGATATTTTGGAAACTGAAAATGACTAGTTATAACTTGTAACATTTTAACACATGACTGAGAAAGTATAATAAACATAATTTACAGGTAAATAGATGAAAGAGAGAAGAAACACAGTCCTGAGTACTGTTTTAGAAATAGAATGTAGAAAATTGAACACAGTGCTTAAGAAAATGAGAAAAGAGGTGAGTACTTGGTTTATTCTTGAAGATATTAAAACTTGCCTCGTAGTCAGAGCACCATGGAGGAAGACACTCAAAGTCATGCCATGAGGCAGAAAAGATAGCAGCTTTTGAAAATCTTTACACTTTCTATTTTTCCTGAAAAGTTAGGTCCTTTGAAACCTGTTTGATTGCAGCAACATGATTAAATGTAGATGTAACAAAGTAACTAAGAGAATAGTTTTCAAGAAACTAATATTCTACAAGTTAAATATATCTCTGTATTTCAGCAGCTTGATTGAGGTAGGACTATGAGACAAAGGTTTGTTGTTACTCCTGACAATTGATGTCATACATTTTTCTACCAGTTAGTTATATATCCTGGTCACTTCCAATCTTTATAATAACTGATGAAATAGACCGCCTACTTTCTGACACACATATACACATGTTTGTGTGCAAGGTGTATACATGTGTGTACATGGCTATATGATGGGTGTACATACATGTGTATGTGTATATGTGAGAATATATGTGTTTGTTATAAAGTAGTCTTTTTCCATATTGTTGCTGATTGTGTAGTTATATAAGTGATAACAGTTGTTTTAATCAAATTCCAAATTGGACCTTGGTCATATATTTATAACATATTTGGACGTTTAACAGATTAAGATTTACCTGGACTTAGGTTGGATTAAAATCAATCTTTAGCAAGTTTTGCTGCCTTTTTAAGTTTACTGTCTAAATGACATTAGTCACTTCGGAATAACTTAGGAATCCTCACACTTCAATCATAGAATAGGTTAGTTTGGCCATTTTTGGACTCTGAACTTGAAGAAAGTTGCAAAGAGGTGGAGCTAAAATAAAAAAGAAAATTAGTGAAGAGTTTCATCAAAGAATATAGATTATTTATGTTGAGGCTTAGCCTCAGTACATTAAGAAATATTTTCAAACAAAATTATTTTCTTTCTTTTTAAAGGTTTCAGTCTACCGGAAAGTTAACAGGACACCTAGGCCCTGTTATGTGCCTTACTGTAGATCAGATTTCAAATGGACAAGATCTAATCGTCACTGGCTCCAAGGATCATTACATCAAAGTGTGTATGATAGAGTTAAATTATATTCTCCTATTAAATGATAGATATGAAGTGTTCAGATGCACCTAGAGCTCTTTTCTCTTAATCAGTTTTCTTTTTTTCCATTTCTATCCTTTACTTTTTCTTCGTGATCTTTTCCTCACTCATAGTTTTTGATTTTATTGTCTTACTATTCAATCATGTATTCTCATTTTTCATAGAAAATACTTTGGGAGGGATTTTAAAGATCTTTGATTCAGTCGTCCAACTAATGCATAATTCTCACTGTCACCATCTTTTATACTGAATTTATTATGATCTTCAGATCTTAATGAAATTAGTAGATAAGGGAAGATGCACACTTTGGTTCTGGAAATGTTACTTTGAGATACTAAGTAATAGAAGTCATCTTCATGTAGGCGAGTAGACCATTTGAAAGGCAAGTCTAGAGTTCAATGTAAGTTCTGACTAGACATGCAGGTTTGGGAGCCATTCGAATAGAAGCAGATGTTCGAGGGGTTAGAGTAGCGGACATGGCCAAAGGAGAAAGAGGTTGCCAGGACTCAGCTTTGAGAATTCCTGTAAGAACCAATTAGGAATAAAAAGCGGATACAGTAACAGAGAGATAAGAAAAGAATAAGTACTCTTTTTAGAATCTGAGATTAAGAGATGAGAAATGGGTTAGTGACATGAAAATAGAATGGTTAAAGCAAGAGGATTTTGTATTTGGTAGACTCGGGTATGCATGTCTGCTTAGGAAGCAGGCCCTGGTGGAGAGGGAGAGTGTGAAGAGGGAAGTGGTGGTAACTGATGAAGGTGGTAGCAACAGTTAGAACCACATCAGTGATGTGAACCTTGGGAAGCAGTAAGCACACTTTAGCATCTGAAAAAAAGGGAAGGGTAAGAGAATGTTTGAAGATAAAAGGAAACTTTTGGAATGGAGGGAAGAATCCAAAAAGTTTATTTTTGATCATGCTAGCCTTTTCAGGAAATTACAAGGTCAACACAGATGAGGGCAACTGAAGGGGGTGGGAGGTTTTGAATAGCAACTTTGGGAAATTTGAGATGACCACCAGGATTGCAGAACAATCTAATAATGTTTAAATAATTTTAAAGTCATTTTTCTGACTTTCAAGTGGATTGATATGTAGTATTTGTATTATTAAACATACCATTTGTACACTCAGACATGAAAAAATTGGTTGCCTTTCTTAAAAGCCTATAGACACATAAGCATGTGACATGTAAGCAAAAGTAATGTGAAAATAGGGCCCGGGTTCATCCTGAGTCATTCATACCAGGTTAATCTAGTTAACTTAGTAAAATATTGGAACAAAACAAGTCACATCTGGTTAATATACACGTATATGTGTTTGTAGGTATGAACACACATATAGGTGTTTATTTGTAAGTTAAAAAGGATGTCTGCTTTCTCTCTGTTTCTTTTTTAGATGTTTGATGTAACTGAAGGGGCTCTGGGAACTGTGAGTCCCACCCACAATTTTGAGCCCCCTCATTATGACGGCATTGAAGCGCTAACCATACAAGGGGATAACCTATTTAGTGGGTCCAGAGATAATGGAATCAAGAAATGGGACTTAGCTCAAAAAGACCTTCTACAGGTAATGCAAAACCTTTCATGGGATGGAGTGGGTATGGGTTCTTCAGAGCCACCACTAGTCTATGTAAGAACTTGAAGAGCCTCTTAAAGAGTGTTTCATCTTCAGCCACCAGAGTTACTAATTATGAGAAGGGCAACATTCAAATATTAATAATACCTTCTAGGTAAGAATAGATGAAAACAAAATGAACAAGTAGCATGCCAATGGAACAAACTTGGCAACAGATGCATTTATTGCATTCAAAATCCTTTATAGATATACATTCATGGTTGTGACTTTTATATTATTCATATAAATATATTTACACTCAAATATAGTCATATAGTTTGAGCTTAGAATTATTGTTTACTCATTATGAAATGTTTGTTAGCTCTGGTCTTCTCCAAAAAGCCTTAAGCCTCCATGTTTTCTACCAAAGATTGAAGGCAGTGACTATGAGGCATTCTTTATAGTCTACATACCGGGTTGTAGTTTTCAAACTTGTTGAATTAAATTCATATTAACTCCCATGAAGAGAATGTGATGTGAAAAATTCTGTATACTTTCTGGGTCTTTTAGATTCTGTAAGATTTTTAACATTATAGTTCTTTAATATTGATAACACTAATAATAATTGAGGCAAATTGGAAGCAAATTGCAGATTTATTTCTGTAAGTCACTAAGAATGATTGCATAGAAAATGATTTTTATAGTTTCCAGGCCATTCAGTATTCCAAATATTGTTTTGTCAACAAAAATGTTTGTAACTTACTTTGCTGTGAAAATGTCATTTTGGAGGGCTCCTCTTAAGCTGCTGATTTCTCTTTCTTTCTCTCAGCAAGTTCCAAATGCACATAAGGATTGGGTCTGTGCCCTAGGAGTGGTGCCAGGGCACCCGGTTCTGCTCAGTGGCTGCAGAGGGGGCATTCTGAAGCTGTGGAACGTGGATACTTTTGTGCCAGTCGGAGAGATGAAGGGTCATGATAGTCCTATCAATGCCATATGTGTTAATTCCACCCACATTTTTACTGCAGCCGAGTAAGTTTTCTCGTGTGATTTTTCTCTGTATTGGTTGTTTGTGTTCAGATTTAATAAATATTATAAGTTGTAAATGTCTGGAAATGTAGAACATATAAAAACCCTTCTTTTATTACAATCGTTCTATTTAAGATCTCTTATTTATATTTTCTGATGTGCACTTTGGACACTGAGTTTAATCCCCAGACTACATGAGAATATGTTACTTCTGTATCTGGACTCTGCTTATATGGGAAGTCTGCTGCCAGATCTTCCCCTGGTAATTTTAATTTAAAAAATCATTTATAGGTGACTAATTCTAAAGTTTTTTTTTTCCCAAAAGACAACAAACTTATCGTTCTTCACATTTAGAATAAATAATTTAAAAAATCTCTTTTTTCCTCTTCCTCTCTGTAAAGTACAGTTGACCCTTGGACCATGCAGGCTTAGGGCCACTGACCCATGCATAGTTGAAAATCCAGGTATAATTTTGACTCCCCCCAAAACTAAACTGCTAATAGCTTACTGTTGGCCGGAAGCCTTACTGATAATATAGTCAATTAACACATATTTTGTATGTTATATGTATTATATATGTATTCTTACAATAAAGGAAGCTAGAGGAAGGAAAATGTTATTAAGAAAATCATAAGGAAGAGAAAATACATTTACAGTGCTGTGCTGTTTATCGAAAAATCCATGTGAAAGTGGACCCTCGTGGTTCAAACCTGTGTTGTTTGAGGGTCAGCTGAATAAGTACTTAATAATAATATCTGCTTCCTCCCTCTTAGGGAAGCTGGATTGATGGATTCATTTGCTTATTTTTCATTCATGATGAATCCCCTATATGTCAGGCACTGTTCCAGACTCTTGGGAAGAGCTGTGAACAAAACAGATCAGACCCCCAGTTTCATTCTAAGGAGAAGAAAAGAAAATAAATAACTAAAATATGTTACATAGTGATAGGTGCTATGGAGAAAAATAAAGCAGGGAACAGGGAAGAGAATATCATGGGGAGGAGGTCACACAATAGGATGGTTGGTGAAGGCCTCACTGAGGAAGTGATGTTTACGATGATTGAAGGAAGTGGAGAGATGTTGTGACCATAAAAATGACATCATATGTATATAAGTACTTTGGCAAGGAAAGCATATATACCCTAAAGTGAGGTCTTGGTCTCATTCAAATAAAATAAAATGTCTCATGAATATCTACCTTGAAAATCTCCTTTTGTCATTTTTACATTTAATTTAATCAGAGCACATTCTTGATTCATCTATCCTAAATGCACGATTACCCTGACTTTATTTTGAAACCTCTGCTATATTTCTGTGGCATCTCTTATTATTTGTGCTATTTTCATTGAATCCCTCTTTTCACTTAGATTTACTTTCTCATATCTCTAAAGTACTTCAAAGCTGATTTGTTTTGTGTTTTTCTAAGGTGCTTACCTTTGGTGCTTCATTGATGTTATTTCCAAGATGTATTACTTTCTTAAGACTCACCACTTCTGTTTATTCTCTTGGAAACTTGCTGTGTCCTTGATAGTTTACTGGAAATAATACCCCTCAAAGATGTGGGACACTCATATAAGACTCTGAAAGTATTGTATGTCACTGAGATCTGGTGGGTGAAGTGTATTACTCTAACACCTCTCTTCCATGGTATAGTCTTATTTTTGAAGAACTGAACTGTTTCTCAGTTTACCCGTGGTGCACCAGATGCAAATGTATTTCCTATGTAAAACTTAAAAATCAGGGAAATGGCCAATAAAATCAGAAGGCCTATTTTCAAATTCTACTTTATTTATTTGTCAATTAACACACCCTTGTATAGAGCTTAGTATTTGCCATGCATTGTTCTAAGTGCTTTCCAGACACTGTCTCCTCTTGTTAGAATGTATAATCTACATTGGGAGAGGGTTTTGTTATTTATTTGTTTGTTTGTTTGTTTGTCTTTAAATTGTCCCAAGCACCTGAATAGTACCTGGAACACAGCAGGTTCTCAATAAACATTTGTTAAATGGACGGTTGAATAAATGAATGGGTGTATGAGTAGGTGCATGAATGAACATATCCCCTTGCTGTTTCAGTGTACATATGCTGTGTGAGTTTATGGAGATATAATTGACATATGGCATTGTATAAGTTTAAGGCATACAGCGTAATGATTTGACTTATATATATTGTGAAATGATTACCACAATAAGTTTAGTTAACATCTGTCATCTCAAATAGATACAAAAAGAAGAAAAAAACATTTCTTGTTTGCTTGTGATGAGAACTCTTAGGGAGAACAGAGATTGCTGATTAGAAACTAGAAAGCCTAGACCCTAGGCTCACCTCTGCCCTTTACTATGTTACACTGGACACGTAACTAAACTCTCTCTATCCTTGAAATGGATTGCATAATCTCTGAAGTGCCTTTTAACTCTGAAATTCTATGGAAACTTTCTTTTGGCTTTGAGTTTACTAGATAATTGGAGAAAAGTAACACTCCCTTCAAGCTATGAGAGACACAGTAAGAAACATGATGGTTTAATGACCACTCCCCAGTACCCACAGGCTGGGTGAACAAAAACAAGTTTTCTCAGAAACACTTTGAATCTTCTATGTTCTATGATATTGGAGTATCAGTCCACTTCTCAGTAGCTTCCTGCTTTTCCTGTGGGCTTATGCTGGTTTCACCTGAGGGTAACTCTTCTGACTGTTGCCAGATCCACCAACTCCCTGGAATCCCTTCCCTGATCTCCTCCCTTCCCAGAAGCCTTAGTGTAACCTTACTGCGAGCTGTTGTGCCTGAAGATGTCTGACCAATGTTGTATCATGAGTTGTTTTTTGAAACAATGAGTGCAGATCCAGTGTGGTGATTGGGAGGTGGGGCCCTGGAACCAGACTACCTAGGTTGAAATCTCGGTTCTATCACACACGTACTTTGTGATACTGAGCAAATTACTTAACCTCTCTGGATCTCAATTTACTCATCAATACAAAGGGGGGTAATAGCATTACTATCTCTATGGTAGTTAAAGAGAATTGAATGTATTTATATTTAAAGGGCACATAGTAACAATGCCTGCCATATAGGAAGCCCTCAACAATATGAACTATTTTTAATATCATTATTATGGGTATCTGTTTGATATACGTATGGGACAATGTATATTTTTACTTACCTCTATTGAAGTCCTCTTCAGAAAATGTCTTCACAGTACACGATTCTAAGAGCTATTTCTTTGTCTTTCTGCCTCTTTTCACATGTTCATTTTTAATTTGTTTTGTAGTGATCGAACTGTGAGAATTTGGAAGGCTCGCAATTTGCAAGATGGCCAGATCTCTGACATAGGAGATCTGGGGGAAGATATTGCCAGTAATTAAACATGAATGAAGATAGTCATAAACTGAATACTGTGATAATACTCTGTACGTTCATTATGAAATGTTGCCCTGTATTTATTAGGCAAAAGCTTATGAATGGGATTAACTGGAAAATATATCTGAATCCAACTGCTGAATATAAATGGTATTCTAATAAAACTGTGTACTAGCCTGTGCGCTTAATTTTAATATCTGCCAATACATATATATCCTTTAATTGGTATACTGCTTGATTCACACTTTTATTGTGGCTGGATTTTTGTGCCTAGCTATAAAAAAACACTTTAAAATTATTTGAATTATAAGATGTCTGCTTTTGTGATAGTCAGAAAACACCTGGAATACAATGCAACCCACTGGTAACTCGTCGTATAGTCTGTTTAGATGATTTATATATTTAAACATATTGGGAATGTTAGTCAAATTGTGGTCCGTTTGTCTGGTATTTATATCAGTCTATAGAAGGTTCCCAAATTTCAAAGCTCTTTTAATATAACGGGAAAAAAATAAGATTAGGAGAATATTATTGATGATTTTTCCTAAGGTGGAATTGATGACCTTTATCTACTAACAAAGAATGTTAAACAGTTTGTGTTAAATGTTGATGTTTACTTGTATTGACCAAAGTTTTACAGCTGTGCTATATTCTGTGCTCAGGACTAAAATGCTGTTAAATTGTTTTATTAGTGCTGTGCGTACATTCTGTGATGGGAAACATTTTTGATGTCCTAACAGAAATATATTTTGATCTATTTTCCTATGGAGTTGTTTCTATTATCACCTTTTAATTTCATTTTTATTTAATAGTAGTATTTCCTTACCCTTTTATCTAATTTTTTTTATATGCTGCTAAATATATTTTAAATACACTATGTTTGCAAACCTTGGTAGTTATGGTGAGAACTATATCATCTGCAGTGGGAAAAGCTATGTAAATAAGTAGATTGTAAAGAGAGACTGTCTTACATTGTAACAGAATTTTTAAATGCTGTAGATTGGATTTTGCAAAAGGATGTATAATTTATCTGTTTGCTCAGAATATTAATTTGTAAATTCTGCAAGTTTAATTTTTATGTAGATGGTATAACACTTTAAAATATTGTCTTGTGATTTTTTTTTCCGAGTATATTTGCTTGTAAATGAAAGCTTAGCGAGAGCTTCAATAAACGTGTTGCTCTGAATTGTTTTCATTCTCGTTATTTTTCTAATTGTATGAAAAGGTTAGTGTTTGTAAAACTTTTTATTTGTGTGTGATATAATGAAAGACATTTTTTTTTGTTATCCAGCACTTCATATGCATTCCTGTTTTTGCTCCTTAGACATGAAATAATCTTGAAAAGTTTGAATCATAACCTAATCTTGATGAACCAAGGAAAGTCACTATTTAGGGAATCAAAGCAAACCTTATAATTTAGGCATTTGAACATAGGTGGTAAAACAAAAATTATTCCCACAAATGTTAGGACAATAGTGACATTGGTTATTGAAGAAGAAATAGAGGGGTGGTGACTGGCAGATGTTGGCAGAAGGTGAGTTGAGAGTGTAGACGGGGTGTGGCCATGCTTCTGGGGTCCTAGAAATGTTCTAGTTCAACACCTGGGTCCTAAGTTAAACTGTTCATATATTTCTCTTACTTTATGTATGTGTGCTATATTTCAGAATAAAATTTGGATTTCTTTTAATTTTTAGAAAGGGATTTTCCTGTAAAGAGGAATTCAGCTGTTTCATAATTTTTTCTCCTTTCCTGGAGGAAAATACTATGACGAGACCTGAGAGACATTTTTAGGACCATTTTGAATTTCAACGCTCCTGGAGTGTTTTTTTCCGCGGGACTATTTCTCAGCCACTCATTTGATAATTTATTTAATGAATGTTTATTGAGTATCCCCGAGGCCAGGTACTAGGGACAGAAAAAGCAACAAGACTGGGTTTACACTTGCCCTCTGAGTGGAGAGAGAGAGAATAAATCCAGCACTTTCATTATGGATTGGTCAGTGCTCTGACAGGGAAGATCTGGGAAGTCTTCACCCCTCTTGGAGGCATCTGACCCTGACTGCGAGTCCAATCAGAGGTCTGTTACACAGTCCTGAGCTCTGTGTTTACTTGCATAGAACACAAAGCCTGGTGTCTGTTTTATCTTTTTAAAAGGCTGGAGGCTCAGCTAGAGTTGATCTGATTCAAATATTTCAAATGAACATGTAAAAGAGGCAGTCCCCTTTAAAGATTTACATCTTGAAAGATGTTGGGGAAAGTCACTGAGAAGACGTGACCTCCAGTTGACCCAGGAGCTGGATTCGGGCAATCAGAGGCTGCTCACCAGTTCCCCAGCCCTTGGAATGTATGTTCTGCCCACGTCCCCACAGCCAGAGCTGTCTCTTTGTTTCAAGGACCTCGCCTTGAGGGAGTAATGTGTTGTTGAGACTATCTACATGGAATTGGAGACTGAACCCAGGTAAGGCCTCTGTGTAAACTGCTATCGCTCTGGCAGGCAGGTGTGGAGATTACTTGTCTTGCGGCCGTGGGAGACTAGCCTCGTAAATAAATCCCCTTGCTTATTAAACCTGCCACCTACCAATCCGGTCTGGAGTGGCCTGCCTCTTCCGTCTGTCCCTCCTTGCTCTCCTTGTACGGGGGCTAGTTTGCCAACCAGCAAAAAATACTGTTCATCTTCAAAGATCTCATCCAGAAAGGTTTACAGTGACTTTTTTTTTTTTTTTTTTGAAGTAGGCTCCACACCCAGGGGAGCCCAATGCAGGGCTTGAATTCACAGCCCTGAGATTAAGACCCGAGCTGAGATCAAGAGTGGGAGGCTTAACTGAGCGTCCCAGGCACCCCAATCATAACTCTTAAAACAGTTAAAATAGTGCTTCTAAAATTCGAAAATGGATCGCTCCTCACTATGTATTAAATATATGCCATGTCCCCTGAGAATGAGGTCTTCTTTTTTGGGAAGATAACATTTCTTTCTTCTTTCACATCCAAATCTTCGCACTTTAGCTAAAGAGTAATGACAATGTTTTGCATATTAATTATGTACACATTTGTTTATTTCCCAGCTGATACGGAATCTTATAGAAACTTAAACTGAAGTTGTCAATGTGTAACACATCGTTCTGTGCTGTTGTTTGTAATTTTTCCTAAGCAATGCCTATGCCTTACTTCAGAATCAGCTCAAATTCTTTTTAGCCTCAGAATGGGTTGTATTATTGCTGTGTTGTTGGGGATTTGATTGGCCAGTTAGTGTGCAGTTACTGATGACTGGGAGTTGGTATTTGTAAATCATAGATATAAAATGTACAGATTGCTCTGTATGAGTATCATGGTACAAAAATGAGAGTTATCTATCCTATTTTCTAACTATAATGAGATGCTGAGCCAATTGTAAAATGTCACAACTGCCATTAATCTCCCCTCTTTTTAATGAGGTTAATGATTGTAATAGCCAACATTTGCCGAGCATTTACTTTCCCCTTTGGGTGTCTCTGAAAAGGGGGGCATCTAAGAAGCCAGGGAGCGTCAGAAGCATCTGATTTCAGAGATATTTAATTGTGAAAAAACAGTGCGCATCCTAGAAATTGTGAAATACAGTATTGTGGGGGATTTCTGCCAGCAGACAAAAATAGTGACAAATGTGCACTACATCATCTATAATATGACTCCAAACCCCTTTTAATGTTTGTGTGTGTGTTGGATTTGGGAAAAGCAGTCTCTACATTTCTCAGGCTTTCGGCTTGGGTTCCACATTTAACGTGGCTCCCACCAAGCATGTGAACCCAGGCATGAGGTGGAGTGAGGAGGAATCGGTGCTTCTGCAGTAAAGTCGTAGAAACCCTTGTTTTCCTGTGGCAGCTGTGATGGGGCCCCAGCATCTGGCACCAGCTGTGGGTGTTGAGAAGCAGGGCACAGGGCACCGGTCTTTGGTGGCTCCGGCTGAGGCGGTTCCTGGCGTCTGCAGCGGGGGCAGTGGATGATTCCTTATCTTCCTGATTGTGGCGGAGGCCAAACTGCGTGGGCTAGTTCTGGGGGTGGGGATCTAGCACCTACTCAAGATTTTGTAAGCAGCCACGCCCCTCTCTGAAATCCCTTTCTGCTTAAACCAGTTACAGTGGTCTCTGTCGGGGTTTTAAGATACTTCTTCCATTTTTTTTTTTCTGGACACTCATTCAATTCTCAAAAATGACCATACCCTTTTCTCATTAAGATGTGTAATTGTTTTTTACTTTGAAAACAATACTTTTTGGTTGGCTAGAGGCTTTATGTTTTAATGGAATCTCCTCAAGTGCTGTTGTCTGAGCTGTCCCGGTCGGCGAGGCCTGGAAGATTTAGGGTGCCTCTCACCTCCCAGGGCCGCAGGCATTCACAGGGGTTGTTCATCCTCCAGGGAGGGGTGGGGATCCACAGTTTTCCTAAGGTCTCCGAAAACGCAATTAAGACAGGTTCTTCAGGCTTTCAGACCTGCCTGGTGTTTTACTTGAGGACAGAAGCAGAGGGTACCTGAGAGACCGTTTTGTGGGTCCTCACCTGTTGTAAACATGTAACACCATCACTCAAAAATATCCAACAAATAAACACCGGCTGATGGGATGCCTGATGTCAGTAAGACCTGGATTCACCTGCGCCCATCAGGAACCCGACTAGTGTTTATTATCCTCAGATTAGACTGAGACCATTTTTATATTTAGTAGTCTCTGCCTGAGGCAGGCAACTAGGAGTGTCTTCGCCAGCCTCAGGGAAGACAGTAAGTGGCTGAGGACAATATAATTTTCAGCTACTTTGGCCGTTAACTGGAAGATCTTGAAATTCCTACTTTATCTGATGAGTGCCTTACCCCATCCTGTTCCTGTCTCCTTTTCCCTGGGCCTTCCTCTCCTTCTTCCCTCACCTTTGCTTATTTGTGTGAGTGTGTCTGTGTGTGTGTGTGAGTGTGTGTGTGTGTGTGAGAGAGAAAGCTGTGTTGATTGTTGACAGGAATCCCCACTGTGGAAATTCGCTCCATGGGAATTATCCTGATATGTGGTGTGGGCATGATGGGAGATCTTAACCTTTTGAAATAGCTCAGCGTCAACCGAGGAAATCAGGAGGATTCTGTGTAGTATATGTGGCACAGATTTCTAATTTCTCCTAGTACCAGTCACTCCCCTCTTGCTCTTAGCAATAAAAACCTGAGGATTTCAGCTGAGCACATGGCTGCCCAGCCAGATATAACATTTCCCACCTGATCTTGCAGTTAACCATGACAATATGCTATGATTCTGTCATGTGATCTAAGGGAAGTGATGTACTGGTCTTAGATTTTTTAAAAATAGAAGTGCTTGGCCTTCACTTTGGCTTTCCCCCTTTCCACCAACTAGGATGTGGAAGTGGTGATGATGAGCAAACCTTGACCGTGCAGATGAAGACAAC
This sequence comes from Eumetopias jubatus, assembly GCF_037043125.1. Classification (NCBI taxonomy): domain Eukaryota; kingdom Metazoa; phylum Chordata; class Mammalia; order Carnivora; family Otariidae; genus Eumetopias; species Eumetopias jubatus. The sequence continues at coordinate 69,260,349 of NW_028274814.1, read as the reverse complement.
ATCCTGGGTGAGTGATGGTAGAACAACATGATAGAATGAACCTATGTCCTTGATGGCCTTGTGGCACAGAGCTTTGCTCTTGGACCACAGATCAGCCTTTATGCCAGGGGTCGGCAAATTTTTTTTTGGTAAAGAAATAATAATATTTCAGGCTTTTCAGGCCACATATTGAAACTGTCACACGTTCTTTCTTTTTTTAAACAACGATTTAAATTTGTAAGAACCTTTCCTAACTTGAGGACCAATGCAAAACAGGCTGGGCACTGAATTTGGCCCAAAGACTATAATTTGCCAAACTCTGCTTGAGATTGTTACATAGGAGTAGGTTAACTTTTTTTTTTTGAGCCACTGAATTTTAAGATCTTTTTTTAAAGCAGTCTCTCTGTATGGCATATATATCCATGTACTTAATGATTTAACAAAGTATGCTCTAGAACGGATTTTCTGCAGAGAGGGGTTGCTACCAGGGCTATCATGCATGGTTGTGCATGTTGTGTACTGCACAACCCAAAAAGATAACATTCACTATTTTAGACATTATAAATTTATATATTTGTACAACAAATTTAGGGTGGAGGGCAGTAAATCATTTTGTTCTTAAGGATTTAAGAATACAATGATAATTTTCAGCATATGGAAGTAAGAAAATGTATTTAGGAAGACAGTTTTTCTAATTTGAACAAAGGTGTCTGTGGCCTACTAATAGCCAACCCTGGTGATTAACTATTTGATCTCTATTGCCCTAGGTTAATACATTTTTTGTTGAGTAAGGTCAATTTAAAAATAATGAATTTCTGGGACACCTGTGTTGCTTAGTTGGATAAGTATCTGACTCTTGATTTTGGCTCAGGTCATGACCTCACGATCATGAAACTGATCCCCGCATCAGGCTCCATGCTGAGTGTGGAGCCTGCTTAAGATTCTCTCTCTCCCTCTTCCTCTGTCCCTCCCCCTCCACTTGCTTTCTCTCTCTAAAAAAGAAAAAAAAAGTGAATTTCTTCCCTTAAAAATATTGATTGCTCAGGAAACTCTGGCTTCATGTAAGTTTTCATTAAAAATTCCAAATTTTAAGTGCCACAATGTTTTCTGTCACATATGCCTTTTTAAAAATAAACATGATAAAAAATAGTCAACTTATTAAATGGAAAGATTTGGACAAGATGATGTATTAACATTTTCTCTAGCACTAATAACCCATTATTTTATGAATAATTGAGATCTCTGTTAAGAACTTTGCTATCATAGAGATTTTCTTATGTTGTCCTGGGTTCAGTGGGACAGCCTGGCAGCATTGGGCATAGCACGGTGCTTGCTTTCTGTCATTTCCATCCACTAAGATAAGAAGTCTACAAGTGTGGACAGTGTGTGACTGCTGTACTTATTTGCCAGCTTCACCCGTAACTGATGGCAAAAAGTAGAAGGAAAGCAGAGTGTAAACATAGAAAGCATCCTAAGTCTGAATCTGGTGGATATTTGCCATTCTTTTGGATTTCTTGGCACCTTTGAACAATTTTCTGTGTTAGGATATTCCCACCTTATGAATTCCTTCTCACTTTAGATACCAGTGAGTCATTCCCCTTACCTCCCTTTGTGGCCAGGGTGGCATGTGACTTAGACTTGGCCCCTTAAAGCCACTGGCAACAGACTTTGAATTGGAAGCTACTGACCCAAAAGAGTTGGTAGCTCACCGAATCCCTGTGATGGAGGTAGTGGGGGCGAATGCCATTTTCCACGGAAGCAGTGGAAGAAGTTTGAGTGTTAGTGTCAATGATACAAGCCATGGGGTTTGTGCCCACTCAAGAAAGAAGCAACCAGTTGTGAGGTATGGTTCTGGACATTGTTCCTGGTTGCATAGCCACCATTCCTTCTCTGACTCCCCTGGGAATTGTGCACATTACCTTATAATCTCCAGTATATTCCTTTTCTTTTGAACTATTAGCAGAGTTCATTGCGATGATTTGCAGCTAAGAACCTCTACTTATAAACGAGATCATAGCCCAAAACAAATGATGATCTCTTGGAAACTGAGTTTCTACACTCTGGAATTGGCACAGATGTCAGAAACAGAGAACAAATAACTGTAAACCATTTTCCTTTTCCTGACAAATTCAGTTTAAGCAACTCTCTGATTAAAGTAGCCTTATCTATTTCATATTCCAATGAGAGACTCACAGAAAAATCTCCGGAAGGGGTCTGAGATTCCAGGTCTTTCAATAATAAATGTTTTTATACCTCATGGATTATTAATATGTTTTGACTATTTAAGCAAAGCATGTCAAGATCACTGTGTCCTTTCCTAGATAGCTAGCTGCAGAGTTTGAGAATAAATGCATTTATGATCTCTTGCCTAAGCGCCTTTATTTATTTGTTGCTTGTTTGCAATAGTTGATAATTCAGTTTTCCATAAATAGGTGAGGAAAATCTTGTCCTTTTGTATCCCAAAAGTTGTAACTGGATTTCTCCTTGAGCACATTTCTGTCTTATGGAAAGTGTTTCATAGACTGAGACACTCTCTCTGTTTACTGGAATAAGTTCTGGTCCATGTAGGGGCTGTCTATGGAGTAGGGTGAGAAATAGCAACTGCCCCCAGCACTTGTGTGAGCAACAATATCATGACAGCTCATTTGAATAATTCAAATTTTTCCTATCTGAAGGAAAAAAGTGTAATATCTAGAAATTGTTGTGCATTGCATTTGATAAGGAATCGTGGGCGCTTGAAAACTACTTGGCTAGTCTCTCTTAGTGTCCTGAAAAGTTTGTTTTATTAAGTTAAAAAAAATTTTAAGTATAACCTAACCTAAAGAGGAGAGGTATTCTCATACTGGGCAGACTCTAAGCCACACACATGTTTTTCTCAAACTCTAATCAGGAGTTAATTTTACCCTGCAGAGTCTATGTGATTCAGGGAAACCTTATGACTTGTTCTGATCAGCCTGAGCCGTTGCTGCTTCTTTAGAGGGCACACATCAGAATCACCTGGAGGGCTTGTTAAGGCGCAGATTGCCTGGTCCCATCCCCAGAGTTTCTGATGCAAAAGAATTTGCATTTCTAACAAGTTCACAGAAGATAGTGATGCTGCTGGTGAGGCGCTCACACTTTGAGAAGCACTGGTCTAAGTTGATGTTATTTTTTGTAGTGGTTCAGGAACCTGGGTTAGACAGAGCAAAACCTGGCATTCCCCTGGCAGTGGTTATGGATGTAGGTAAGGACTGCTGACCTTGTTCCTGGGTCTGTTGAGGGGAAAGATTAATATGCCATGACTGCAGAGGTTCCCCGCACTCCGGCTGGTGCGATTTAGCAAGCCTGTAACTTCACCTGTGCTGGAAGCCATCTCTGAGCCTCAGGGAATCCAGCTTTGGAATGACTACAGTGTTATGAATGTCAGAGCGGGCTGACCACAGGCCCGCCAAAACCTGGGATTCCCCATTGTGCGAGATGATAAATACTCTTACTGATAAATGTGTCTGAGCAGGGGTTTCTTTCCCAGCCCTTGAAAACACCCTAAGGGAAAGAGTGTTATCCAGGAGAGATGTCTCCATACATGCAGTTAATTAACAGGCAGTTTGAAGGAATTTGCGGAGTGGGTCGAGTAGAAACTTCTCCCTTGTGTGTCACATCTGCTCTTGCACCCAGTCCCTCATACCTCAGTGTTCCTCCCTCTCTTCTGCTGCTACCCACCATCATCTCTCTGACCTAGGTTTCTGCCATACCCTGCTCTTTGGTTTCTTCTCCTCCACTCTGACTACCCTTCCAAATTGCTCTCCAGAGTGACGTTTTCCAAATAAGATTTTGCTTCGGTCAAATTCTGCTTAGAATAGTTAAGAGGATTTCCATGATTCTCTGGACAAAGACCAAGGGATTTGGGGCTATGACTAGGTCTCCATACACGTTGGCCTTTGTTTGACCATGTACCAAACCTTTGCACATGGTGTGTCCTCCGTTTGCTCAATTAATTCCAGCCCATCCACCAAATTTTATTTCATGCTTGAATTTATTAGGATGTCGTGATTCCTGAATGCAGAACAAATCCCTTTACAACAAAGAGCTGTACCCCTTTCTTCACATAACTTATGTGAATTTGTAATTACCTATTGTGTTTGATTTGTGTGCCTTTCCTTCTTGACTTCCAGCTTTTTTGAGCGAAAGATCTATCTGATCTTGTTCACCTTGTATCTTCCAGATTCAACCCAGTGCCTGGCACATAATTGGAGCTCAATGAATATTTGTTGGATGAAAGAATGAACTCATTTTGGGAACAAGAGTATGAGTTTTCTTTTGGTTATTAGAGACTGAGATACCTGCAGGAAACCCAAAGTCATGTCTAGCAGATAGTTTTACAAGAGGGCAGATTTAAAATGTCAAAAAATGAGGAAAAAAGTTGATAATGTTCAATTGAATATTTGAAACTGGGCTTCATAGCTTTGCTCACAAGTGACCAGTTAGCTGTTTGTTAGCCTAATTGGCCAGCGAGATTTTTTTTTTATTGAAGTAATGAAAACATCAAGATTAATTGAATATTTTACAAAGAAACATGTTGATAAAGTCAGATATTTCATACTTTTTAAATGTAAAGGGAGGTTTAAACACTGTACTTCTGTCACTGAAATGTTTAAAAATATGATAAGGAAAAAGTCATATTTCCAAAGAATTGCATAAATGATTTCAAAATATGATAAGCCAAACAGGAAAGAAGAAAAAAAATAATCTTATCCTCTATACTAGAAGTTATTAGGGCAACGATGGGGAGAACTTCAAATGAATTAATTTCTTCTATTCCATTAAGTTTAGTTTGGATTTTGAGAACCATCAAGGAGATGATGAGGATGTCAAGTTATCAAGAGAATGATTACCACAGGATAAAAGGATCATGAAAAGATGTTTCCCTGTTTGCTCATGTAATATTCATAAGAAATTAAAAAGCCAGTGAGGAAATATTACTGTAACATTACGGACAATGGATATAAAAAGGGTTGTCAACATTTGAAATCTTTAAAAGTCATTTTAGAAAAAAATGTTTTCTTTGTCAAACTCATGGCTCGGACAACACAAGCAGCACTAGGTAAGGTTGGCAAAGGGATTGTCAACAGTTGATCATCAAGGATTTTAGTGAAATTTCCACAAATCAGAGAATATCATTTTAGCAGTGCTATTAATAGACTTTACAGTGACAGTGAGGAAGAAAAAATATTCTCACAGATGACTCGTGTGCTATTGATTAGTGCCAAAATAATTTTCTATGTTATAAAGTGGAATGGCTAATGATGAAACAGTATCTAAAACATAACCACTATATGGAAGTCCCACCGCGTGATGAAGTATATATTCAGTCTGAAATTCTTTAAATATTCTGGAGATCAGGGGCGTGTGGGTGGCGCAGTCAGTTCAGTGTCTGCCGTCGGCTCAGGTCATGATCTCAGGGTTCTGGAATCGAGTCCCACTTCGGGCTCCTTGCTCAGTGGGGAGTCTGCTTCTCCCTCTGCCCCTCCCCACCCTTCTCATGCTCTCTCTCTCTCAAATACGGAGACAATGCATCACGGAACACTACATCAAAAACTAATGATGTAATGTATGGTGATTAACATCACATAATAAAATAATAAAAATTAAAAAAAGTTTTGGAGATCATATCCTTTGCTAAATAATGGGGGATAGAAAATGGATTGAAAAAAAGGTGATTGGAGAAGTTATATGGTAGATCTGTAAGGACTGAAAGATTAAAAATAAATAAGTAACTAAGATTTAAAAAAAATCAATATGCAATTTTAACAATATAAATTCATGTAATTCTGCCTAAAAATATACATACAAGATGTCAATTCTATAAAATATTTTTATTGGAATATAGTTGACATACAATATTATATTAGTTTCAGATTACAACATAGTGATTTGACATTTATATACATTACAAAATGTTCAAGTCTAGTTACCATCTGTCACCATATGTAGTTATTACAATATTATTGACTCTATTCCCTGTGCTGTAGGTTACATCCTCATGACTTACTTATTTTATAACTGGAAATTTGTACCTCTTGATCCCTTCACTTATTTCACACATCCCTCTACCTCCCTCCCCTGTGGCGGCCACCAATTTGTTCCCTGTATTTATGAGTCTATTTCTGTTTTGTTTATTTTGTCTTTCAGATTCCACATATAAATGAAATCATGTGGCATTTGTCTTCCTTACCTGACTTATTTCACTTAGCATAGTGCCCTCTAGGTCCATCCATGTTGTCACAAATGGCAAGATTTCATACTTTTTAATGGCTGAGTAATATTCCAATGTGTGTGTGTGTGTGTGTGTGTGTGTGTGTGTGTGTGTGTGTGGATCCCACATCTTCTCTCCCCATTCGTCTATCAGTGGACACTTAGGTTGCTTCCATATTTTGGCTATTGTAAATAATACTGCAGTGAACAGAAGGGTGCATCTATCTTTTCAGATTAGTGCTTTTGTTCCGTTTGTTTCAACCATTCCCCCCAGAATTGGAATTGTTCGATCGTATGTTAGTACCATTTTGAATATTTTGAGGAACCGCCTTACTACTGTCCATAGTGGCTACACCATTTTACATCCTTACCGACAGTGCACAGCATTCCCTTTTCTCCACAACCTTGCCAATACTTGTAATTTTTGTTTCTGTTTTTGTTTTTCAGTGGCCATCATCTGTGCATTTTTTGACGTTCTACAAAATTACACAGTGAAAACAATAGGACTTAAGGGTGAGATAGACTACTTTAAACCCATAGGGCTTTGTAACTAAAGCAATAACTAAAACAATTATAATCCTATTAACCAACAGAAGCCCAAAGACCTTTTTTTTTTTTTTTTTTTTTTTTAGCATTGCCCCCAGCATTCCCCTTAATCAAACATTTGCAACATTATACTCTGGTGCTCTTGACTCCTCTTTTGAGAGGTGTGAACTTTAGGGCTTTTGCTTTTAACAGAGAGCAACTTCATCAAAACTATAAAAAACTGATTCAAAATGTAGCTTTCTCATAAAGTTTTTAAAATAGCATGGAGAATGTCCTGGCAACATATTTTATGCCTCCAGCTTCATCAGGTAGCCAGTGAAAAGGGTTCTGATTCTTGAAGCCAGAAAATCAGCCACTATTTACACCAAAGGAAGGCCCTGCTGAAGAGTGTGCAGTTTTTATCTGAAGTCTTTATATATTGCTAAAGTCTCTTTCATTGTGGGAAATTAATTGTAAAATATATGTGTGAACCGTGAACACCACTTCCTTGTTACGCTGTCACCATTCTCCACGGCCCACCAGATAGGAGATAATGCACATTTAAGGAATACAAGCTGTAGCAGAACAGGTTGCAATTGGTATTTTCTATTGATTTTATAACTTTTCTCATAACTGTACTACTTCACTGAAAGCCTTTGTAACTACAGCATGTAGTTATTAATTCTGTAAAAAGTAATTGGACTTCCTTCCAAACAAGTGGTTACAAAGTCTAAATTGGATGCAAAATCTTATATAATGATAATCATATTGTGCTTTGGCCTCAAGATTATTAAATCTTCCTGCAAATATTGGCCAGTATTTTGAGTATTGGTTTCAAATGAGTTTATTATGCTATTGGGTTTTTAAAAATTTTACTAAGTTTTTAATTTTAATTCCAGTATAGTTAACATACAGTGCTACATTAGATTCAGACGTAAAATATAGTGATTCAATAATTCTATACATTACTCAGTGCTCATCAGAGAAGTGTATTCTTAATTCCCTTCACCTGTTTCACCCTCCCCCCCCCCATAACCATGAGTTCTTTATAGTTAAGAGTCTGTTTCTTAGTTTCTCTCTCTCTCTCTTTCCCTTTGTTCATTTGTTTTGTTTCTTAAATTCCACATATGAGTAAAATCATATGGTATTTGTCTTTCTCTGACTGACTTATTTCACTTATATGCTATGGGGCTTTTAAAGTTCATATAGATCTCAGGGCACCTGGGTGGCTCAGGTTAAGCAGCTGTCTTCAGATCAGCTCATGAGCCCCAGGTCCTGGGATGGAGTCCCCTGTGGGGCTCCCTGATCAGTGGGGAGTCTGCTTTTCCCTCTGCCCCTCCCCTGATTGTGCGCTTTCTCTTTGTTGAATAAATAAATAAAATCTTTAAAAAAGTTCATATATATCTTCAAATCTAATCATCTTAGTTAATATGATACAAATGAGAGTGATAGATTTCTAAAGCAGTGTCTTTAATGTTAGCTAAATACTATAGAGTAACACTAAAAATCCTTAGCGAACGCTTTTAATAAAAATTATATAAGTTTGTGGTGTTTCCTTCCTAAGCTTTAATAGGATTAATTTCATTTTTTTGTAGTTTAAGCAAGAACTCATTTAAATTTTCAAATATATCTGAAAAATACACATCCTATCATGAGATTATAATAAAAGTTTTCATATTTAATTGAAAAGATTAATAATAGTATCAAATAATGAACAAGGTATGTTTAAACAGTATTCTTTGGAGGGCCATCTTACTCCTATGTTCAAAAGTTCTCTTGGCTATTGGGGTAGCCCAGCAGAAACTAGAGCTGGGGTTTTCAAACAGTGGATCCCAACACTTCGTTGGTTCTGAAGTCATTTCAGTGGCTTGAAACAGTTTATTTTTTTTTTAGAAAGATAATATATGCTAGCAGAGAAAACATCAGAGAGCATCTTTCTTAGTAAAGGTAATTTTTTTTTTTATAAAGTATTACATATGTGTATGTGTGTTTGTGTCTGGGTAGAGGAGATATGTGAAAGGTATTTCTTACAGTGGGTCATGATCAGAAATTTTGTTGAACTCCGGGCTAGAGGATACTAGCTAGTGGATAGAACCAAGGATAGAAATCAGATTACCTGGGAGAAGCAGGACACCAAATCAGAGAACTTATTGTTGATGGATCTGGGGAAATGAGGATTTTCAGCTCCCTGGCTTAGAGACAGCCACCCGAGGCCCAGATCATGACCTTCCAATCTGTGGGAGCTGAGTTGAGACCACATGCTCTTACAAGATTTCCCACTATAATTTGCACCAATGAGGATTTTAGTGCAAAGTCGTATGATATCTATGCCACTGGGCAATAATGAAAATACTCTCACTAAACCACACTTTTAAAAATGGTTTGTTAATTTATAGTCTCATGAAGTCATCAAAATATTAAAATGTCAATACGCAAGGCAATTACAAGTGACATAATTTAACATTATCCAGAAAATGTACTTGACATTCACCTGTGAAATTTGATACCCTTGAGAGCCATGTAGCACAGAAATATATATTCCTATCAACTTTCTTTTTAGCAAAATCAAATAGTCCCTTGGGAAAATCTACCAATTATATATATTTTGCAGTTTTTCTGTTTTTAAAGATAGTAAAGAGGGGTGCCTGGGTGGTTCAGTCATTAAGCGTCTGCCTTGGGCTCTGGTCATGATCCCAGGGTCCTGGGATGGAGCTCTGAGTCCCTCAGCCTCCCTGCTCAGCGGGGAGTCTCCTTGTCCCTCTCCCTTTGCCTTCCCCCTGCTCGCGTGCACTCTCTGTCTTTCTCTCTCAAAAATAAATAGATAAAATCTTTAAAAAAAATACAACAAAGAATGCTGTTGTTTTGTCATAAAGATTATGACACAAGATGACTAGAGTGATAAAATGGCATCTCTGTATATAGGACAGACTTTATCATTAATTTTGGGTTTGTATATTATTTATATTAACATTTGAGAATGCCAAGTATTTACCTGTTAAATTCTGCCACTAAGATGCTGTAGGCATTGCATTATTGTATCTGTAGGGAAAAATGGCAAGAGATCCTTCCTCAGAGCTTGTTATTTTCCTTAAGGCATTTTATTCTTCCCCATGTTGTAGCCCTGCTACTTATATTCAATAAGGACCTTAACTGCACATGTAAACATGCCGCAGGAGAACTCTGTGATGTTGATGGGAAACAAGGCAGTTATACAGATCTGATCTCTGTATGGAAAGTTCTTCTGGGGTGGGGTCAGGTGGGGAAGTAGGTAAAATCTGAGAGAGGTCTGGTTTAATTCATTCATCTTCTGGAGATTCTTCAAAGCCAATGCTGTCTGATAGACATATGAGGTGAGCCACATATATAATACAGAATTTTCTAGTAGCCACATTAAAAAAGTAAAAAGAAATAGGTAAAATTAAGTTTAATAATGTATTTTATTTAACACAATGTATCCAAAATATTTTAGTGTGTAATCATTATGACAATTAATGAGATATATTGCATTTCTTTTTTATGCTGTTTTAAAAATCAGAAATATTTATACCAACAGCACATCTCAATTCAGATTTTAAATTTTCATTGGAGATATTTTATGTGCATTTAGATTTCATAAAACTTACAGTTGAAAAAGTAAATTCATATCTCCAACTTGTTCCAAACTTACTTAAAAGTTTTCCATTGGATTCCGTATCAGTTTTTTGGTTTACATTTAAATTAACTAAAATAAAAAATTCAGTTCCTCAGTTGCACTTACCATATTTCAAGTGCTTAACACACCCAGCTAGTGGCTCTGGTATCAAGACAGCAAAATTGTAAGTAGTGGTGACCTTGAATTAATTCCTCTGGGAGTAGATTCCTCGTTTATGGGCCCGGAAGTGGGAATTTATGTTTTACGAAAAAAAAAATTTTTTTTCACAAACTAACCTAAAAAGATGAGAGATGAAGTTTCCTACTCCTTTTTTCATGAAGAAGGCAGTGGAATTTGAGGGAATTCAGTCTGACCTGGGCCACTGGGGCAGTGAATGGGTCTGTACCAGTGTAAGGAGACTATCAGGCCCCTCCCACAAGGTGCTTGTGCAGATGGGCAGAGGGTGTGCTCATTACACAATTGTGTTTTGTTTTTTAATTAAATAGATGGCTTTGTACTTCAAAGTCAGTTAGTTGGGCATATAAATGTTCTTCCTTCTTCCCTCTTTCCATTTTTTCTTCTTTGTTTTTTATTTTTAAGATTTTATTTATTTGACAGAGAGATAGAGAGAGAGTGCAAATAGGCAGAGAGTCAGGCAGAGGGAGAGGGAGAAGCAGGCGCCCCGCTGAAGGGAGCCCGATGCGGGGCTCCATCCCAGGACCCCGGGGTCCTGACCTGAGCTGAAGGCAGATGCTTAACCAACTGAGCCACCCAGGCACGCTCCATTTTTTCTTCTTTGTAACTGAAATCTAGATCTAGTTGTATCACAGAAAGTGGAAATTATATGATTTACTGCAGAAGTTATTTTAGGAATAGAGAGAGCAGAGAAATATTCCAGTTGTGGATGAAGAAAAACAACTGCATTTTCTGCCTGCCTGTATTGACCCTTTTTTTTTTCCCCAAGGGAGAGAGGGCTATTAAGCTTTTCTTGATCTACTTTTCAATTATTGCAATATACCTCGCTGCTGAAGACTGATTACCTACAGGATGAAAAACTGAATTTATCTTTTAATAATGAGCACACATGTATGCAATTGTATGTCAATATAAATGCATTATGTTCCCATGTATTTAGGAAACAGAGGGCAAAGTTCATCATCATCATCATCAGTAGTAGTAGTAGAATAGTATAATTATTTGACGTTGAATGCTCAAAAATATTTATTTTGATTCTTAGTTCCTTCTTAGAGTAGTGTAGGTTTATAAATAAAATTAGTTTACCCATCAGAGGGTCGTGTGACAGTTATAATTAAACAGCAAAATATAATTATGATACAATTAAGTGATATGTTGATGATTCATTAATTAATGATTAAATTTACTCAGAGCTTGAACTGAATCAAGCTCTTACAGAACCTGAGGGCTTTTGCGTGTCATGCCGGGAAGCAAGGCTTTTATCATGTCTAGTGAAGGAGCCAACCAAAAGTTGTATGCCGGGGAGTGAGAGGATCTAACTGGTATCTAGAAATATCACTCTGAAAGTAGAAGAGAAGAAGGATGGGAAACAGATCTGTTCCCATAATGCACCATGCCCAGTGGCACAGCCCAGGCTCAAGGGAATGGAGGTGCAGGAGTGACAGTGGTGCCAATTAGGGAAGAGAAAAGGGAGTTAATTTTTAACGTCAGTTATGTAAGAAATACAAAAGAAATCTGTTCTCAAAAATTTAAAGTTTACTCAGTGACTTCACTCACTCATGAAATGTTTGATTCTTCATTCTCTGAAATCCCAATTCAGGAAGTATGGATGGTGCCTGGCAATCTGTATGAGGCAGTAACAACAACAGACTCACCACATGATTCTGATGAGCAGCCAGGATTGGCATCCACAGGCCGGGGGGGAAAAAATTCTTGACATTCCAGGAAGTCACATCAGAGTCGTTGGAGGAGTCTTCTTCTGTGCAAGTGGTTCTTCTACTCTTTTCACTTACGGCCACATGGCAGAGTGGAATAAAGGCCCTAAGGCTCTCAGGAAGGAACGAAGAGGTGATGTACAAGTTGGCTGAATTTGTGCAGAAGCCAGCTTTGTGTAGATTCGTGAATTAGAGCTCCCATAGAATTCTAAGAGTGTGCTAATTTTACTTTATGAATACAGACTTTTGCTTTGTCCTAAAGTGATCACTGGTGTTTTGTCTAAGCCCATATTATTATTATTATTATTATTATTATTATTATTTAAAAGATTTTATTTATTTGTTTGACAGAGACACAGCGAGAGAGGGAACACAAGCAGGGGGAGTGGGAGAGGGAGAAGCAGGCCCCCCGCCGAGCAGGGACCCCGATGCGGGGCTCGATCCCAAGACCCTGGGATCATGACCTGAGCCGAAGGCAGACGCTTAACGACTGAGCCACCCAGATGCCCCTGTCTAAGCCCATATTAACTGAGAAATTTCAGTCTTTCAGGGTTACTGTCCTGAAGACCATCTGATGAGGAATTCTAGGTGCCTGAGGCTGTTTGAGCCAGAGGTTGAGAGATTAGGGATGGGGAAATGAAGTAGGATAATAACACAGTCACCAGATCCCATGACCTTTTAACTTGCAAGTTTCTAGGGAGTTAAGCTTTTTGGCTTGATAAGCTTGCAGAATGTTCTTGTCCTGTGAAGATTTTGATCTTTACAGCATCATCCTCAGTAATAGTTTTTAGTATTTCCACCAGGGGGCAGTGATGTCCTCTATAATGTTGGTGATTGTCGATAAGAAAATTTATCATTCTTTTTTTGGACTTGAAGTGGGTGTGAGTAGGAAGAGCTGATTAATTCTGACTGCCCCTGGTCATTAGGGTGGATTTGAAGCCAAAATTCTAGCAGAAGACAGAGCAGGGAAGTTAAATAGCATCCGTAGAACTACAGAGTCTTTTAAACCAGAGTGACTACTTGATTAAATCAGTTGCCACCCTTGGTTAAATTGAGTAGCTATCTTAAGACTCTGAAAATTCATTATTCTTGAAGCTCCTGTCTGGTAGCCTTAGGACTCAGCTCTGGCAAGAATTACGGGACCCATGAAACCCCAAGGAACAAAAGTTTAACAACCGAGGAGAGGGGAAAATTGCTTCTGAAGAACTCATACTCTCAATGAATTCAGGTTCTGTCTGTCACTAAGTCCACCTGAGCTTGTAGGAGTGACTCAGCTGCTGGAAGAATGAACCTGTGTTTCCACTGGGGTAAGGTTCATGGGCATGGCCTTTAGCAAGACTGAGGAGTAATCACAGTGTTATGGTAGAAAGAACACTAGACTCAGAATCAGAGAGAGATATTTGAATCCTGGTGAGGCCCTTTTAATGTTAGAGGACCATCACTTACTATAACAGGTGTGGATTCGGATCATACAATCTCTGTGTGTGTGTGTGTGTGTGTTTCCTGGCTCTGCTACTGTGTAATCTTGACTAAGTCACTTGGCCGCTCTGGTCTTCACAGTCCATATTCTATAAAATGAATCCGTTGGTCCAGGTAAGCTTTTAGAATCATCACAGCTATAAAATTTTAAATTCTATGAAAGACAAATACATTCCCACTGTAGGATTTAGCTACCATCTGGACTGAAAGAGATTTTTCAGTATGGATGTGAAGTGGGGGGACCCTCTACCAACTGTATGGGGCAGCACAGACATTGAATTTCAGTCATAAAACATGGAGGCTCCTTTCTGTATTCAATGGGCAAAGAGCTGGGAGAAATGGATGATATAAAGGTTCATCTAGAAGGCATTAGTACATTTATTTCCACCCCATTTCTTTACAAATGAAGAAGAGGAGTCGTGCCAAGAGTCTTCAAGATTCATTCATGCAGACACTATTCTGGGTGGAGATACAGAAGCAAACAAAGCAGAGTTCCTGCTCTCTGGAGCTTAAATTTGAGCTGGAGAAGAGCCAAGTGTACAGTGTTGTGGATAGTGAGAAATCGGAGGGCAAAGTAGAAGGGCAAGGGGAGTGCAAGGGTTCCATTTCATCTAGGTTTTCTGGAAAGGCCTCTCAATATGAAGACGTTTGAACAGAACCCTCAGGAAGACACGTGGGGGAAGATTGTTTTACATATAGAGAACAGTGAGTGCAAAGACTTGGAGGCAACCCAAGAATAATGGGCAGAGCCTGGATTTGCTCATTCACGGACGCATTCATTCTCTCATTCAACAAATACTCAGTGCTGGCTCTGTGCTATGCACTGTTTCCATCCAGGAGTAGGCTCTTCAATTGGAATTCTAAAGCCCTTGTGTTCAACCACTCCCAGCACTGCCTCCCTGGTATAGTGTACTTTTGTTCAGCACCCACTCTTTGCTAGGCACCTTGTAGGTATCTTACTGAAATTAATCTTCAAAACAATTCCTTGAGATCGTTTTATAAAGAATAAAAATAGATATGCTAAGAAATGAAGGAAAATGAAGCCTAATGTCATTTATTTCCGTACTACTAAATGAGGTGGAAAGATTCAGTCCTTTGTCTTGTGAATAACTGCTAGAAGTTATCAGAACGACTCTACTGATACTGCTCAGCTAATTCACGTGAACGTTTATTGAGCTTCTACCTTTGCCCGGTGTGGTTTAGAGAGATGAATAAAGTATGAAGTCACACCAAGAACTGCAGCAGAGTTGATAAATCTTCTAAACGTCAGGGTGAACTAAGAATGAGCACGATGGCAGGGGGACCTGAACAAAGATCTGAGTCTTCCGGAGGAGGGCAGGAAAAGCTTTATAAATCAAGGAAGCCTTGGGCAGGAAATTGAAGCTATTGTGCCGAGGGGTCACGGACACCCACCTATAGCACTGCATGAAGCAGGTATTTAAAAGGCTTTATTGCAGGAAAACTTACAAGCAGAGAATTTGTAAAGCACACACAATCTCCTGCTTTCTCACTGACCCCCTGTTTATTTCAATGCTAGGCTGCATATGTGATGGCCAGTGTTCCATTTGAAAGGGGTTCTTGTAACAGTACATATTTGTAGGGTCAGAGGAACAGGGGACATGCCTGTGACTATGTAACAGTGGGTAAGAAAAGGATACAGTGAGAAAGGACGGAGTCTCCAAAGCCTAGCATCTGGTATCATCCAGATTTTTTTACGTTCACTCAGCCCTGCTGAGCCAGCTTTCTGTTAATCTATCTGAAGGGGAGGAAGTGAGCCTGCAGGCCCATCAAGGTCTGTCTGTTTTTGGATGGATGAGTAGGAGTGTAAAGGGGCTCAAGGACATTCCTGATAGAGGGAACAGTGTACATAACTCGGGGGAAACCAGAGATTATGGTGTGTTTAGAGAACTGCAGCTATATTGTCATGATTATATGTGAGGCTGGTGGGAGACGGGCCTCAGAAGGTGAGGGGCATCTGGAAGGGGAGATTCCAGAAAGGTTGCCCATAGGAGCATATCCAGATGGCTTTATATGTCACATTAAGGAATTTGATGTTTACCCTTTAGGCCAGCAGAACCAGTCATATAGCCAATGTGAGTGATGTGAGCGGTGGTGGACTGTGGTGATCCCCAGTCCAGGACATCTCTACTCCACAGGAAGTAGGTGGCATTCAGCTCCATGTGGTTGCTGAATGTAGAAATTTGTATGCAATGTTACCAGAGCTTTGGATTTTTCAAGCTGAGCCATAAAGTTAAATTTGTATACAAAATATTCCCATTTTAATCTTGGAAACAAATTCAAATTTACTTAACAAATAAGTGGGCCAATCATCTGGATTGGTCTCTGGTTTCTGATTCCTGTGTGGGAGTGAAAGGGGCCACAGGAAATCTTAATAGAGTTGCTGATCAGTTTTGCTTTTTAAAAAGATTATTCTGGAAACAATAAGCAGAATAAATTGAAGGAAGATAGGATAGAATCAAGAAGAGTAATTATGAGGCTTTTGAAATAAAAATTTAGGAGCTGAGGTAAAGCAAAGGTAGCAGGGATGAGGCAGAGGGACATTTAGAGGAATTGGCAAGATTTGGTGGGACCAATAGGTATAGGTACATAAGAAAAAGGAGTTTAGGATGACTTCCAGATTGCTGATTTGGATGGCTAAGTAAATGATTTTCCCATTCATTGAAATGAGGGGTTAACACTGGTTTACAAAGCAATTATCAGGAATACTTCCTGCATATATTGAGTTTGAGGTGTCTGTGGGACATCTAAATTGAAACCTCATGGCCAGTTTGGTGAATTCTGAAGCTTAGGAAAGAAATCAGATTGGGATTACATATCAGGGGGTCATCAGTGAATGGCTCATATGCATTCTTTCAACAGATATAAATATTTTCCTTCAATATGTCCAGCCTTGTGCTAGGTGCTGGGGTTAACAACACACTGGTCTCTGTGCTCATGATAGGTTCAGTACAGTGAAGCAAGCAGGTTGTATGTATGCTTTTACACCAAAAAGGCATGCAAATATAACAAATACAAATTATGTAAGCGCTATAGAGGAAATGTGGTTCATGTGAAGATCAAAGATGGTATGGGAAAGAAATAGAAGTCACATTGGTCACCCAAGCCTGTGGCTGGGAGGAAGTCAAGCTGAAAGGATAAATAGATGGTCCTTTGTTCAAAGGAACTCAATCCTTGGTGCTGGAGAAGAAGAGAGTGAAAACAATCTTGACATTGCCCTTGCATACTAGATTGGTAAAAGGAGAAGAACTTTAAACATTAGAGTGACACAGAGCTCAGTCTTGGGGTGTTTCTCTTCTCTATCTTTATTTACTTTGTGATCAGTTTCATAGCTTGAAATACCATGTATGTCTTATGAACCCTAAATTTGTATCTCTAGTTCAGACTTCCTCCTTGAATTTCAGACTCATGACAGTGCCCTACTGCCTCTCACCCAACCGCCATGCACACATGTATGCCTGATGGGCATCTCCTGTTGAACTTGACCAAAAGCAAGTTTCTGACATTCTGTGATCCTCTCTCACTTAACCCTACCTCGCCTGAGTCTTCCCCACCCCCGCAAATGACAGCTCCATTCTTCCAGTTGCTGTGGCCAAAAATCAGTTAGGTCTTGCCAGCTCCACCTAAAAAACACAACCAGAATCTAATTACTTATCACCTCACTGCTACCACCTTGATCAAGACCACTAACATTCTTCATCTGGAATATTGCAATGGCCTCTTAACTGGCCTTCTTACTTTAATCCATGAACTCCATTATATTTCAGTAGAGAAGCCAGAGTTATCCTGTTAAAATACAAGTCTTCTGTGCTATTCCTTATGTTCCACAAATAAGTGAAACCATATGATAATTGTCTTTCTCTGCTTGACTTATTTCGCTTAGCATAAGGAATAGCACGGAGTACATTGAGGGAAGGAAGGGAAAATTGAAGCCCGGGGGCGGGGGGCAGGAATCAGAGAGGGAGACAAACCATGAGAGACTATGGACTCTGGGAAACAACCTGAGGGTTTCAGAGGGGAGGGGGGTGGGGGGGATGGTGTTGCCCAGTGATGGGAAAGGAGGGCACATGTTGCAATGAGCACTGGGTGTTATACGTGAATAATGAATCATGGAATACTGCATCAAAAACTAGTGATGTACTGTATGGTGACTAACATAACAATAAAAAAAAAATACAAGTCTTGTCATGTCACTTCTTTGCTAAAACACCTCAATGGGTTCTCACCTCAGTTGGGGTAAAAGCCAAGCTCCTTCCAATGGCATACAAGGTCCTTTGTGATCCAGTTACTTCTCTAGTCAGTTTCTACTTCTCTCACCCATGATTATTTGGTACCAATCACCCTGGTCTTCTTGAAGTTCTTCTAATATACCCTGCAGATTCCTGTTTGGGGGTCTTTGAAAATTTGAAATTACCATTCCCCTTTCCTGGATTGATACTCCCTCAGAAATCCACATGGGTAAAAAAAAAAAAAAAAAGAAAGAAATCCACATGGTTTACTCCCTTACTTCCTTTAGGTTTTTAATCAATATCCAGTATCAACTTTTCTGGCTAGTTTCTCTAAAATTATAACCCAAACTCCTTTAACTCTGTATCTCACCTTCCCTGCTTTATTTTTCTTTTTCCTAGCAGTTGTTTTCCAGTATTCTAAATATTTTATTTATTTTTCCTTTGTCCCCCTTTATTATGTAAATTCCATGAGATTAAGGATCGACTGTTTCATTTACTGTTGTATCCACAGAGCCCGTAAAAGTGCCTGGCACATAATAGAACTTCAATAATGATCTTCCAAAGGAATGAACATAGAGGTAGGGAGCCAGCATGAGAAACCATTTCAAGGAAAATTCGTTTTCAAGGAAAGAGTGGCTGATAATCTCAAGTGAACAGAAATATCAACTAAGGACTGAAATGTAGATTTTAGGGTTTGTCCAGTAGAAATCTTAATGAGAGTGGAGAAGGTGAAGGTTATTCGAGCCTGTGAATCAAGCTGGGCAGTTAGGGCAAGAGATGGAAGTTGTTGACTAGAACAAGACAAGAGAGACTTGAGGTCTTAATGTTTTCTGAATGTGTGAGATGTGGTTTCTCAGTCCTGAGCATGCTGATTTTTTTTTTTAAGATTTTATTTATTTATTTGAGAGAATGAGAGAGGGCCTGAGCATGGGTCGGGGGAGGGGCAGAGGGACAAGCAGACTCCCTGCTGAGCAGGGAGTCTTATGAGGGCTCAATCCCAGGACCCTGAGATCAGGACCTGAGCCTAAGTCAGATGCTTAAACTTAACTGAGCCACCCAGGTGCTCTGAGTGTGCTGGTTTTTATCATTGCCCAAATTCTCCAACATTTTACCTGTGGTAAGATGAGGTAGGGTGGAACCCCTGAGTGCTTTCAGGGCCCATCTCGCTCCTATTTCATGTTGAGTCAGAAATACATTCATGTGTCCCACGCATTTTGAAGCTTGTGTTCATTTTAGTATTTTAGTCTTTGAGTGTCCTTCAATTTTGTCAGCATGTAAGTATCATCTTCTCAATAACATTTAGCTCCTCAAGTTCCTTCTCATGTTCCTTTGGTGTTTCTCTTGGTCAGGGCTCCAGTGAATTGCCCCTAGACATCTTTGTTAAACTGAAGGACTTGACTTGGATTGATTAAAAACCTAAATTTTTAAAAAATATAAAATCCATTACCTTTTGACAGTTGCTTTTCAATATCCTGTGCCAAAATATACTGCCCCGCCTCCATATTGGTCATTAAAAGTCATTTTCTAAACCTTGAAGTATCAAGATGCATACTAACATATGATCAGACTGATTTCATGGTCTATAATATTTTCACTACAGAGCTTAATTGGCTTTTATCTTTTTTGTCTATTCTTTTATTTTTTCATGTTTCTAATACCCCATCTGTGTGTGCTGTGCTGTAGTTTCATAATATGCTCTGGATACTAGAAATCCATTACATCCCTCAAATGAAATTAAAAAAGCTGTTCTCCAAGGAGTAGAGGGAACCCCAAGTAGGAAGTCAATCTCTGACTAAAAATCAGCATGTATTTTTTTTTCCAAAGAAAGAAAGAAGAAAATAAAGATAGAAAACTAGACCTCAGAATTACAGTTTCGTGATGCTTCATGAAATGAAAGCCACATGGGAGAAGAAAAGCTGTCAATAATCCCATGGAGCACATGGATTTCGTTCTTTCAAGTGAAGAAAAGAACCTGCATCTTTATTCCCAAAATATCTTGAAGTTGAAGTAAGCAAGGTTTATTTTCATCATCATCATTTTTCACTTCAGACTGATATTTCTAACAATCACTAGAAATCACCAGGAAACTCTTAAAGAAATTAGCACTAAACATAAAAACTGTGTCATCTACTCCATAGAAAACACAGATATATTTAAGAAGTACATTTACCTTTGGTTTGCTCATTTATTTCCTCAATTTATTTACATTTTCTTTTCTCCTTTTGACTGACTTGAGAATTCTTAAATAATGAAAAGCAATAAATTGTTCGCCCCTGCCTATTCTCTAAACATATACCTTAGAGGCAAACTCTTGGATAATTTCTGTTTTTATATTTTGGTGACTACCTCAACAAACCAGAAAATATGATTACATCTCTATTTTTCCTTTATCAATAGATATTTATCAATTTAGATGTAAGTGTAAATTGATAACAATGATTGGGTCTCCACTGTGAAAGTTGAGGCTTTGGCTCATTTGTTCTGGTTTACCTTTTCCTCCTGCCTGTGTCCGATGGTTGTATTTCTCTCAGTTCCTTAATTCCTTAACTTTGTAACTTTATTTTTTTAAAAGATTTTATTTATTTGAGAGAGAGTGAGCGAACGAGAGAGTACACAAGCAGGGGGAGCGGCAGAGGAAGAGGGAGAAGTGGGCTCCCTGCTCGATCCCAGGCCCTGGGATCATGACCTGAGCCAAAGGCAGCCGCTTAACTGACTGAGCCACCCAGGGGCCCAACTTTGTAACTTTATTTATTTATTTATTTGTTTATCATTTATTTATTTATTTGACAGAGAGACACACCGAGAGAGGGAACACAAGCAGGGGGAGTGGGAGAGGGAGAAGCAGGCTTCCTGCAGAGCAGGGAGCCCGATGTGGGTCTCGATCCCGGGACCCTGGGACCATGACCTGAGCCGAAGGCAGACGCTCAACGACTGAGCCACCCAGGCGCTCCCAACTTTGTAACTTTAAATAGTAACTTGAATTCACTGTTTCCTGTTCTAT
The DNA here is from genome assembly GCF_037043125.1 of Eumetopias jubatus. Taxonomy (NCBI): domain Eukaryota; kingdom Metazoa; phylum Chordata; class Mammalia; order Carnivora; family Otariidae; genus Eumetopias; species Eumetopias jubatus. The sequence goes on along the minus strand of NW_028274814.1, from coordinate 69,239,346 downwards.
TTGCCTTTCGTAGGGTGTCTTGATGTCCCACTAGGTAAGATGAAAACATCAGCATCCTCCTCCTTTGGTTTGATCTTCTTTCCTCCTCGATGGTCTACTTTGTGTCAAGTAGGATTTTGTTTTTATATTGTCGAGGTTATTAAAATGTACTTTCTGCTCAGAAACCACACCCAAGTCTTCCATGTTTTGTCCTTATGTTAAATCTAATGCTGAACAATGATGCAGAAAATATTTATAACAACATAAATAAAATTCAATTCGTGACTAGAGGTTGCTAAGAATTACATTTCTTCTCTTTTGTGACAAAGATGTGGTCCCAAATATTTAAAACAATGCATTTTAATTTTGTTTTGTATTTGGACCTTGACATTTTTGTAGTGTGTCCCCCCCCCCATTTTTTGTGATGTTTCTAAATGTTCTTTTTCCCTTGCATTTCCCTTTGTCTTATGCTTAATAGTATCCAGCCTCTCAGTTATAGTTTATGGCAACTCTGTTTCTGAGTCCTCCCTCTGACAGCCCTCTCACTCCTTCCCCCAAATAGACTGGCAGCTCTTTAGGTGTCTTGTCATCTTGGGACTTTCCCCCTCTAGCCTTCCTATTTGTTTCCAGTTTTCTTGCATCCTGTATCTTTTCATTTATTGCTTTCCTATATTTGTTGGCTAGAGTAAATCCTCAAGTAAGTTTTTAAGAAAAGGTGGATAGAAAGTAAATTTTCTTAGTCTGTTCTAACCATGGCTATCAAGTGCCATGACACTTGATTATTGAATGAATGTGGTATAGAAGTTTTAGTCAAAAATATTTTTTTCTCAGTATTTTGAAAGTATCGTCTTCTTATTTTATTGCTGACAAGAAATATAATGTCTGTTTAGTTTCTGTCACTGGAGACAACCTGTATTTTCTTTGAATGTTCACTTTATTCTTGATACTCTGAAATGTCTTTAAAATGTGTTTATACCCTTCCATTTCTAATCAGAGTCTATTTTAGAGTAAAAGTGTCTTGTCTTTAGCTCTGGAATATTCCTGTTCTTTTATCTATTTATTTATTTTTTTTAAGATCTTATTTATTTATTTGACAGACAGAGACACAGCGAGAGAGGGAACACAAACAGAGGGAGCGGGAGAGGGAGAAGCAGGCTTCCCGCCGAGTAGGGAGCCCGATGTGAGGCTCGATCCCAGGACCCTCGGATCATGACCTGAGCCGAAGGCAGACGCTTAATGACTGAGCCACCCAGGCGCCCCTGTTCTTTCTTTTTTTTAAAGATCTATTTATTTATTTGAGAGAGAGAGAGAGAGTGCATGAGCAGGGGTAGGGAGAGGATCTCAAGCAGACCCCCTGCTGAATGCAGAGCCTGTTGCGGGGCTCAATCCCACAACCTTGAGATCATGACGTGAGTCGAAATCCAGAGCCCGGCATTTAACCAACTGAGTCACCCAGGTGCCCATATTCCTGTTATTTCTTTGAAAAATCTCTCCCCTTCTTTTTGCTGTTTTTTTTTCTGGGACTTCCCTTAGTCAGTGTTTGGAACTCCTTGCCAAATCCTATATCTGCTTTCTTCATATTACCTGTCACTTTGTCTTGTTGCTACGTGTCTTGGAAAATTTCTTGGACTGTATTAGCCAGTCTTTGTTTTTAATTTTTTACTTATTACTTTGTGCAGCTATAGTGTCCAGGAATCATAATCAGATGGATGTCAAGGAGGATACTAAAATTAGAGACCGGGGCGCCTGGGTGGCTCAGCCGATAAGCATCTGCCTTCAGCTCAGGTCATGATCCCGGGACCCTGGGATCAAGCCCACCATCGGGCTCCCTGCTCAGCGGGAAGTCTGCTTCTCCCTCTCCCACTCCTCCTGCTTGTGTTCCCTCTCTCGCTATCTTTCTCTCTGTCAAATAAATAAATAAAATCTTTAAAAAAATAAAATCAGAGACCACATTCTCATCCCTCTCCCTTCACAAACTGTACTGTTTAGGGACATTCCTTCTTGTACTTAGACTATGAAATATTAGGTTTCCTGGTTCTATGGGAGGGAGAACTTTTGTAGGTAGTGGGGGTGGAATTTAAATTTATCTATTAATAAATGTAACATCTCTCTAGAAGCATTCATACCGTATACCATGTCTTCTCCCCATTGGAAAAATGCCTTTCCTAAAGCCCAACAAACAAAATGAGCATCATTTATCCATTTGTTTTTTTAAGCATATGTTTTTCTGATTATGGCTTGTATTTGGTAGGTATTAAACTTTCTTTTAAAGACATTAAAATAAATATATCCTTCTCTGCTAATTTCATAATTACTATAATTTCTGGATATATTTCTGTTGATTGATCCCCCATTTATGGGCCATATTCTCTTACCTTATAATCATTTTCAAATTGAATGGTAGACATTGTAGGTTTTAAAGTATTGATTGCTATATTTTCTTATATTCTATTAAATATAGTGTTGGGTTTTTTTATGTTTGTGTTTTCTCCCCCCAGGGAGCAATTTAAGTTAATTAGAATCAGTTATATCCTCTCAAGACTTTAAAGCCTTGTTAAGGTAAGTCCAGGGAAGTCTTTAGTCTAGGGCCAATTTAGCACCATTACTAAAGCTATATAGTTTTTAGGATAATACCAGTGTCTGGTCCTGTACAGGCTCCTAGAAATGTTCTGCCTACTCCTTTTTAGTGATTCTTTCCTTGGCTTCAGGTAGTTTCTTCTTATTCATACACAGGTCAGAAGAAGGGGGAGGCCCTCTGCAGGTCTCTAGGTCTTCTTCCCTGAGTTTCCCTCCTCTCTCTTTCATTGTCCATAAATTCTGCCCTGAGCTCTCTGAGCTCTGATCTCTGTTTCTTCAATTCAGCAGGATTTATTGGGCTCTGCTTGAGTTTCTTCCTTTTGTTCCGTGGCTTGTAAACTGACTCCAGGAGTCAGTTGATGTAGTTGTAGGGCTTACCTTCTCATATATTCTCTGTTTCCTGATTGTTTTAGGTGGGAGCGTATGTTTGATCTCTGTCCTTTCACCATGGCCAGAGCAGAGGATTTTTATTCCCCCTTCTTAAAGTTAATGTGGACAATAGAGATTGTGTTTTGCCCCCAATTTTTATTTCAAGCCACACCTGCTAACTACCCAGTTAGAAATTGATGCTGCTCTTTACCTAAACTTCCAGAAAGTCCTTGCTACTTTGACACAGTTGATGGATAGAGCAGTTGTCTCCAAGCAAACTGTTACCCTGAACCAGAAACATGCAAAGCTGCCTGGAAAAACTGCTGTGTGATAATCACATGTTCCATTTGTGTTTTTCTGTCAGTTCAAAGATAAGGTGGTGGATACCAGTAGATTTTCTTCACAGAAGTGTACTGATTAGCATCCTTATCTAGGAGCCTGTCAAGAAACATGCGCAGTTAGAGAGTGGGTTGTAAATGCTGGCCAGTGGGTCTCAGGGCTTCTTCCCAGCAGATGGCTGAGATGACTGCCTCAAAGGGCCAGCCCTGCAATTTTCTAAATGAATTGTTTTCAGAATTTGTATAAAGAATTTTTTCCTTGTAACATTTTTGATGTCAGCCTGTGTTGTATTCATATAATTTTGTTTTACTTTGTATTTTTATTTCTGTTGTGGTCACTCAAAAAGAAAAAAAAGTGTTTTTTTTCTCCACTCTTTCATTTTTATATCTTAATCACTTGATCAAAATTCAACAGTTGACCAGAAGGCCCATCAGTTGTAAGGTCCCCTGCCTGATATACAGATATACTTATCATTTTGTACAATGAGGTGTTTCTTTTCTTTTTTTTAAAAGATTTTATTTATTCATTTGAGACACAGAGATACAGAGATAGAGAGAGAGAGAGGGAGCATGAGCAGGGAGAGAGGCTGAGGGAGGGGGAGAATCAGGCTCCCCACCGAGCAAGGAGCCCAGTGTAGGGCTTGATCCTAGGACCCTGGGATCATGACCTGAGCCGAAGGCAGTCGCTTAACTGACTGAGCCACCCAGGCACCCCAATGAGGTGTTTCATTGCAAACCAGAAATAAATACAAATTCTCCTGGAAAAAAGTCTAGATTCTGAAAATATACAGGTACATAAAATTAATATAAACAATAAGTGCTATTTGATTTATGACTCTGGTGTTCATTTAAGGAATCTTAGTTCATTTAAGGAATCTTCAAAAGAACAAATATTTTTCCTATGTGATATATAGACATATGATTGACATTCGATTCATTCTGGGGGCTCTGATTCACCTCCAGGGGCCTGGCAAAAGCTCTAAACAGTATCCCTACCTGCCACTGGCTCTTTAAGCACCATTGCCTCTGCTGGATCATGTGGCCCAAGTAGCAGGGCATCTTGCATGCTAACCTGGACCTGTTGCAGAGCCTCTTCTTGTTCAGGCCCCATTCAAAACTAACATCTTTTCAGGTTGCTCGGTAACCATATCTTGTTTGGAAATAACCAATCTCTAATTGCAATGTAAAAAAATAGTTCAAGGACAGATTCTGATCTGAAAATGTGTGTAATCAATGGTCTTGGTAATTTTCATAAATACAATGCTTATTAATGGCAAGCTTTAATTGTCATAGTACTCATTGACTAAATACCTCTTAATCTCTTGTTCTAAAGTTAAATACAATTCTCATTTCACTGAACAGCAGGTTGAGAGTCTTGTCATATCAATGAACTCATAATATACCTTTCTGATTTGTTTTAGATTTGTATACTAATGATCAGTGGTTTGAAATTCCATTTAAAATTTCCTTCAATTGCAGCCGCTGACCCCAAATAAGAGGTGTTTTTTTTCTTATTCTTTTTGAATGAAAAATAATTGGCATACAATATTGTATTAGTTCCAGGTGTACAACATAGTGATTTAATATTTATATACATTCTGTCAGGGTACAAAGTTGTTACAATATTATTGATGATATTCTGTATGCTATACATTACATCCTTGTGTCTTATTTATTTTATAATTGGAAGATTGCACCTCTTAATTCTCTTCACCTATTTCATACATCCTGCCACCCCTCCCCTCTGGAAGCCATCAATATCTTCTCTGTATCTGTGGGTCTGTTTCTGTTTTGTTTTGTTTGTTTTGTTTTTTATGTTTCACACGTAAGTGAAGTCATACAGTATTTATCTTTCTCTGTGTGACTTATTTTATTTATTATAATACCCTCTAGGTTCACCCATGTTGTCACAAATGGCAAGATTTCATTCTTTTTTATGGCTGAGTAATATTCCAGTGTGTGTGTGTGTGTGTGTGTGTGTGTGTGTGTGTGTGTGTGTATTTCAGGTCTTATATTTAAGTCTAAAATCCATTTTGAGTTTATTTTTGTACACGGTGTAAGAAAGTGGTCCAGTTACTTTCTTTTGCATGTAGTTGTCCAATTTTCCCAATACCATTTGTTGAAGAGACTTTTTCTCTTCATATATTCTTGCCTTCTTTGTCATAGATTAATTGACCATATAAATGTGGGTTTATTTCTGGACTTTCTATTCTGTTCCGTTGATCTATGTGTTTTTGTGCCAGACAATGAGTTTTTAAATGGCTTATTTCATCAACTGAGAATTGGAAGTAAGAACTGAAGAATAATGTTGTGCATTTAAATTATTATTTCTTTCTTTAAAATATCTACATTATTATGTTCTTGATTTGGCCATTGGCTGTATCATATGTCTGGAGAAACATATTGTCAGAATAACAGAGCCATTAAAATATGCATTTTATTTTTCAATTAGGTTAAATTAGTAGAACATCTTAAATTAGCTCTATATATGCAGATGGTTTCGGTAGTGGCAATTTTTCTTTCTGAAATCTTAGTTAAAATGAGTGTGTTAATATTTTCATTGATATTTGAGAAACTTAAGTGGATATTTTACCCCATATTACTAAATATCCTAACACCCAAAACTTATCAGAATAATAATATCTTTAATATAAAAATGGCTAGGGCGCCTGGGTGGCTCAGTTGGTTAAGCGACTGCCTTCGGCTCAGGTCATGATCCTGGAGTCCCGGGATCGAGTCCCACATTGGGCTCCCTGCTCAGCGCGGAGTCTGCTTCTCCCTCTGACCCTCTTCCCTCTCGTGCTCTCTATCTCTCATTCTCTCTCTCTCAAATAAATAAATAAAATCTTTAAAAAATATATATAAAAATGGCTAGATTAAGATTGTTCTATAGTGCCTTTTATAATATATTATCCATTCATTTGTTCATTCTTTTTTATTCATCTATGCCTCATTTATTGCCTGCTTACTTTGTTATTAACTCTGGGCTAATGAAAATCTGTTATTTAAGAGAACTGACATCATTTCCCAAATTCTAGTTGCTCCCAGGCTGGTCAAATAAGATACAAGATATCTAGTTAATTTGAATTTAATCTTTTCACCCACAAAGAAGCTAACAGAATGTCTTGTATATTAGATATTTAATAAACATGTAGCTATATCAGATATTTGTTTAAGAGATGCTAAAGAACAACAGACATATACTTGAGATGCCAGAGTTGGGAACTCCACTTTAAGTTTAAAAAGCAACAATTATAGGACATGAGTATTGGCACACTTTCTCTTCCCTCATTCCCCCTGGATTGAGAGAGAAAGGTTGGCAAATTCTTTAATTCAGGCCATTTGCTCTATTGAAATATCTGAGGGGAGAGAAAATTTGGAAATTTATTCTTCCTTGGGCTTAACAGAAACTGAAGAACAAATAATGTGTGTGTGTGGGGGGAACGTCAGGAGAAAACCTGAATTGCATGGCATCTACAACATAGTAAGTGCCACCACACTGTTTTTTTCAATTGAATTTCCACCTCCTTAATTCTTTCAAATTCCACAGGACCAATTATTCCTGTAGATGAGGTCAGTACAGAAGCAAAAACCCCCACCTGCTGTCCCCAGTGATGCAGATTTTCTTCTGTAATAGCCACCTTCTTACCTTGCTGGGTTGGAGGGCAGACTTATACTCCATACTCTGAAACTCACAGAAGGACATGTTTGCATCATCAGCTTTATGAACCTTGCTTTCCCCACTGCTAAACGTAGAAAATGACTCTTTATAGAGAAAAGATTAATATCATTCCCAACAGGAATTACAAATTGTTGACTTAGATTTTCCTTGATATTTTTGTCCTTTGGTCTCCATGGCAGCCAGCACTTTCATGTAAAACCTATAGTTAACAACAACAAAAAAAACCCTTCATTTATAGCAAAAACATTTTTTATTGGGAAAACTAAAATTTTTCAAGAGTAATTCAATATTTCAATTGAAGTGTGGGTTTATAATAGAGCTATAAAACTATTCTGCCACAATGCAGCTATAAATTATAAGCTATACATTATTATTTTATTTTTTTGCTTTTATTTTTAAGTTTTTAATTAACAGATAATGTATTATTTGTTTCAGGGCTACAGGTCTGTGATTCATCAGTGCTCACCATAGTACATACCCTCCCCAATGTCCATCACCCAGCCACCCCATCCCTCCCTGCTCCCAACTCCAGCAACCCTCAGTTTGTTTCCTGAGATTAAGAGTCTCTTATGGTTTGTCTCCCTCTCTGGTTTCATCTTGTTTGGTTTTTCCCTCCCTTCCCCTATGATCCTCTGTCTTGTTTCTCAAAATCCTCATATCAGTGAGATCATATGAAACATGTCTTTCTCTGATTGACTTATTTCGCTCAGCATAATACCCTCTAGTTCCATCCACGTTGTTGTAAATGGCAAGATTTCATTTTTTGATGGCTGCATAATATTCCATTGTATATATACATACCACATCTTCTTTATCCATTCATCTGTTGATGGACATCTAGGCTCTTTCCAAAGGTTGGCTATTGTGGACATTGCTGCTATAAACATTGGGGTGTTCGTATCCCTTTGGATCCCTACATTTTCATCTTTGGGGGAGATACCTGGTAGTGCAATTGCTGGGTCGTACGGTAGCTCTATTTTCAACTTTTTGAGGAACTGCATACTGTTTTCAAGAGTGGCTATAGCAGCTTGCATTCCCACCAACAGTGTAGGAGGGTTCCCCTTTCTCCACATCCCTGCCAACATCTGTCGTTTCCTGTCTTGTTCATTTTAGCCATTCTGACTGGTGTGAGGTGGTATCTCATCGAGGTTTTCATTTGGATTTCCCTGATGCCGAGCGATGTTGAGCACTTTTTCATGTGTCTGTTGGCCTTTTGGATGTCTTCTTTGGAAAAATATCTATTCATGTCTTCTGCCCATTTCTTGATTGGATTATTTGTTCTTTGGGTGTTGAGTTTGCTAAGTTTTTTATAGATTTTGGATACTAGCCCTTCTTCTGATATGTCATTTGCAAATATTTTCTCCCATTCTGTTGGTTGCCTTTTGGTTTTGTGGACTGTTTCCTTTGCTGTGCAAAAGCTTTTTATCTTGATGAAGTCCCAGTAGTTCATCTTTGCCCTTGCTTCCCTTGCCTTTGGCGATGTTTCTAGGAAGAAGTTGCTGTGGCGGAGGTCGAAGAGGTTGCTGCCTGTGTTCTCCTTTAGGATTTTGATGGATTCCTGTCTCACATTTAGGTCTTTCATCCATTTTGAGTCGATTTTTGTGTGTGGTGTAAGGAAATGGTCCAGTTTCATTCTTCTGCATGTGGCTGTCCAATTTTTCCAACACCATTTGTTGAAGAGACTGTCTTCTTTCCATTGGGCATTCATTCCTGCTTTGTCGAAGATAAATTGACCATAGAGTTGAGGGTCCACTTCTGGGCTCTCTATTCTGTTCCATTGATCTATGTGTCTGTTTTTGTGCCAGTACCATACTGTCTTGATGATGACAGCTTTGTAATAGAGCTAGAAGTCCCGAAATGTGATGTCACCAGCTTTGCTTTTCTTTCTCAACATTCCTCTGGCTATTCGGGGTCTTTTCTGGTTCCATACAAATTTTAGAGTTATTTGTTCCATTTCTTTGAAAAAAGTTAATGGTATTTTGATAGGGATTGCATTAAATATGTAGATTGCTCTAGGTAGCATTGACATCTTCATAATATTTGTTTTTCCAATCCATGAGCATGGAATGTTTTTCCATTTCTTTGTGTCTTCCTCAATTTCTTTCATGACTATTCTATAGTTTTTTGAGTACAGTTGCTTTGCCTCTTTGGTTAGATTTATTCCTAGGTATCTTATGGTTTTGGGTGCAGTTGTAAATGGGATTGACGCTTTAATTTCTCTTGCTTCTGCCTCGTTGTTGTTGTATAGGAATGTAACTGATTTCTGTACATTGATTTTATATCCTGCCACTTGACTGAATTCCTGTATGAGTTCTAGCAGTTTTGGGGTGGAGTCTTTTGGGTTTTCCACATAAAGTATCATATCATCTTTGAAGAGTGAGAGTTTGACTTCTTCTTTGCCAATTCAGATGCCTTTTACTTCTTTTTGTTGTCTGATTGCTGTGGCTAGGACTTCTAGTACTATGTTGAACAACAGTGGTGATAGTGAACATCCTTGCCGTGTTCCTGACCTTAGGAGGAAAGTTTTCAGTTTTTCCCCATTGAGAATGATATTTTCTGTGTGTTTTTCATAGATGGCTTTTATGATATTGAGGTATGTACCCTCTATCCCTACACTCTGAAGAGTTTTAATCAAGAAAGAATGCTGTACTTTGTCAAATGCTTTTTCTGCATCTATTGAGAGGAACATATGGTTCTTGTTCTTTCTTTTATTAATGTATTGTATCACATTGATTGATTTGCAGATGTTGTTCCAACCTGCAGCCTAGGAATAAATCCCACTTGGTTGTGGTGAATATTCCTTTTAATGTACTGTTGGATCCTATTGGCTAGTATTTTGGTGAGAATTTTTGCATCCATGTTCATCAAGGATATTGGTCTGTAATTTCCTTTTTTGATGGGGTCTTTGTCTGGTTTTGGGATCAAGGTAATGGTGGCCTCATAAAATGAGTTTGGAAGTTGTCCTTCCATTTCTATTCTTTGAAAGAGCTTCAGAAGAATAAGTATTAATTCTTCTTGAAATGTTTGGTAGAATTCCCCTGGGAAGCCATCTGTCCCTGGGCTTTTGTTGGGAGATTTTTTTTTATTACTGCTTCAATTTCCTTAGTGGTTATGGGTCTGTTCAGGTTTTCTGTTTCTTCCTGGTTCAGTTTTGGTAGTTTATACATCGTTAGGAATGCATCCATTTCTTCCAGATTATCTAATTTGCTGGCATATAGTAGCTCACAATATGTTCTTATAATTGTTTTTATTTCTTTGGTGTTGGTTGTGATCTCTCCTCTTTCATTCATGCTTTTATTTATTTGGGTCCTTTCTTTCTCTTTTTGTTAAGTCTGGCCAGTGGTTTATCAATCTTGTTAATTCTTTCAAAGAACCAGCTCCTAGTTTCGCTGATCTGTTCTACTGTACTTTTGGTTTCTATTTCATTGATTTCTGCTCTGATCTTTATTATTTCTCTTCTCCTGCTGGGTTTAGGCTTTCTTTGCTGTTCTTTCTCCAGCTCCTTTAGGTGTAGGGTTAGGTTGTGTATTTGAGACCTTTCTTGTTTCTTGAGAAAGGCTTGTATTGCTCTATACTTTCCTCTTAGGACCACCTTTGTTGCATCCCAAAGATTTTGAATAGTTGTGTTTTCATTTTCATTTGTTTCCATTAATTTTTTTAACTCTTCTTTAATTTCCTGGTTGACCCATTCATTCTTCAGTAGGATGCTCTTTAGCCTCCATGTTTTTGAGTTCTTTCTGACTTTCCTCTTGTGATTGAGTTCTAGTTTCAAAGCATTGTGGTCTGAAAATATGCAGGGAATGATCCCAATCTTTTGGTACCAGTTGAGACATGATTTGTGATCCAGGATGTGATCTATTCTGGAGAATGTTCCATGGGCACTAGAGAAGAATGTGTATTCTGTTGCTTTGGGATGGAATGTTCTAAATATATCTGTGCAGTCAATCTGGTGTAGTGTGCCTTTTAAAACCTTTATTTCCTTGTTGATCTTTTGCTTAGATGAATTGTCCATTTCAGTGAGGGAGGTGTTAAAGTCCCCTACTATTATTGTATTATTGTCAATGTGTTTCTTTGATTTTGTTATTAATTGGCTTATATAATTGACTGCTCCCATGTTAGGGGAATAAATGTTTAAAATTGTTAGATATTCTTGTTGGATAGACCCTTTAAGTATGATGTAGTGTCCTTCCTCATCTCTTATTATAGTCTTTTATTTAAAATCTAAATTGTCTGATAAAAGGATTGCCACCCCAGCTTTCTTTTGGTGTCCATTAGCATAGTAAATGGTTTTCCACCCCCTCACTTTCAGTCTGGAGGTGTCTTTGGGTCTAAAATGAGTCTCTTGCAGACAGCATATCGATGGGTCTTCTTTTTTTTTTTTTTTATCCAGTCTGATAGCCTGTGTCTTTTGATTGGGGCATTTAGCCCATTTACATTCAGGGTAACTATTGAAAGTTATGAATTTAGTGCCATTGTATTGCCTGTAAGGTGACTGTTACTGTATGTTGTCTATGTTACTTTTAGGCTCTTTCTTTGCTTAGAGGACCCCTTTCAATATTTCTGTAGGGTTGGTTTGATGTTCGCAAATTTCTTTAGTTTTTGTTTGTCCTGGAAGCTTTTTATCTCTCCTTCTATTTTCAATGACAGCCTAGCTGGGTATAGTATTCTTGGCTGCATATTTTTCTCATTTAGTGCTCTAAATATATCATGCCAGTCCGTTCTGGCCTGTGAGGTCTCTGTGGATAGGTCTGTTGCCAATCTAATGTTTCTACCGTTGTAGGTTACAGATCTCTTCTCGCGAGCTGCTTTCAGGATTTTCTCTTTGTCCCTGAGACTTGTGAGTTTTACTATTAGATGTCAGGTTGTTGACCTATATTTATTGATTTTGAGGGGGGTTCTCTGTGCCTCCTGGATTTTGATGCCTGTTTCCTTCCCCAAATTAGGGAAGTTCTCCACTATAATTTGCTCCAATATACCTTCTGCCCCTCTTTCTCTTTCGTCTTCTTCTGGGATCCCAATTATTCGAATGTTTCTCTTTATGGTATCGCTTATCTCTTGAATTCTGCCCTCGTGATCCAGTAGTTGTTTAAGGTCTCTTTTTCTTAGCTTCTTTATTCTCCATCATTTGGTCTTCTATATTACTAATTTTCTTTTCTGCCTCATTTATCCTAGCAGTTAGAGCCTCCATTTTTTATTGCACCTCACTAATAGCCTTTTTTGATTTCGACTTGGTTAGATTTTAGTTCTTTTATTTCTCCAGAAAGAAATTCTCTAGTATCTTCTCTGCCTTTCTTAAGCCCAGCTAGTATCTTTATAATTGTCATTCTGAACTCTAGTTCTGATATCTTACTAATGTCCATATTGATTAGGTCCCTGGCAGTTGGTACTGCCTCCTGTTCTTTTTTTTGAGGTGAGTGTTTCCATCTTGTCATTTTGTCCAGAGGAGAATAGATGAATGAAAGAACAAAATGCTAAAAAAATGCTAAACGGGTAACAACGACCCCAGAAAAATTTACACTAAACAAATCAGAAGAGACTTGAAACTGGGGGAAAAAGAAAGGGAGGTGGAAAGAATATGATAAGGCTGGTGAATAGAACAGAGCCACACACTAGATTTTGGGATATTTTGGCCTGTTAGGAGAAATTGCCTCCCAAAATTTTAAAGAAAGAAACACAAACACACACACACACACACACACACACACACATATACACACACACACACACAAATAAGGGTAAATACAATGAAGGGATGGAATATGTAAAGATGAAAATTAAAAATTTTAGAAAAGGAATTGATAAGATAAATTGGTTGAAAAAAGAATGAAAAAAATTAAAAAAAAAGAGAATGTGATCAGGTGGGAGATTGGACAGCGTCATACACTAGATTTGGGGTACATTTGGTGTGTTAGAAGAAACTGTATCCCAAAATTTTGAAGAAAGAAAGATATATATATATAACATATATATATATTTATATATATACACAAAAATATAAGGTTAAATACAATAAGGATGTAGAATATGACTGTAAAAATGAAAAATTAAAAAAGATTTTAAAAAGGAATTGATAAGATGTAGTTTGGGAAAGGAAAGAGAAAAATTCAACTAAAAAATAGAAAAAGAAAAAAATAAAGAAAATTTTAAAAATTAACTTTGACAGACTAAAGAACGAGGGGGGAAAAAGCCATGAATTCTATGTGCTGTATTCCCCTGGCGTTCTGCCATTCTTATTGATCGGTAAACTTGGTCTTGGCTGGCTGTTCTTGCTGATCTTCTGGAGGAGGGTCCTCTTGCCATGTTTCTCAAATGTCTTTGCCGGAGGCGGAATGGCCCATCCTTGCCAGGTCCGGGCTAAATAATCTGCTCGGATTTGCTCTCAGGAGCTTTTGTTCCCTGCAAGCTTTCCATACAGCTTTTGAGGATGAGAGTGAAAATGGCTGCCTCCCAATCTCCACCCCAAGGAGCCGAGAACCCCGGGGCCCCACTCCTCAGTGTGCCCCCAGAGAAAAGCAATCACTCCCGTCTCCCCTGGTCTCTGGCCGCACTCTGTGTTCACCCGGCCTGTGACCGAGCGTTTCCATCTCTGGCTCACGACCTGGTGTGGAGTCTCCAAACCCAGCAGATCCATGCGGTGCACTCCCGCACCACTCCTCCTGGGGGAGGAAGGGGAGTCTTCCCGGATCTGCCACTTGTTGGGTCCCCGCTGGAGGAGCAGTGGCCCGACTGTGTCGCCAATCACGGTTTATGGCAACCCCGAGCTGAGAGCCCACTCCTTGGCTCCGTCTTTGCAGCTGGCTTCCCTGCTCCAATACCTCGGAGCTCTGCCGCACTCAGGCACCCCCAGTGTCTCTGTGAGCCCGAGGGTCTTGAGACCACGCTGTCCCGCGAGGGTTCCACCTCTCATTTAGCCACCGGAGCGAGGTCCCTCAGCGGAGCAGACTTCTAAAAGTTCTGATTTTGTGCTCTGCTTTGTCACTTGCCAGAAGCGGCTGACGGAGGCCCCCTCCCCCGCCGTCTATCTTCCCGATTATCCCCTCGGATTCACTTCTCCGCATGTCCTACCTTCCAGAAAGTGGTTGCTTTTCTCTTCATGGAGTTGCTGCTATTTTTTTCTTTGATCTTCTGTTGAGCTTGTAGGTGTTCTGAATGATTTGATAATTATCTAGCTGAATTCCTGGGACCAGATGAAATTTAGATCTCCTACTCCTCCGTGGTCTTGGTACTCCCCAGCTATATAATATTGCTGATTAAATTTCTTTCTCCATCATTCTAAAGTTCAAGGTGATTCCCTTTAGAGAACAATCTAGAATTAGCGAATGAGATAAAAACACCCTTGCCTACCATTTGGTAACTTGATGTTTGAATTGGGTTTCTAGTACACAATGGAGATAGAAGCCTCTGTGTTGCTCGAATGTATGTGTTAGAGCCTTAGAATCATAGAGAATTATGGCTGGCGAGCTCCCCTTTAGAGGCCATCTCATTCAGCCACCTCGGGTTATAGACATAAACACCAGGCCCCAGAAGCACTAACAGACCTGGTCTAATTAGTGAACTGTTGAAACAAGTCTAGGATTGCAGCCGCCTAACTTCCAGTATTGAAAGAACTTCCATATGGCCTCAGCTGCCATATGACCTTTGAAGAACGTCCTAGTTGAGCACATGTATTTCAGCAGCCAGGTGCTGCCAACTTCTTTGGTAAATTGGTCTTGAGCCATGTTTGTATTGGGGTTGAGTGTCCATGTGCTGTCATGGTGTTCAAGAGCACATGCCAGAGATATTGTTGTTGATACCATCCCCTTCCAAATTGTAAGATTTGGAGGCTTTTTCCCACATATTTGCGATTACCCACTCACCACAATCATAGATGGAAGAACTGGGTTTCTGATATACTACAGATAGGTCTGTCCTCATGGAAGTAACCTCACCAACACTGGTTGCACCTTTATGTTTCCATCAAATGTGTAAAGAAAGATTAGATTCCGGAACACATACTGAGTGCTTGCTATGAAGAATAAGGTCAAAGCCTATATACGGTTCCTGCTCTCAAAAAGCTAACTCTAACATGGGATAGAATTAAGAAAACTTCAGGTAGAGGATGTAAAATATGCTTTGATAGCTCGAAGGAAGGAATAAAGGATTCACTGTGAAGAGAGGATCAAGAAAACCTTCAGAGTGGTGGAGGTACTGGAGCTGGGAGGCCCTGGAGTTTGAAAATGGCTACAAAGAGTTATGGAGCTCATTTCAGTTTGGGGAAATATTCCATTAAGCAGAAAGTTGCATTTTTTTTTTTTTTGAGAAAAGGGCAATAAGGCCAGTGTGGCAAGTTGGGGGAGGAATTATAAAGATAGTTTTATCACACACACACACACACACACACACACACACACAATACATACATTCCCTAGATCAGCTCACATATATGAGAGAGGCAGTGGTGTGGTTGAGCTTCTATTCTGGCTCATAAGAAGTGATTGTTCAGTTTTTGGGAGTTTTCTTAGCCAGTTGTGAAACATAGGCCTTATTAAAAAGTATGTTAACTTATAATTAAGCGATTTATAGTAGGAACAAAGGTAGTATATACTCAAGATGTATCAATTCTTAATGATTTTACTACATCTTGCAAGTATCCATACTTCTGAAGCTATTTGCATCTTGCAAGTATCCATATTTCTGAAGTTATGTCTATCTGGTGGAAACACAGTGTGATGGTAAGTTACAGTGCACCTCTTCCCAATTCCATTTTCCGTGATAGCATGTTGGTAGCTTAAAATCCACCATGGAACCTGGCAAAGCTAAAATTGGGGCTTGATTTATTGTTTTGTCCATCTAGACTTAAGAATGTATTAGATAAAATGTTACTCGTGCAGACTAAATGTAAAAGTGTGTTGTGTCTGTATCTACTATTGTGTTGTGAATAGCACAAAAATTGAGGAAATATTCTCCCAGCTTTTGAAAACTATAGTTCAATTCAGCAAAGAAACAAATATAGGCTAGCTATGGAATCTAGATTTTAGCAAAAGTCAACAGAACATTCTCTGAGAGTCAAATGGCCATAGAGAATTTATAAACAAATTGGGGTGCCTGGGTGGCTCAGTCGTTAAGCATCTGCCTTCGGCTCAGGTCATGATTCCAGGGTCCTGGGATCGAACCCCACAGCGGGCTCCCTGCTCAGCGGGAAGCCTGCTTCTCCTTCTCCCACTCCCACTGCTTGTACTCCCTCTCTCGCTGTGTCTCCCTCTGTCAAATAAATAAATAAAAATAAAAAGAAAGAAATGATTAAAAAAAGAATTTATAAACAAATCGTATAACAATATTTGCAAATTGTGTATTATATCCCTTTGTATCAGTAGAATTTAAAATAAACTAGGTATGTAGATTTATATATGCATTTTTGTTTTGGAGAGCTAGTTAAACATTTCCCAGTACAATACTGGCAAAAAGAGTGATTTAGAAGAGTTATGCACTGTAAAATGTAAACTTTCAGCCTTTATATGGGTCAAACATATCAAATACTTGCAGAAATTTCTCTCAAGATATAGTTTTAAGTCATTCACTAATTAGTACACAATATTTGGCCTGGCTTATTAGAGACTGAGAAAATTTCAATTATTTTATGAAAGAAAATATGAAATCAGATTGTTTTAATAAGAGTCTTGCTAATATTTAGAAATGGATTTTTCTTTGTGAGGTGTAGATAACTCTTCAGTAAAAGAAATGGAGTCTTGCAAATGACAATATACTATCTCAACATTTTGTAGTCACACGTGCACATTTTGGGAAGAGATTTTTGGAGGCATCTGCTGATTTTGGTAAGAAAGTAAAATTTCTTAAACATTGTCTTATCTTTCATGAAATTACCAGTAGAACTGATTAGGCAGGTAAGACCATCAAACACTGATTTTTAGAGAAAAAATATTTTTAAGGAATAAATTTAAATATATACAAAGCGAGGCAGAATAGCACAATGATTCCACTACCTTCTCGTCATCCAGCCTCAACAATTACAAAACTCATAGATAATATTGTCTCTTCTCTACCCTACCCTCTGTATTAGAATAAAAGCATAGAAAACCATGGATCTCTTTTAGCATCTTATCAGAGCATAACGGAGCATTGTTCAAAGTCAGTGATGTTTGATAAACATAAAAGGGATCTTAAAATTCTTTCTGATATATCTCCAATTTTTTAAGCAAGCCAATGTAAAATTATATAGCTTAGCAAATTGTTTTAGACAGATCTTTGGATTTCAGAATCAAGCCTAACATTTAAGAGAGATAAGGAATAAAACACTAATTTTGTAAGTGCTCCATTCACACTTAAGAGTCAAAATAGTGCCCATTTACCCCTTCATAAATATTTTCCCGTCACGTTTTAGGCAAAAGTTTAATATTGGCATGTCTCATTTTATTGAGCTTTGCTTTATTTGTGATTCACAGATATTATGGATTTTACAAATTGAAGGTTTGTGGCATCCCTGGTTAAGCAAATCTATCGACATCATTTTTTCCAAGAGCATTTGCTTACTTCATGTCTCTGTGTCTCATTTTAGTAATCCTAGCAATATTCCAAACTTTCCCATTCTTGCTATATTTGTTATGGTGATCTATGATCAGTGATCTTTGATGCTACTATAACATTATAATCATTTTGGGGTGCCACGAACCACACCCATACACAGCAGCAATTTCAAGTAGGCCAATTAATCACCTTACAATGGCCTCTAAGTGTTCAAGTGAAAGGAAGAGTTGCACGTCTTTCTTTTTAAATCAAAAGCTAGAAATGATTAAGCTTAGTCAGGAAGGCATGTTGAAAGCTGAGACAGGCCAAAAGCCAGACCTCTTACACCAGTTAGCCAAGACGTGAAAGCAAAAGGAAAGTTCTTGAAGGAAATTAAAAGTGTTACTACAGTGAACATATGAATGATAAGAAAGCCAAACAGCCTTATTGCTGATATGGAGAAAGTTTCAGTGGTCTGGATAGATGATCAAACAAGCCACAACAAAGCCTAATCCAGATCAAGGCCCTGACTCTCTTCAATTACGTGAAGACTGAGAGAGGTGAGGAAACTGAGAAAAGTGTGAAGCTAGCAGAGGTTGGTTCATGAAGTTTAAGGAAAGAAGCCATCTCCATAACATAAAAGTGTAAGGTGAAGCTGTACATTACCCAGTAGATCTAGTTAAGATAATTAATGGAGGTGGCTACACTAAACAACACATTTTTAATGTAGATAAATCAGCCTTCTATTGGAAGAAGATGCCATATAGGACTTTCATAGGTTGAGAGATGAAGTCCATTGACGCTTCAAAGGACAGGCTGACTCTCTTATTAGGAGTTTAATGCATGTGCTGACTTGAAGTTAAAGCCAATGCTCATGGACTGTTGCAAAAATTCTAGGACCCCTTGGGACGCCTGAGTGGCTCATTTGGTTAAGCATCCAACTCTTGATTTCAGCTCAGGTCATGATCTAAGTGTTGTGAGATTGAGCCCCATGTCAGGCTCCACACTGGGCTTGAAGCCTCCTTAAGATTCTCTCTCTTCCTCTCCCTCTGCCTCTCCCACCACTTGCACGGTCTCTAAATAAATAAATAAATAAATAAATAAATAAATAAATAAATAATCTTTTAAAAAATCCTAGGACCCCTAAAAATTATGTTAAATCTGCTCTGCCTGTGTTCTATCCATGGAACAAGGCCTAGATAACAGAGCATCTGTTTACCACATGGTTTCCTGAGTATATTAAACCCATCATTGAGACCTGCTCAGAAAAAATATTTCTTCCAAAATATTACTGCTCATTGATAATGCACGTGGTTCCCCAAGAGGTCTGATGAAGGTGTACAATGAGATTAAAGTGGTTTTCATGCCCGCTAACACGATACCCATTCTGCAGCTCATGGATCAGAGACAGTAATTTTGACTTTCAAGAATTATTATTTAAAAATATTTTTCATAAGGCAATAGCTGCCATAGATAGTGCTTCCTCCGCTGGATCTGGGCAAAGAACATTGAAAACCTTCCAGAAAGGATTCGCCATTGTCAATGACAGTAAGAACATTCATGATTCATGGAAAGAGGTCAAAATATCATAATGAACAGGAGTTTGGAAGAAGTGGATTCCAAGCCTCATGGAAGAGGAAGGAAGCAGGTGTAAAAGCTGGAGAACCAGAACTAGAAGTGGAGCCTGAAGTTGTGACTTACTTGCTGCAATCTCGTGATAAAACTTTAATAGACAAGGAGTTGCTTCTTCTGGATGAGCAAAGAAAGTGGTTTCTTGACACGGAATTTATTCTTGGTGAAGATGCTGTGAAGACTGTGGAAATGACAACAAAGGATTTAGAACATTACACCAACTTAGTTGATAAAACAGTGGCAGGGTTGAGTGGATTGACTCCAATTTTGAAAGAAGTTCTATTGTGGGTAAAATGCTACCAAAGAGCATCACATGCTATGGAGAAATTGTTAGTGAAAGGAAGAGTTGACTGATGCAGAAAACTTCCTTGTTGTCTTATTTTAAGAAATTGCACCAGCCACCTCAACCTTCAGCCTCCACCACCCTGACTGGTCAGCAGCCATGAACACTGAGGGAGGCTTCTGCACAAGCAAGAGATTATGACTCACTGAAAGCTCAGATGATGTTAGTAGTTTTCAGAGAAAAAAAGTATTTTTAAATTAAGGGATACACATTGTTTTTATTAGACATAATTCTATTGCACACTTAATAGACCATGGCTAGTGTAAACATAAGTTTTATATGTACTGGGAAACAGAAAAATTAATTTGACCCACTTTATTGTTATATTCATTTTCTGGTGGTAATGTGGAACTGAAGCCACAACACTGCTGAGATTTTCCTATTGACATTGAGCTAAATTAGCAATGGAATACTATAATCACATATGCTCTGTCTTTGTGTTATAATTCATAGTAATGGCCAGTGGCTATATGGCATGTTTTAAATAACTACCAAGGGGCGATAAGGGCAGGTTTTGATAATCTGAGAGAGAAGTCATAAGAAACCCTTTCAATAATCAGAGGAAAAATAATTAAACTTAAGTCTTAGCATCTATTTACATTTTTAGAAAGTTGTTAAAAATCCAAGGGGGAAATATTAATACATTTTTGATTGGGTTGAGGGAAAATGTCAATACAGGAAGCAAGTAGAATGATATATACTCAAACACGATGAGAACTTACCTGTTTGAAGAAGGTTTCTGTGACCCCACATCCTTGGGGCTAGGCTGGAATTCATCTTTTTCTGTGTATTTCCAAGACACATCTCTCTGCTTGCTTTTAAATAAGGCTGTGATCTCTGAAAGTGAAGGCACCTTTTCTTACTCAGCTAGGTATGTGCCAAAAATGTTAGAGGATGGAAAGATGACGGAGTAGTGTTGGAGGATTTGTTCACTGTGCCAAGAAATGATTATCATGGTTTCCCCCACATAGTCTGACTCTCTCATTCTAGTTCTATTCTATTTTCCTGGGTGCAGTATTTCTTAGCAGCAAGTACCTCCTTGATGTGGATGATATTCTCCAGGATACACCATAGAACCATGGCTTCTCCTGAGGGAGAGGACTGGATTTGGGAAAGCAATAAAGGCTACAGAAGTGGCAATTCAATACTTGCATCCAGCAGGCACACATCCTCATTCCCATCACTTTGGATTTCCCTTTTCTCTTAAGTGATCCCGTAGATTACGGGTTCTCAAAGTGTGGTCCCTGGATCAGTAGCATTATTATCACCTGAGAGTTTGCTGGAAATGCAAATTCTCAGGCCCCTTCCCAAACCCACCAAGTCAGAAGCTCTAGGCATGGGACCTAGCAATCAGTCTTTTAATAAGCCAAGTGATTCTGATGCATGCTACAGTTGAGAGACACTACTTCTAAATATTCTAAAATGGTTACCATGTCCAAATACATTTGAGTCATGCTACAAATTTATATCACATTGAAAAACTGCAGAGTTCATTAGCAAATTAAAGGCAAAGCATTCTGTAGTAGGAAGACTGATAAACCTAGCATTTCTGTTTCCTAACATTATCTGGACACAGAAACCACAAAGGAGTTGATGTTACCTAGCCGTCCTGGAGTGAGTTATGACTGTGTGACTGGGTTCATCCAGTGAAACGTTGGTGGAAGTGGTATGTACCACTCATAGGCCTGGTGCCCCAATACCTTTATGGAAGATCTCCCCTGCTTTTTTTCCCTTTGACCAGTGCCCTGAGCAGTTTTGGGAGACACATGTTGAAGATCGTATTATCTCTGTAAGTCCAGGTCTTCAAATGACTCTGGAGATCCCATCCCATCACCCCAGTGGAATTGCCTTGGATTGTTTGAGTGAGAAATGCACTTCTATTATGTCTGAGCTATAAGTGGGAAAATTTCCATCTATAATAGTACTTGCCTAGGAGATGTAAGACTAAGTGCTGTGTTTCATTACCACTAGTTCTAACTTGATAAAAGATGATGAACTCTTAGATAGAGGGAGGGAAGACTCTTACTGGCCCTGAGGACTCTTTCTTGATCCATAAGTAATGGATCCTATTTTAACCAACTACATACAGACTTAAAGATTTATTCTCTCCTATCTAGAGTGCTAGCTTTCATGCTTAATTACTCTAGCTATCATGAATGCGCCTTTCTAGACCTCAAAACTTCCTGACTTTCCTTCTTGAATGAACTATTCAGCAAATTTCTTCACTGGCATGGAATTACTTGCTTGGTAAGTTAGCAGATTCAATTTTGGGTATATTTATTTTAACTCAGCTTGTTTATTTATAGTTCTGGTGATATTTGTTTTATTCTTTGACGAGGCCATTGTACAATTTGGGGTTGATTTGTTACAAACTCTAATACAGAGACCTGTTATCATCTCATCAAGACTTAACAAAAGAAACACTGCTCTAGCTATTGCAACCTTTACATATGTGTTGGGGTAGGGTGGCAGATAGAAAACTAGCTTTGAGTTCTTGCTTCATATTTATTAATGACCTTGAATAAATTATTTAATGTTTCTGAACCTGAGCTTTCTTTTTTACAAAAAGAGATACTACTAGTTCATTGAATTATGATGATGATTAAAAGAGTACCACATGTTAAGAGCCAAACACAGGGGCACCTGGGTGGCTCAGTTGACTAAGTATATGCCTTTGGCTCAGGTCATGATCTTAGGGTCCTGGGGCCAAGCCCCATATCGGGCTCCCTGCTCAGTGGGGAGTCTGCTTCTCCTTCTCCCTCTGCTTGTGCTCTCTCAACTTGTTCACTCTCTCAAATAAATAAATAAATAAAATTTGAAAAAAAAAAAGAGCCAAATACAATAACTAGTGCTGAAAGGTGCTCAAAATACTAGTTCTCTCTCTACTCATCTCTCTGATTATCTGTTCAAAAGGATTCTTTGAATCTGTCCAAAAGGATTTTTTGAACCAAGGCTGGTGTTCTCAAACTTGACTAATCTAGGTGTTTACTTTAGGACTGGTGTGTCTCAAGATTCATTTTTGAGATTCACATGATCAGTTATTGTTTTTGCACTTGGTACATTTATTGGATGATTTTTATATGAATTTGATGAACATAAATGTTTATTATTTAAGCAAGCTATGGATCTTATTAGATGTAGAATTTTTCGGCAATTAACCACCAATTGTTATGTGTTTAGTAGAGAGCTTTGTAGTGGAACTCTACTTTTCAAATTTCACTTTTAACAAGATCAAATATGGCATACATCATTGTTTATTCATCCTTGTGAAGAGAACTCCATTTTGTTTGAGGGGTAATATGCCAATCTCATGCCTCTTTGCCAGTGACTGAGAAGGATGGGCATGTGACCATGTTTTAGCCTGTAATCTGTCAGAGGAAGCTTACTAAGTACTTCTGAGAAAGACTTTTTTTTTCCTCACTAAAGGTGTAAGCTGTGCAAGGAGAAACTCCTTTGCCCTTGCCTTGTCCTTCCTGCCTGGGACGCTGTGATTTGAAGACATTTTATCTTCACCTTCAGTGAACATTTTGCCATTACAGCACAACAGCCAACAAGATTAAAAGTGGCAGAATAGAAAAATAGAAAGAACCAATGTTTCCTTAAGCCATGGAATCATCTTCAGATTTCTCAAACAATAAGGGTGCTTGTAGTTCTAGACATCTTTGATCAATTTTCTCTCTCGATGCAAAAGCAAAACAAGATAACTGCATACAGCATGAATAATAAAAATGTGTTCATAAAAGGTGCCAGGAATTTAATGCCAGGAGGCGTTTTGCTTAAGTGTATTTGAATTTAATCAGCCATGGTAAAAATTTTAGAAATTCCACTGATGTTTTCCACCAGTCTGTCCTTTACGCAGGTCATACAGTTATGCTCTTCATGTACTACTAAGAGCTGGTACTCAAATAGATGCTTTCAGTTTTTGGAATTGATACTGGATCTTATTTAGATGGATATTTAAATGATAATAAACCCTCAAGTATTATCTTATATAGGTGTTGCAGATATTTGATAGCTCTTCCATTTTATATGCACACGAGTGAGATTTTAATATGCATGTGTTCTTCTCTTGAACAGCAATACTGAGTGATATAATTGCCTTGTAAAAATGTAAAAAGAAAGCAAATTTATATGTTAATTTTAACTTTTCCCCATCTATAGTTTTATTAATTAGAACACAGAAATTTAAAATTATTTAAAGGTTGGATTTCATTTTGAAAAGGAGGCTTTTTCAGTAAAACACCTGAATGAAGGTAGCTACATATTTAAAATGTTATAATTTTCTTCTCCTTGAAAATAACCTGTAAGACTTCTAGCTAAAATAACCAAGGGAAAAATAGAGAAGACATAAATTATAATATAATAAATGAAAGAGACCCATTATTACTGATCCCATTGCCATTAAAGGATAATAAAGGAATGTTATGAACAACTCTAGGCCCACAGGCTTGATAACTTAGATGAAATGGACGAATTCCTTAAAAATAACCAAAGGCTAGGGAAAATAGCAGCCACTGGAATATATCTATCTCTTTGGAAGCACACAGTAATTCAGTATTTGTCCCTACTTTAATATTTGGTGCCTAGTCAGCAAGGTCGCCATGGTCACACATTTGTGTTAATATAACATTTGCATCTGTGAGGTGAATAGAACAGGCCTTCATGTAATTTATTTCCTTTGTAGGTTTCCTTACCCGTGCTTGACAAAGCTTTGCATGCTTATGCATGTGGCATTGTGTAAACATATAGGATGAATCTAATTTCGTATTGTCATTTATAAGTGACTCAGTGAAACCCTTTGGTAGGAAAGCTTTAACATTACTGTACGGTCAAGTGTCAGTAGATTCCTGGACACCAGAGATGTTGGGATTGGTATTCAGTGTTAGTAAATCAATCACTTAGTTAACATGTGAATAATAGAGTACTTAAAATATGTGAATTAGTGTTGCTGATTATTTGTACTTGTATTTAGATTATTTTTTACTGTCACCACTGCCTATGCCTTCCTTTGACCTTTTTGACTATTGAAGATGTCCTTTTCTTTTACATGTTTTGTGGTGTCACATCTGAAAGTATTGTCCAGCAATGCACACATGTAAATATATTTATGTAATTTGAGTTTAAATTGTCTTAATGCTGCTAAAATGTCCCATTATATTAAAATATAGAGTAAGGATGAACACTTTGCAAATTCATGAGTTGTGTTCTAGCCCTTGAGTCTCAAGTTAAACTTTATCCCAGTTTGTTGAGCTATAATTGACATACAGCATTGTGTAAGTTTGAGGTGTATAATGTGACCGTATGGTACATGTATATATTGCAAAATTACCGCAATAAGATCAGTTAACACATCCATCACCTCACATAGTTACCAGTGTGTGTGTGTGTGTACATGGTGAGAACTTTTAAGATCTACTTTCTTAGCAACTTTCAAGTATACAACATATACAACACAATATGGTTAACTATAATCATCATGGCATACATCAGATCCCTAGAACTTATTCATCTTGTAATTGGAAATTTGTACCACCTTTACCCATTTGCCCAATCCCTTGCCCCGGCAACCAACAATTTACTATCTCTTTCTATGAGTTCGATGTTTTAGATTCCACATACAAGTGAGAGTGTATAGTATTTGTTGGTCTCTGTGTGACTTATTTCATTTAGCATAATGTCCTCAAGATTCACTGATGGTATCACAAATGGTAGAATTTCCTCCTTTTTTATGGCCAAATAATATTCCATTGTATAAATATATGCCACATTTTCTTTTCTATTCATCCACTGATGGACACAAAGGTTGTTTCCATGTCTTGGCTACCATAAATAAGGCTGCAATGAACATGGAGGTGCAGATATCTCTTTGAGATCCTGATTTCATTTCCTTTCCTCCCCCCTCTCTCTCAAATAAATAAATAAATCTTTTAAAAAAGGAAGAATTTGGGGGAAGAAAATGAATTTTATTTTGAATATTCTTTGTTAGAACAGTGATTCTTAAAGTGTGGTCTCTAGACAAGCAGCATCAGCATCACCTAGGAACTTTTTAGAAACAGATTCTTGGTCCCATAATAGACCTACTGAATCATAAACTCTGGGGATGAGCTCAGCAATCTCAGTTTTACAAGCTCTGAAGGAGATTCTGAGACACTCTCAGATTGAGAACCACCATATTGGAATAATCTATGGTTCATCCATGTATACATTTTTGGTAGTTTGTTGAAAATAAATGTTTGGAGCACTGGAGCAAGCCTTAAGTGGGAGATTTTGGAGTGACCAGCACGTGGGTGGTAGCTGACCATAGACGTCAGTGAGATTGTCTGGAGACAGTATCTAGGATGAGAAGAGCAGAGTACCAACAACAGGTATTAAGAAGTATCCTAGTACAAAAGAAGTTAAGGGAGGTTGAAGGTGAAGTTATTTCTACACCAGGGCTGGACAGTGATGCCGGCATTTCTATCTAGTTTCTTTGGGGTCTAGCATCCCTGGTCTTTTATTTATTTATTTTTGAAATTTTGCTTAGTTAACATACAGTGCAGTATTGGTTTCTGGAGTAGAATTCAGTGATTCATCACTTATATACAACACCCAGTGCTCATCACAACAAGTGCCCTTTTTAATATCCTCATCACCCATCCAGCTCATCTCTCAACCACCTCCCTCCAACAACCCTCAGTTTGTTTTCTATCATTAAGAGTCTCCTATGGTTTGTTTCCCTTTCTCCCCTTTTTCCTCCCTTCCCATATGTTCATCTGTTTTCCTTCTTTCCTTCTTAAATTCCGCATATGAATGAAATCATATAGTATTTGTCTTCCTTTGACTTATTTCACTTTGTATAATACACTCTAGCTCCATCCATTGCAAATGGCTGAGTGATATTCCATTATACACACACACACACACACACACACACACACACACACACACACACTACATCTTCTTTATCCATTCATCAGTAAAAGGACATTTGGATTCTTTCCATAGTTTGGCTATTGTTAATAATGCTGCTGTAAACATCGTGGTGCATGCACCCCTTGAAATCTGTATTTTGATGTCCTTTGGGTAAATACTTAGTAGTGCAATTGCTGGGCCATAAGGTAGTTCTATTTTTAATTTTTGAGGAACCTCCATACTGTTCTCCAGTGTGGCTGCACTAGTTTGTATTCCCACCAACAGTGCAAGGGGTTTCCCCTTTCTCTGCATCCTCGCCAATACCTGTTGTTTCTTGTGTTGTTAATTTTAGCCACGCTGAAAAGTGTGAGGTGCTATCTCATCGTGGTTTTGATTTGTATTTCCCGGATTATGAGTGACATTGAGCATCTTTTCATGTGTCTGTTGGCCATCTGGATGTCTTCTTTTAACCTCCCTGGTCTTATTGCAGTTAGCTCTTAGACCCTAGAATCTAGGACACTACAAATAAAGTAGTAATGAAATGAACATATTTATATGGGAAGTTTTTTCCATCCTGGAAAATTAGATATGAGAAATATATTATGGTTGGTACAGGGATAAAGAAAACTAGACTTTTATTTCCTTGGTTTTACCCACATGAAGCTTTTATTATTTTGGATATACTTTTCAAGCCTAGTTTTGTTGGTTTGCTTTGTTTCTATGGTAATGTTTTGAAGCCTCCTGAAGCTGAATTATTCTTCATTACTTTTCTAAAATGGTCAATCCAATAAATAGACTAAGTAGAAGACAACTGTGAAGAAATGTAAGTAATTATGCCTTAATCATTTCCCACTCACTTTTCTTGTATTCACTCTCTATCCATTTAATACACTCATTATACTTGAGATTGTTATATACTAGATCATATTTTAGTCATGTTATAATGAAGAACATTTACTTTAAAAATAGATCTATGTTTTTATAAATATGTATACAATATGAATAGTCTGGATTATTTCAAGTGAGTTCACTGAGCATGTTCTATTGCTATTTATGCCAGTCTTTTTCAAAATTTAATTTTCATAGGAATCAAATAGAGATCGTATTAAAATGCAGACTCTTCATTTCTAACAAACTCCTAGGTGATCTGGATGTTGAGTCCATGGACCACACTTTGAATAGCAAGGCTTCAGATAACATAGATTAAATTGAGATACATCAATTCAATTGAATATTTTGCATCCATTAAAAGAATGAGGTCAGAAATGGGGAAACCTGTAAGATATGCTGTTTAAATAAATAAAAACAAAGTGAAGAACTGTATATAATATGGCTCCATTTGCATGTTTTCAAGGAAATGTATTTATACAAAGAAAATTTCTGAAAGAGTGTATAAGGAACTTAATTAGAGATTACATCTGAGGAGGGGCAGTGAGGATCTGAGGTAGGAGGGATGTTTTCTTTTATGGTACCATCCAGATGGTAACAACATTTGTTTTTGTTATAATCAAGAAATATTTCAAATATACAGAATTGAGTAGAGCATATAATAAAGAAAATGAACCTCTCATATATAAGAAGGGTGTTTTGGGGGACATATTTGCTTCAGATTTTTTCCCTGAACATACATCATGTTGATGAAACAATTGAACCTTCTTTTAAACCCCTTTTTAATCCCAGTCCTGAGGTACCTCTCCTGAGGTATGAATTTTTCACATCCATATTTTTATAGGTTCATTGCATAGGGAACCTTAAAATATATGTTGGTTTTGTTTTACAATTTTACATGAATGGGGTCACATATTTATTTTTGAATTGTTTCTCATGAGAACCATAACTCTTTTAATAAAAACTATAATAAAAGGAACAAAATCAAAATCAACAAAATAGGACTATCAGAATCATGTGACATAGTTATACTGTAGGACGTGCACTGGTTCAGAAACCAGAGAGTTACAACCTTAAGATAAATCACCACTGAGCACCTTGTGACACTGGGTGAATTACTAGAACTTTCTGGACCACAAGTTTCTAATAATGTAATCTAGATGCTTCCAGGTCCCTCTAACATTGAACAGCCCAGTTACGAATATTCTAATACATACTTTCTCTGCTCTCATGTTACAATTGACTGAGTTCTCTAACTCATTCAGATTCCAGGAAGGCAGTTGAGTGCTAATTGGGCTTCAAGGATTGTAGATTTTGGCTGAAGATCTGACCTCTATGTTGATCCTAGTCAGGTGACAATCAGAGGCTAGCAAGCAGAGGATACAAATGTTGAGTGACAAATCCAGCTGACAAAAGTGTTGGGAGATGTTGTATTGTAGTCCATACTCTTTTGTTTAATACTCACAGATGGAGTGTTTTGTTGTTTTTTTTTTTCCAGATTGAGCTGTGACAGATTTCAGCAGTGGCAGTGAGTACTTTGGTTATTGCTGGTTTTATCGCTATCACTGTCACCTTTGTAAATGTTTTCTTGGCTTAAATATGTTGAAGGTGTGAGACATAGGGAGGCAATCACCCACTCAGCGTGGCCTCCTGCCTGTCTTGGCTGGAGAGGTGAGAAGAATGATTAGAGTGTCTGCAGTGGCTTTTCCTCTGTTGTCAGCATTCATTTGAAAGCTGTGAAAACCAAGAAATATTCAAATCCAAGATTGTGAGATCAAAAAAGGAGTTAAGTGAATGTTCTGGAGGGCAGTTTGAGATTCTGAAAAGGATTGATGACATTTATTACTTTCTGAAATGCAGATCTTAGAGTAAAGTTTGTTTAAAATATTAGCTATGGAAGAGAGTATTTTATAATATCCTTGCCAGAAAGAACCAGAAAGACTTAGCCTCCCATTCAAAATGGAAAAGTGAGACTGACAAGATGGAGAATATATTTTCTTGAGTAAAAGATTTAGTAGTAACCCTCATTTTATGGATACAGTATATCTATAAAATGCGACTGACTTCTTTGAAACATAATTGTCAATTTAATGATATCAGGTACTTTCCCTTGCTGTTTTGATTTAAAGGGAATAAAAGTAATTTTTAATTTATTACTATGAACTAAATTGTCCCCAAACCTAGCTTCTTAAAAAGGGGGGAAAAAAACAAACAACAAACATTCATTATCTCATGCAGTTTCTAAGAATCAGGAATCTGGGAGAAGTTTATCTGGGTGGTCTGATTCTGCATTTCTCATGAGGTTGCACTCAAGACATTGGCCAGGACTGCGGTCATCTGAGGCTTGTTGGAGACTGGCAGATTTACTTTCAAGATGGCTCATTCACATGCCTATTGGGCAGAAGATATGAGTTCCTTGATGGTTATTGGTAAGAACTCTAGTTCCTTACCACATGGATCTCTCTATCATACTGTTAGAAAGTTTTCATGGCATGGCAGTAGTCTTCCAAGAGCAAGTGCTCCAGAGGAGAGAGATAGAGAGCAAGGAGGGCATTTCAAGGCTTTTTACAGTTTAGTCTTGCAAGTCGTATACTGTCACTCCGGAATACTCTATTCATAGAAACCAGTCACTAGGTAAAGCCAACACTCAAGGGGGGGTAAATTTAGCTCCACCTTTTGAAGGGAGGAATTTCAAGGAAATTGTGGACATATTTTTAAAGTACCACAATGGCATATTACTCAGCCATAAGAAAGAATTAAATCTTGTCATTTGTAACAACATGAATGGAGCTAGAAAGTATTGTGCTAAATGAAGTAAGTCGGTCAGAGGAAGGCAAATACCATATGATTTAACTCGTATGTGGAAATTAAGAAAGAAAACAAATGAGCAAAGTGGAAGAAAAGAGAGAGGCAAACCAAGAAACAGACTGTTAATTAAAGAGAACAAACTGCTGGCTGCCAGAGGGGAGGTGGGTGGGAGGATGCGGGAAACAGGTGATGGGGATTAAGGAGGCACTTGTTGTGATGAGCACCGGGTGTTGTGTGGAAGTGTGGAATCACTATGTTGTACACCTGAAACTAATATTACACTGTATGTTAACTAACTGGAATTCAAACAAAAACTTAAATAAAAACTTAAAAAAATAAAGTACCATAATAGTCAAATTAAAGAGGTCTCAGTTTTATAAAATCAATTATAAGACTGTAAGGAAGCATAACTTTGTTAAGCTGTCCTTTAATTTATATTACTTTCCATAGAAAATCACTGATAATAACTAATACTGGTTTAGGACTCTGTGTACTAGGTACTGTGCTTGGCCTTTCACATCATCTCTTTTATCCTTAGCATAATCCTGGGAGGTACAGCCTCCATTAACATTTAATTTTAACATAATTAAAATTCCATACATTGTAACCTGCATCCTTATTTTACATATCATTAAGAAAGAAACAAAAATGCCAATTAAACCACATCACAGTGCCTCGTTGTTTTGAATTTGTACTTTGTACTTATGGGAAGTACAGATCTAGGCTTATTTAGACTCCTCCCACTTTCCTTTGGTCATATATCACTCTTGTGCACATATAAAAATTGGAAAACATAAGTGGAATAAATTGGTGTTCCTAAAATGTTTTCATAGAGTCCAGTTCTTCTGAAACATTGACATTGTTGCTTCCTACCGGAGGACCCGGCCTTGCATCGATTCTGGGTCCCATGCATGCAGGTGGCTGGTATAATTCAGCCTTCAACTTATAGCTGTCATATCAACCAACCACTTTATTTCAAGTAAGTGTAGGATCTTAAATTATATTTCCCATGTCCTGTTCTGATACATATTTAGTGTTCTCAGGCTCTGAACCATAATTTTTTTTTCTTCTGGGCCTTAGATCCTATGTAATTAGTCTATACATTGTGCCTTATTAGATAAAAACAAGTTTTCTTTCCTTTTTTTTTTAAGATTTTATTTGTTTATTTGACAGAGACACAGCGAGAGAGGGAACACAAGCAGAGGGAGTGGGAGAGGGAGAAGCAGGCTTCCCGCGGAGCAGGGAGCCCGATGCGGGGCTCGATCCCAGGACCCTGGGATCATGACCTGAGCCGAAGGCAGATGCTTAACGACTGAGCCACCCAGGCACCCCTAAAAACAAGTTTTCATTTAATCTATTCTTATTTATTCTATAAGTTATCATCAAATTGTTCCCTGAAATTATATTAATAAATGTATAGGAAATTTTCATTTTCCTACTATATGTTTGTTATTTTTCTAACCGGGGCTTTTTCCTCCTTATCAAATACATTTTCTTTGCTCCCAACACCTATAATAGGTAGCTTCACCTTCTAATTTTGCTAATTTTGCTTTAAGAAAGAAAAGTTCCAGATGATTTATTTGTATTTAATTTGGTCTCTTTATGGTGGGCATTCCCCAAAACATCTCTTTCAGCTAAGGAATTATTCTATTTTTAAAGACTAGGATAGAGCAGAAATTAACACTTCCCAACATTACATTAAGGATGACTCTTGGATGACTAACTTTGTCTGAACAACCAGTATGCCTGCTCAGCTTCTTATTCCTCCAAATTTTGCTATTTTTACAACTAATCAAATTCAAAGACAGTTACTGCAAGAGGTAAAAAGTCATGGTCATCAAATAGAGAAATAAAAATTTTTATACAAATAAAGAGAGGTTTCTCCTTGTAAAATTGTTTTCACCATTTAGTTTGAGTAATTATAGCTCTTTACATTTCCCAAGCAATTATAGCCATTTGCATGTGCAGTGATTCAGTTCCCACGGAATCATGACAAAATGGAAACTAAAAATGAAAAGAACAAAAGGAAAATTCTAAAAATGGTAAGCCACCATGTTTCTCTCAGGCTTTTGGAGGCCCAAGGATGCTCATGTCTTCTCATCAGATGATACCAGGCAACAGGAAATAGAATATGAAAGCTACACTGTGCCTTCCCAAAGCAAATCATGATGGAGAGTACAGAGCACTGGAAATGAGGGCCAGTAGAGATGGAAAGTCGGCTTTGCTCTCTAAAGCAATGTGCTTATAGCCCCCTGGGGTAGATGAGATTTACCAGGTACCTCCAGCACCCTTCTAAGAAGAGGCTTCCAGTAGGAGGGTGGAGAGCAACATAAAGGAAAAAGCACAAGCTTTGGAGACAGACATACATGGGTTACGTTTTTGCCTTAGTCATTTCCAAGGATGTTTGAGGCAGAACAGGCTTCTCAAAAGTTAGAGTGTATACACATCACCTGGGGACTTGGTTAAAATGCAGATTCTGACTCAGTAAGTCTGTTGGTGGGGCTCAATGTTTCACATTTCTAATAAGCTCCTAAAAATGCCAATGCTGCTGATGGGTCAACCACTTCTTAAGAAACAAGGGGCTAGGGCAAGCTGCTTTATTTCTGAGTTTCAGGTACCTGATTACACACTTGTGGCTTTGATTATAAATAGTATGTGTAAAGGATATAGCACAGTGCTTGGCACACATAGAGCACACATAGGGGTTCAATAAATGGTACTAATATACCCCATTTAATCAGCTTCAAATGCTCTGCCAGCTTAAGCCAATGAGCATTATGCCAGGGATGTTTCTATTAGGTGTGATAATAACAAGACTTAGCTAAAGAAGTTTGCATTTTTATATACATCATTGGATCCACCTAAAAATGAGTGATTGTTTAGCTACCTGAGGATTTTTGGCTGGCTGGCTTTCTTTCTTTCTTTCTTTCTTTCTTTCTTTCTTTCTTTCTTTCTTTCTTTCTTTCTCTCTTCTTTCTTTCTTTTTTTTTTTCTTGTCTAAGAGTACAACATAGTCAGAGAAAAAAAGTACGAATCAAACAAAAGAGAATTTTAACAATTAATATCACCTTGGTTACTTTTTAAGAGAAAAAATTAAAGTGGCTAGGATTTTAGATATGTTCTTCAAATGACTCAATGTACAATGCATTAGAGAAATTTACATGCAGTCAGACAGTGGTGCTGACATCCTGAGAAATAGACACAATGAAGCAACAAAGGAGTTTCCAGATTCTCAATGGCTATTTTTCCCTGTTAACAAAAATTCTTTGTATCTCTTTTGCATTTCAACAGTCTAAGGTTTTATCACTTTGTGGAATTTCTTTGGAAACTGTTTCTGATTTTATAAAGCTAGGCTTTTGACATAATTAGGAGTTCTATTCTGGTTAAAGTACAGGGGTCCTACAATTACCCATTGCATTCCATGGTAATTACCTACACTTGTGCATTTTTCCCCTGTGCAGAGAGCCAGCCGGCCTTATTATGATATAGTAAGTGCTTAAAATGTTTTCTCAGGAGGGAGTGGCTATGATGAGACATGCTCCTGTTCTTTGCAGGGGGTAGAAGATTAATACAGAATGTCTAGATTACTCCGTCATTGTTTGCCCTTTTTGCGCATATCCTGCAAGTGGCTTTAACTTGAGTTGAAGATTTTGTGAGCAGGTGAAAATTTTAGTAAAAAAAAAGACACTTGTGCTAAGGCAATGTTTCACACATAAAAAATGTTAAGTGTTATATTTCCTTGAGTGGGTAGTTTTGAAAAATAGGTTAATCTTTGATTTTTCAGAAACAACTTCTCTTGAAAATCTAACTAGTTAGAGCAACCCATTTTCTTTGCAGATAATCTTGATGTAGTTTCAGTAAAGTTTGCAATTAATATGACACAGCACTCCTTTCCTAAGTAGTTCAAAGCAATTTTGTATAAATGGGATGATCAACATCAAAGCTTGTTTGGGACACAACTAGAGAAATTCCATTACTATCTCAAACTTGAATGTGTAGAAGGAGAAAAAATTTACTCTAGCACCAGATTCAGACTCAGTTTACATACATTTGTGCCCTGGATCCTTCTGGTTATCTCACTTTTTTTTTGTTACTGAAGGAAGTTGGTACAACTAAAGTTGAGGTTTTGTTTTTTATTTGTTTCTTCTTCTTCTTCCTCTTCTTCTTCTTCTTCTTCTTTTTTTAGAAGTCATTAACTCTCTTGATTCTATAAGATCGTCAAGAAGTTAGGGTTGCCTGGGTGGCTCAGATGGTTAAGCATCTGCCTTTTGCTCAGGTCATGATCCCAGCATCCTGGGATCAAGCCCTGCATCAGGCTCCCTGCTTCTCCCTTTCCCTCTGCTTCTTTCCCCTGCTCATGCTCTCTCTCTGTCTCAAATGAATAAATAAAAAAGTCTTTTAAAAAAGATTGTCAATAAGTTGAATAAATTAACCAAAAATATTAATTAAGCATCTTCTATGTTTCAAGCATTGATTGGTGTTGGAGTAAAGGGGGCAAGCAGGAAAACAGCCCGGTTCTCATCCTCATGGACCTTGTGCTCTGGCAGGGCAAGAGAAGCCAAATTAACATGGATTGGAAGCTTTTTCAGTTCTGGAGTTAATACAAAATAGTAAACGAAGCTCTGGGTATAAATGAGATTGGCTGGAGCAGAAATCCTCAACCCTTAGTTGCATATTAGAATGATTTAGGGAGCTTTAAAAAATTCTGAAGCTTAGGCCCAATCCTCAGGCCATCTCCTGGGGGTGGACATTGATGTTAGTATTTTAAAAGGATCCCCCAATGATGCTAACATGCAGCCAGAATTTAGAACCCTTAGTCTAGAGAGAAGTTAAAAAAAAGGTTTAAAAAAGAAGTATGGGAAAGCATAAATCCCAGTTATTAATGAGATTTTCAAAACCCATTTTGATGGAGTTGACATATCAAGTCTTAAGTGTTGAGAAAAATGATTTGATCTGTAGGATAAAGGAAGGGTTCCATGCTGTCTTGTCTTCCACTTTGCCTTTATGTGTAATTTAGAATTTTTTTAAAGGTTTATTTATTTATTTGAGACTGAGAGCACATGTGCACATGGGGTAGGGGAAGGAGCAGAGGGAGAGGGAGAGAGAATCTCAAGCAGACTCCCCACTGTGCACAGAGCCGGACACATGAGATCATGACCTGAACCAAAATCAAGAGTTGGTTGCTTAACCAACTGAGCCACCCAGGTGCCCCTGTAACTTAGAATTTTGACACTCTTCCTCAAGCATCAAAATGACAAATCAGTCTCATAGTTCCCAGAATCAGCACTGTATAGATGGCTGTGGAGTTGGTGCCAGGTACTGTTGAATTTTGATCAGTGTAAGGGTCAAAATAGCCATGGAAGCATCACAAGAAAAAAATTTTGTAACCATATATGGTGACAGACGTTAACTTATCATGGGGGTCATCTTGTAATATATACAAATATCAAATCATTATGTTGCATACCTGAACTAATATAATGTTATGTGTCAATTATACCTGAGTAAAAAGTATAGGCCTGGAAAGACA
This sequence comes from Eumetopias jubatus, assembly GCF_037043125.1. Taxonomy (NCBI): domain Eukaryota; kingdom Metazoa; phylum Chordata; class Mammalia; order Carnivora; family Otariidae; genus Eumetopias; species Eumetopias jubatus. Next base: position 69,203,809 of record NW_028274814.1, on the reverse strand, counting down.
TGTCTGTGCTTGACTCTTCCTGCTCCTCTACTACAAGAAGATATTTAGATTTGTACTTCTCTGATTATAACACAGTCTTTCCCCTGGTGTGTTCCCTCATACTACACATTTCAGATTTTATACCCATCCTTTTTATACCCGTGCCTGAATTTAAAGAACTCCATGTTCAACTTAATAAGTATCTTTTTATTCTGAGTGTTTACTACTGTAATAAGTTGGAGAAGTGGAGAGGGAAGGGGGAGGGGAGGGAAAGTTCTGACTCCCACTCTCAAGTACTGATTAAATAGCAAATATGTGCTGCATGTTAGAGCAAATAGTGTTAAAGAGTTATAATGTCTGTGAAGAAGGAATTTTCCCCTGTGCTGTGGAAGCAACTCAATTCAGAAGGGCAGAGATGAGGGTCTGCCTTTCACTCTGAGTGTAACTAAGGGCTTAACACTCCATTTTATCTCCCCAAGTCATCTGCTGCTTTTCCTCCTCTGTTTGCCCATTTTGCTTTATCCAATAATGATGGACTCTGCTTATCGCTGTCTAGGGTCCCATCATTTTGATAAAGTATCTTTTCAATCTATTCATTCCAAGGCAGAATGAGTCTCTTACTTGGGATTCTACCTCACAGAAGTCCCAGAACATCATGGAAACCCAGTTGAGTGTTTATTTGTTCTTCTAAGTCGCTTTTCTCTCCACAACAGGTCTTGACACTTTCCTGGCTAAATGTGATTAGCAGCTTTGCTTGGAGAGGTGAGTAGCCAGGCTCCAGGTGGTCAGGCAAACTGCAGGACAGAGCCAGAGCCCTGAAGGTGGCCAGGCCTGACATTCATAATGCAAGTTGGACAGAGGAGTCCATGAAAAGATGTTCACCTCCATCTTTTTGTCCATCTTACCAAGCATCATGTTAAATACTTTATATACATTGTACCATCAAACCCTCTCCTCATTTATGAGAAAGGTTCTCTTATAAACTCCATCTTGATCATGAGCAACATAAAGATCATGAAGCATAATGTACCATAGCTTCTCCAGGGCAGAGCCAAGATTCAAATCTAAGTCTGACTCCAGAGTACATCATACATCCTACAGTCAGAGGATGTGTCAGGTCAATATCTAGAAACCTAGGCTGGGTGAAGGAAACAGGGTGTAAGGCTGGGGCATGTGTTGCAAAATCCAGTGGACTTTATACAATTAAAGCACATTCGTCTTCTATCTAACACAAACATTTATTTTCCCCTTACAAATTGAGAGCTTCTTTTAAATATTACATTTTCACTCAAATATTTCAGGGAAAACAGGACACACACTATGCATCCTAATCACATAGCATTTGGTGCATTTGGGTTAGCACTAAGTATAACGTGAGGCACAGGAAGAATACAATTTTCAAAAGCTAATGACATTTAAATTAAAATTAGTTTAATGATAAAAAGAGTTCCCCTAAATAATTATTTTTGTGATTACTTTGAGGAGCCAATTTATAGGAAGATTGCCCTTGTGATAATCAGTCAGCATTTTACTACTCTTCAAATCTTGAGCATTTCTGTGACTATTTAGCTTATGAAGTTTACTTCAAACACTAAACCAAATATGGGTATCTTCTCTGATGATGACTAGAATATACTGTCATCACTAAATACAGCCTAGTTAAGTTGTAAAATGTTGGGACCTACTCATGGATAGGTCGAATGTAGACAGAAATGATTTGGTCACATTAGCCTTCACAGTCATATCCTTGTTAGTGGGAGGTGCACTGAGCTCCATGACAATGTCCTTTATAATATACTGCATCCTTCTATGATAGTCTCTCCTATGAAGGCTCATTAAAGGGAAATGAATGAAATAAAAGTCATTGATTATGGAGGAGGAGCAAGATGGCAGTGGAGTAGGAGACCTAAATTTCGTCTGGTCCCAGGAACTAAGCTAGATAGGTATCAAACCATTTTGAACACCTACGAACTAAACAGGAGATTGAAGAAAAGAATAGCAGCAACTCTGAACAGAAAAGTGACCACTTTCTGGAAGGTCTCTTCTGATTTGTTTAGTGTATATTTTTCTGGGGTTGTTATTGCCCTGTTTGCATTTTGTTCTCTCATTCATCTGTTCTCCTCTGGACAAAATGACAAGACGGAAAAACTCATCTCAAAAAAAAAAAAAAGAACAGGAGGCAGTACTGACTGCCAGGGACCTAATCAATACGGACATTAGTAAGATATCAGAACTAGAATTCAGAATGACAATTATAAAGATACCAGCTGGGCTTGAAAAAAGCAAGGAAAATACTAGAGAATCCCTTTCTGGAGAAATAAAAGAACTAAAATCGAACCAAGTCGAAAACAAAAAAGGCTATTAATGAGGTGCAATAAAAAATGGAGGCTCTATAGGAGCAAGATGGCGGAGGAGTAGGAAACCTAGATTTCGTCTGGTCTCAGGAATTCAGCTGAATAGGGATCAAACCATTCTGAACACCTACGAACTCAACAGGAGATCGAAGAGGAGAGTAGCAACAACTCTCTGAACAGAGAAGCGACCACTTACTGGAAGGTAGGACGTGCGGAGAAGTGAATCCGAGGCGATAGTCGGGAGGATAGACGGCGGGGGAGGGGGCCTCCGTCGGCCGCTTCTGGCAAGTGATAGAGCCGCGGAGCACAAAATAGGAACTTTGAGAAGTTGGCTCCGCTGAGGGACGTCGCTCCAGTGGCTAAGCGGGGGTGGAACCCTCGTGGGACAGTGGGGTCTCAGGACCCTCGGGGTCACAGAAAGACTGGGGGAGCCTGAGTGCGCCAGAGCTCCCAGGTATCGGAGTGGGGAAGCCAGCTGCAGAGACGGAGCCGAGGCGCGGTCTCTCAGCTTGGGGTTGCCATAAACTGTGATCGCGGCCCAGTAGGGCCACTGCTCCTCCAGCAGGGACCCAACAGGCGGCAGATCCGGGGAGACTCCCCTTCCTTCCCGGGGAGGAGCGGCGCGGTAACGCACCGCAGGGATCTGCTGGGTTTGGAGACTCCACACAGGGTTGGGTGCCAGAGATACAAACGCTCGGTCACAGGCCAGGTGAGCACAGAGTGCGGCCGGAGACCAGGGACAAGGGAGTGACTGCTTTTCTCTGGGGGCACACTGAGGAGCGGGGCCCCGAGTTCTCAGCTCCTCCGGGTGGAGATTGGGAGGCCACCATTTTTGCCCTGGTCCTCCAAGCCTGTACAGAGAGCTTGCAGGGAACAAAATCTCCTGAGATCAAACCCGAGCAGCTTGCTTAGCCCGGACCGACAAGGGCGGGGCAATTCAGCCTCCGGCAAAGACATTTGGAAACCACAGCAACAGGCCCCTCCCCCAGAAGATCAGCACGAACAGCCAGCAAGCCAAGACCAAGTTTACCGATCAAGGAGAACGGGAGAACTCCAGCGCTAAGGGAATACTGCACATAGAATTCATGGCTTTTTTTTTACCATGATTCATTAGTTCATCAAAGTTAATTTTTGTTAACTGTTTTTTTTTCTTTTTCTTTTTCCCTTTTTCAACCAACATCTTATCAATCTCTTTTTTAAAAAAAAAACACATTTTTTATTTTTCATTTTTAGAGTCATATTTTATCCCTTCATAGTAGTTACCCTTATTTTTGGCATATATATATATAAGTTGTTCTCTCTTTAAAATTTTGAGATACACTTTCTTCTAACAGATAAAAATATACCCTAAATCACTAGTGTATGGTTCTGTTCTAGTCTCCTGCATGATCACATTCTCTCCCTTTTTTCTTTTTTTTTTTTAAATCTTCTTTCTTTTTTCAAACAACTTCTTATCTATCAAGTCCTTTTATAAAATCTTTTATAATTTTCATCTTTACAGTCATCTTCTATCCCTTCATTGTATCAACCCTTATTTTGTACATATATGTCTTTCTTCCTTTAAAATTTTAGGAGGCAGTTTTTTCTAACAGACCAAAATACGCCCAAAATCTAGTGTGTGGCACTGATCTATGCACTAGCCTGATCATATTTGATCACATTCTGCTTTTTTTGTATTGTTCTGTTTTTGTTTTTATCTTTTTTTCTTTTTTTTTTTCTCTTTCTTTTTTCTTTCTTTCCCTTTCTTTCCCCCTGGTTTCAGGTCTTTTCTGATTTGTATAGAGTATATTTGCTGGGGACGTTGTAAACCTGTTAGCATTTTGTTCTCTCATTCATCTATTCTCCTCTGGACAAAATGACAAGACGAAAAAAATCACCTCAGCAAAAAGAACAAGAGGTAGTACCGTCAGCCAGGGACCTACTCAATACGGACATTAGTACGATGTCAGACCTAGAGTTCAGAATCATGACTTTAAAGATACTAGCTGGGCTTGAAAAAAGCGTGAAAGTTATTAGAGAAACCCTTTCTGGAGAAATAAAAGAACTAAAATCTAACCAAGTTGAAATCAAAAAGGCTATTGATGAGGTACAATAAAAAATGGGGGCACTAACTGCAAGGATAAATGAGGCAGAAGAGAGAATCAGTGATATAGAAGACGAAATGATGGAAAGTAAAGAGGCTGAGAAAAAGAGGGAGAAACAACTACAGGATCACAAGGGCAGAATTCGAGAGATAAGTGATTTGATGAGACGAAACAACATTAGAATAATTGGGATCCCAGAAGAAGAAGAAAGAGAGAGGGGCAGAAGGTATATTGGAGCAAATAATAGCAGAGAACTTCCCTAATGTGGGGAAGGAAACAGGCATCAAAATCCAGGAGGCACAGAGAACCCCTCTCAAAATCAATAAAAATAGGTCAACACCCCGACATCTAAGAGTAAAACTTACGAGCCTCAGAGACAAAGAGAAAATCCTGAAAGCAGCTCGGGAAAAGAGATATGTAACCTACAATGGTAAAAATATTAGATTGGCAACAGACCTATCCACAGAGACCTGGCAGGCCAGAAAAGACTGGCAAGATATCTTCAGAGCACTAAACGAGAAAAATATGCAGCCAAGAATACTATATCCAGCTAGGCTGTCACTGAAAATAGAAGGAGAGATAAAAAGCTTCCAGGACAAACAAAAACTAAAGGAATTTGCAAACATGAAACCAGCCCTCCAAGAAATATTGAAAGGGGTCCTCTAAGCAAAGAGAGAGCCTAAAAGCAGCAAAGATCAGAAAGGAACACAGACAACATACAGTAACAGTCACCCTACACGCAATACAATGGCACTAAATTCATACCTTTCAATAGTTACCCTGAATGTAAATGGGCTCAATGCCCCAATCAAAAGACACAGGCAATCAGATTGTATTAAAAAACAAGACCCATCGATATGCTGTCTGCAAGAGACTCATTTTAGACCCAAAGACACCCCCAGATTGAAAGTGAGGGGGTGGAAAACCATTTACCATGCTAATGGACACCAAAAGAAAGCTGGGGTGGCAATCCTTATATCAGACAAACTAGATTTTAAAACAAAGACTGTAATAAGAGATGAGGAAGGACACTATATCCTACTTAAAGGGTCTATCCAACAAGAAGATCTAACCATTGTAAATATCTATGCCCCGAACATGGGAGCAGCCAATTATATAAGGCAATTAATAACAAAAGTGAAGAAACACATTGACAAAAATACAATAATAGTGGGGGACTTTAACAACCCCCCTGACTGAAATGGACAGATCATCTAAGCAAAAGATCAACAAGGAAATAAAGACTTTAAATGACACATTGGACCAAATGGACTTCACAGACATATTCAGAACATTCCATCCCAAAGCAACGGAATACACATTCTTCTCTAGTGCCCATGGAACATTCTCCAGAATTGATCACATCCTAGGTCACAAATCAGGTCTCAACCGGTACCAAAAGATTGGGATCATTCCCTGCATATTTTCAGACCACAATGCTTTGAAACTAGAACTCAATCACAAGAGGAAAGTCGGAAAGAACTCAAATACATGAAGGCTAAAGAGCATCCTACTAAAGAATGAATGGGTCAACCAGGAAATTAAAGAAGAATTTAAAAAATTCATGGAAACCAATGAAAATGAAAACACAACTGTCCAGAATCTTTGGGATACAGCAAAGGCAGTCCTGAGAGGAAAGTATATAGCAATACAAGCCTTTCTCAAGAAACAAGAAAGGTCTCAAATACACAATCTAACCCTACACCTGAAGGAGCTAGAGAAAGAACAGCAAATAAAGCCTAAACCCAGCAGGAGAAGAGAAATCATAAAGATCAGAGCAGAAATCAATGAAATAGAAACCAAAAGAACAGTAGAACAGATCAACGAAACTAGGAGCTGGTTCTTTGAAAGAATTAACAAGATTGATAAACCCCTGGCCAGACTGATCAAAAAGAAAAGAGAAATGACCCAAATCAACAAAATCATGAATGAAAGAGGAGAGATCACAACCAACACCAAAGAAATACAAACAATTATAAGAACATATTATGAGCAACTCTATGCCAGCAAATTAGATAACCTGGAAGAAATGGGTGCATTCCTAGAGATGTATCAACTACCAAAACTGAACCAGGAAGAAATAGAAAACCTGAACAGACCTATAACCACTAAGGAAAATGAAGCAGTCATCAAAAATTTCCCAAGAAACAAAAGCCCAGGGCCAGATGGCTTCCCAGGGGAATTCTATCAGACATTTAAAGAAGAATTAATACCTATTCTCCTGAAACTGTTCCAAAAAATAGAAATGGAAGGAAAACTTCCAAATTCATTTTATGAGGCCACCATTACCTTGATCCCAAAACCAGACAAAGATCCCATCAAAAAGGAGAATTACAGACCAATATCCTTGATGAACATGGATGCAAAAATTCTCACCAAAATCCTAGCCAATAGGATCCAACAGTACATTAAAAGGATTATTCACCACGACCAAGTGGGATTTATCCCTGGGCTGCAAGTTTGGTTCAACATCCGCAAATCAATCAACGTGATACAATACATTAACAAAAGAAAGAACAAGAATCATATGATCCTCTCAATAGATGCAGAAAAAGCATTTGACAAAGTACAGCATCCTTTCTTGATCAAAACTCTTCAGAGTATAGGGATAGAGGGTACATACCTCAATATCATAAAAGCCATCTACGAAAAACCTACAGCTAATATCATTCTCAACGGGGAAAAGCTGAGAGCTTTTCCCCTAAGGTCAGGAACGCGGCAGGGATGTCCACTCTCACCACTGCTATTCAACATAGTATTAGAAGTCCTAGCCACAGCAATCAGACAACACAAAGAAATCAAAGACATCCAAATCAGCAAAGAGGAAGTCAAACTCTCACTCTTTGCAGATGATATGATACTTTATGTGGAAAACCCAAAAGACTCCACCCCAAAACTGCTAGAACTCATACAGGAATTCAGTCAAGTGGCAGGCTATAAAATCAATGCACAAAAATCAGTGGCATTCTTATACACCAACAACAAGACAGAAGAGAGACAAATCAAGGAGTCGATCCCATTCACAATTGCACCCAAAACCATAAGATACCTAGGAATAAATTTAACCAAAGAGGCAAAGGATCTGTACTCAGAAAACTATAAAATACTCAGGAAAGAATTTGAAGAAGACACAAAGAAGTGGAAAAACGTTCCATGCTCATGGATTGGAAGAACCAACATTGTGAAGATGTCAATGCTACCTAGAGCAATCTACACATTCAATGCAATCCCCATCAAAATACCATCCACTTTTTTCAAAGAAATGGAACAAATAATCCTAAAATTTGTATGGAACCAGAAGAGACCCTGAATAGCCAGAGGAATATTGAAAAAGAAAAGCAAAGCTGGTGGCATCACAATTCCCGACTTCCAGCTCTATTACAAAGCTGTCATCATCAAGACAGTATGGTACTGGCACAAAAACAGACACATAGATCAATGGAACAGAATAGAGAGCCCAGAAATGGACCCTCAACTCTATGGTCAACTTATCTTTGACAAAGCAGGAAAGAATGTCCAGTAGAAAAAAGACAGTCTCTTCAACAAATGGTGTTGGGAAAATTGGACAGCCACATGCAGAAGAATGAAACTGGACCATTTCCTTACACCACACACAAAAATAGACTCCAAATGGTGGAAAGACCTAAACGTGAGACAGGAGTCCATCCAAATCCTAAAGGAGAACACAGGTAGCAACCTCTTCGACCTCAGCCGCAGCAACTTCTTCCTAGAAACATCACCAAAGGCACAGGAAGCCAGGGCAAAAATGAACTATTGGGATTTCATCAAGATAAAAAGCTTTTGCTTTTTATCCACAAAACCAAAGACAACAGACAGAATGGGAGAAAATATTTGCAAATGACATATCAGATAAAGGGCTAGTATCCAAAATCTATAAAGAACTTATCAAACTCAACACCCAAAGAACAAATAATCCAATCAAGAAAGGGGCAGAAGGCATGAACAGACATTTTTCCAAAGAAGACATCCAAATGGCCAACAGGCACATGAAAAAGTGCTCAACATTGCTCAGCATCAGGGAAATCCAAATCAAAACCTCAATGAGATACCACCTCACACCCGTCAGAATGGCTAAAATTAACAAGTCAGGGAACGACAGATGTTGGCGGGGATGTGGAGAAAGGGGAACCCTCCTACACTGTTGGTGGGAATGCAAGCTGGTGCAACCCCTCTGGAAAACAGCATGGAGGTTCCTCAAACAGTTGAAATTAGAGCTACCATTCGATCCAGCAATTGCACTAATGGGTAAAGATACAAATGTAGGGACCCGAAGGGGTATGTGCACCCCAATGTTTATAGCAGCAATGTCCACAATAGCCAAACTGTGGAAAGAGCCAAGATGTCCATCGACAGATGAATGGATAAAGAAGATGTGGTATATATACACAATGGAGTATTATGCAGCCATCAAAAGGAATGAGATCTTGCCATTTGCAACGACGTGGATGGAACTGGAGGGTGTTATGCTGAGTGAAATAAGTCAATCAGAGAAAGACATGTATCATATGACCTCACTGATATGAGGAATTCTTAATCTCAGGAACAAACTGAGGGTTGCTGGAGTGGTCGGGGGTGGGAGGGATGGGTGGCTGGGTGATGGACATTGGGGAAGATATGTGCTACAGTGAGGGCTGTGAATTGTGTAAGACTGTTGAATCACAGATCTGTACTTCTGAAACAAATAACGCAACATATTTTAAGAAAAAAGAAAAAGAAGAAGATAGCAGGAGAGGCAGAATGAAGGGGAGTAAGTCAGAGGGGGAGACGAACCAGGAGAGATGATGGACTCTGAAAAAAAAACTGAGGTTTCTGGAGGGGAGGAGGGTGGGGGGATGGGTTAGCCTGGTGATGGGTATTAAAGAGGGCACATTCTGCATGGAGCACTGGGTGTTATGAACAAACAATGAATCATGGAACAGTACACCAAAACAAATTCTGTAATATATGGTGATTAAAAAAAAAAAAAAAGGAGGCTCTAGAGCAGAGCAAGATGGTGGAGGAGCAGGAGACCTGGATTTCGTCTGGTCTCAGGAATTCAGCTGAATAGGGATAAAAACATTCTGAACCTTCTTCAAACTTAACAATAAGAAAGTAAACAACCCAATTAAAAAAATGATCCAAATACCTTTACAGACACCTCACCAAAGAAAATACACAGATAAGCATCTGAAATGATGTTCCAATCATATACCAGGGAAATGAAAACTAAAACAACAACAAGATATCACTACACACCTATTGGAATGGTCAAAATCTGGAACACTGACAACACCAAATGCTAGCAAAGATGTGGAACAACAGAAATCCTCATTCATTGTTGGTGGAAATGCAAAACGGTGCAGCCACTTTGGTAGACACTCTGGCAGTTTCTCACAAAACGAAACATACTCTTATCATGCGATCCAGCAATTGTGCTCCTTGGTATTTACCCAAAGGAGCTGAAAACTATGTCCACACAAAAATCTGCACATGGATATTTATTGCAGGTTTATTCATAATTGCTAAAACCTGGAAACTATCAAGATGCCTTTCAGTAGGTGAATGGATAAACTCTAGTACATTCAGACAATGGCATATTATTCAAGGCTAAAAAGAAATAAGCTACCAGGGGCGGAGCAAGATGGCAGAGGAGTAGGAGAACCTGGATTTCATAGGTCTCAGGAATTCAGCTGAATAGGGATCAAACCATTCTGAACACCTACGAACTCAACAGGAGATCGAAGAGAAGAATAGCAACAACTCTCTGAACAGAAAAGCGACCACTTTCTGGAAGGTAGGACGTGTGGAGAAGTGAATCCAAGGCGATATTCGGGAGGATAGACAGCGGGGGAGGGGGCCTCCGTCGGCCGCTTCTGGCAAGTGATAGAGCCGTGGAGCACAAAATCAGAACTTTTAGAAGTCGGCTCCGCTGAGGGACGTCGCTCCAGTGGCTAAGCGGGGGGGTGGAACCCTCACGGGACAGTGTGGTCTCAGGACCCTCGGGGTCACAGAAAGACTAGGGGTGCCTGAGTGCAGCAGAGCCCCCAGGTATTGGAGCAGGGAAGCCGGCTGCAAGACGGGGCCGAGGCGCGGGCTCTCAGCTCGGGGTTGCCATAAACTGTGATCTGCGGCCCAGTCGGGCCACTGCTCCTCCAGCAGGGACCCAACAAGTGGCAGAGCCGGGGAGACTCCCCTTCTTCCCCCAGGAGGAGTGGCACGGGAGCACACCGCAGGGATCTGCTGGGTTTGGAGACTCCACACGGGGTCAGGTGCCAGAGATAGAAATGCTCGGTCACAGGCCGGGTGAGCACGGAGTGCGGCCGGAGACCGGGGAGACGGGAGTGACTGCTTTTCTCTGGGGGCTCACTGAGGAGTGGGGCCTCGAGATCTCGGCTCCTCAGGGCGAAGATTGGGAGGCCACCATTTTCACTCTCGTCCTCCAAAGCTGTACCGAGAGCTTGCAGGGAACAACAAAAGCTCCCGAGAGCAAACCCAAGCAGATTGCTTAGCCCGGACTGACAAGGGCAGGGCAATTCCGCCTCCGGCAAAGACATTTGGGAACCACGGCAACAGGCCCCTCCCCCAGAAGATCAGCCCGAACAGCCAGCCAGCCACGACCCAGTTTGCTGATCAAGGAGAACAGGAGATCTCCAGCGCTAGGGGAATACTGCACATAGAATTCATGGCTTTTTTACCATGATTCATTAGTTTTTCAAAGTTAATTTTTTAACTGTTTTTTTTTAATTTTTCTTTTTCCCTTTTCCAACCAACATCTTACCAATCCCTTTTTAAAAAAAAAAATTTTATTTTTCATTTTTAGAGTCATATTCTTTTTTTAAATTTTTTATTGTTATGTTAATCACCATACATTACATCATTAGTTTTGGATGTAGTGTTCCATGATTCATTGTTAGAGTCATATTCTATCCCTTCATAGTAGTTACCCTTATTTTTGGCATATATATATGTTGTTCTCTCTTTAAAATTTTGAGATACAGTTTCTTCTAACAGATCATTTATACCCTAAATCACTAGTGTATGGCTTTGTTCTAGTCTCCTGTCTGATCACATTCTCTCCCTTTTTTTTTCTATTTTTTTTAAATCTTTCTTTTTTCAAACAACTTATTATCTTATCAATTCCTTTTATAAAATCTTTTATAATTTTCATCTTTACAGTCATCTTCCATCCCTTCATTGTGTCAACCTTATTTTGTACATATATAAGTTTTCCTTTCTTTAAAGTTTTAGGAAGCACTTTCTTCTAACAGACCAAAATACACCCAAAATCTAGTGTGTGGCACTGATCTATGCATCAGCCTGATCATATTTGATCATATTCAGTTTTTTTTGTCTTGTTCTGTTTTTGTTTGTTTTTACCTTTTTCTTTTTCTTTTTTTTTTCTCCTTCTTTTTTCTTTCTTTCCCTTTCTTTTCCTCTGGTTTCAGGTCTTTTCTGATTTGTTTAGAGTATATTTGCTGGTGACATTGTTAACCTGTTAGCATTTTGTTCTCTCATTCATCTATTCTCCTCTGGACAAAATGACAAGATGAAAAAAATCACCTCAGCAAAAAGAACAAGAGGTAGTACCATCTGCCAGTGACCTACTCAATATGGACATTAGTATGATGTCGGAACTAGAGTTCAGAATCATGATTTTAAAGATACTAGCTGGGCTTGAAAAAAGCATGGAAGTTATTATAGAAACCCTTCCTGGAGAAATAAAAGAACTAAAATCTAACCAGATCGAAATCATAAAGGCTATTAATGAGGTGCAATCAAAAATGGGGGCACTAACTGCTAGGATAAATGAGGCAGAAGAGAGAATCAGCGATATAGATAATCAAATGATGGAAAATAAAGAAGCTGAGAAAAAGAGAGATAAACAACGACTGGATCACGAGGGCAGAATTCGAGAGATAAACGATACGATAAGACGAAACAACATGAGAATAATTGGGATCCCAGAAGAAGAAGAAAGAGAGAAGGGCAGAAGGTATATTGGAGCAAATTATAGCAGAGAACCTCCCTAATGTGGGGAAGGAACAGGCATCAAAATCCAGGAGGCACAGAGACCCCTCTCAAAATCAATAAAAATAGGTCAACACCCCGATATCGAATAGTAAAACTTACAAGTCTCAGTGACAAAGAGAAAATCTTGAAAGCAGCTCGGGAGAAGAGATATGTAACCTCCAATAGTAGAAACATTAGACTGGCAACAGACCTATCCAGAGAGACCTGGCAGGCCAGAAAGGACTGGCATGATATCTTCAGAGCACTAAACGAGAAAAATATGCAGCTAAGAATGCTATATCCAGCTAGGCTGTCATTGAAAATTTAAGGAGAGATAAAAAGCTTCCAGGACAAACAAAAACTTAAGGAATTTGCAAACACGAAACCAACCCTCCAAGAAATATTGAAAGGGGTCCTCTAAGCAAAGAGAGAGCCTAAAAGCAGCATAGACTAGAAAGGAACACAGACAATATACAGTAACAGTCACCTTACAGGCAATACAATGGCACTAAATTCATATCTTTCAATAGTTACCCTGAATGTAAATGGGCTCAATGCCCCAATCAAAAGACACAGGCTATCAGATTGGATTAAAAAACAAGACCCATCGATATGCTGTCTGCAAGAGACTCATTTTAGGCCCAAAGACACCACCACATTGAAAGTGAGGTGGTGGAAAACCATTTACCATGCTAATGGACACCAAAAGAAAGCCGGGGTGGCAATCCTTATATCAGACAAATTAGATTTTAAAACAAAGACTGTGATAAGAGATGAGGAAGGACACTATATCCTACTTAAAGGGTCTATCCAACAAGAAGATCTAACCATTGTAAATATCTATGCCCCGAACATGGGAGCAGCCAATTATATAAGGCAATTAATAACAAAAGTGAAGAAACACATTGACAACAATACAGTAATAGTGGGGGACTTTAACACCCCCCTGACTGAAATGGACAGATCATCTAAGCAAAAGATCAACAAGGAAATAAAGACTTTAAATGACACATTGGACCTAATGGACTTCACAGACATATTCAGAACATTCCATCCCAAAGCAACGGAATACACATTCTTCTCTAGTGCCCATGGAACATCCTCCAGAATAGATCACATCCTAGGTCACAAATCAGGTCTCAACTGGTACCAAAAGATTGGGATTATTCCCTGCGTATTTTCAGACCACAGTGCTTTGAAACTAGAACTCAATCACAAGAGGAAAGTCAGAAAGAACTCAAAAACATGGAGACTAAAGAGCATCCTACTAAAGAATGAATGGGTCAACCAGGAAATTAAAGAAGAATTTAAAAAATTCATGGAAACCAATGAAAATGAAAACACAACTGTTCAAAATCTTTGGGATACAGCAAAGGCAGTCCTAAGAGGAAAGTATATAGCAATACAAGCCTTTCTCAAGAAACAAGAAAGGTCTCAAATACACAACCTAACCCTACGCCCAAAGGAGCTAGAGAAAAAACAGCAAATAAAGCCTAAACCCAGCAGGAGAAGAGAAATAATAAAGATCAGAGCAGAAATCAATGAACTAGAAACCAAAAGAACAGTAGAACAGATCAACGAAACTAGGAGCTGGTTCTTTGGAAGAATTAACAAGATTGATAAACCCTTGGCCAGACTTATGAAAAGAAAAGAGAAATGACCCAAATCAACAAAATCATGAATGAAAAAGGAGAGATCACAACCAACACCAAAGAAATAGAAACAATTATAGGAACATATTATGAGCAACTCTATGCCAGCAAATTAGATAACCTGGAAGAAATGGATGCATTCCTAGAGATGTATCAACTACCAAAATTGAACCAGGAAGAAATAGAAAACCTGAACAGACCTATAACCACTAAGGAAATTGAAGCAGTCATCAAAAATCTCCCAAGAAACAAAAGCCCAGGGCCAGATGGCTTCCCAGGGGAATTCTACCAAACATTTAAAGAAGAATCAATACCTATTCTCCTGAAACTCTTCCAAAAAATAGAAATGTAAGGAAAACTTCCAAACTCGTTTTATGAGGCCATGATTACCTTGATCCCAAAACCAGACAAAGACCCCATCAAAAAGGAGAATTACAGACCAATATACTTGATGAACATGGATGCAAAAATTCTCACCAGAATACTAGCCAATAGGTTCCAACAGTACATTAAAAGGATTATTCACCATGACCAAGTGGGATTTATCCCTGGGCTGCAAGGTTGGTTCAACATCCGCAAATCAATCAACGTGATACAATACATTAACAAAAGAAAGAACAAGAATCATATGATCCTCTCAATAGATGCACAAAAAGCATTTGACAAAGTACAGCATCCTTTCTTGATCAAAACTCTTCAGAGTATAGGGATAGAGGGTACATACCTCAATATCATAAAAGCCGTCTACGAAAAACCTACAGCGAATATCATTCTCAATGGGGAAAAGCTGAGAGCTTTTCCCCTAAGGTCAGGAACGCGGCAGGGATGTCCACTCTCACCACTGCTATTCAACATAGTATTAGAAGTCCTAGCTACAGCAATCAGACAACAAAAAGAAATCAAAGGCAATCAAAACAGGAAAGAGGAAGTCAAACTCTCACTCTTTGCAGAGGATATGATACTTTAAGTGGAAAACCCAAAAGACTCCACCCCAAAACTGCTAGACCTCATACAGGAATTCAGTCAAGTGGCAGGATATAAAATCAATGTACAGAAATCAGTGGCATTCCTATACAAAAACAACGAGGCAGAAGCAAGAGAAATTAAGGAGTCGATCCCATTTACAATTGCACCCAAAACCATAAGATACCTAGGAATAAATTTAATCAAAGAGGCAAAGGATCTGTACTCAGAAAACTACAGAATACTCATGAAAGAAATTGAGGAAGACACAAAGAAATGGAAAAACATTCCATGCTCATGGATTGAAAGAACAAATATTATGAAGATGCCAATGCTACCTAGAGCAATCTATACATTTAATGCAATCCCTATCAAAATACCATCAACTTTTTTCAAAGAAATAGAACAAATAATCCTAAAATGTATGTGGAACCATAAAAGACCCCGAATAGCCAGAGGAATGTCGAAAAAGAAACGCAAAGCCGGTGGCATCACGATCCCAGACTTCCAGCTCTATTACAAAGCTGTCATCTTCAAGACAGTATGGTACTGGCACAAAAACAGACACATAGATCAATGGAACAGAATAGAAAGCCCAGAAATGGACCCTCAACTGTACGGTCAACTCATCTTTGACAAAGCAGGAAAGAATGTCCAATGACAAAAAGACAGTCTCTTCAACAAATGGTGTTGGGAAAGCCAGCCACATGCAGAAGAATGAAACTGGACCATTTCCTTACACCACAGACAAAAATAGACTAAAAATGGTTCAAAGACCTAAATGTGAGACCGGAATCCATCAAAATCCTTAATGAGAACACAGGCAGCAACCTCTTCGACCTCAGCTGCAGCAACTTCTTCCTAGAAACATTGCCAAAGGCAAGGGAAGCAAGGGCAAAAATGAACTATTGGGACTTCATCAAGATAAAAAGCTTTTGCACAACAAAGGAAACAGTCTACAAAACCTAAGACGACTGACGGAATGGAAGAAGATATTTGCAAATGACATATCAGATAAAAGGCTAGTATCCAAAATCTATAATGAACTTATCAAACACAACACCCAAAGAACAAATAATCCAATCAAGAAATGGGCAGAAGACATGAACAGACATTTTTCCAAAGAAGACATCCAAATGGCCAACAGACACATGAAAAGGTGCCCCACATTGCTCGGCATCAGGGAAATCCAAATGAAAACCTCAATGAGATACCACCTCACACCAGTCAGAATGGCTAAAATTAACTAGACAGGAAACGACAGATATTGGCAGGGATCGGAGAAAGGAGAACCCTCATACACTGTTGTTGGAAATGCAAGCTGGTGGAGCCACTCTGGAAAACAGTATGGAGGTTCCTCAAAAAGTTGAAAATAGAGCTACCTATGACCTAGCAATTGCACTACCGGGTATTTACCCCAAAGATACAAATATAGTGATCTGAAGGGGTATGTGCACCCCAATGTTTATAGCAGCAATGTCCACATTAACCAAACTATGGAAAGAGGCAAGATATCCATCAACAGATGAATGGATAAAGGAGATGTGAGATATATATAAAATGGAATATTATGCAGCCATCAAAAAACCCCACGAAAAGTTGCCATTTGCAATGATGTGGATGGAACTAGAGGATATTATGCTGAGTGAAATCAGTCAATCAGAGAAAGACATGTTTCATATGATCTCACTGATATGAGGAATTCTTTATCTCAGAAACAAACTGAGGGTTGCTGGAGTGGTGGAGGGTGGGAGGGATGGGGTGGCTGGGTGATAGACACTGGGGAGGGTATGTGCTACGGTGAGCGCTGTGAATTGTGTAAGACTGATGAATCACAGACTTGTATCTCTGACACAAATAATCCATTATATGTTAAAAAAAAGAAAAAAAGAGAAGATAATAAGAAGGCAAAAACGAATGGGGGTAATCGCAGGGGGAGAGGAACCATGAGAGACGATGGACTCTGAGAAACAAACGGAGGGTTCTAGAGGGGAGGGGGGGTGGGGGGATGGGTTAGCCTGGTGATGGGTATTAAAGAGGACATGTACTGAATGGAACACTGGGTGTTATACGCAAACAATGAATCATGAAACACTGCCTCAAAACCTAATGATGTAATGTATGGTGATTAACATAACATAATAAAATAAAATAAAAACAGTCACTGATTATTTTACTCTGGTTATGATCCAATTTTATGTCCATAATAAGTCAGCAATTCTAGACCATTGCAAACTATGTTATCTAACACTCGAATACTCTCTGGAGATTTTTTTCCCCTGCCACGCCATGGCAGAACCTGTATATTCCTCTTATCTGTTTTGTAAACTGGAATTTCATAGTAAGATTTTACTTAAGATAAAAGAAATCTACAGTAGGAAAACTGAAACCCACTAATACAGATCATACTTCCCCAGATCATTATAGTATTTCATATGAAAAACATTTTTAAAAATATTTGCCATAGACAGATGACAGTAGTCCTTTCCCATTTACCTAGCAGTTTCATTTTGTCATAAAAAAGAGATTGTTATTGTTCCAGTAATTAATATATGGATTCATATGAAAGAAGTAAAATGGGGACTTTCCTTATGCATATACGTACCAAGAGGGACAAACTGAATAATAATTTTTGCTGTATATATGCTTTTAAAACAGAAGTCAGCATTTTTTTAAAAGATTTGTTAAGAGAGAGAGAGAGAGCAGAGGAAGGAGTAGAGGGAGCAGAACAAGATGACTCTGTTGAGTCCAAAGCTGAACGTGAGGCTTGATCCCATGACCCTGAGATCACGACCCGAGCCAAAATCAAGAGTTGGAGGCCAACTGAGCCATCCAGGTGCCCCAGGAGTCAGCAGTTTTTAATGTAAAGGACCAGATAGTAAATATTTTAGTCTTTGTGGCTCATATGGTCTTTGTCACAACTACTCACTTCTGCTGTGGTTTTATGAGAAGTATTTTTTAGACAATAGTAAGCAAATGGGAATGGCCAGAATTGGTCTGCAGGCTGTAGGTTGCCAAACTCTGTTCTGAAAAGTCAATGTGAATGGAATATACATGGGGTAGAATAGAAACAGGTGGCCATATTTAGTGATGATAACTTTTTTTAAAAAAATGCTAGAAGACCGATTTTAATGATTACACTTAGAATTTTAGAGACTAGTTCACAGTTAATGTTCAGTTATCTTGTGTTTTTAGGTTATATACTTTTAAGATTTCAGAGATATTTTTCATGTCTATGTAATACTTTGCATACTAATTTACACACTTGAAAATTTTTGAAATGGGTATCCACTTTCATTTCATCCTTAGCTATCACTGATAAATATTTGTCTGTACTGACATTATGTCCAGGGTTTGCTTGGAAGGTTAAGAAACTTTTTATTTTTTTCTAGTCACAGACAAAACTGTTTTTTAGAGTGTAGTCTTTATAATTTATCTTCAATATATTTTGATTATTTTTGTTTCTTTATTTACGATGGTGGACAGAGAAGTGGTAGTTTTTTTTTATTATGTTATGTTAATCACCATACATTACATCATTAGTTTTTGATGTAGTGTTCCATGATTCATTGTTTGTGTATAACACCCAGTGCTCCATGCAGAACGTGCCCTCTTTAATACCCATCACCAGGCTAACCCATCCCCCCACGCTCTCCCCTCTAGAACCCTCAGTTTGTTTCTCAGAGTCTATAGTCTCTCATGGTTCATCTCCCCCTCTGATTTCCCCCCCTTCATTTTTCCCTTCCTGCTATCTTCTTCTTCTTCTTTTTTTTAACATATAATGTATTATTTGTTTCAGAGGTACAGGTCTGTGATTCAACAGTCTTACACAATTCACAGCACTCACCATAGCACATACCGTGTTGTAATTTATTGCTTTTAGATAGATGTCAAATTTTCTTACTTATTCTATGTTAAATTTACAAGGTCAAAGGAGAATGATTTTCCTCTCCAATATTTTACTTTATTTACTACATTATACATATTGCCTGTGACTCAGTATTTTCAACAACTAGCTGCAGCATTTCAAAAACATATTAAAATGACCTTACTAGAGGATTTAAAAGCTTATCTATGATTATAGAAGCTAAAATCTTGCTTTTTAGTAAATGTCAGAATTACTGAGAAAAAGTATAACAAGGAGAAAATTATCAGTGACCTCTTCAGTTATTAAAAGGCATTCAGTAGTGCTTGGAATATTAAAAAAAATATTTGTGCTTTAAAAATTTTAAAATTACTCTATGTGTCCCTCTGTAACACCATCAGCTTCAACTAGAGCTATTTTTATGCACCAATAAATAAGAGGATATGTTATAGCCCTTCCCATGGACAGTGACAAGCAATGACCTCGGCACAGCGTTTTTCCTGAGTGCCATACAGAGCAAGATTATGGATACAGTCTCTGTTCGAGGTCACGTACCCTCAGATACTGCTAACTGGGGAGCTGGGGACTACACACAGCTGAAGACGGACTTTGTTTGGCTTGCCTAATGTTTTGTAAATTTGTTATGACTTCAAGTCACATGATGTGAAAATCAGGTGATCTAAAAAATAGGTTAATCTGGTACAGATGTCTTATATTTCCTTATTGTTGCAACGTGATGTAGCTGAGAAATTTGTTCCTTTCAGGAGGCGTCTGTTTTCGCAAGCCCTGTCGTTTACACAGAGCTTGCCTACATCATTAGTTTTTGAACATCCCTCCCTCTTAATCAAGCAAGGCTCTTACATGATGCTGTAGGCATACACATTGTCAGCCTCTCATCTGGGTCTAAAGTAGACGACCTGGTTAGATCAGCATCAGGGGGCTGTCTTCCCCGGCACCAGCAAGATGCAGGGATCTATGTGTTGTGTCACTGTCTTTGGATGGTTACTGCATGCCAGCACCATGTAAGAATCCTTATACCAACCCCATCAGATGAGCATTGTCATTGTTCCCATTTTACAGAGGCAAACTGAGGTACCTAGAGGTAAAACAACTGGACCAAGGTCACTGGGAAGTATGTGGGGTGGCCAGTCTAGGTCTGAGGCCACAGTCACAATCGTCTCAACAGTGGTGGTTTCTGTTTTTCAATCATTTCTTTCCAGAGACCTACCTTCTCAAGTTCTAACTACCTCAAATGCTGCAATTATAATTTCTGTTAGCACTGATGCCATTTTTATACTAATCAAATTAATATATACATATGGCTTAAAAATAAAATTTCCAGTCCATACTAGTGAACAGAAGTTGTCTAGGATATTTACATTTCTGAATCATTGGCTTCTTTCTGGTAATTGAGGATTTACCCTCCCACTGGATCTCGCCCTCATTTCCTTCTTCCCAGTTTCCCAAAATAATTATATCATATTTTTAATTATAATGTTTACCCTTTTATGACAGTAAACACTGCTCATTGATAACTTAGCACCGAACTGTGATCACACTTTTGTGCTCTTAAAATATTCTTTCCTCTCCCCCCTGAGGTAATTGTGCCTATTATTCATTTGATTAGTTTTCTATATGCCTGGGTTTTTTTCTTAATGCTCCACCAAACCTTTTATACATTCATGAATTTTTTTTCAAATGCTCAAACACACCAAATAACCTAACACCCCCCCAGCCCTGCAACCGGAGGCCTCTTTCCTGGAGGCTTTTGTCTATGCTCTGATCTGGACGCGTTGCTCTGCGTTTGGTGCAGAATTCTCAAACTCAGTCCCGCTCTGCACAATCTTCTGTTTGTCATCTTTAACCTGGATTCCATGTCCTCCCCTTTCTTGGTTCATTTCCTCATGTTGCCAAAACACATCTCTTTGTAGCTTCCTAGAAAAGTATGCAAGGGAATACATTTTTCTGACTTCTTGACTGTTTGAAACTACCATTATTGTCTCCTCACACTTCTTAGTCTGGATAGAGTTGTAAATTGGAAAATGTTCTCTTAAAATTTTGCAATTATTGTCTTTACTGTCTTCTGTTGTTCAATGTTGGTATTCAACATCTGCTGCCATTTTAATTCCTATTTCTTTGTATATGAATCTCCTCTCCCCATCTGCTTTGTGGACCTTTTCTTTAACCTTGTTCTGAAATTTCAGAGTGTGTTTGTATGGGTCTTTTTTTTTGTCAAAGAGGTGGCATTCAGTGGGCTTCTCAATATGAAAATATATCTTTTGGCCCTGGAAAATTATTCTTGTTTCTTATTTTTGTTAACTTTTCTCCTTTTATTCCTATTCTGGAATTCTTATTTAGATGTTGCCCCTCTTGTATAATTTTCCAATTTTCCTTACTTTTCTCTGTTGGTGATTTTCTTGATCTTACATTTTTATCTTTCTATTGAAATATTTGTTTTGTTTTTCATATTTTACAAAACCATTGTTCCTTCTTGCTTGTTTCTTTTTCATTCATCCCTGTTCTGGTTTTATGGGAATGATACCTTCTCTTATTTCTCCAAAGCTATGATTATAGGCTTTTCTCTTGCTGAAATGTCCTCTCCTGTATTCATTGTTATTATTTCCTTTAGGTGCCCCCCCCTTTTTTTTCTCTTTGTTTTGGCCCTTCTCCCTTAAGTTGAAGTCTTTCTCCAAGTGTCTCTTTGGTGGTTCCTTGGCTATCCGTTCATATTTAATGTAAAACTGTTAAAAAATTTAGTGATAATTTTTTTGAAGAGTGAAGTCTTAAAATCACTGTGGAAGATCTGTGAATGGAGGTGGGGTTTGTTGACTGGCAGCACTTCGTTGGTGGTCATTGGTCATTCATTGGTCATTGGTGGTCAAGAGGTTTGCCAACCTTGGGAGACTAGCTTCTCTCTGAGGTTCAGTTTCTCCAAAAAATAAAACAAGACAAAATCAGAGAGGGAGACAAACCATAAGAGACTCTAAAGATAGGAAACAAACTGAGGGTTGCTGGAGAGGAGGAAGGTGAGAGGATGGAGTAACTGGGTGATGGGCATTTAAGGAGGGCACGTGATGTAATGAGCACTGGGTGTTATATAAGATTGATGAATCACTGAACTCAACCTCCGAAACTCATAATACACTATATGTTAATTAATTGAATTTAAATAAAAACAAAACAAAACAAAACAAAACAGAACTATCCAGTCTCCTGCACTCAGTTACAGTTATTCTGGGAGCAGGTCTGAGGAAGGAGGCTGAGATACTCACTGTTCATTATGGAAATATTCTCTCAATTCCCTTGTTTTTAGCTTGCCACTTCGTTTCTGTTCTAAATGTTGCCTGGAGTCCCTGGGCATAGAGATAAACTTCTGATCTCATGGGAGGGCTGTGGGGATCAGAAGTGTATGGAGGAGGCTTTCCCTGGCCAGGTACATTAACATAGCTGAATAATATGCGGTGGTTAGAGTTAGACATTTTCATTGACATATGCAGGGAACCACACATATTGGTTGTGGTGCCATATTAATGAGTTATAGTAAATAAGATGGAACTGATTTGGGGCATACCAATCAGAATTCATTGTTATATAATCATGACTTTTGTGTAGAACCATTTATCTAGAGTTATATGTTTGGAGAACTTCAAAAACTCATTTTTTAAAAATCAGCACAAAAGAGAAATAGAGCATAAAACATGATCATGGAAACTGACTGCCATCCCTATCACTAAATTTTTTAACAGTTTTACATTTTACTTTATTTCATTTATTTGGCTTTGATTTATCTGGAGACAGAATGATTATAAACTTAATAATATTCTGAACAGTCAAAAAAATATATGTCTCTAGAAATAGATCTGTCAACTGTAGTTTTTGGGGAGCAAATGACTTTATTTATTTGAAAGATTTGCCACTTGGAAATAAATTAAAACTCTTATGCTATTCACATAAAACAAAAAAGCTTTAACTTCCCAAATTATTTCAATATTACTCTATTAATAGGCCGTCTCCCATTTTGCAATAAAAGTACAAGACTTCTATTTTTAGTTCCAACTCAGCATTGAAAAGCCTGCCTGTAGACACCACCACCCACATCTATGCTTTCCAAGAACTTAACTAACTGCATCTGAATTATGTTGCCAGTTGGAGTCCTTAAATAAGAATAAAAAGTTTCTTTAGATACAGATTTTTTTTCAATACGAAGACGTATAATTCCAAATTTTTTCATAACTTAGGGGTAAGAATAACACTACTTTCAAAATCTGGACTTAATGAAATTAAAATTATGAAAATTGTTTATTGGAAGACATAAAAATTGGATCCATCTTCAAAAAGCAAAAAAGTCTTTACCAAGTATATTCACTTGCTAGAGCTGCCCTAACAAAGTACCAGAAACTGGGTGGCTTAAGAACAAAAATTTATTTTCTCACTGTTCTGCAGGCTGCAAGTCTGAGATCACTGTGACTGTAGAGGTGGTTTCTTCTGAGGCTTTTCTCCTTGGCTTGCGGATGGTCATCTTCTCCCTGATTGTCACATTGTCTTCTTTCTTTCTTTCTTTTTTTTTTAAGATTTTATTTATTCATTTGAGAGAGAGAGAGAGAGAAACAGCATGAGAGGGGAGAGGGTCAGAGGGAGAAGCAGGCTCCCCGCTGAGCTGGGAGCCCGATGTGGGACTCGATCCCAGGACTCTGGGATCATGACCTGAGCCGAAGGCAGTCGCTTAACCAACTGAGCCACCCAGGCGCCCACATTGTCTTCTTTCTATATGTGCCAATGTCTTCCTCTAATGAGGACACCAAGCATATTGGATTAGGACTCACCCTAAGATTTCATTTAATTAATTCATCATCAATCAATTAATTAATTAATCAAATTAATTTAATTAATAAAATAATTTAATTAAATTAATCAATTTATATAATAAGAATTCATTTAATTCAATTAATAATGAAGTTAATAAAACTTCATTAATAAAGGCTGCTTCCTTTATTTGGCTATTTTAAATAATGCTGCTATAAACACATGAATGCGTGTATCCCTTTGAATTAGTGTTCTCATATTTTTGGGGTAAATATCCAGTACTGTGATTACTGGATAGTAGAGTCATTCCATTTTTAACTTTTTGAGGAACCTCTATACTGTTTTCCCCAGTGGCTACACCAGTTTCTACTCCCACCAACATTGGACAGTGGTTTCTGTTTCTCCACATCCTCTCTAATACTTTCTGATTTTATCTGTTCTGACAGGTGTGAGGTGATATCTCATTGTAGTTTTGATTTGCATTTCCTTGATGATGAGTGATGTTTTCATGTCTGTTGGCCATCTGGATGTCTTCTTTGGAGAAACATCTGTTCATGTCTTCTGTCCAATTTTTAATTGGATTATTTGTTTTTTGGGTGTTGAGTTGTACAAGTTCTTTATGTATTTTGTATACTAACTCTTTATAGAATATGTCATTTGCAAATATCTTCCCCTGTTCAGTAGGTTGTGTTTTGTTTTGTTGAATATATCCTTTGCTGTGCAGAAGCTTTTTATTTTGATATAATCCCAATAGTTTCCCTTGCCTGTATTGCTATTTTTGTACTTCTCTCTCTCATGACATCATTGTTCTGTAGTAGCAATGTTTCTGATTTGTTATGTATTTTGAAACACATGATCCAGAGGAAGAATTGTTTATCCTGAGAATATTAAGTTTTCCATAAAATTTTATGGAAAAATATGGCATCTTTACTACAAAAGTACTGAAGGATTCATTCTTCCCCATTCCCCAGTGCTTCTGTGAATGCCATATAAGAGACCTAGCATTTATCTTTTATTATTATTATTATTATTATTATGTTATGTTAATCACCATACATTACATTATTAGTTTTTGATGTAGTGTTCCATGATTCATTGTTCGTGTATAACACCCAGTGCTCCATGCAGTACATGCCCTCTTTAATACCCATCACCAGGCTAACCCATCCCCCCACCCCCTCCCCTCTAGAACCCTCAGTTTGTTTTTCAGAGTCCATCATCTCTCATAGTTCATCTCCCCTTCTGATTTCCCCCGCTTCATTCTTCCCCTCCTGGTATCTTTTTCTTTTTTCTTTTTTTTGAGACCTAGCATTTTCTTGAGTAGTATTACATCAATTAGGAGAAAAAAATACCTACCTATTAGCTTTGTGTTAGCTTCACTGTCAAGGAAATGCAACACTGGACTTCCATATGTAACCTTTCTTACACATTTCATAACCATCTATATAAGTTTTAGACATCAATTTTTTTATTTCTGGGAAGATAAATTGCACTATGTATTTTTTTAAAAAGTACACTGAATAATCTACTGGCATTCTCCATTATATGTGTGGAAATAAATTTATGAAATTCTAGCAATTTCATTATGAAACAACAATTTTCTTCTGATTTCTTTAGAAATGTCCTTAGCCTGTGGAGGTCACAGGAGTACTGTGATTATCTTGAGACACACTGATTTTTTTAAAAAGTGAAGTGAAACAATTGGTCATGATAAATTAGGACATGGGAAGGGGAAAGATGGAACAGATTATTTCCTCTGTCAACAGCTAGTCACAATCATAAAACTTCTCAGAATTTAGGGTGATGAAAAAAAGGAATTTTGGATGGAGAGGGTAAAATCCACAGTACTTAATTATCTGTTTTGAAGTATGAGGGTAAAATTTAAATTGCCAAAAGTGAAAGCGCTCTGTGCTCTTTTTGCTGAAGTCCTGTGATTAAAGGCAAAAAATAAGCAAATAATAAAACCCCATAACATTTATTTGCAAAACTTATGGTGGTAGGTTAATAATATAGGAAGTATTGCTGATATATTGCATCTTGGTATTTTACCAAAGATATAATGATAAAACTCATTTGTGTTAGCAACTACAACCATGACATGCTGCTAGCATTAAAGTTAAATGCACGTAAGAATTATAAAAATAAATATGAATATGTTCCTCATATGAATTTACAGCATAATTGTGGCAATTAGGTTGTTTCAGTAATAATGAAGTTTTCATTATATACTACATTAGAGGAAGGCATCTATATTTACACAAATAAAAGTGAAATTGTTATGTGATACAGCTTGATATTTACATAAACAAATATGAAAATTTGAGCTGATATTTAGGGGTTATATGCAAAGCTTACTTAGGGATATTGCACTGGATTCATACCATGGCATTTTATCCCTTTTTCAGGGACCAAAATGTGAAATAGGTTGCAAGTCAAGGAAAAAAATGCCTTTGAAATTATACAGATTATCACCATATTTTCTCAATGAGAGAATAATTATACACACACACACACACACACCCTGTGCTTACACAGAAATATAAAGAGTTGAAATTTAATGTATTTTTAAATTCAACTGGAAAAGAAAGGTTTCATTTGCTGTTATTATCAGAAGCTGCAGAAAATGACAAAAATAATAAACAAAATTATTAGACAAGGATGTTTCCTAAGTTTGTGTGTTGTTACAAATTTTGTGTAACTCCTAACAGGTAAATTAATCTGTAAACCAATTTTTAGCAAAACATATGGCAGCAGCAGACAAACCATATTATATTTAATAATTCTAAATAGGCATTTACCATTGCTACCAAATGTTGAATTTGTATACTGGTAGTTTATAGAATGGACCAGTAAGAAGTTATCTTTCTTCTTGGCTGAAGCAGAGCTAGTTGTGATGTCTCTGACCAGCTTGCCCAGACTTTGTGGTCTAACCCTATCAGGGAAGGAAAAAACAGGCTATGGAAATTATCAGTCTTCTTGAAATAATCTGAAGTATTTCTGGGATTCCTTGGCATATGGATTGTCCACTGTGATTCAACAACTTTATGGACCTTATTAAATGAGAGTAATTTCTAGTCTTGTAGTGATGCAAAAGAATTGTTAGTAATACATTGTTGCCATCTAATATTTTTTTTGCAATGATCCACTATTGTGTCAATAATTAAAATATATAGAGAAAAATATTCAATAGTTGTATGCTTCAGGAAAAAATTGAGGAAAAAAATGACATAATAAATTTCACTTCAGCCAATGAAGTCTCCCGTTTAAATATTTCAAAAATTCCTCCCTTTTAAAAGGAAAAGAAACATTGCTATTATTTTTCATTCAATACTAGATATTAGATACTCTTTGATACTTTACTCTGTCACTTTTACAACACAAGAAATACAAGAGCTTATTCATGTCTTAGTAAGTATCCTATTGATTTCATTCTAGCCCATTTGGCTTTCTATAAAATAGATCTGGATGGCCTTGATTAATCTATACAGTCATTTGAAGATGGGACACCGGCCAATTAGAAGACATTTATTTGTGAAAGTGACTAAATACACTTCACAATGAATGAGTACTTATTGAGTAATTATACTATGAAAAACAATATGGTAAGTAGTGTATAGGATAAAATAGAAGTATTAGGTAGTCTAAAATCTACAAAATGGAGAAATTAAAATAACATGAAGAATTGGAAACCAATAAAGAACAGTATAGCTAAATTATAGATCACTAATATAGACAGCAAATAGTGTAGAAATTCACAGAAGGGAGAGATCACTGGGGGCTGAGAGGGGAATGTTTAGAAGGAAAGCAGACTAGAACTGGATCTGAAGTCTGTTTAGAATTTAGTTTGGTAGAGAAAAAAAATAGTCAATTTAATTATCCAACACTGCTTTGGCCAGATGTAAAAATACAAATTTATATATTGTCAGGGAATCCACAATTTTTGTCATATAGTAACTTACTTATTTATATGTTCAAATAGAAAATTTTTGGCAACATCATCATTCATAAAATGCTTGTATTATATTCAAGTCTTTGTAAAGTTTCTTAGTATAGGCACTGCTTCAATTA
This sequence comes from Eumetopias jubatus, assembly GCF_037043125.1. Taxonomy (NCBI): domain Eukaryota; kingdom Metazoa; phylum Chordata; class Mammalia; order Carnivora; family Otariidae; genus Eumetopias; species Eumetopias jubatus. The sequence goes on along the minus strand of NW_028274814.1, from coordinate 69,176,031 downwards.
TTTCATTTGAAAAAATGAACATTTTCATTTTTAATGCCAGTTTATTTAATTAATGATTTAATGATTTAATTAATGATTACCCATTATTACCAAAACATTTATTGCACCTAATGTAATTTCACCTTTTGTCCACTTGGCTTCAATTCCTGTTGAGCAGCATGAATAAAGCTTAAGAAGAGCTAGTTAAGGTTATGAAAGTTTTTTATTAAAACCAGTGATTTCTCACATTCAAAACTAGAGTTGCTTAAGATCCTCAGAGTTATGGAACAGACAGAACATGTCTTTGGGGAAGAGCAATAAGCATCAAAGAAGAGGAACATTCTATATTTTGATGTTGCAATGATATGGCTTTATCTTTTAGAACAGTTTATTTTATTTTTTTAAAGATTTTATTTATTTGACAGAGACACAGTGAGAGAGGAAACACAAGCAGGGGGAGTGGGAGAGGGAGAAGCAGGCTTCCCGCTGAGCAGGGAGCCTGATGCGGGGCTCTATCCCAGGACTGTGGGATCATGACCTAAGCCGAAGGCAGACCCTTAATGACTGAGTCACTCAGGTGCCTAGGGCAGTTTAAATTTATTTTCATTTTATACTTAAAATGAATCCAGAGATATCATGGCTAAATTTACTTTTTATACTTGATATTCACTTTTGAAGAGATCATATTTCTATAATTATAATTTACTTCTTCCTATGATCAACATATCCAAATAGATGAAAAATATATTTAGGTTCTGAAATAACCACAAAATAATTTTAAAGAAGTAACATTTTGTAGGGTGCCTGGGTGGCTCAGTTGGTTAGGCGACTGCCTTCAGCTCAGGTCATGATCCTGGAGTCCTGGGATTGAGTCCCACGTCGGGCTCCCTGCTCAGCAGGGAGTCTGCTTCTCTCTCTGACCCTCTTCCCTCTCATGTTCTGTCTCTCAAATAAATAAATAAAATCTTTAAAAAAAAAAAAAGAAGTAACATTTTGTATTAAGGAATAAATATCTACAGGCCATTTGGATTATTTATATCTTTAAGCAACAAGAAAGCCACGTCTACAAATGTTTCAACTGCTTCATCTGGTCTTTTCTGGGCAAACCTTGAACAACCATGGCTCAAATCTACTTGGTTCTCTTGCTCCTTATAATCATCTTACAGGCCTCTAAACAGAATTTAGGGGACAGTGCAAATGCAACCTGGATACAAAGGATGTGGGCAAGTGGAGACACACCTTTTGTACTATTAATGTCCCCCCAACCCACCGGTGCCCCAAAATAGAGAGGAAAGCTTTACAAGTCGGAACTGCTGACAGATCTATAAAGATTTTGGTGAGTAAGTGTTAGAATTCCCTGAAGCTCTAAAAAATATTTTCATGGCTGAATTGCCACAGAATCCTATTGCAATCCACTTTGTTTTGAAAAAGCTTATCAGTACTGACATCCTGGACCTGACATCAGGCCTTTGGTGGGGGCGGGGCACAACCAATTTCATGTGTCTGAGGTTAATACTGACTCTTGTCTTCCTGAGATAAGGTGATTTGAACTGTTGGTTGTTTGAATTAATCATGCTATGAAAGACAAACTGTTTTGTTTTTGTTTCTTTTTTTAAAGATTTTATTTATTTATTTGAGAGAGAGAGAGAATGAGAGAGAGAAAGCACATGAGAGGGGGTAGTGTCTGAGGGAGAAGCAGACTCCCTGCTGAGCAGGGAGCCCAATGTGGGACTGGATCCAGGGACTCTAGGATCATGACCCAAGCCGAAGGCTGTCGCTTAACCAACTGAGCCGCCCAGGTGCCCAAGAGTAAACTTGTTTTTAAAGGAAACGATGAGTAAATGCTTAACTATGGACAATGCTGGTTTAATACTCTCATCAAAACTTTTAGTAAAAATAATCAAGCATATTTTCATGGTGTTTTTGTGTTTACAGAGTTCTTACCACGTACATTATGCTGTCAAATCCGTACATTTTCTCTGAGAAAAGTATTGGTACTTGTAGGGATTATATTAGAAATATTTCACCAGCAGTGCCACAAGAGTAGAGGGCCACATGCCGGGCAGATAAAGGGATGAGGAGGAATGAGATGGTGGGTGTGTGTCCAAATGTGAAGCCATGGGAGATAAACTCGTGTGGAAGGGCCAGATGTGGAGGGGCTGTCCCACCCCGTGCCATGTGACTTGGCAGCAATGAAGCCTTTTGAGAATCCAAGTACATGATCAGGCTTGTCCTAGAAAAATTATTCAGCCATCAGTAATTTTTTTAATTTTTAAATTTTTTTAAAGACTTTATTTATTTGACAGAGAGAGAGACAGCGAGAGAGGGAACACAAGCAGGGGGAGTGGGAGAGGGAGAAGCAGGTTCCCCGCTGAGCAGGGAGTCCGATGTGGGGCTCGATCCCAGGACCCTGGAATCATGATCTGAGCTGAAGGCAGACGCTTAACGACTGAGCCACCAGGTGCCCCATTCAGCGATCAGTATTAAGAATGACTTTAAAAGTCCAATAATGGAAGTGATTTTTGTTATCCAGGTCAGAAATGAAGACTTAGGCTAGTTATCAAGGAGGAGAGAGTGTTCTGTATTTACACAAGACTGACTTGAGAGATATTCAGGAGATAGAATTAACACATTTTGGTAATGGCTTTTGGATAAGTGGGGTAAAGGAAAAGGAAGAGTCAAAGCTAGCTTCCAGGTTTCTGGACAACTGGATGGATGGTGGTGTAACTCATGAAGCTATGGAATAAGGATGAGACACCAGGTTAGATGGAGAAACAAGTTCAGTGGTATATACATATTGAATTTATAGGCATATAAATATGGGACAAAATAATGTCTACCATTTTTTTTAAGATTTTATTTATTTATTTGACAGAGAGAGACAAAGCGAGAGAAGGAACACAAGCAGGGGGAGTGGGAGAGGGAGAAGCAGGCTTCCTGCTGAGCAGGGAGCCCAATGTGGCACTTGATCCCAGCACCCTGGGATCATGACCTGAGCCGAAGGCAGACGCTTAATGACTGAGCCACCCAGGCGCCCCAGTCTACCAAACAATTCTTAATGAAGATCTGTTTCATAGGAGAGAGACAGATTGAGGTATAGCTTTGATGGTTTCAGAGGAGAATAGGTAGTTGAAACCACAAGACTGAACTGGATAATGAAAGAAAATATGGAATAAGAAACAAAAAAGTCCAGTGAAGAAGGCCTAGTGAGTCCTACGACTTAATAGTCTCTTAATATACTTATAAATATGTTAATTATTATTGGTTAGAAATGTCTGTTTTAATTTTTTATTGTTATGTTAATCACCATACATTACATCATTAGTTTTTGATGCAGTGTTCCATAATTCATTGTTTGTGCATAACACCCAGTTCTCCATGCAGAATGTGCCCTCTTCAATACCCATCACCAGGCTAACCCATTCCCCCACCCCCCTCCCCTCTAGAACCCTCAGTTTGTTTTTCAGAGTCCATCATCTCTCATGGTTCGTCTCCCCCTCCAACTTACTCCCCTTCATTCTTCCCCTCCTGCTATCTTCTTCTTTTTCTTTTTTCTTAACATATGTTGCATTATTTGTTTCAGAAGTACAGATTTGTGATTCAACAGTCTTGCATAATTCACAGCGCTCACCATAGCACATACCCTCCCCAATGTCTATTACCCAGCCACCCCATCCCTCCCACCCCCCACCACTCCAGGAACACTCAGTTTGTTTCCTGAGATTAAGAATTCCTCGTATCAGTGAGGTCATATGATACATGTCTTTCTCTGATTGACTTATTTCACTCAGCATAACACCCTCCAGTTCCATCCACGTCATTGCAAATGGCAAGATCTCATTCCTTTTGATGACTGCATAATATTCCATTGTGTATATATACCACCTCTTCTTTATCCATTCATCTGTCAATGGACATCTTGGCTCTTTCCACAGTTTGGCTATTGTGGACATTGCTGCTGTAAACACTGGGGTGCACGTACCCCTTCGGATCCCTACATTTGTATCTTTGTAGTAAATACCCAGTAGTGCAATTGCTGGATTGTAGGGTAGCTCTATTTCCAACTGTTTGAGGAACCTCCATACTATTTCCCAGAGTGGTTGCACCAGCTTGCATTCCCACTAACAGTGTAGGAGGGTTCCCCTTTCTCCACATCCCTGCCAACATCTGTCGTTTCCTGTTTTGTTAATTTTAGCCATTCTGACTGGTGTGAGGTGGCATCTCATTGAGGTTTTGATTTGGATTTACCTGATGCCAAGCGATGTTGAGCACTTTTTCATGTGTCTGCTGGCCATTTGGATGTCTTCTTTGGAAAAATGTCTGTTCATGCCTTCTGCCCATTTCTTGATTGGATTATTTGTTCTTTGGGTGTTGAGTTTGATAAGTTCTTTATAGATTTTGGATACTAGCCCTTTATCTGAAATGTCATTTGCAAATATTTTCTCCCATTCTGTCAGTTGTCTTTTGGTTTTTTGGACTGTTTCCTTTGCTGTGCAAAAGCTTTTTATCTTGATGAAGTCCCAATAGTTCATTTTTGCCCTTGCTTCCCTTGCCTTTGGCAATGTTTCTAGGAAGAAGTTGCTGCAGCTGAGGTCAAAGAGGTTGCTGCCTGTGTTCTCCTTTAGGATTTTGACGGACTCCTTTCTCATGTTTAGGTCTTTCAACCATTTGGAGTCTATTTTTGTGTGTGGTGTAAGGAAATGGTCCAGTTTCATTCTTCTGCATGTGGCTGTCCAATTTTTCCAACACCATTTGTTGAAGAGACTGTCTTTTTGCCATTGGACATTCTTTCCTGCTTTGTCAAAGATGAGTTGACCATAGAGTTGAGGGTCCACTTCTGGGCTCTCTATTCTGTTCCATTGATCTATGTGTCTGTTTTTGTGCCAGTACCATACTGTCTTGATGATGACAGCTTTGTAACAGAGCTGGAAGTCCGGAATCTGCCAGCTTTGCTTTTCTTTTTCAACATTCCTCTGGCTATTCAGGGTCTCTTCTGGTTCCAGACAAATTTTAGGATTCTTTGTTCCATTTCTTTGAAAAAAGTGGACAGTATTTTGATGGGGATTGCTTTGAATGTGTAGATTGCTCTAGGTAGCATTGACATCTTCACAATGTTTGTTCTTCCAATCCATGAGCATGGACCGTTTTTCCATTTCTTTGTGTCTTCCTCAATTTCTTTCATGATTATTTTATCTGTTTTAATTTTTTAATCCCTTGAGTGTTAATTACTTTTCTCACAAGCTCATTGACATCCTAAGAGGAATTTCTTGATGTGCCCTGTGTGGAAAAGCTTGAAGCTTCAGAAAGTTCTTTCTGAAAATGAATTACTAATTATTTAATTTCATAATGACAAGTTGCTATTACAAATATATTTGAAATACATTTAGTAAGTGTAAGTTATCAATTAATTACTCCATCCAAGCCATTTAGAAAACCTGCTCTGTCCTTTTTCCAACACTCTCTCTGATCTGCTGTCCACCTCCCACACTCTCTTGAAGTGCCTCTTGTCAGGGTCACCGGTGGCTTTCATGTCTCCAAAGCGAATGAGCGCTTTGCCATCATCAACTTACTCTCTCTCAGCAGTGGCACTTTTACTCTTCTTTTCCTGAAACCCTTTCATGTACATGTCTGTAAATTCAGGGACTACCTCTGGAGAATGATGCTCAGAAACTGGTAACACTGGTTGATTCTGGAGAGGGACAGGGGAGGCAGGGGGAGTTACCTTTTACTGTGAAGTCTTGTATACATTCTGTATTTTGACAATCTGTGTGGAACATCTATTTAAGAAAACAATACAAATTTATGAAGACAACAAAGTCTAAGAAGATGTAATTGCCTGAATTTCTATATAAATTTAATTTCCATATAATATGTACTTTAGCCACTCTATGGCAGAAATAAAATATAAATACAATTCTAAGATTTATTTGGTGTCTCTCTCACTGTGTTTTAAATGACTCTGCTGTTCTTATGGGTATAATAATTTAGGTTTTTTGATTCTAAGTGACATTTTCTGTTTAGAGTGTTTTATCCTTCTCTAAGGATTAGATCTCATCTCACAAAGCAGGAGGTCCTAAGATGGGTGGTCCAGGGTTGATCTGGTGGCTGAACAATAGTGTCAGAGACCCCAACTCTTTCCATGTTTTTATGCCAATAATCTTAATGCAAAGTGTTCTGTTATTGTGTTTATTGCCTTATAAACACAGGATGGCTGGCCTTGTCTGTAGGAAGAGAGAAGAGCAAATGGTAAAACATACTGATGAGTGGATGTCTTTAAAAAAGTTTTCCTGCAAGCACCACTGAGTAACTTCCATTTATAACTCTTTGCTATGACACTGTTATGGCTTTGTTAATTAACATTTGTTAAGTGGAGCACAGGGTGCCAGATGGCGAGCCATGGTTCAACAACACATCATAAGAGAAATTGAAATAGAGAAGTTTGTTACTCACAGGGCCTGGAAGAAGTATCTGACATACCTCAAGGGGCCACATAGCAGGTCACAGCAGACTACAGACGAGAGAGGGAGGCAAGACCTGGGTCACTGCCTTTATTAGAGCCCGGGGTTGGAGGGCTTTTGGGTTTCCAGGCCAAGGCCATATTGGCCAGTTCAGACCAGAAGAGCGTGATTTTGATGAGACTCATAGGAGGTCTTATGCAAGGGGAACATAAGGCAGACAGACACTGGAAGGTGGGGAAGACTGTGATCACAAAGCCGTTGGGAAGTCATGTGAGGAACGTGCATTTGCCTACGAGTCTGCATGCTCTCTAGGGCGTGCACTTGCAGAAGGGGCTAGTATCAGTTTAAGGTCTCCGCAGTCTGCTTAGCCAAATAAAATGGATGCCAAGGCACTGATACCATAGAGTGGCTTAGCTAAACTCTCAACAGGCTTTCACTCGATACAGAGATGACTGGGGAGCGGAGTGCTTTTACTGGGCACATTTCTGTCCCCAAATTCTCCCTTCCAAATGAAGACCCAGATATTAAGGAAGAAGGACGTGAGGTAGGCAATAGCCACTAAGTGGAGTTGGCTCATTATTAATTAATTCATTATTCATCAAATATATATTAAGAGTCTATCACATAACAGGAATTTTCTGGTCCTAGAAATAGGACAGAAAATGAAACAAGACAAATCTTTGTTCTCAAGGAGATATAATTGGCATAACATTATATTAGTTTCAGGTGTACAATGTAATGAATTGATATTTGTATATATTGCAAAATGATCACCACATATCTCATTATTGAAGTAATGATATATTGTTGTTAGGAATAACTGTATCATCAGTTTTATACATTGGAGTTCCATGTATCATTTTTGTGTAATGAGTATTCAAGAAGGTGAAAACCTAGAAAAGTGAATATAGTTGTAAAGCTGACTTACCCTGGAGCATTTTCTGAAACTGAGTGAAATGGAATTTAACTTCACCTCGCCTGGTGGTCATGAAGGAAATGAAACAAAGACATAAGTCCACCCACTATGGAGGATCAGTGTTCAAGACTCCCTTGCACAAATATAGGACTTCAAGTGGCTACATGCCTAGTATAAAAGTGAACTAGAAATAAGTCTGCTAAACCCCAAACCAGGTAACTGAAAGCAAAAGGACCTGTCTTGAAACTTGACTCTAAGATAAATGGGAGAAAATTATCTCTGAGAATGCATAATTATAACTCCTTCTCAGTTGGGCTTGCTGCCCCAAATTCACACTATTTGGGTGGTTAAAAAAACATTAAGAATACCTTAAAACTTGGGGTACCTGGGTGGCTCAGTCAGTTGAGTATCCGACTCTTGATTTCAGCTCAGGTCATGATCTCAGGGTTGTGAGATCAAGCCCTGTGATGGGTTCATGCTCGGTGCTGGAGTCTGGGATTCTCTCCCCCTCTGCCCCTCTCCCCACTTGGGTGTACACTCTCTCTCAAATAAATAAATAAATAAATAAAATCTAAAAAAAAATATAAAAAGAATACCTTAAAATTAGAGTTTGTGGCTGGTAGAGCCCACAGTCACCTGGCAGAAAAAAATATATATCTTCTCGGAAGAAATTCCAACTTTTTTTTTTTGAAAGGGGGGGTGGGCAGGGGCAGAGGGAGAGGGAAACAGAGAATCTTAAGCAAGCTCCATGGCCAGCACAGAGCCCAACGTGGAGCTTGATCTCACAACTCTGAGAGCCAAAATCAAGAGTCAAACACCCCTTTAATTCTGATGCCTCCCTCTCCATATATATGCTATTTTGTTAAGTACTTTTGTTTTAACTTGTTTGTTTTAATTTATAAAACATAATTGCTATTATCTTATATAATGATTATTTAGAATTACTGTTATTTTCTTTTATTATCATTCCTTCTGACTCTATGGAGAGGGAGTCATCAGAATTAAAGATCTTTGTTCAGGGATCAGTGAAAACTCTTCATAAATTTGAATATTGATAAGTTATATTTGCATGTTCAAATTTTTAGAGTAAGCATGCAAAGAAATGGAGTTATAACATGCCCAGTTTCTAAGTAGATTGCCTATTCCACTAGCCTAGGCTACAGCATTCTATTTTAAGACTTGTTATATTAAAATTTACATAGCCTAGCACAGAATCCAATGGACAAGAAACAATTTCCATGGTCAGATTTTGACTGCCCATTTATCAGAGAAAATTGGAGTGAGTGAACATCTCATCTGTCACTACCTCTCTGATAGTCTGATTGTCACAGGACTTCATTCCTGCCTACCTGGCAGGAGAGGACAGGAATAACATAGCCTTTAGGAATATGCACTGGTTTTCCATTGTCTTTTTGTATGACAGAAAGTTGATGCTTTAATATTATAATGAAGATCACCTAGGATTTACAAGTGCTGAACTTTTCATAATAGATTTCTCAAATGCCTGTTTTAATCAATGCTTGGCAAGGACCCCTGGGTAATTATTTCTTATAAGCTAAGTAAGCTCTTAGAAATCAAAACAACACTTACACTGTTTACATGGCATTTTATTATTTTCAAAGCACTTAGGCAAACATCGTTTCATCCTGAGAAGAATTTTGGGAGGTAGAGAAAAACAGATGTTAAACTTATTTTCAGAAGTTGGAACTGCAAGTTAGAAAGGTTAAGTGATGGAGGTAAATTCACCAGACTGGTGATGGACAGGAGTGAAGAGCCCTTCTGATTTTTAGCCTGGTGCTTCTCTTACTACTTAAGACTCTTAAACAAAGTGTTGGTCATGTTAAAGACACAGAAACTGGTCTTTGAAAAATGTGCATTGAGAAGTTTGTATTTGTATGTATAGCTGATTCTGAATAAGAAAAAAAGAGAGATTTTGATGTACCACTACAGGAAACCAAAATCTCTTTTTAGTTAAAACATTAAAAAACTACATGTAATGGGAAAATTTCAATCTTCCAATCCTTAATATTACACTTACAGTGTTAGATTATATGCATCATGTAACACATACCGATAAGGTTTTTCTACTTAATAGTATTTTATGGCAGCACTATAGGTTAAATGTAATGGTTTTGTTTGGGATCACACTTTATGCAAAGCCATATTCTTACATGTGGATTTACTTTCTCTTTTTCTTTTCTAATCTGTCACAGAAATATTTTGGACCTGTGCACCCATTTCTCAGAAGCTGAACATTTCTCGTGAAAAAATTGTTTAAAAAAACCCACAAAACCCGGCAAGGAAACAACCTCACAGTTGTGGGCTAGTATTTGTATATATTTAAGTATTCATCTCAATTTTGCTCATCTTTTAGGTATTGCTCAAATTCTCTGGCATTGTTACTTTTTAAGGCTTTAGTGGGAGGAGATTAGCCCAAAGCCTCACTCTTTGAAGGGGCTAATGCCTTTGAAAGAACTGTGAAGATGAGAATTATTATGCCTTCTTTCTTTGTAAAGCCAGTCTATAAGTATATTTCCTCTAACACTTAAGAATAAATTAAATTCTAGCCAATGAGAAGCCTTTTGAAACCAATCAATGAAGAGTTAATCTCTGATAAAAATGTAGCTTCAAAACTTACCTTTACCTCAGAAGATTTTCTTTTTAGGTTGGAAATACATCTGTGACTTTAATTCCATATTCTCCAAATTTTTTAAAAATAAAGACATACATATTATGAAAATCAAATAATTCAGAATCCTTATGGTAATAAATTAGTTTCCTGGCCATTCCTTGTCTCCATTCCCATCCTTACCATCAACATCAAAAAACAAAACAAAACAAAAAAACAAACAAACCCAAAACCTTCTATTCTTTTAAGTTTCTAGTGATTTCTTCCTTAACTAAAAATACTTCTATTTTTTTGAACTTGTCTATTGATTCTTCCACAGTACAAAAATAAAACTGTAGATTATTTGTATTACATCTTCACTCTTCCTCTCTTCTGCTCAGTGTTTCAGAGCTAGCTTATTTTTAGCTCTTATATTGGTTAGTTTTGTTAACTTTAAATCACATACTTCTTATTGTTCCATCCTTCATGGTCTGTATCTTGACTCTTTCGCTCTATGGAGAATATAAATGCAATGTACCTGTCCTTGCTTCTGTTCCGCCCCCCCTCCCTTCCACCTGCCTCTTTTAACAGCTATAATTTCAGTATTTCATCTTAAAAATTGTTAACATTTACATCATATTCTCCTACTCTAGGAGAGACCTTCATGCTTTGTCCATTTAGTGAACTTAAAAAGTTGACAGTTTGTAAATGGCATTTTATTTATTAATGACTATGTAAATATTGTTATCTAGCCTAAGCAGTGCATTAGTGTTATATTCCTTTCACTACTGGCCCAGTCCTAGCAAGGTCAAATAGATTCTCTTTTCTTATATTTTACCCCATGCTTAAAAGTCCTAATTTTGTTTGCTTTGTGTTGAACCATAACTCTCATGATGGTTCAGCACACTCTCAATGGAGGAATTTCTAATCTCCTTCTTTCTTTCAACAGATATTACCTATATTTTATTTTTATTTATTTAAAAATTTTATTTGTTTATTTATTTATTTTTATTTTTCTTCCAAGATTTTATTTAAATTCAAGTTAGTTAACATATAGTGTATTATTGGTTTCAGGGGTAGAATTTAGTGATTCACCACTTCCACAATAACACCCAGTGCTCATCACAACCCATGCCCTCCTTAATGCCCATCACCCATTTAGTCCATCCCCCACCCCCTCCAGGAACCCCAAGTTTGTTCTCTCTATAGTTAAAAGTCTCTCATGGTTTGCTTCCCTCTCTGTTTTTATCTTATTTTATTTTTCTTAATTCCCTTCCTTCTACCTAAAAAAAGCTTCATGTCATCAATTATTTCTATGCTGTAAATTATGCTATTTGCTTCACTTTATTTTTCCCTGGATAACACCGTTCCTGAGTAATTTGCTATCCCACACCAATCTGAATCAGTAGTTTAGCTATGCCTGCTGCCTACCTGTCTTCTGAAGACTTAGGACTGTTTTCCTGAATTAGATCTTAGCTTTCTTTAAAAGGATCACTGTTAAAGACAGCTCTTTCTTTTTTTGGTTAAGAATTGAGTTTTGTTTTTTTTAAATTGACAATTTATCTTGATTTGAGTTTTAGGATAGATACCTTAAAATAAGAAAGCAGGGTATTGAACATTGGCTGAGGTATGATTTATTTGCTGATTTAAGAGAAATGTCTATGGCAGTCTTTGCCAGTCAATATTGTTTGGGAGTGAGACATGTTCATTTACTTTTCTCATTAGAAAATTTGTTACCTACTTCACTTAATTATATAGTTACAAAATGGAACATCAATAAATAATTAATGACTTTTTAATAGCTATCATGAAGTGCGCTTTTCCTGTTTGTTTGGGTTCATTATTTGACTTAAGAAAATTTAAATATATTTTCTCCTTTCCATAATCATGTAAGGTAAGTATCATTTCTATCATATATATGGGGAAATAGGCTAGAAGGTTGTTATATAACATCTAAAAACAGCTGTCTCATTAGTGGCAAAGCTATGATTAAATTCATGTCTGGCATATTCTTTTTTATAGGCAAGACTTCTTCTCTTGGAGTAAGTTTTTGCTGGGGATGGTAATAAAGATGGAAGACTATTCCTTGGCCTCTTACAATGTCCAGAAATATTGAAGCATGTTGAGAAATTTCCAACTGCTTTAATTATTCCCCTAGAGTTATCTAAATTTTTCATAGCAGTATAGATAATTGCAAATAATTAGAGAGAGATAGATGTTAAACTTTGAAAGAACACAGGTCTGAGTTGAAAGATTTTAACCTGGTTAAGAATCATAATAGGATCTTTAGATAAATTTCCAAATGAAATTCTCGTGTCTCAAATTTCAAACTTACAATGATATTCACACTCAGATCTCCACATTAAGAAAAGAAATTAAAGTATATTCAATTTCTTAGGTAATAAAGAAACACATTGGAAAGTTACTCTGTGCTCAGTGCCCATGTGTTACATGTAAGATAATTGTTTCAGTGGAGTTTTTTTTTTTTTTGCTATAAATGAAAAATATGGGTTTTCTCTAGGCCAGTAACTATAAATATGAAACATACACATATGGCTCCAAATTTGAAAGAAAACAAAGCAAAACAAACAAAAAAGGTCATTGAGAGTGTAGAAAGGTAGTTTATATTATTCACATTCCTGCCTTAGAAATACTGTTCTTTAACACAATGTTACAGGTAATAACGGAGTGAAGGAAATGAGTCTGTGCTCATATACATTCTGTTTTAACTTGAAAAGATTAATCCCTAAAAAACATACCATATGGAGTTTCTGGAAAATTAGCACAGTCCCCAGATTTTTGATGTTGTCTTCCCAGCAGGCATCACTACAGTTATTGTTAAATTATCTCTATAGGTCATCACCAATTCAGTTTCCTATTCATTATGGCCTTCTCCAAAGTTGCAATGATAACAGCATGGTACTTGTAACAAAGTGGCTGGTTGAGACTAAGCCTATAAGCAATATGGAGCACTTGTAGAAATATCATTATCTATTGAATTTCAAGAGCTTCTAACTGTTTACATAATTGTAATAAACTTATTGAAATCCAGATTGCTTCCAGGATTGAATTATTTGAGCCAAGGATGTACATATCCTATAAATATACAGCATAGGGAATGCTTAGTATTCAAATAATTTATTGTAACTTAGAACCTAGTACTTTTACCATGCAGGTAATGGTATATTTTAATTGTGGCAAATAAAAGAGAAAAGAGAAAAATATTTAAACTTCTCAAAGAGGGTGATTAGGATTTCCAAAGAGAAATCAACCAAATCTAAAGCTTTCTGTACACAACTCATAATATAAATTATGAGCCTCTCTCATTCCATCTCTATATGTCCATCTTTTAATTTGAGTAGCATGGAGGATAGTTCCTAGAGTCATTATTACTGAATTACTACCATGTTTGTTTACTCGGATAGTAGTTGAAGTATTCCTAATATATAAAGATAAGATGGTAATCAAGTTGTCATTCTATCCTCTGGGATGTTTTTGGTTTAGTTCTTTATTTTCCCCAGTTTGTGAAATAAAACAGAGAAAAATAGGGGAGAAATAAAGGTTTGTAGCAAAGACCAAGAATCTTATTTTAATTTCTCAGACCAAGATCCTGATTCTGAGGGAAGTTTTCAAGTTCTTCATTGGTTAAACCATTCATTTCTAGGATAAGGCCATACAATTATTCCTTGCAACTTTACAAAACCGCTTTGTACTGGAGAAGGTTTAGAAGGAAAATGTCCATGTGAAATGTGTTCTAAGTTCCTGGGAAATAGGAGGAAAAAACCCCATACCTTCATAGTGGTGATCTTATAAATAGCCCAAACTTGTTCTAACAATAGTGTGTAACTAATATATAATTATATATATTTAATATAATGACCATTTAAATTTGTGTCCATAAGAAATGCAGCATTTGACAAAATTTCCAAGATAAAATCCCTCATAAGTTACTCCTTATTTAAGGATTGTAAATGGTGTCTTCCACATGTTTGTTTTCCAACTTTAAAGTACCTAGGGACAATCACTTCATTTTCCTCTCTTCAAAAATCAGTGGTACTTAGGAGTTACATCAACATCATGGAAGCATGAATCTTTCCTTCATCTTGCGCCTTCAGTTTATAGCCAATGGGGCATCCATATCCCATCAAGGGTTCCTTGCCAGGGCAGGCTAGGACAACAGAGGGATCCACACATCTGTGCATCTGAGGTTGGGTGGGTTGGACCTTGTGGAGGTGGTGAACTGAGAGAGCAGTGGCGGAACCGGGGTAACAATGGCAGTGGCTACCCCTGTGACCCCTGTGGTACAAGCAACAATGGTAGCGCTGGTGACCCCTCTGGTAGAGCAGGTGGAAATTGGAAAGTATGCACTCCCAAATATAGATACCAGACTGTTCCAGTAAGAGAAATAAAACATTTGTGCTATGTCACCACCTGCTGGAAAATAAAAGAAAAGGCTATTAATTCCCAACTGTTGAACTGTTAAAATCAAGCAAAGCTTCTCCCAAATAAGGAAGGTACTTATTACTTCAAATGCACTATCAGAGGCACATTTCATCAAAGACCATGAAAAATCATGATAATATGGTATCACAAAAAAGAAAATGACAATTCTCCAGCAACCAAATTCAAAGTCACAGAAGATTGGAATCTAACTGAGAGAGAATTCAAAATATCTGTTATGAAGAAATTCAACAAACTACAAAAAAAAAAAAAAAAGCTCAGAAAGGCAATTCAGTGGACTCAGGAGTAAAATTAACGAACAGAAGGAATACTTTACCAAAGAGATTAAAATTCTAAAAAAGAACCAAATAGAAATTCTGAAGCTGAACTGAATAAATGAGATAAAGAATGCATTGGAAACAGAGTACATCAGATGGAAGACTGATCTGAAAGACATAATCTAGGAATGATTCAGGTGGAATGGGAGAGATTTAAGATTTTTTAAAAGTGAAGAATCTTTTGAGAGCTATTAGATTCCATTAGGAGAGCCAACATAAGAATAAAGGGTATGCCAGAAAGAGAAGGGGGCCAGAGAGGGTATTTAGAGAAATAACAGCTGAGAACTTCGCAAACCCAGGGAAAGAACTAGATATACAAATCCATGAAGCTAATAGATCAGCTTATTTTCTCAATGCAAAAAGACCCTCTCCAAGACACATTATAATGAAGTTGTCATGAGTCAATGATGAAGAATCTTAAGGGCATCCAGGGAAAAAAAAGAAACTAATTTACAAAGGAACCCTCTTTAGACTCTCAGCAGATTTCCCAACAAAAACTCTACAAGGCAGGAGAGATTGGAATGGCATATTCACAGTATTGAAAGATAAAAATTCCTGGCCAAGAATATTCTATCCAGCAAAGTTACCCTTAAGATATGAAGGAGAAATAAAGGCTGTCCCACACAAACAAGAGCTGAGGGAGTTTACCACAACCAGAAATGCCTTACAAGAAATGTTGAAAGGAGCTAGTCTACCTGAAATGAAAAGACAAAAGTACCCAAAGCCTTTAGTAAAGTAATAAATAGATATACAGATTTGGAAAATTTAAGCTATATTTTAAAATAGGGTGTTAAAAACTGAATTATGGCATTAAAGTTAAAGGAAAAAAACATTAAAAATAACTACTGCTATTTGGTAACAAACTCCCAGTATAAAGAGGGATAATTTGTGACAATAGAAGTACAAAGGGGAAGGAGGAAAATGGTGGAACCTATTTAGACAAATGAGGATAAGTTGCTATCAGCAGTAAAAAGGACTCTTTCATCTATAAGACATTTTATGCAAATCTCATGGTAACCACAAAACAAAAATCTAGAGCAAAGACACAAAACATTAAAAAAAAAGAGAGAGAGAGAGAGAAACTGAGCAAATCATCATAGAAGACTACCAATCTAAAAAGGTATACAGAAACACACACACAAAAGAAACAATGGAGATAAAAACAACCAGAAAACAAAGGACAAAATGGCAGTAGTAAGTACTCACATATCAATAATCACTTGAATGTAAATGAATTGAACTCACCAATCAAAAGGCACTGGGTGGCTGGATGGATGAAGAAACAAGATCCAAATATATGCTGCCTTCAGGAAACTCATCTCAGCAACAAAGACAAACATAGACTCACAGGGAAGGGGTGGAAGATGATAGAGCAAGCAAATGGTAACCAAAAGAAAGTAGGTGTAGCCATAGTTATATCAGATAAAATAGACTTCAAGCCAAAAATGATAAGAAGAGACAAAGGTCATTATATAATGATAAAGGGGTTCATACATCAAGAAGATATAACAATCATAAATATATATTCTCCCAACATCTGAGCACCAAAATCTATTAAACAAATACTAACAGATCTTAAGGGAGAAATAGACAACAATACTATAGTATTAGGAAACTTCCACATCTCACTATCAGCAATGGCTATATTATCTAGATGGAAAATTAACAGAGAAATGTCAGAATTGAACCACACTTTAGAACAAATAAACTTAATAGGCATATATAGAACATTCTGTCCAACAACAGCAGAACACACATTCTTCTCAAGTGCACATTAAGAATTCTCCAGTATACATCATATGATAGGCCACTATCATATCACAAAACTAATCTTAGTAAACTTAAGAAGATTGAAATCTACCAGTATCATCTCTGACCACAGGGAATGAAACTAGAAATTAACAGTGAAAGGAAAGTGAATAGATCTTCACATATGTGGAAACTAAACAACACATGTCCAAACAACTAATAGGTCAAAAAAGAAATCAAAAGGGAAAAAAACTATCTTGAAAGAAAGATGAAAATACAACATATCAAATTTCATGAGATGCAGCAAAAGCAGTTCTGTGAGGAAAGTTTATAGGAATAAACACATGTACTAAGAAAATAGAAAGATCTCAAACCTAACTTTACACCTCAAGGAATTAGAAAGAGAGGAAGAAGTTAAACCTAAAGTTAACAGAAAAAAATATAAATAAAAATCAGAGACCAAAAAACCCCCACAAAACAATAGAAAGGATCAATGAAACTAAAGCTGGTTCTTTGAAAAGATAAGAAAATTGACAAACATTTAGCTAGCCAAACAAAGAAAAAAAGAGAGATGACTCAAATAAATGAAATTAGAAATGAAAGAGCAGGTATTACAATGATACTACAGAAATATAGGGAATTGTGAGATGACTAGGAATAATTATATGCCAACAAATTTCATAACCTAGGAGAAATGGATACATTGCTAGAAACACAAAACCTACAAAGACTGAATCAGGAAGAAATAGAAAATCTGAGCAGATCAATAACAAGTCTAGAGATTGAGTCAGTAATAAACAAAACAACAACAAAGAAACAAACAAACAAAAAACCCCCAACCTCCCAGCCAAGAAAACTCCAGGACCAGACAGCTTCACTGGCAAATTCTACCAAACATTTAAAGAATTAACACCAATCTTCCTCAAAATATTCCAAATTATCGAGGAAGAGAGAAAACTTCCAAACTTATTCTACAAAGCTATCTTTACCTTGATACCAAAACCAGATAAAGATATCACCAAAAAAGAAAACTACGGTACTCCCCCTTATCCATGGGGGATATGTTCCAGGACCCCCAGTGGACGCCTGAAGCTGTGGAATAGTACTGAGCCCTATATAGACTATGGTTTTCTTTCTGTCCATACATGCCTTTTTTTTTTTAAAGATTTTTTTTTTATTTATTTATTGGACAGAGAGAGACAGCGAGAGCAGGAACACAAGCAGGGGTAGTGGGAGAGGGAGAAGCAGGCTTCCTGCTGAGCAGAGAGCCTGATGTGGGACTCGATCCCAGGACCCTGGGATCATGACCTGAGCTGAAGGCAGACGCTTAACGACTGAGCCACCCAGGCGCCCTCGTACATGCCTTTTATAAATAATTTTTAAATGAGGCACAGTAAGAAATTAACAACTAATAATAAAATAGAACAATTATAACAATATGCTGTAATAAAATTTATGTGAATGTGGTCTCTATCTCTCAAAATATCTTCTTGTACTGTACTCACCCTTCTTGTGGTGATGTGAAATGATAAAATGCCTACATGATTAGATGGAGTGAGGTGAATAATGTAGGCATTGTGACTTAGGTTACTGTTGACCTTCTGACGGTATGTCAGAAGGAGAATCATGTGTTTCTGGACTGCAGTTGACCATACATAACTGAAGCCACAGAAAGCAAAATTATGGATAAAGCAGGACTACTGCATAGGTCAATATCGCTGATGAATATAGATGCAAAAATTGTCAACAAAATATTAACAAATTGAATTCAAGAGCACATTAAAAGGATTATACATCATGACCAAGTGGAATTTATCCCTGGGATGCAAGATGGTTTAACATATACAAATTAATAAATTTAATTTGTCACCAATAAAATGAAAGATAAAAACCACATGATAATGTCAATAGATGTAGAAAAAGAATTTGACTAGCATCTTCCATAATAAAAACCCTTAATAGATTGGGTATAGAAGAAACATACCACAGTATAATAAAGGCAATATACAACAGATCCACAGCTATCATTAATCCAATAGAGAAAAATTGAAAGCATTTTCCTTGATGTCAGGAACAAGACAAATTTGCCTGCTCTTACCACTCCTATTCAATATAGTCCCGGAAGTCCTAGCGAGAGCAATTGAGCAAGACAAGAAATAAAAAACATCCAGGTTGGGAAGGGAGAAGTAAAATTGTTGGTATTGGCTGATGTGTGATCTTATATATAGAAAACCTAAAGAGTCAATCAAAGAACTGTTGAAATTAATCAGTTATTTATAGTAATGTGGTAGGTTACAAAATCAACTTACAGAAATCAGTGGCATTCCTTTACACTAATGTTGAGGCATTGGAAAAAGAAATAAAGAAAAGTATTCTAACAACAATGACATCAAAAATAGTAAAATACTTAGGAATAAATTTAATCAAGGAAGTGAAAGACCTATACAATGAAAACTACAGAGACTTTGCTGAAAGGAATTGGAGATAGCACAAATGGAAAGACATTGTATATTCATCGATTGGAAGAATAACTACTGTTAAGTTTGCTATACTACCCAAAGCCATCTACAAATACAACATAATCCCCATCAAAATACAAAAGACATTTTTTTCACTGAAATAGAATAAACAATCTTAAAATTTGTTTGGAACCACAAAAGACCCCGAATAGCCAAAGAAATCCTGAGAAAAAAGGACAAAGCTGGAGGTATCACACTTCCTGATTTCAAACTATACTATAAAGTCATAGTAATAAAACAGTGTGGTAATGGAACAAAAATAAACACATAGACCAATAGAACAGAATAGAGACCCCAGAATAAAATCTGACATAAATGGTCAACTAATATTCAGTAACAGAGTTAAGAACACTCAATGGGGGAAAGATAGTCTCTTCAACAAATGGTGCTGGGAAAACTGGAGAAACACATGCAGAATAGTGAAACTGGACCCCTATCTCACACTACTCACAACTATTAAAATGGATCAAAGACCTAATGTAAGACCTGATATCATAAAAGTCCTAGAAGAAAACATAGGAAAGAAGCTCATAGTTATGGGCTTTGGCAATGATTTTCTGGACATGATGCCAAAAGTGGAAACAACAAAAGCAAAAATCAACAAATGGGATACATTAAACTCAGAAAGTTCTTCATAGCAAGAGAAACAATTTTAAAAAATAGAACAGTAGCCTAGAGAATGGGAAAAAATTTTGCAAATCATGTATTGGATAAGGGTTGATACCCAAAAAATATGAAGAACTAACACAACTTAATAACAAAAAACCCCAAACAATCTGATTTAAAAATGGGCAGAACTAAGTAGACATTTTCCAAAGAGGATATCATAATGACCACATGAAAAGATGCTCAACATCACTAATCATCAGGGAGATGCAAATAAAAACTATAATGAGATACCACTTTATACCTGTTAGAATGGCTGTCATGAAGGAGATAAGAGAGAAGCGCTGGTATGTGGTTAAAAGAGAATCTTCATACATTGTTGGTAGGAATGTAAATTAGTCCAGCCGCTGTGGAAAACAATGTGAAGGTTCCACAGAAAATTAAAAATAGATCTACCATATGATCCAGTATTCCATTTCTGGGTGGAAGTGAAAAATGTATTTCAAAGAGATACATGCACACCTATGTTTATTGCAGTATTATTCATAATAGCCAAGATATGGAAACAATCCAAATACCCATCAATGGATAAATGGATAAAAAAAGATGTGGTATATACATACAATACAGCCATGGGAAACGAGGACATCCTGTCATCTGAGACAACATGGATGGTCCTTGAGCACATTAGGCTAAGCAAGATAAGTCAGAGAAAGATGAGACTGTATGATACCACTTATATGTGGGATCCAAAAAAGTCAAACCTAAGCATCTCTGTGGTGCAGTCAGCATGTTTGGTTGTTAAAGAAGTCACGCCTGTAAAAAACAAGGGACTAAAATGGTGGTTACCAGGAGTTGGGGGTAGGATGGAGGGGATAAGATTAATGGTGTTTAAGATACAAACTTGTGGGGCACCTGGTTGGCTCAGTTGGTTAAGTGTCTGCTTTCCATTCAGGTCATGATCCCAGGGTCCTGGGATCCTACCCAGAATCAGGCTCCCTGCTCAGCAGGGTGTCTGCTTCTCCCTCTGCCCCGCCCCCTGGCTCATGCTTGCATGCACTCTCTCTCCCTCTGAAATAAATAAATACAATCTTAAAAAAAAAAATAAGATACAAACTTGTGAGGAGTAGTAAATAAGCCATAGAGATCTAATGCACAGTATAATGAATATAGACAATAATATTGTACTATAATATAATGTAATAAATATTGTTTCAATTGCAATCATATTACAATACCTAAATGTATCAAAGTAATACACTGTACACCTTCAATTTATAAAATGTAACAGGCCAAATTTATTAAATAAAAATGTATGCAGAAAATGAGATAATATTCCCATTACTAAAAAATAATTTAAAAAATAAAGTCTTGAAAAAAATCACAGTACTTAATGCAAACAGTTCCAAAATTCTGAGATTAAAATGGAAGTGTCCAATTTCTAATGATCAGACTTATGCAGTTGATAATACATTATGAATAACTATTATTATTTATAATTGAAAAGAGATGTGACCATGTCCTCATGGGAAATCTCTTGGGGGGACATTTTGCCCTGTGACCACACTGAATCAAGAAATGACACTCTGTCACAGCCTGCAAAAGCAAATCCAAATCCACAAAACATTAGCAAGGAATATGGGTTACTGAGCATATTATTGATAGAGGAGAAAGTTATGATATTATAGCCCACTTAACAATATGTGGTTAAAATCCCCATTAAACATTTCCACACTCCTTCTTTAGGAATTCTTCTTCAGCTAAAATCCATTTCAACCACCTCTGTACCCATTGTCTCCCAGCCATTTTTTAATTCCAGTAGATATGCTCTTGTGCTACCACTCTTTAGTTTCTTCTCTGTTGTGTACTCCCATATATCAGCCAGTTCAGCAAGCTAGGCATCCTATCCAGGGTCAACTCACTTTAGAAACCAGCAGGGGATTGTCTATTAAAACAAAAATATACCACTCTTTTTGTTGTATTTTGAAAGATTGCAATCATTCTCTTTTCTTGACATATTATATAGAGAAATGTGAACAGAAATGAAAATTACATGAAGATGACATCAACCGGAGTTATTTCTAGTCTCATTTCCTGTAATGCATGATAAATTTCAAATGATCTCTATGGGAAAAATATTTCAAATCAATTTTCTTCATTTGCCTGGCAAAACAAAGCATGGTGTGCTTTCCTTCTGTGTGCTAAATCAGAAAGCAACCACACTTTAGTTTTCAAACCAATAAATACAAAATAACTCATTCATTTGATGGTAACTGGTACCAAAAACCAGCGCACAGGTGTAGAGTTTTTACATAGTCTTCCATTAGTAAGAACTGAAATTCAACTCAAATTTGTTTCAGCAAAATGGAGTATTTATTAGAGTAATACTGGGATAACTCATGCAGTTCAGGGAAGAGCTCCTGGAACCCCACAACACTGGAGAAACTTAGGACTTGAACGTCAGAGTTGACTGCCAGGATTCTCCACTTTTTATCCTCCAATTGTGCCATATCATGGATGGGAATATGACAACCAGGAGCTTTGAGGCTACACCTATGTCCCAACAAGGAAAGGAGACTTGGCTAATTCCATTTAGGAAAGGGCCAAGAAATAGCCTCTGATTTGCTCAACTTGTTATCAACCACACCTGAGCCAGTCAATGAGCTAAAAAATAAAGATGCAGTGCTTAGCTCAGGCACATCTTCACCTATGCAGGGAAGAAGGGAGGGTCCCTTTACTATCTAAGTATGAGAGGTGGTAGCACTGTGTAGACAAAATCGTAATTGGCAGAGCAGTGATACTTAGGATAACTATCATTATGTTTATTAATAGCTTGAACAAAAATTTTTTTTAATTTTAAAATATGCAAAACTAATTTTTGGTGTGGAAAATGTGGAGGATTAACTTTTCAATGTGGTATACATGGCTCTTTTACATCTCAAACTGGGAAAGATTTGTGTAAATTTTTTATAATCCATGTTGAAATGATCATTGCCAAAATCACACTATTCTTATTTGCCTTCTTGGCTCCATCTGTCTTTCCTTGCAAAGAGAATCTTGTTCATGTTAAAATAGATTATTTCTTGAGGCTCTAATTATGTACAAGAGGAAACACAGCTGTGAATTCATCATTGTCATTGAAGCTTCCATGTATTACTTTGTAAGTACACACTTACATAGTGTTAGCTGCCATACAGACAAAATAATTGTCAGTAATCCTGAATTCTGTTATGGTTGCCACTGGCAAGGATAAGTTTGTAGGTGACTTAGACATATGCATATATAGGTAAATTTAGATTCATTTGAGAATGAAGATAACTCTGGAATCCTATGCTTAAACTGTTGGCCAGAAGAAGCCATTGGGTGTCTTGGATTTGTCCTAAGAATGATTTACTATTAAGAAGGTTTCTGTAAGGGATTCAAAGGATTAAAAAATAATGCTAAAGAACTAAACAGCAAGAAAAGAATCTTTACCTGGAAAAGTATAATTGATTTTTCTTTAAAAAATAAGTAAATTAATTATTAAAATTTCCCAAAACTGATACTCATTTTTTTCTTTTTTTTATTATTATGTTATGTTAATCACCATACATTACATCATTAGTTTTTGATGTAGCATTCCATGATTCATTGTTTGCACATAACACCCAGTGCTCCACGCAGAACGTGCCCTCCTTAATACCCACCACCAGGCTAACCCATCCCTCCACCCCCCTCCCCTCTAGACTCCTCAGTTTGTTTCTCAGATTTTTTAGGACAGAATTTGAAGAATTTTTCACTGCTTTAAGCAGAATACCATTAAAAAGAATGGCTTTGGGGGGTGCTTGGGTGGCTCAGTTGGTTGAGCGGCTGCCTTCGGCTCAGGTCATGATCCCAGGGCCCTGGGATCGAGCCCCACATCAAGCTCTTTGCTCAGCAGGGAGCCTGCTTCTCCCCTGCCTGCTGTTCCCCCTGCTTGTGCTTGCTCTCTGTCTGTCTGTATGTCTCTCTCTCTCTGGTTCTCTCTGTGTCAAATAAATAAATAAAATCCTTAAAAAAAAATTAAAGAAAAAAGAACAGCTTTTGTATTTTCAAAACCCCATAGTAGTGCTTTAAATAATAGTGGCCATAATTAAAACAATAAATTTAGGTGAAAAAGGCAAATAAACAAATTCTACTCAACAATTCTTACATGCCATGCATTCTGCTAGGTGTGTAAATTTCTTATCTCAACCTCACATGCATCTGAGAGCTATAATTCCCCTTTCAAGGATATGGGACTCAAGGCTTCAGAGATTAAGCAATTAATCGAAGGAACACACCTATTAAGAGCCAATGTTCTTACATCATACACAGAAATTAACTGAAAATGGATTAAAGACTTGAATGCAAGACCTAAAACCATAAAATTGCTAGAAGAAAACATAGGAAATAAGCTTCTTGACCTAGGTCTTGGCAGTGATTTTTTGATTCTGACATCAAAAGCAAAAGCAACAAAAGGAAAGATAAACAAATGGGACTACATCAAACTAAAAAGCTTCTTCCCAGCAAAGGAAATCATCAACAAAAAGAAAAGGCAACTTACTGGATGAGAGAAAATATTTGCAAATCGTATATCTGGTAAGGGGCTAACATACAAAATATATAAAGAACTTGCATAACTCAATACCTGCAACAAAAATCCAATAAAAAGTAGGCAGAGGATCCGAAGAGATATTTTTTCCAAAGAAGACATAGAGATGACCAATAGGTACATGAAAAGATACTCAACATCATTAATCATCAGGGAATGCAAATCAAAACCACAGTGGGAAATCACCTCACATCTGTCAAAATGGCTATTATCAAAAAAAGACAAGAAATAACAGGTATAATAGCAAGGATATGAAGGAAAAGGAAAGCTTGTGCACTGTTGGTGGAAGTCTATATTGGTTCAGCCACTATGGAAGACAGTACAGAGGATCCTCAAGAAATTCAAAGTAGAACTACCATATGATTCAGCAATTCTACTTCTAGGTATTTATACAAAGAAAACAAAAGCACTAACTCAAAAAGATATGCGCACCGCCATGTTCATTGTAGCATTATTTACAATAGCCAAGATATGTAAACTGAATCAGTGTCCATCAATGGATGAGTGGATAAAGAAATTGTGCTATATCTACGTATTAATATATACAATGGAATATTATTCAGCCATGAAAAATAATAACATCTTGCCATTGGCAGTAACACGGATGGACCTTGAAAGCATTACGCTAAGTGAAGTAAGTCAGACAGAGAAAGACAAATACTGTATTTTTTCTCTTATATGTGCAATGTAAAAAACAAAAAAAACCCAAACCCAAGCCAAGTTTATAGATACAGAAAACAGATTAGTGGCTGCCAGAGGCAAGAGGTAGGGGATAGAAAACATGGGTGAAAGGAGTCAAAATGTAAAAAGAAAAAAAAAAGAAATGTTAGCAGGAAGATTGCTAACATGTATTGAACACTTACTGTGTGGCAGGCACCAGGCTTGAGGTGCCGGTGTTTGGTTGAATCTTCCCAACACCCCTGTGAAGTATCATTCTCTCGATTCACAGAAGTGGAAACAGATTCAGAAAGGTCAGGTCACATGCTTCAAGTCGCACAGCTGGAAAACGACGGACTGGAATGGAATCCCATGACTGGCTGATTGTTCTTGCTACAAGATCATTCCTGCAGTGAGGTAAGGTAATCATGTCCATAGCCAGAAAAATCACTACTGCCAGTGCCTTCTACAAGCAGAGAGCACATGCAGGGGCCTCTGCAATCCCAGCTAGTTGGATTGGTTTGAGATGTCTGTGGGACACATACTGTCCAATGAACACCAGGAAAGAGCACAGAGGATGTATTGGACCATCCATAGTCCTGCAGGAATTTGGACTGTGGCAAATGTGACTTGAAGGAATCCTGTAACTCACATGCAGAGTGTTCATCTCAAGGTTGATGCTATTGAACAGAGGGAGAAAGTTTGTTTGCTTCCAGAACACTCCATGTCAGCCCTTGGGAAAAAAAACAGAGCCCCCTGACATTAGAAGAACTGAGACAGAGGAAGCCAGCTGGCCCAACTCCAATGCCAAAAAGGGGTCCTGCAAATCCAGATTTGTATGGGAAGTCCTATAGTGTTAAATTAAGGTACAATTGTATTATAAAATGTTCTGGTCAAAGACAACATGTCTATAGGCTGGATGCATCCCAGGGACACCAGTGACAGCCTCTGAGACACTGTTAAGTTTAATCTTGGAGATCTTGGTTCTGGCTCTCCAGAGAACAGGGGGCCCTCTCCTCTCTCTTGTGATTATGTCAGCATTGGTCCATCACAAAAAAAAGTGCCAAAATTCAAACCTTATTGGCAAGTTATCTATTCATTTATTGAACCAATATTTATTGAGCATCAATAAGGGACCAGGTCATATAAGAGATAGGACTACACCAGGAAAAACAACAAAAGACTGGAAACTCTTCACATGTGGAGCTTAAATGGGAATGTCATAAATAGAACCCAGCACATCTGGTGATGTTTGTCTCGTGTGAACACACATCAACCAGTATATCTGGTCCTTCACTGAATCAGTCCCTTGGTTTTCACTGGATTAGTCTCAGACTGAGAAAGCCCAGGCCCATGTCTTGTCCTGTACTATGGATTAATGGAGAGCTTCCATTTCACTTTAGTGTTCGATTTGATCTCTGCCCTGATCCCCAATAAGAAATGAAAGCGAAAATCATCAACCACCTCTTTGGTCAATCTAAAGCATATTCCTACTTAATGTCTGATTCTTGATTCTGTTTTGTTTTGTTTTGTTTTTGTTTTTAATCCTCTTAAAAATTTCAGTATGGTGAATTCTGTGATCATAATTTTAGCTGTGACTTGAATACATAGGTCGTATTTGATTCCATGGGTTAAATGTAAAAATGGCATTCAGCCTATTTTCAGAAGAGGTTGACCTTTCCTAAGGCAAACTGTGAGAATTCGAGTTTATACTTTCTCTTCAAGTTTAATGAAATCGTACAGATGTGGCCAAACACCTTGAAATCTGAGATTGTTAACCAATTCTGCCTTGGGGAAGCAGTGAGAAATCTTAACGACTGGGTAGGATACTTACCATGGAGTGAAGTTAAGGCATCCCAGGTAGAGAGGTCAGCTGAGCAAAGCCAGAGACTCTTAACATTGAGGCTGGAGGACAAGTTGACTGATTCAAGGCACTAAATATAGAGGGATTAAATTTCTTGACAAGAGTCACTTGATAAGACTCAGCTTTTGACTCAAAGTTAAGAGTTTTTGTACTGCACAGTGTCTGTAGTTAATAATGTATATTGCATGTTCAAAAGTTGCTAAGAGAACAAATCTTAAAAGTCCTCATCACAAGAAAATATCTTTTTAGAACTATGTATAGTGACATGTGTTAACTAGACTTAATTGTGATAATCATTTCACAATATATGCAAGTATCAAATCAACATGTTGTACACTTGAAACTAATATATATCAAGTATAAAAACAAAACCAAACCAAAAAACCCTAAAGTTCATTTTTTTCTAATACGCTTTTCCTTTGCAAACTTAAAAAAATGTTTTAAAATGTACTTTATTTGTTCAATATGTCACATTTTAATGGGTACACAGTGCTTTTACTTGGCATCAACTGAGTTGGTTTTGAAAGAATTCAGTATTACACCAGCTAGGACGATTACTGGTCTCTCCACTCCTTTGGATGATTTTTGCCAACAGGGGCCAGGGTCTATTCTCTTCCAGTTTGTGTTGCTAAATATGTCCATACAGCAAAACAGAAAGTGGCTCCATCAGCTAAGAAAGCATTATTTGTAAAGTTGTACCTTTCTGATGCCTCTGCTTTGCCGTTGTTTGCTGAATGCTTCTAACTTGGAGACAAACAGGTGGCTTTGGCCAAGGCAACTATGAAGAAGGTGAAGATAGAGTTGCAGTAAGTGCAGTGACTGCTTTTGGACAAATTTTTCCAGAGACCCTTGCATGTATGCTTTACTGTAGCAAAAAATACATAATGAGATCTACCCTCCTAATGGATTTTTAAGTGTACAGAACAGTATTGTTAACTACAAGCACCATATTGTATAGCACATCTCTAGAACTTTGTCATTTTGCACGACTGAAACTCTGTACCCATTGGGTAGCCAATTCCCACCCCCTGACCCTGGAAACCACCATTCTATTTTCTGCTTCTATGAGTTTCACTACTTTAGATACCTTATCTAAGTGGAATCATGCAATGTTTGTCCTTCTGTGACCAGCTTATTTCACTTAGCATAATGTCTTCCAAGTTTACCCATGTTTTAGCTTATGACACAATTTTTTCTTTTTTTAGGCTGAATAATCTTCCATTGTATTTGTACTGTATTTAAACATTTTGTTTATCTGTTCATCCATCAACAGACATTTAGGTTCTTACCACCTTTCGGCTATAAGGAATAATGCTGCAATGAACATGATAGTATAAATACCTCTTTGAGATCCTGATTTTAATTATTTTGGATAAATACCCAGAAGGGGGATTGCTGGATCACAAGGTAGTTCTGTTTCTAATTTTTTGAGTAACCTCCATACTATTTTCCATATAGCAGATCTACCAGTCTACATTCCCACCAAGAGTGAACATGGGTCCCATTTCTCCCCATCCTTGCCAACACTTATTTTCTTTGTTTTTAAATTAAATTTAATTTTTTAAAAAATTTTTTCTGGCTTTTTTGGAGGGGGGGATAATGGCCATCCTAACAGGTATAAAGTAAGAAGTATAAAGTATAAAGTGGTTTTCACTTGCATTTTCTTGATGATTAATGAACTTGTGCATCTTTTCATCTACTTGTTGGCCATTTGTCTTCTTTGGGAAAATATCTATTCAAGTATTCTGCCTAATTTTTAAAAATTATTATGTTATGTTAATCACCATACATTACATCATTAGTTTTTGATGTAGTGTTCCATGATTCATTGTTTGCATATAACACCCAGTGCTCCATGCAGTACATGCCCTCTTTAATATCCATCACCAGGCTAACACATCCCCCCACCCCTCTCCCCTCTAGAACCCTCAGTTTGTTTCTCAGAGTCCATAGTCTCTCATGGTTCATCTCCCCCTCCGATTTCCCCTCCTTCATTTTTCCCTTCCTCCTATCTTCTTCTTCTTCTTTTTTTTTTTTTAACATATAATGTATTATTTGTTTCAGAGGTACAGGTCTGTGATTCATCAGTCTTACACAATTCACAGCACTCACCATAGCACATACCCTCCCCAATGTCTATCACCCAGCCACCCCATCCCCCCCACCACTCCAGCAACCCTCAGTTTGTTTCCTGAGATTAAGAATCCCTCATATCAGTGAGATCATATGATACATGTCTTTCTCTGATTGACTTATTTCGCTTAGCATAGTACCCTCTAGTTCCATCCACGTTGTTGCAAATGGCAAGATTTCTTTTTTTGATGGCTGCATAATATTCCATTGTATATATATACCACATCTTCTTTATCCATTCATCTGTTGATGGACATCTTGGCTCTTTGCATAGTTTGGCTATTGTGGACATTGCTGCTATAAACATTGGGGTGCACGTACCCCTTAGGATCACTACATTTGTATCTTTGGGGTAAATACCCATTTAATGCAATCCCTATCAAAATACCATCAACTTTTTCCAAAGAAATGGAACAAATAATCCTAAAATTTGTATGGAACCAGAAAAGACCCTGAATAGCCAGAGGAATGCTGAGAAAGAAAAGCAACGCTGGTGGCATCACGGTTCTGGACTTCAAGGTCTATTACAAAGCTGTCATCACCAAGACAGTATGGTACTGGCACAAAAACAGACACATAGATCAATGGAACAGAATAGAGAGCCCAGAAGTGGACCCTCAACTCTATGGTCAACTCATCTTTGACAAAGCAGGAAAGAATGTCCAATGGCAAAAAGACAGTCTCTTCAACAAATGGTGTTGGGAAAATCAGACAGCCAGCCACAAGCAGAAGAATGAAACTGGACCATTTCCTTACACCACACACAAAAAATAGATTCAAAATGGTTGAAGACCTAAATGTGAGAGAGGACTCCATCAAAATCCTAGAGGAGAACACAGGCAGCAACCTCTTCGACCTCAGCCGCAGCAACTTCTTCCTAGAAACATTGCCAAAGGCAAGGGAAGCAAGGGTAAAAATGAACTATTGGGACTTCATCAAGATAAAAAGCTTTTGCAGAGCAAAGGAAATAGTTAACAAAACCAAAAGATGACTGAGAGAATGGGAGAAGGTATTTGCAAATGACATATCAGATAAAGGGCTAGTATCCAACATCTATAAAGAACTTATCAAACTCAACACCCAAAGAACAATAATCCAATCAAGAAATGGGCAGAAGACATGAACAGACATTTTTCCAAAGAAGACATCCAAATGGCCAACAGACATAAGAAAAAGTGCTCAACATCGCTCGGCATCAGGGAAATCCAAATGAAAACCTTGATGAGATACCACCTCACACCAGTCATAATGGCTAAAATTAACAAGTCAGGAAATGGCAGATGTTGGAGAGGATGCATAGAAAGGAGAACCCTTCTACACTGTTGGTGGGAATGCCAGCTGGTGCAGCCACTCTGGAAAACAGTATGGAGATTCCTCAAACAGTTGAAAATAGAGCTACCCTATGATCTAGCATTTGCTCTACTGGGTATTTACCCCAATGTTAAGTGTTCTTATCACAAAAAATAAATAAAAAAATTAAAGTTATGTGACTTTATCTCCAACTTTATGGATCTATAAACAACTGATAATTTGAATCTTCCAACTAAAAAAATTATTCCCGGTGAATATTTAAAAGTATGTATGTACTCTCTGAGCATTGCAATGACTTGTCTATAGTGCAGTTGTTGATTAAGAAGAAAAGGCTGTAAAGCAATGAAAACTGCAATCCAGGAAACAGAGGTGATGGAAATGGAACGTGTTTTGAAAGAATTATGATTGGTGCTGGTAGAGTTTAAACCACCTAACAGCATTGGCTACTTAGCCAACAGGTGCTACATTATGTCATTTCAGTCCAGTGTAGAAGGATGTGTTCTTGGAGGTGGGCCCCTTGCAGAGAACAAAAGTTAGAAGTTGACTTTGTTACCAGAATTGAAACAGGATAGGTGAATAGGACTTACTCCCTCAATGTGTGTTTCTCTCTATTTTGAGTGACTCTCTTTGCAATGCTTACTTCATTTTGAATCATCTTTCTCATAATCTGTGGGAGATGCAACTGAAGATCCTTTCGCAGAAAACGGAATCTGGCTGAGTTGCCCCCTGGAAACCATTAAAAAGCAGGTGAGTTTGTAATTACAAAGATTAGTATGACAGGCAGGAAGAAAGAGATTATGATGGTATTGACCTTAAAAGTAAAACGGCCAGTTATTTTACCAGCAAAATGGGTTTATTTAGGAATAGCAGAGGAATTGCAATTCAGGATAAGCAAGCTATGACAAAAGCCATAGGCAAGTCCAGAGAACAAAGGGGAGGAACATGATAGGAAAAAAGGGGGAAGTTGGGAGGCGCTGCTTTTTTTTTTTCTTTAATATTGCAAAACCAACTTAATTCCATGCTCAACAATGGCGATTAGGATATTAGATAAAAAGAAAAACAGTCTTCTGTCAAATGGAGAAGATTAAGAGGAAAATGAAAATGGAGGGAGTGGAGGAACGTGAGCGTTAAGGGTGGTGACGGTTTCTTATTGGCTGAGGTGTGCTATTTTCTTATTGGCTGAGCTTGTTGCTGGGCTCCTTCCTCCTTACTGGAGTAGCAAAGTAGGCTTTTCCAGGCTGGGAATACAAGGCGCATCTCTTTTTGTTGGGGTCGGCAATTGACATGTGGTAGGGCATAAGGGCTCCCCCTTCTGGCCATCCAGACTACATTTTAAAAAAGATTTCCTTTAATTTTACAACGAACTGGGGTGCTTTGAGAAATTACTAAACAGATTAAAATATGAACTGCAGGAGGACAGGAAGGATGTGTGCGATAGAAATTGATCCAAGCAAGGGGAAACAGGGTGGGGGGTGAGAGGTGGATGGGAAGAGGTGTGGCGCTAAGCATGGCGTGTTTGGGTGACGGTGAGAGTTGGGTCAGAGCGTTTTCTTGGAAGTGTATTGCAGACAGGTTCCTACTCGTTCTTTTCACTCCTCCACAGCCTTTTATTTTTTTTTTTGGTAAACTTTTTTGCTGTTTCTTTTTCTTAATAGATGTGTTCTTTGTCCAATCAAAAGTAACTTTTCCTCAAATAATAATGACCTACATTTTTATTTATAGACTTTTTAAAAGTCAAATGGCCTATCTTTATAATCTTCATTAATTCTTGATAAAGAAAATAAATGTAGCAAGTGGTTCATTCTAAGTAAAGTGTTTGTTAATAGTCCCCTTGGAACCTGGCTCTGTTTGGATATTTTCCTCCTCAATATTTTCCCTCAATATTCCTTTTAGCAATAAAGTAATGCTATGAGGGGATACAAGATAGAGGAGATCACTGCTTTGGGATAGCTTTTGATCAGTTTGTGGAAATATACATGAAGGAGATAAATTGTAAAGCAACATATATGGATACGGTATGGTATAGATCAAAACATAGAAATGGCAAGGGAATGTAAAATAAAAGAGTAATCAGAAAAAAAAAATGGGTTTCTGGATGCTAAACTAAGTTCCATGTATTGCTTTCTTTTCTATAACATACGTGTTGGGTTTAACAGCTTGACAAATTAGAGGCAGTTTGTATCAACAAAGTTTTAGAATGGAGTTTCCTCCCTGTATTAGATCAATAAAATCAATAGCCTGACTTAGAGCTCAGCTGTTTTAAGTGACACAGGTGGTAGAGTCGACATGTGGGTGGTTTTGTTTTGTTTTCATAATTCTTTTGGCAGAAAACAGACCAGCTGAGCAGGGTTTCAAGGACACCAATCAATGATGTGGCTGACAGGTACTTCATCGCAGCAATTTCCTGCTACACATTTAGTTACTCTTTCACGGGGCCTCTAGCCTCATTTCCTCTCAACCAACCATCAATGTCAGTGACTCCACATGATGTCTGTCATGTCGCCCATCCTATTACATCATATTTGATTTCAAATTACAAGACATACTGTGCTTTTTATTCTTCATTTGCTTCAAGAATTTTTTTTGAGGAGATTTTAAGGAATTCCATAAGGTATCATGCTCTTCCCATCACTATCTGAGAAACTTTTCTGTTGAATAGATTCATGGTTCTCAAAGTGTGGTCCCTGGACAAGCTTCCTCAGCATTGTCTAAGAACTTGCTAGACCTGCCAGTTCTCAGCCACCACCCCAGACCTACTAAACCAAACATTCTAGAGGAGTGGCAGGAGAATGGTCCTGCGTTGGGCAGCTCCTGCAGCCACACATGATCTGTCCCCCGAGAAGGGCTGTGAGGGCAGACCCAACACACAAACACCCAGATTACCCACTAACAAATGATTTGGCAATTCCTATAGGTTTCCTTCCCCCTCCTTCTCCTTTTTCTTCTTCTTTAGCAGGCTGAAATAGTTTTAAAAATACACAGGTCATATAATGCTTAGAAGATAATTTTCTTTTACAAGTGTGTTAATTTCCTAAATAGAACTGTTGAGATGTGCAGATCCAGAAAAATGGCATCCACATGGATGTAAAAAAATCGCATAATTATTACTAATATTGTTATTAAATTAAAAATTAAATAATTACATAAAGGAGTGTGCAGTTCAACTAGGTCCTCCAAACACTGAGGCTGATGGAATAGGGTAAGTGAAAGTAGGAACAAAAGCAAATGTTCTTGTACTATAGAGGAAAGATTATTGTTAGACATATTTTAAAAAAAAAGAAATTCCTAAGGTTATTAATGGAGAAGAAAGAAGCTGCTCAGCAGGCATATATTGAAAACAATAATAGTCTCAACATGAGTCTCAAAGGCATATAATTAGCTTAGGGGGAAAAGTGGTTTAGACCAGTAGTTCTCAACTCTGGCTGTGTACTAGAATCATCTTTTTTAAAACCACAAGACCATTTCCAGCAATTTACTAGTGGGGCCCAGTGAGACCGCTATGTCTCACAACTCCCTGGGATTCTGTTCACATCATAATTATATGCATGGTGCCCCCTTGAAGTTGTGCAGTGCACAACTGTGCAGCTAGAAGCAGCGGCCTGACCATCATTTTTTACAGATCTCCAGGGGTCGTGGTTTTTTAACTTGCAACCACTGAGTCAGACTGTTCCTTGTCTCTTATTCATACACCCAGTTTTGGAGTGCCTGTCTGTGATTACTTGTCTAAATTCTCTTTGTGTTAAGCATGACCTCACTGGTCTAAAAATGTGATGGGTGGAACTGGGAGTATGGAACACACAGAATTATTTGCCTCAGCCTATACTTCCATGGATGACTCTGGAGCACTGCATCTTATTCCAGGGCAAGTGTAGGAAGAGCTATATTTGGGACATGTCTGATAACATTAAAAAACTCAAGTCTGTGAGTGGTAAATGGCCAAATTTGATTTATCTGCAGTAATAGCATATGGTACAAAAACTCATCAGCAAGTAGTTAACCTCTATGCGTCCAGCACAATGCTTATTACACAACTGTCTCCCTGATTTGCTTTCTTCTCTTTTCTCTTTTTTGGTAAGGATAGGACATGTACATTAATTTAGAAAAGCAAGAAAATAGGAAAAACAATTCATGTTATTCATAACCAAAATTTTTAAAGAGAGATTTATGTTCTTTCATTTTGTCTTTTGAAGTATGTCCTGTATATTATGTATTAGAAATCAATGATGAAGAGAGGTGAAAATCAAATATTGGAAAAAATTGTCAGTTTAGGAAGAAATTGTATAAGCCATGGGATGGTGATATTGAAAATTATTCTAAAAGTGACAATTGTCACTTCCTGTAAAATGTGCCAGTTGCTGAGACTTAGATTTTTCCAAATAGGATTGATTGATTGATTGATTGATGCTGCCTTATATGCTTATATTTGAATCCTTAATATCTTGTTTGAAGGGCCAACTCTAAAATTTGGAAAGCTCACTGTTTGTTCAAACCTCTATCATAAGAGGTACAAGTGAAGATATGCATATTAAGTACGCTCAAAAGAAAGTAATCCTGACTACTATGATAATATTCTACGCGTGTTGTGTAGGATTGGCTGAGTTTGTAGCTGGACTGAGACTACGCTTATCTCCAAGAACGTCTGGAAGCCTGGCACAGATACCTGGGCAAAAGAAGAAGGAGCTATGTAGTTAGTGATTTATAATACACTGTTTGATGCTCAAAACAGCGCTGGAGGCACCAAGGCTGGCTTATCTGTTGTCGACGGATGTATGAATTCATGGTTTACACCTAGTGTGATCATTGCACAGCCTGGGTTGGCCATGTGACCTGTAGGGTATAAAAGACCCCATTGTAGATAGCAGGAGGGGAAGAATGAAGGGGGAGAAATCGGAGGGGGAGAGGAACTACGAGAGACTATGGACTCTGAGAAACAAACTGAGGGTTCTAGAGGGGAGAGGGGTGGGGGGATGGGTTAGCCCAGTGATGAGTATTAAGGAGGACACATACTGCATGGAGCACTGTGTGTTATACGCAAACAATGAATCATGGAACACTACATCAGAAACTAATGATGTAATGTATGGTGATTAACATAACAATGAATTTTTTTTAAAAAAAAGATCCCATTGTAAACTTGCACCTAAGCCTCCCCAAAATCAAGATAATGTTGTGTTTACTGAGAAAGGGCCCTGAGGGGGCTGGCCTGCAAGTCTGAACCTCTCTGAATTGCTTAGGCCTTGTTTCCCCTGCTGTACAATATCCTTTAGCTTTAAGGAAGGCTTACCTGAATACAGTCTGTGGAGACTTGTGAGTCCTTCCAGTATTTGACCCTGCGTAATTGTTGCGTAGGTGGTTTTCATTTTGCTCTACTCATTAGGCTGTCATGAATGCATAAATAAAAAATGTATTTGAATATAAATGATAATCTGGTATACTTGTTCACAACACTATTCTTAATTTGAATGAATGGTTTTAAATCTACATCTAACTCTTTGTATACCACTTGCCTCTCACTTTTGTTGTTTTTAGACATGTCTTTGTCAGAGTATTTTTAATTTTTGAACTACAAGATGTCTACTCTCTGTGAAAAAAGATGGAGTACAGCGTAAAGCACTGGTTCCTTTCACAGAGTTTGTTCAGATGATTTGCATATTGTAATAGCTTGAGAATAGTGGTCAAATTCTAGTCCACTTGTCTAGCATTTAAATCAACCTTAAATAGGTTCTTGATACTAAAAGTTCCTTTGCAAAGTATTGCAAAAATAAATTGAGATAAGACAGGTTTTTGGGTTTTTAATTGGTAATGTTCTTAAAATGAAATTAGCTTTAATTTGCTGTCAGAGAAAAACAGTTTTTAACTCAGATTTTCAAACTTGTGCAGTTGTCTATATTCTATGCTAAAATGTTGTTAATTAATAATTAATTTTCAGTGTTATGAATTAGTACTAAGAATAGTTTTAATATCCTCATAGAAATATAATTTAACCTTTTTTTCCAAAAGAGTTGTTTCTGTTTTATCTTTAAATTTCATTTTTATTTAATGGAAGGATGTACTTTTCTTCCTATTTAACTTCTTCAGATGCTTCAAACACATTTTAAACACGCTATAATTTGTGCTTTTAAATTGTCACTAATA
Source organism: Eumetopias jubatus (assembly GCF_037043125.1). NCBI lineage: Eukaryota > Metazoa > Chordata > Mammalia > Carnivora > Otariidae > Eumetopias > Eumetopias jubatus. Next base: position 69,139,706 of record NW_028274814.1, on the reverse strand, counting down.
GTGGAAAAAACTATGTAAATAGGTAGCTTATAAATAAGAGTACATTTTGAAACAAGATGTTCAATTTTGCCACCTATTTAGAACATTGTTTTATAAATTCTACAAAATTACATTTTTATGTAGACTATGAACATTTGGAAATATTGCATTTTTTTGGTCTGAAATAATTGTTGGACCCTGAAATTATATTATGGCTTAAATAAATATGTCAGTATGATATCTCTGTTTTTGTTTTACTTCTGGCTGTATGATCATGGTTAGAGAGTTTAGCATCTATAAAATGTTATTTTACCTGTGAATGATATAAGGAAAGGCAAATGTTCTTATCTAGCAATTCATGGGTGTTCTCCTGTGCTTTTTATTTTTATTTTTTCTAAGAGAGGGAGAGGTAGGGGAAGGGACAGATACAGAGGGAATCTCAAGCAGATGCCGTGGTGAGCATGAGCCTGAGGCGGGGCTCGATCTCATGACCCCGAGATCATGACCTGAGCCAAAGCCAAGAGTGTGATGCTCAACTGACTGAGGCAGCCCCGTGCCCCATTCTGTGCTTATTTAACATATTCAAATATTTCTGAAAAGTTTGAATTAGCTAAATTACATTTTAAATATATCTACAGAAAACCATTATTCAAAGAAACCATTTGTTAATGATAATAATTTTGTAAGATCAATGCACTATTTGTACTATAAACCTTAATTCTCAACCTTATTTGCTAATATATTAAGATTTTTCATTGATTTGGAGTACCTCTATGCACTTTTGAAGTCACTATACATATTTTGATCTTGGTCTGTATTCCTCAAACTTTAAAATGCTGTGAATCTCAGCTGTGGTTAGAGAAGACTTAAGTACATTAGAGATGATTTCTGGCAGGCTGCAGAAGAGAAATCCGAGAAAATGATTCCGCTGCTGCTTCCTTGGTAAAGCCCCTCCGGGAAATATTTAATTGCTAATGACAGCAATCCAGCGTGTACTAGCCTGAGCAAAACATGGATTTCTTTCTCTCTCTCTCTCTCTCTTTTTTTTTCTGTTTTAAGAAGGACAAGAGGTTGGCTCACGGAAAGAAAGAAAAGCTCGCTAGAACCAGGGCAATGACCTGGATTGCGGCAACGCAAAGTGAAAAGCGAAATGCTACTCTTATTCTTCTTCTCATTTTCTTTTCTATTCTTCTTTTTTAAGATTTTATTTATTTAATTGAGAGAGAGAGAGATCATGAGTAGTGGGGAGGGGCAGAGGGAGAAGCAGACTCCCCGCTGAGCAGGGAGCCCCACATGTGGCTCGATCCCAGGACCCTGAGATCATGACCTGAGCCGAGGGCAGACGCTTAACTGACTGAGCCACTCAGGTGCCCTAGTTGTTCTCATTTTCTTTCTGTTTGCAGGCTTCATCTGGGCTTCTCCACATGGCCAGAATCATGATCCAGAAGGACAGCCTCATTTCAGCCAGTTCCTATCAAAGAATCCTGGGGAAGGCTGGTGACTGATCAAGCTATCATATGACTGGGCATTAGGATTGCTCTTGTGTGGTGACATGGACTCATCCCAGGACAAGTACGTGGCAGGGGCAGAATAATATTGGCTGTCTCCCTCAGAAAAACATGCTTGGAGTAGGAGGAGAACTTACTACCAAAGAAAAGGGAGAGCTCTTCCCAGAAGAAGGTAGAAAGTGATGCTAGGCAGAGAAAGCTATCACATGGCAACTTTTACAATGGACTCAATCTGGCTGCAATGTGAAAAATCATTCCATATTAACTTAATTTCCTTACTGGTAGAGTTAACCAGAGATGGCTCAGATAACTCTTTTTTTCATCAAATTATTTAGCAAAGTCCCACAATATCCTTCTGAATAAACTATGTGTGAGTGACAACGCTTTTGGTAAATTGTTAATTTGAATAATCTGATGGCAGTCTGGAGTGAGGTTTCTAGTAGTGTACCCTAAAAAAAATCTGTCTTTGTGCTGAGAAACATTGCTTTTTTAAGTGTTTTCAATGAAGAGAATAATTCAACAATTTTTTACTCAGAACATTTATGGGCAAGCACTATTCTAGGCTCCGCTGATAGAAAGAATACTAGATGAATCCCCCTCCCTCAAGGAGCTTATTGTGTGTTAGGGAAGACAAATGCATAAACTAGTAATTATCTTAAGAGAATATTATTTTTAAGATTTATTAGCCTGAGTTGAGGGAATGGAAAAAGGAATTCCCAAAGATGGGAATGAGATGAGCTGAGTCTTGTGGTCAGTTTGTAGGGATAGGAGAAAGACATTCTAGGCAGAAGCAATATGTGGGCAGGGAAATGAGAATAGCATCAGACATTCAAGCATTGGCAAGTAGTTCCGTACAAGCAAATACCTATTAAAAATGGAAGTGAGATATCAATATGTAAATTAAAATACATTCTGTGTCGGAGCAAGGATCTGTTTGGGGCAGTGAAGAGAGATGTGGCTTATGGGTGGTGAGTAGGTCTTGAAAAGACTGTGTGAAACCGAGACAAGCCCGTTGCATGTCAATCAGTGTAGCAGCATGTGTTCAGAAAAATATTTGGGATGACTTCCAGTTAAAGAAAGCAGAGTAAAGGCATCTCTATGCTGCTTTAATAATTGAGCTCCATTATAACCTGTAAAGAAGGGCTTCTCAACACAGCTACGTTGAGGCAGGTAGCTAAGAGTAGATGTACCTTGGCAGATGCCAAAAATTGTTTGCATAACCTCAGGGACTATTTCAACAATACTTCCTTTGAAATAGGCAGGTAGTGGAATGTGGAAGGACTGTGAGAGTATTCTTGAGCTCCACTTGGCACTTTGATGGACTGGCTGATGAGGCAGATGAATGAAGAAATGAGTAGCGAGTTCCCTCAACCCCCCAGTTAAACTACTGGTATGACAGATTGCCGCGAAAAGTCTGGGTGGTGCAGCCAGTGATGCTGGCCAGCTGCAACATCAAAACACACAGACCCATCTCATAAACAAGGGGCCTCACTTCGAGTCGGTGAGAATTTCTGTTAGGTGCTGAGTAATAGCCTTGGGAGAGAGTACTGAAGAAAGTGTCTAGAAACAAACAGAAGTCCAAGTCATTCTTGGACCCATCATTCCTACCACCTGCCCTTCTCTTGGACAATCTTCAGCCAAAAATTCACCTAGGAAAAAATCAGTTCCCTTTAAAAGACTTGCTCCAAGAGAGTAGAATACGGTGATTATTTTACTTATGTTATATGACACTGCATCTAGCCAGACGAGTCCATGCAGAAGCTGTCCCTCCTTCGCTGGCTTTGAAAAAGCAAGCTGCCATGAATCCTAGAAAATGAGTTCTGTCAACAACGTAAGGGGACGCGGCTCCTACCTTGATAGCAGCCTTATGAGCCCATCAGCAGAGGATCTAGTTAAGTCAAGCTGGGACACCTGACCCACAGAAACTGTGAGATAAAAAAGGTGTCATTTTAAGCTGCTAAGTTTGCAGCAATTTGTTACACAACAACAGAAAATGGATACAAATATATATCTAAGTATTGATTTCTGATGTTTACAGTCTCATAGGTGACCTAGACAAATAAAACAGTTTCTTGAAGTAGAGGATAGTAGAAGTTGTACTGGGGGAGGCTTAGGGGTTAATTTCTAGAGAAAGGAAAGTAATTCAGTGTTGTTGATCTCAGGAGAGAAAAAGCTCTGAGGGAAGCAAATTCAAGAGCAAATCAGGGAAAGCTTTGTGATCCTTGCTAGTAACCTTACTTACTTTGGAGTAATGGGAAACAATGAAGTGTTTCAAGCATCAGAGTAGTAGAAACTAATTTGTGTATTTTTAAAAATTTTATTTATTTATTTGAGAGAGAGTGCACAAGTGGGGGGTGAGGGACAGAGAGACAAACAGACTCTCCACTGAGCCCAGAGCCTGACATGGGCCTCGATCCAAAGACCCTGAGATCAGGACCTGAGCCAAAAATCAAGAGTCGGCTGCTTAACTGACTGAGCTACCCAGGTGCCCCTAAATTGTGTATTAAATTGATCTCTTTAGGGGCACCTGGGTGTCTCAGTCAGTCAAGCATCTGACTCTTGATCCCAGCTCAGGTCTTCATCTCAGTTCAACTCATCTGAGTTCAAGCCTTATGTTCAAGCCCAGCGTGGAGCCTATGTAAAAATAAATAAATTGAGGGCACCTGAGTGGCTCAGATTGTTAAATGTCTGCCTTTGGCTCAGGTCATGATCCCAGAATTCTGGGATCAAGTCCCATATCGGGCTCTGTGCTCCTTGGGGAGCCTGCTTCTCTCTCTCTCATGAATAAATAAAATCTTTAAAAAAAATTGATCACTCCAGTGGTTGTGAGACATTTGGATTTTTAAAGATTTTATTTATTTATTTTAGAGAGAGAAAGAGAGCAGGGAGAGGGGTAGAGGGGGAGGGAGAGAGAATCTGAAGCAGACTCTGCCCTGAGGGCAGAGGCTTACTTGGGGCTCGATCTCATAACCGGGAGATCATGATCTGAGCCTAAACCAAGAGTCGGATGCTTAACTGACTAAGCCACCCAGGTGCCCCAAGAAATTTAGATATTTAAGAGAAAGATTGGAGTGGGAAGATAAACATCATTAAATACAGAAGATGAGGGCTAGAATTAACAATATAGCAGTGAAAATGGATAATAGAGGCCAGCAATGTATCCGAAAGTACTATAAATGCAGATTTGTTTGGCCTTGATGACTCACTGAATTTGGGAGTTGAAGACACCAAGGCTGCTGACTTATATGACAAAAGTGAGAAATGATGCTAAAATACAATTTTCCACAGGTAAAAGTATTCCCATGTGGCTATAAAATAAACACATGTTAAAGATTTCAGTTAACTCATAAGCTCATTTAACCTACTAACTTGTTAGATAAAACAGTAAGATGTTACTATTGTTCAAAGGCTTACTGAAGACATAGGTAGTTGGGAATGCTGAAACGAATTTACTAGTAGATGCGAAACTTATCCTATATAACGTATGATGTTTGGAAGAATTGCTTCTATAGGGTGGAAATTGCACTGCTCAAAATGAATTTGTGAGTCTATGGACAAAACGGTTATTCTTGGCTTTCTTCAGCTTACAGAGTTGTAAAATAGCCAGACAAGGGCGTGAGCGAATGCATGAGCCCAGCATTACATCAAAAGGCCATCCGGTAATTTTTTGCCCACTTTGTCTTTTCAAAATTTTCCCAGAGGATGGTGCTGAAAATGAGTCCGGGAGAAACAGTGAGTTCGGAAAGGAACACAGGACAGAGCAAACTCAGTATATCATTGTGAGAGAGAACAGCTTTACTTTCCCAGCAGGGCGAGAGGGCACGAGGGCAGATCCCACCTGCAGCCCTTCCCCCTCACGGCTCCCACTTTGAATGGGTTTGATTGTGGTAGCAACGTCAGATGGGCCCTGCGAGTCAGGAACACGAGAAGCGATGGTCCATTTTCCCAAGCATCGCCTGGGGGGAGCTGCAGGCCGGCAGGAGAATTGTGCATTCAGCACAGCACCACATCCAACATTAATGTAGTGAGAGTGCAGATTGGAGGAGGAGAGAGACTGAATATAGGGGCCTGAGGCTCTATTCCCGCTCCAGGGCCCACAAATGGAGAAGTGCCCTTTGCTCTCCCTGGAAGCTTGCAGAAGTGCTGAGGAGGGGAGCAGTGGAGACCCCAGACCACAGGAAGTGGGAGCTTCAAGGCCAGTGCCACACCACCTCCTCATATTCTCTGCACACTGGAGTGGGCTGTAACATGGGAGCTTCGTTTTAATAAAGGTTCAAGGAGAGTGCTGTCAGAAAACAGAGGCAAGTGCATTTTATTCTTTCATTAAATATTTATCAAACAATTACCAGGCTTAGGCAATGGGCTGGTATTCTTTTTACTGTATCCCCTTTATGAAGAAAAACTAGAGGGAAGACACATTTTAGGGAAAGAGAAGTGCACATTCTCCTAACTTCTCCCTTTCTTAGAAGGAAGACGTTCTGTATTAGTTCAGTTCACAGAAATTTCATTAAACATTTCCACCAGTATTTACTGAGTAAATCCTATGTGCCAGGTGTTACCCTAGGTCCTGGAGAACAATCATGAACACCATAGACACAGAGTTTGTTTTCTCTCCAGCCTAGTGGGAAAGTCGTACTTACACAATAGTGACATAGCCTCATAAGCATTATGCTGGGGTGAATACAGTGTGCTAGAAGAGGGTCTGTGGCAGACACTGAATCCACACTTACACTCCGTCTTCAGGCTTATTATATTGCTGTTAGGGTATCTGCAGTTTACTTAGAAAGCCTTTATACAATGGCTATCTTGTGTGGAATACTTAGGCTAAGCTACACCCCCTTCAAAACTTGAAGGCTCAGTCCAAGTCTGGTCAGCCAACATGATATCAGAAAGGCCACACTTTAGAGATGTTGATCAGTCACGTTGACTGACGTTGGAAGCTTTGCTAATTTGCATACTAACGTCAGAAATGGGTTTTGATTGGTGAAATTGATGACTCGATAACTAGCAAGATAAATGTTGTAAATGGGCTCTAATTGTTGGAGTTAAATGTATTTAAGATGTGAGGATTGGCTAAGATATTTTTGATATACTCGTGCGTGAAGAGGGTAATAATGCAGCAAATCTAGACATTAGGAGGTTTGAACTCTGCATGGTCCTGTGTCCAGCTACTGATACACAGGATTTCTGGTTATCTGATGTGGCTCCCCCAAAGGGAAAAAGAGTCGTGCTGTGGAATGTTGTTGTGACTGCCTTCAGTAAAACTTTCATGAGAAGTGGTGGTTGGAATATGTAAAGAGACCTGGCATCTACTGAGCTTACCAAACAGGTTATATGAATTATTTTTGTTCCTGCTTTGGTTTAATAAATGTGGCAGAATTTGATCTGAGATTTGCTTTCCTGGTAACCTAGCAGCAAGGTTATGGAGCAGTAGCTCATTCTCCAGCAACTACCATTATCTTCTGAAAAGAATTGGCATGAGTTGGGGTGCCTGACTGGCTCAGTCTGTTAAGCGTCTGCCTTCGGCTCAGGTCATGATCCCAGGGTCCTGGGATCGAGCCCTTCATCGGGCTCCCTGCTCAGCGGGAAGCCTGCTTCTTCCTCTCTCTCTGCTGCTCCCCCTGCTTGTGCTCTCTCTCTCTCTCTCTGTCTGTCAGATAAATAAATAAAATCTTTAAAAAAAAAAAGAATTGGTATGAGTTAAGAGTAACACTAACTGACTTGGCATATTAACTTAGAAATGTCAGGGAGTTAACACACTAGGAGTTTATTTCTCTTTCATGTAAAGTACAAATGCTAGTTAGTGGTGGAAGGAGCTCCTACTCCACACAATCAAGCATCTAGGGTGTGAAAGCATGAGGCTTTCAAGGTTGTTCCGGGTGTCAACATTTAGTGAGTAAAAAGAAGAATTATGTGGGAGGTTTTTAATGCCAAACATAACCTCCATCTGTATTTCATGACCAGAATTAAGTTAAATGGATATAAGAGGGCTACAGTAATGTGATCCCTCGCCAGGAAGGAACCTTCAATTGCCAGTTGCCTCCTCCAGTTGCCAGACACCCTGTGGATGGGGAACCGAAATCTTTGGTGGACAGGTAGCGCTCTCTGTCCCAGAACCTGAACATTGTACATGACCAACTGCTTTAAGTTAGTTCCCAAGATTGTTCTTAGAATTGTCCATTCTTACAATTTACCAAAACACAAAATTTAGAAGAATCCATTTCATTCTTTTATGTGACCATAAAATATTAGTGTCATAGGTTTCAGTATGATATGTGGTTTAAATTAGTTTGTCCATGTAGAAACCCCACCAAAGAGAGAGTTGTATTTTGAAAAAGATATTTATTAACCCCAAGGAACCCATCCAAAAGTAGTAAAATAATTCCTGCAACAAACTTGTGATTTGTAGTCTTAAAATTAGTTTTTTTCCATCTTATATAAAAATGATTTATCTTTCCATTCAAAGAGAAAAGCTGTGTACTTGAGTTCTTTAATGGCTGTTCTCTTCCAAATTCAAGTAAGTATTCACAGAATTTTGTTGGGTTCTATCAGCCAGGAAATAGGAAGGAAGAGATGGTGCTATCAGGATTAGTAATGAGGAGCTTCATAAAGGGACTCTCCAGAGCTGTGGGACAGCAGGAGGGACATCAGCAAGGGACAGTGAACTACTTTGAGGCTAGTACCAGCAAGAAGTTGTTATTTCTAGGCCTGAAGGAGCAAGGGGAGGGGTCAGTGGGAAGAGCCCACTACCTGGAGCTGTTAATTCAGATATGGTTAAATGTCATCTCGGTAATTTCATTGAAGAATTTCCTATCAACCTCTGGAAAGGAGTAATAAATAGCACAACAGTTAAGAACATGCATCTGACATCAGACTGTCTAGATTCAAATCCCAGCTTTGTCACTTTACTTAATCTCTTTGAGTCTCAATTTTCCCATCTCAAAAATGGAAACTTACTTCTTGCTTACTATAAGTAAACTCCTAGAGCAGTGTCCGACATGACACATGTCGAGTGTCTCATAACTTTTACCTCTTTTATTTGGTCTCTTGCATTTTTATTTTATTAAAAATAATACACACATACACCTAGTTATCTCATAATGTCTGTCATCCAGATTTTAAGGTGTATTAGCATTGGGTAGACCTATCCCTATTGGGTAGAAGTGAGTAGGTTTTTGTCTGTCCAGTATCTCTTTGGGGAACCAACTCTCTTCCATTTGTAGGCCAGTCATTATGGTTTAGGTTAGTCTGTCCTTTTGCCCAACAAACACTCATATACACCCTTCCAGGAGACTGATACATGAACTATACTAAGCTTCCTAGATACCTCCTCTTTCCTGGGATGGTTAGTTGTAAGGATGATCTACACCTAGAATTATTGATAGCCAGCTCTCCATTTCTCCTTTTTACAGCAAAGAGTAAAGCAAGACAGAAAATGGAGATCTTATCAGTCACATGAACCAAGAATCCCCTCATCTTCTTCCAGTTAGGATTGGATGTTTCCTATTTTCAACCAAATATCCTAACTTCAAAATTCTATCATATTTCATAGTTAATACCATTATCAAAGCTTTCTATTTTCTAGCTACAGAATTAGGCATGAGATTTGGCCTCCTGTAGGATACTGATAGCTGAGAATTCAAATCTGTAAACATTAAAATTGCAACATGAGAACCAACCTGGAAGATTATTGTGATGCCATTAATTCCTTTAAAAAATTGCAGGCTAACAAATTTTTTTTTTTTTTTTTTTTTTTTTTTTAGTTAAAACTGTGTGTGAGGCATCCTACTAGAAACTTTATGAATTAGGTCATTTGATTTTCACAAAAATCCTATGAGGTAGACACTGCCACTGCTCTGTTTCCTAGTTAGGACACTTGGTCACAGAGGGATTAAAACCAACCCTGGGCCCCTCAGCTGTTTTTGCAAGTCTTTTAGGGCAGTGCAATGGACTGAATGTGTGCTCCCCAAATTCATAAATTTATATGTTGAAACCCTGACTCCCCATGAAGATGGTATTAGGAGGTGGAGCCCTTGGGAAGTGATTAAGGCATGAGGGGGCCGTTTTCATGAATGGAGTTAATGCTCCATAAAAGAGATCTCAGAGAGCCCTTTTGCTTCTTCTACCATGGAAGCACACCGAAGTTGGTAATACAGAAGGGAGTTCTCACCAGCACCCAGATTCAGACTTCCAGCCTCCAGAACCATAAAAAATCAATTTCTGTCATCTATAAGCCACCTAGTCTGTGGTACTTTGTTATAGCAGCCTGAACTAAGACAGAGATGTGTTCTAACAGATTGCATCACACAAGCCATGTTTATTGACATGGAAATACACCCAGTACATACTGTTGAGAAAAACATAGATAACAAATGTATGAAGTGGAAGAATCTTGTTGATATAAAATAGTATTTTTTATATTTACATATTTATACAGTTCCATAAAAAGATATCTAGACAAACATGTATATTTATACAATTCATTTTTTTAAAGAATTAATTTATTTATTTGACAGAGAGAGAGCACAAGCAGGGGGAGCGGCAGGCAGAGGAAGAGGGAGAAGCAGGCTCCCCACTGTGCAAGGAGCCCAATGTGGGGCTCGATCCCAGGACCCCGGGATCATGACCTGAGCCGAAGGCAGTCGCTTAACCAACTGAGCCACCCAGGTGCCTTACAATTCATGTTTTATATTTACATATTTTCTATAAAGAGGTATCTAGAAAAATGGTCACTGATCCATTATATTTTTATATATGTAGAGACATGCTTACAACATGTATATAAAACATATGGCATATTTATGTACTTCCATAGAGAGATGTCTGGAAAAATGCTCACCAATAGACCTGGTTTGATGGATGCCACGTTATTTTAAACTGTCTTCTCTGTATGTTTTGTTTTGTTTGAATTTTTTTTTACAATAAATGCATATTACTTTTATAAAAACAATGCAGCTTAAAAGTACTGATTACTCCCCAAAGACGAATAAGTCCATCATGAATAGCACAACATAGAAAAGGAGAAATAAAATACAAAGGATTAGAATTCTGATATAGCAATCAATGTATTCCCTTATTCATTCATTTATTCAATAAATTTTCATGGGCAGAGGATATTGTGGGAGGTCCCTGGGGTAAAATGGTGAACAAAGTAGACACAGTCTCTAATATTAACGTGGAAGATGCCTTTGAGAACAAGTTTGAGAACAACCCTAATGGAATCTAACACAAACGAATATGTAGTTGTATGTTATGGATGTGATTGTGTATGGGTATTGGATGGGGGGAGATGGAAGTGAGCATAATCATAGGGAAGCCCAGCCTTAAAGCATTCCCTGTTCTTTGCTGACATCCATGAGCAGGCAGCTTCTGGATTACTCTCAATGGATAAGGCTAAATGAGGTCAGGCACTAGTAAGGGCTTTATAGGTCACCATTTTCTTTCTCAGAGGCCTAGTTCTGGAAATCTCTGAATATTTGACAGTTTATAATTTATGCTCAGAAGTAGTGACTTATGTAAATGCTAGCCTATAAGTGAGCATGCACACACACATGTGCACTATTTTTTTACACCTTCCATGAAGAGTATTTACCAAATATATTACATAATTCAAAGTAAACAATGGGGAAACTTCGCTTCAAAAGGGAGAAATGAATCATGGTTAAGAAAGTTTGAGATGTGATTTTCAGCTGCTTTGACCATAACCAGAAAAGCCTTGAGGTGAATTCCTTCCCTGTCTGAGTGCTTGGTCCAATGATTTTTCTTTCTCTCCCTTCCTCCTCCCTTAACCCATCCCCACACAATGATCTGGAAGTAAACTGCTGCTGGGACCTGACAGGCAGACTCCTCAGAGTAAGAACACACTCTGGAAGCATGTTCCTGATGCTGGAATGAAGAGGGCTTCTGATAACCTGGAATATCTGGAAGAGCTCAGCAACACTCCAGGTACTGTGAGTCCCTCTGTGTGCTTAAGTGCCCACTTTATTTATAATCTAACTCATTTAAAAAAGGCTTTACAGCAAGACCCTCCTGGGTAGCAAGGAGAGCTTCTCTACCTTAAGCTTGATCCTGGCTTGCAAATCTCAGGCCTGTTGGAATGATTCTTAGGAGAGAGAGCAGTGAACTCTAAGATATCTTCACATGTAAGGCTAGAGCTTTTGTTTTTAAATAGGATCGTTCAGAAAATGACAGTCGTTTCCCTTTGCCCAAGAAAATCTGACTTCCAAGATTTTTTTATTTTTATTAGGAATTGTCCAACTTTTGAGTACCACAATATTTACTATGAGATTTGCATTTACTATGAGATTTCCCCTAAAAGAGTATTAAGGGACATAAATCACAATTTCATTTAAGAAGTTAGACTAGATGGTCTCTAAGGTCATCCCAGGTCTCACATTCTGGGATGAAGTGAGGCTGCTGGAGAAGTGGGTTTGAGATTTTATTTCATAATCTGGGGGATGGAGGGTGTTGACAGCACTATATGGAAGGGGGTGTCTGGGATGGTAACAAGGCACTTAACTCTTCTCACGTTTGTGGTTAAGGTAGTAGGGAGATAAATTGTGCTTGATGGCTCATACACCTTCTTCACCTTTCCCCCATTTTTATCACATGGTAAAATAAGGATTAAAAGATTAGAGTTTACCTGTATTTATCACATATTATCCACAAATGTGGATTCAGAGTTAGTACAAAGGTCCAAGAAAGACTTGAGAATCAAAATTCCATTACTTGGGGTCACATAAATTTGTAAATATAGAACAAAGGGCTATAGGAAAAAAATGAAGGCCTTGCAAGCAGAGGACACAAGCCCATGCATAAGGGCAAAGAGGGGTCCAGCAGTGCGATTCTTAGGTACCTGTAGGTGGGTCAGCATGGCTGGACCAAAGGGTACTATGTTACGGTGGGGGAGGAGTCACGACAAGAAGAGCGGCGTAGAGGCTGGGACTAGAATGGGAGTCAGGGTCCAAATCATGAAGGGCTTTGAGTGCTGAATTAAGGAATTAAAACTTTATTCTTAAGACTGTGTAAATCCTTGAAAAATTACTGAAGGGCGCTAAATTAGGAATGACTTGTCCAGGGGTTAACTGGGTATACTGGTTTGTACTTCAGCTAGCTTGGAGCAGAATTAATTGTGGCAGTCATCAGCAGATAAGTGATCATCTCTGTGTAGGGGAAGAGGGTGACAGGAATAAATAAAATACTTGCATTGTGATACACTCTTCTTCTCTTCACCTACCCCAACCCCCACTGAAAAAAACAGAAGGAAGGATAGGACTAGAAGGGTTCAGCACCGTCTCTTGTCCTGTCTTAGCCAGACAGACAGCACCCTTTCCTTCCTTTTGCCCTGTGATATAGCTGTGCAGACCTCCGTTCCTTTCCAAAGCTGCTTTGATTTTATTTATTTATTTATTTGCTTTACCAAATTATATCCATTTAAGAACAGAACTGAAGGGAGCAAATTGCAGTGTAATTCACCTCTTTCCCTGAGCCTTCTAAAGGGATCTGTAGGAAGGGGAAGTACTCTAGGGGGTAAAATGACATTTTGAGGAAGAATACTAGAAAATTCAGGATTTTCTCATAATCACCTTGCTCTTTATGTCTAAGTAAGGCTTTACTACTCAGTATGGATAACTGAGACCTTTTGTTGTTTTCCCTTCCCTTCCTCTCTTTTTTTTTTTAAAGACTTTTTATTTTATTTTATTTTTTTAAAGATTTTATTTATTTATCTGACACACAGAGAGAGAGAGAGAGAGAGAGAGAGAGATCATGAAAGCAGGAACACAAACAGGGGGAGTGGGAGAGGGAGAAGCAGGCCTCCCGCCGAGCAGGGAGCCCGATGCGGGGCTCGATCCCAGGACCCTGGGATCATGACCTGAGCCGAAGGCAGATGCTTAATCTGCCTGAGCCACCCAGGCGCCCCAAGACTTATTTATTTTAGAGAGAGAGAGTGTGTGTGTGAGCCATGGGGAGGGGCAGAGGGAGAATGAGAGAATCTCAAGCAGACTCAACGCTGAGTGCATAGCCGGACACCGGCTCCATCCCACCACGCTGAGATCATGACCACTTAACCATCTGAGCCACCCAGGAGCCCCCTTTCCCTTGTTATTTTAAATGAAGAGATATAAAATATGGAGAAATGTTAACAGAAGGAGTTTACAAACTCTAAGTAAACAAGAAAAAAGGTGACAAAATCCTATGGAACATTGAACAATGGATTATAGAAAGGGAAAGTGATGATTCTTACCTGTAAACCTTTCCCATGCCCTGGCTCTGTTTTTTTCACACTGTATTGCCTTAGGGAGAATTGAATCTACACTGACTTTAAAACTTCATGGTTTTGTTTGTTTTTTAGCTTTTGGGAAAGTCCAGCAGAAGCTAGGGGATATTTTGGTTACAGTCCAAAGACATAATCAGGGCTCATGGGAAAAGAAGGAAGCTGGTAGTTTGGATTAGGATCTCTTTGTACCCCAGAAATTTGAGTGCACAGATCCTATCCCTGTGCATGTCTATTGCTATGACTTGGCCTAAGCAATTTGGTCAAGTACAATCATGAGATCTTCTTTGGTAAATAACGGTAGCTACTAGTATTTAGAAGTGGTCAGGGTTAACTACACCCTTCACCTCCCAACCTCCCTATCAAGTTATAAAGAAAGTAAACTTTAGATCAAATGCTGTCATGCATACAGACATGCACTAAACAAACATTTATTAACAAGCAGATATGAAATGATTCATATTATCTGTTCTGTACACTTAATGAATTCTGAGCTCTCTGTTCTTTGGTGTGTTCTGATGAGACTGAGCATGAAATATTTACTCAAGGCAAATGTGACAATATTTTAAAGGCAAAAGTCAGTTAGATTTATAATCAGCATCAGCCAACCAGACTCTTAACTAAGTGGCTGGACCCACTTCTGTTATAAAATCAATCTTTGGGAGCCACTAGATTCTCACATTTACTTGAGGGCTGAAATAGATGTGAATTCATCTAGCCAATTCATGTATTTTGATTTCATCACTGAGAACTCTATTTTGAATATCTGGTATCTGATTAACAGCCCACAAATTTTCACCAAAATTTTTCCTAGAATTTATTATATGAATTAACCAAACCTTGGGTATCAGCTGGAGATTATGGTAGCAGAAAATCTTGTAGTAGCAACCTCAGGAGTATAGATATTTCTGATCAAAATCTGGCTGATCGGACCTGGTGTGTGACTTCCTTGTTAGGACAATAAACTATTCCTAGAATGCTACTTAAACTAAGATGTGAAGAATATCACATATGTGATCACAGTTGTGCTAAATATCACATTTTTGCTAAAGTATTTTAGATTATAGTGCTCATAACACCTGCTATTATGGACTACATGTTTGTGTGTCTTCCTCTCCATCCCCGACACCCTGCAAATTCCTATGTTGAAACCATAATCCTCATTCTGATGGCATTTGGAGATTAGGTAATGAGGGCAGAGCACCCAAGAAGAGATTAGGGCTCTTAGAAGAAAAGGCCAAAGAGCTAGCTAGCTCTCCCTGTCATGTGAGAACACAGCCATAAGATGACCATCTGTAAACCAGGAAAGGGGCACTCACCAAGGACTTGACCATGCTAGCACCCTGATCTCAGACTTCCAGCCTCCAGAACTATGAGAAATAAATGTTGGTTATTTAAGCCACCCAGTCGATGCTATTTTGTTATAGCAGCCCATCCTGACTTTAGGACATCTGCTGTGGTTCACATCATAGCTTACTTGCTGATGGAAGCCTCTCTGAGATCCTCCACTATCCCTGGTCGACTGGCATGGACCCATACGTAACATGAAAAGTGATAGGTTACTGGAGACCCCCCCCAAAACAATGAGAACACTTCCATTGAGCCACATCAAAACAGTCTTGTTACTTTGCATTCACACTGATTAACTCATTTATATTCCACAGGAGGAAAGCTTCGCTTTGTAAAATGGTCCAAAATCCAATATATCAAAGTGTAGCACATATTTAATTACATAATTTGATTAATGGTGCTTTAGAGAGCACACTTGACATTTACTTAGGAAATCTGATTCCTTTGGGAACTGTTTACCACTAAGAGAAAAATCTAAATTTATATTATCTTCCAAAACCAAAATTGCCTTTCCTTCAATAAACAAATCATGTCAGTTTTGGTCGTTTTTAAAAAATTTACATTTGATGAGTATTAACGTACTGTTACCCAACAAAGCCCGATAAAATACAAGATGACCGTTTCACTAGTGTAAGATAAAATGGCAACTTCCGGTGTTGGGCAACATTGCAGCAATTTTTTTTTAGAAACTTCCATTGATATCTATGTTTAAAAGACTGCTTTTAAAAATATGAGTAGCTTAGACTATGTACTGAATCTTTTTTTCTTTATTTTCTGATAAGACTAGTTTTGGGTTTATTTTATTTATTTTTATTTTTTAATTTTTTTTTAAGATTTTATTTATTCGAGAGAAAGAGCTAGAGAAAGAGAGAGCACAAGTGGGGGAGAGGGAGAAGCAGGCTCTCCGACGAGCAGGGAGCCTGAAGACACGGGGCTCCATCCCAGGACCCTGGGGTCATGACCCAAGCCGAAAGCAGACACTCAACAGACTGAGCCACCCAGGTGCCATTTTGGTTTTTTTTTTATTATATTTGTGGTGAAATGTGATAGTAAAACATATACGTTCAACTTAAATATCACAAAAATCGCTTTTGTCTTACTAGAGTTTACCAATGAGGTCCCGCGGTGGCGGGGGTGGAGTGGGGGGGAGGGTTCCCATGCCTCTCCATGCATTAGTTCTCTCTCTCTCTCTCTCTCTTTTTTTTTTTAAAGATTTTATTTATTTGACAGAGAGAGACACAGAGA
The DNA here is from genome assembly GCF_037043125.1 of Eumetopias jubatus. NCBI lineage: Eukaryota > Metazoa > Chordata > Mammalia > Carnivora > Otariidae > Eumetopias > Eumetopias jubatus. The sequence continues at coordinate 69,123,350 of NW_028274814.1, read as the reverse complement.
GAGAGGGAACACAAGCAGGGGGAGTGGAGAGGGAGAGGCAGGCTTCCCGCAGAGCAGGGAGCCCAATGCAGGGCTCGATCCCAGGACCCTGGGACCATGACCTGAGCCGAAGGCAGACACTTAATGACTGAGCCACCCAGGTGACCCCCATGCATTACTTCTGCTGTGTAAGTCAGTGAATAGATCGTCATTGTCTTCCCAGATATTTCTCAGAACATCCCCTTTATTACTGATGGAAGAAGGAAAAAAATCATGAGGTAAGACTCATTACCAAATGAGACCCTAGTTACATGTGGAGGGCTCTGCTGAGCAATTTGATGTGAGGCTGAGGGTAGCATAGAGGTAGGTTGCCAGATAAAATGCAGGATTCCCAGTTCAATTTGAGTTTCAAATAAACAACAAATGATTGTTTTAGTATTAGTACGTATGCATATGAGTATGTGTGAAACATACTTACACTAAAACATTATTCCTTATTTACCTGAAATTCAAATTTAACTGAGTATTCTTGTTTGTAAAATTTGGCAACACTGGGAAGGAGGCAGGGGATATGGGAAGTCTATATTTCAAATTCTATCTTTACCTGCATATTGAATATTATTTGAAAAGAAGTGATTTTTTTTTTTTAAGATTTATTTATCTGAGAGAGCAAGTGGGGCAAGGACAGAGGGAGAGAATCCTCAAGCAGGCTCCTTGCTGAGTGCGGAGCCCAACATGGAGCTCAGTCCCAGAACCCTGAGATCATGACCTGAGCCAAAACCAAGAGTCGGAGGCTTAAGCCACCCAGGCGCCCCAAGAAGTTGTGATCTTAAATGGAAGCTTCTTCAGGAAATAATTTTGAATTGAGACTTAGAGGGTTTTTTTTTTCTTCCCATAAAATGTATAAATCAAAGTGATAAGAAATGCATAGTTTGTTGTTCGAAAATGAGTAACTCAGGGCCAGTAGAGGGGGAAAATGGGATGGATATTAATGCTGGGTCATTGGTTATTTGTATAGTTTGTGGATTGTTTGGCATGAAGCTTGAACTCTTGGAAGCTCTACATTCCAACTAAAAGAAAGATTGAAAATCAAATTGGTTTGAGTCCAGCTACAAAATTTTTATGATACTTTGGGTGTTATTATCTTCCTTGAGATAGTGAAGGGAATATAGCAACAGTAATCCTGTTTTGAGGAGTAAATAAAATAATACCTGTAGACTTTAAAATCAAACAATGCTGTAAAATATTTAGCACAATTCTTGACATCTACAAAGTACTCACGAAGTGGTAGCTTTATTCTCTTACAGCTTTTCAAAATCAAATGTGTTTTGCTTTAAGTTGGATTTTTTAAAAAGATTTGTTTATTTATTTTAGAGAAAGAGAGAGAGAGATAGAGCATGAGCGGGAGGGGGCAGAGGGAGAAAGAATCTCAAGCAGACTCTGTGCTGAGCATGGAGCCGGAAGCAGGGCTCGATCTCATGACCCTGAGATCATGACCTGAGCCGAAACCAAGAGTCGGATGCTTAACCAACTGAGCCACCCAGGCACCCCAGATATTTTTTTCTTAAAAATAAATAAACAAGAGAAAACTTCAGATCTACTAAGTTCATTTCAGAAAGAATATTTAGTTACTATATAAATTAGGCTAAAGAATAGAAACCAAGAAAGTATATTTTATTTTAGGAGAAGGAAGATCGTGAATAATTTTGTTTGTTACTTTTACTTCCCTTAAAAAATTTCCTCCCCTCTTTTATTGCTAGAACTCTGGAATTATTACCCAAGCCTCCTTTTAATATTTCAGTATATGTCATCAACAAAATTCATTTTTTATTTGATAAAAAGCAGAATTTATATCATTAGTAATAATGATAATCTAAAGGCCTATTGTGTTTCGGTACAGAAGTATTGAATGAATATTCAATACAGAGTATTCCCAAGTATTCAGAAACCTTTAAAGATTTGATTTTTACTAATATTGTAATAGGTTACTTTAAATAGTTATTTTAACCTTATTTTTAATAATTATTTATTTAAAGAGTATTACTTTCCAAACTCTGATATGTTGTAGAAATATATGTGATTATGGTAGGTGTTGATTGTAGTTAACTATGACATAGATAAACTTGTGATAAAATTGGTATGTTATACCTATGGTTTTTTCGTTGAGTAAATCAAGCTACGAAAACCTGGTGAACCAAAGTTTCAGAATCTCTAAGGATGGGATTGCCTCCCTCAAGGTGCCTTTGGTTCTGATTGGAATACACCTGGTCAAGTTGACTAAATTATCATTCTGATTTTTTTTAGATGAGATTACTCCCTTCGTCTTTTTATAGAAAGAGGAGTTTCAGTGACTCAGAAGAGGTCAAGTTCTCTTCCAATCCTTCAGGGATTTTTGTCACCTAATTGACAAGGGAGAGGTTTATGGAAATATTTTCACTTAATAGGAAATGACAATTCATTCATTCATTCTTCACTTAATAGGAAATGACAATTATGCAATATTGTGTCCATCTATTCATGAATATGGACACAATATTCACTCTTAAACAATTCTCAGTTAGAGGGAGTTGGACCACCAGAGTGTAAAGTGTGGTGGGAAACAAGTGCATATTCGCAAGAGCTGGGGAGATCAAGGAAAAGGCCCGGGAAATCTGAGCGGTCAGGCTTGAGGTGGGGCTTGGAAGTGAGAACAGGCCTGAGCCCCAAGGACTTGACAACAGCTAGTTTCAGAAGTGAAAGAAGAACTGGAGCAGATTGAGGATCTCTTTGGAAAAATAACCTATTTAGGACCTTTTAATAGATGACTAATTAGGGTAAATTTTGCCTAGACCAATGAAGTTAGAATTTTTTAACTTATATAAAATAAATGCATTCCTTTTCGGTTGACTAGAAAGAAAAATAGCGAATTTCTCAGCATTTAATATGTAACTGTACTGTGCTTAAGCTCTGTGTATATTATCTCATTTGCTCCCCACTACAACTTTTTAAAGTATAATTGTTCCTATTTTGCAAAAGGAGGTCAAGGCTCAGAGAAGTTAAGGACCAAGTTAAGGACAAAAGGTTGAAACCTGTTTGTCTCCTTGGTCTGTAGTATGATTTGACTATTTTTGTATACTGTTTGTCTGTAATTCAAGGGATGGTTGCTTGATATTCTTCTCTGTATACTAAGAAAGCAGAGTAGATTGAAGTCAACAGAGGTTCTTAAAAATTGAATTATCAGTGTGACCTTCTATGCTATTTCACCCACACATGAAGAAAATATATGCACTCAGACACTTACACAAAGCAGGCATGTAAATTATTTATCCTAATTCCCTATTTTAATGGAATTATCCAGTACAGAGGAGACAAAGCAATAGCAGTTCAAATACTTGCCTATTGGCAGATCCCCAGGAAATAGAATTTATTTGAAGAACTAAAGTAGAAATAGTTGTCTACACAACTTATTTTTTAATACTTTGTTGTTTTTAGTTTTTTTTCCCTTTTTGTCTTATCTGAAAAGGAGATTGAAAGCTTTGTTGTTAAATATATTGGAGGATGAGGTCCGTCTCTTAGTGGACCAATGTTTTAAAGATTTCAGGATGGCAGACTCTGTGATAAAGATAAGAAAGCAGGAAAGAAAATGGAAATTTAAGCAATTGCATAGCCAAGTGAAGGTCAAGACTCAGAAATGAAGATAGTTTTCTGGATTCATATTTTTACTCCTCAAGCTCTATTGTGATCCCCCCTGAGAAAAATCCCTTCTTCAGGTGACAGTTTTAGAATAATCTTGAGTATTTCCACCAGAGGGCAGTAATATCCTCTACTATGTCTGGCGATGGTGCATGAAGTCATTAGTCTGATGAATCTGAGAGTGATTAACCCATCTACACTTGCACAAAAGGGTGGATTTGGTACCAACGCCCAATAGAAGACAGAGTAGTGACAAATGTTTTAAATCAAAGTACAAATAGAATAATAAAATTGCCATGTTTATTGAATTGGGATGGTAGCCAAAACTCTGAGTACAGTTAATCCTGGAGTTGCCATCAACAGCCTTCACTGAGACTTGAAAATTGGTAAGATCTTTGTGTCCCATGGGACAATAAGGAGATCATCTTTCAGGCCAAAAAAAGAAGTAAGGCTATGGCATTCCTTTTGGAGAGCTCAAATGTCCAAATTACTTTGTCCTATGACATGGAGTTTGGTTCTTGTCTTCTCTAATTGCACTTGTCTCTCATTCCACCATTGCACTGACTTAATGGAATTCGACACTAAGATGGAATCTGAGGTGCAAAATGTTTATTAGGGATCAACACCTGTGAAAGGAAGGAGGAGAAAGCAAAACTGGGCAGAGCATGAAGTTAAACTGTGATATAGGCCTGACCAAGCCTTGACCACCTCACCAGGAGCTCTAGTGTAAGAATTACCCCTCAGTGTCCTGTGTTACACAGAGCTGATCAGCTCTTTATACCCACTCCATTATGGATGTGCTCTGTACCAGAAGGGCTGAGGAAGACCCTGAGGGAGCTGTGAAGAGGAGAATGTGTGAGTACCTCAAAGGGGCCTTGCTATAGCCTGAATGTGTGCCCCCCAAAAAAATTCATATGCTGAGGCCCTAGCTCCCAATGTGATGGTGTTTGGAGGTGGGACCTTTGGGGAGTGATGGAAGTTTAGATGAGATCATGAGGGTGAGGATCTCATGATGGAATTGTAGAAGGAGACAAGAGCTCTCTACCTCTCCACTGATACAGTGTTCTGCAAATGGCTCTCTAGCAGTACCTCGATCTTGGTCTTCCTAGCTTTCAGAATTCTAAACAATAGTTCTGCCCTACAGTAATGATGGATATCCTTTTTTGAAAAATTAAGTAGTTAAAAGAATGACCTAGGGTGCCTGGGTGGCTCAGTTGGTTAAGCGACTGTCTTTGGCTCAGGTCATGATCCTGGAGTCCCGGAATTGAGTCCCACATCGGGCTCCCTGCTCAGTGGGGAGTCTGCTTCTCCCTCTGACCCTCCCTCCTCTCATGCTCTCTCTCTCTCTCTCTCTCTCATTCTGTCTCTCAAATAAATAAATAGATAAAATCTTGAAAAAAAAATAAAAGAATGACCTAGGCCCACCTACTCATTTTACATATGTGGAATGTGAAGACTAAGTGTGTTAAGTAACTTGCTGAAAATTACACAAGTAAGTTAGTAGCAGAGCTGGAATTCAGATCTCAATTCTAGTACTTAATCCAGTACTCAGTCTACTTTGGCGCCACATGCCAATCTTGCCATGTACTATTGCCAGGTGTCTCCTATAATTAGTAAGATACTAACATCTATAGAGTATAGAGTAATCAATGCTGATGTTATCAAACACATCCATTTCTTATCAATAGTAATATTTTTGTTAATAGTAATTTGGTCTCGATTTTTTTCTCACCTAATTTCCCTCATTCACTATATTCTCTTCTGTTTGCTGCCACTGACTGGATGTTTGTGCCCCAGCCCCCAAATTCATACGTTAAATCCTAACCATCAGTATGATGGTATTGGAGGTGGGGCCTTTGGGAGGTGATTAGGTCACATGGGCAGAGCCCTCATAAATAAGATTGGTGTCCTGACCCCAGAGAGCTCCTTGCCTCTTCCACTGTGTAAGGATACAGTGAGAAGCCGGTCATCTAGGAACATAGATGACTCAACCCATTCTGCTAGCTGTCCATACCTTTCTTTCAAAGTCAAGTTCAAATACTGTCTCCATTCTGTTTGGCTGAATTTTCCTTCACCTGGCGAGGAAGCAAGTTTCTTCCTGATCGGAAGCCAACTGAGAGTAGATTTAATGGGAATCTGCAAGCATGACATTTGTGAGGGAGGCAAGAAAGAGAAAAAAGAAGAGACAAGGTAAGAAGTTAGATAGCAGAGGAAAATTTGAGTTGTGCCTTTAACCTGTCCTGATTATAAGAATCAATTCTTACCTTCAATAATAGATTGTTTCATTGTACACTGTACCTGTATTGCTACACTTTCATCACTGTAGCCACCAGGTGAGGTGGGGCACCATTACAGATGGGATAACTGAGGCCAAGATGCTTTCCATAGTTTGAGTAAAGTCAAACAGGACCTACCTTCCTTCCTTTCTTTCTTCTTTCCTTCTTTCTCATTTCCTTCTGTTTATTCATCCAATCTTTTAACACATGTCCATTGCCTATTATGTGCAAATGCTCCAATATATTTGTGACCTACTTTGGACTGTGACCTGTGTGAGAGAAATAAACTTATTTCTTAAGCCGCAGAGATTTGGTAGTGGCTGTTTGTTTTTATAAGTCTACCCTGACTAGTACAAAAAGTATCAGTCAGAGTCTGTCCTTGTGACTTAATACATTGAAAAAATTAATATATAAAACTGGTTTTCTTCTGGTATGAAAAACACATTTAAAATGGAGTGATTGTGGCTGTGGGAATGTGTGATCGCTCATTGTAGGACTCAGCGATCTAACACGTTTCCTATGTTATATGTTTACATATATTATTGGATTAGCTTATTTATTTTAACCTTATGCTTTTATTTTATTTGTACTACACAGAGTACTTTGGTCTTCTTGGTTGTAATCATTTTTCTCTACCCATTTGTACTCTCTATTGTTTTAGTGTTTCTTTTAGTCTGGTGACCTATTTGATCTCTCCTAAAATGTTTCTTTAGTCTTTCTTTATACTTTGTTTAGAGTTCTTACTTACAAGTTAGCCATTTTAAATCCTTCTTACAACTTTTAAAACTCTGATTAAGTGAACATTCAGTGATGTGTACAATTTTTGATTGAATACCTAAACACTCTGAAACTCACATTTTTAATAAGCTCTTTAGTGTGTATTAAGTTCAAAATCAGTGATGCATGCTTAACACTATATGCTTAGGACTTTCCAAAATTGATTTAAAAATATTGAGCCAACACATACTCAGAAATGCATTCATTTTTTTAAACTTGAGATTTATAATTTTTTAGGAGTGTCTTTCATATTATCACTGATTACTCGCCTTTCACTGGTAGATGTGATTATTTGAAAATTCACTGAGCTGAATTTTGGGAAAATATAGGGTTTGGATTATTTTTTTTTTAGGTAGTTCTTCAACAGTCCTATGAGGTTATTATGTGAAGAAGTAAAAAACAGAAAAACTGAAAAACACTGGAAATTATACTTAATGTTACTTAACTTTCTATTCTTAAGAAAGTAGAATAAAGGACTTACAGATTTGCTAGAACATTTGTTAGCAGAGAACATTTCCAGAGTGAACTCCGTGGACTCAATTCATTCATTTAGTCATTTATTTATTCAGTCATGAATAGACTTGTATTGAGGCTGACAGCTCTGTGCTCGGCCCTGGCAATACAAAGATCAATAACACAGGAGTCCAGGCCTCAAGGCATTTATGGTTGGAGTCAGTGGGAGTAGATATGCAAACAGGCAATTATAATACAATAGTTAATGTCTCTAACAGAGCAAGTACAAGGTGCCTTGGACAAAGAACAAACACCTGACCCTTCTTGGGAAAGATAGGGATGCTCCATATAGGATGGGCTGATAATGAGAGGACTGACGGGACTTTTGTAGACCGGCAAGGGCGTCCAACACTGATAAAGTAGTATGAACAGTGCTGGGTTAAGACAGGAAGCACTGGGTGTTTGGGAAACTGCAAGCAATTTGGTTTGCTTGAAGTACAAAGTGAGAAGAGAAAGAGGGTGCCAGGAGGGAAGGGTGGAGAAGGTAACAAGACTTTGTAGGTGAGACTGAGATTGAACTTCTCCTTAGGAAGTAGTGTGTTAATGTGTCTGGTTAACATCCATCACCATACGTAGTTACAAATTTCTTTTTCTGGTGATGAAGATTTTAAGATCTACTCTCTTAGCAACTTCCAAATATGCAGCATGATATGATTAACTACAGTCTCTGTGCTGTCCATTATATCCTGTGACTTATTTCTTTCATAACTGGGAGTTGGTACCTTTTGACTCCCTGCACCCATTTCACCAGTTCCCCCACCCCCACCTCTGGTCATCTTCAATCTGTTCTCTATATTGATAAGCTTGGGGGTTTTGTTTGTTTGTTTTTAGATTCCACATATAAGTGAGATCACATGGTATTTGTTGTTCTCTGTCTGGCTCATTTCACTTAATGTAATGCCCTCAGGTCCACACATGTTGCAGATTTTCTTCTCTTTTCTTTTTGTTGAATAATAGTCCATTTTGTGTGTGTGTGTGTGTGTGTATCTCACATCATCTTTATTCCATTCATCCATTGATGGACACTTAAATTATTTCCATATCTTGACTATTGTAAATAATGCTGCAATGAACACGGGGGTGCATATATCTTTTCAAATTAGTACCTCTGTTTTCTTCAGATACATACCCAGGAGTGGAATTGCTGGATCATAGGGTAGTTCTATTTTTAAGTTTTTGAGGAACCTCTATACTGTTTTCCATATTGGTTGCACCAATTTACATGCCCACCAACAGTGCACAAGCCTTCCCGTTTGCCCACATCTTTGCCAATAGTTGTTATTTCTTGTCTTTTTGGAAATAGCCATTCAAACAGGTGTGAGATGATACCTCGTTGTGGTTTTGATCTGCATTTCCCTGGTGATTAGTGATGGTAAGAGGTTCCTTTCTGAAACATGAATCAATCTGAAGTTCTTTTGGAACAACTAAGGAGGATCTCTGCTAAGCAGAGGAATATAGCTGTTTGAGTCTGGGGAGGGTTCTGATTTGCAGATAGAAATTTGGGGATCATTGGGGAATATATATAGTAGCTAAAGCTTTGAAAATGGATGAGTTGACTCCCACGTTAATATGCTGACTCATTCATTCATCCATCCATTCATCCATTCAATAAATAATTAGTATTTTACATATTCCAAGAATTTCTTCATGCACTTAGAAATAAAATGAACAGAACAGTGATCCCTGAGCCTCTAGATCTTAAAGAAAAACAATAACAATAACTATGTTATGAAAGTAAATTCTATAGAATGTTAGAAGATCATAGATGCTATGGAAGAAGATAAAGTAGACCTGGGTAAGTGGGATTGGGAATGTTGGGTTGGGGTAAGGTGCAGGTTGCAGTATTTTACAAGATAGTCAGATAAAAGTGATTTGAAGGAGTGGAGAGACAGCAAGTGCTTTTATAGGTGGAGAGTGTCCCAAGCAGAAGGAACAGGTGATGGAAGAGTTTAAGGCAGGGATGTGTTCAAGGATCACTAGGTAGGCCAGTGTGGCTTGAGTGGAGTAAGTAAGAATGATAGCAAGGTGAAGCCAGAATATTTGGGCTGGGGAAGGTGTTCAAAGATCAAAGTCCTAAGTCGGCCAAGGACTTTGACTTTGACTCTAAGTCAAATGTAATGTCATTGGGGATTTTAAGTAGAGAGCAATGATCTGACACAACGTCTTAAAAGATCACTCTGGCTACCTTGTTGAGAACATATATTGTAGTAGGTCATGTGATGAAGCAGGAAGACTGGTTAGGAGGTTTTTTCAGAGTTCCAAGTAACTGAACTTTGAATATATTTTGAAGGCAGAGCCAACAGAATTTGTTGCTGGATTGGTAATGTTTAAGAGAAAGGGAGGAATCAAAGATGACCCCAAAGTTTAAAACAGCATTAGCATCAAGAAGGGTGGAGTTACCCTGCACTGAAATGGAGGAGGATTTTTATTTTTTGTTTTTTAGTTTTGGGGTTTCTTTTGTGTGGGGGGGGAGGAGGGAATAGGGAGAGATGAGGCATTTTTTGGACTTGGTAAGTTTGAAGTGTGCATTCCACCCCCAAATGCAGATTGCAAATATGGTTGAAGGTAGTTGGATTATTTGAGTTTGAAGTCAGGGAAGAAGACTGTTCTGTAGTTATGAATTTAGAAGTTGTCAATATATAGATGGTATTTATTTATTTACAGATTTCCTTATTTATTTTTATTTATTTTTGAGAGAGAGAGAAAATGTGAGCAGGGGAGGGGCAAAGGGAGAGAGAGAGAGAGAGACTCTTTTAAAAAAATTTTTTTTTATTAACATATAATGTATTATTTGTTTCAGGGTACTGGTCTGTGATTCATCAGTCCTACACAATTCACAGTGCTCACCATAGCACATACCCTCGTCAATGTCCATCACCCAGCCACCCCACCCCACCCATCCCCCTCCACTCCAGCAACCCTCAGGTTGTTTCCTGAGATTAAGAGTCTCTTATTATTTGTCTCCCTCTCTGGTTTCATCTTGTTTCATTTTTCCCTCCCTTCCCCTATGATCCTCAGTCTTGTTTCTCAAATTCCTCACATCAGTGATATCATATGATACTTGTCTTTCTCTGATTGACTTATTTTGCTTAGCATAATACCCTCTAGTTCCATCCACGTTGTTGCAAATGGCAAGATTTCATTTTTTGATGGTTGTATAATATTCCGTTGTATATATATACCACATCTTCTTTATCCATTCATCTGTTGATGGACATCTTGGCTCTTTCCATAGCTTGGCTATTGTGGACATTGCTGCTATAAACATTGGGGTGCAGGTGCCCCTTCGGATCACTACATTTGTATCTTTGGGGTAAATACCCAGTAGTGCAATTGTTGGGTCATAGGGTAGCTCTATTTTCAACTTTTTGAGGAGCCTCCATACTGTTTTCCAGAGTGGCTGCACCAGCTTGCATTCCCACCAACAGTGTAGGAGGGTTCCCCTTTCGAGAGAGAGACTCTTAAGCAGGATCCATGCTCAGCACAGAGCCTGAGGTGGGGCTCAATCTCATGACCCTGAGATCATGACCTGGGCCAAAATTAAGAGGTAGATGCATAACCAACGGAGCCACCCAGGTTCCCCCGTAGATGATATTTGAAACCAGGAGACTGGAGGAGGCCACTAAAGGAGAAATTATAGGTTGAGAAACAAAGAGGGCTGAGGCATGAGTCCTGGGGTGCCCTAAGAGCAAGAGTTCGAGGAGAAAAGTAAAACAGCAAAGGAGACTGAGAAGCTATATCCAGTGAGATAGAAGGAAAGCCAAGAAAGTGTGGGTCCTGGAAGCTGACTGAAGGAAGCATAAGAAGGAGGAGGAAGTGATTGATTATGTCAAATGCTGATAGGTCAGTTACCATAAGAACAGAAACAGAGGCTCCCAGACTTTCTTGGTTCACATCATCCTTAGTGTCTCAGTACATTTTTATGACTGTCCTAGGCCAAAAGAAGTGCCTAACAGCTTTGTTTACTAAGTGGTCTTGCCTAGACAACTTAATAAATATTTGTGTCCTGTTAACTTAGTAGCCATTTGAAAACCTATCACCACAAAAGAACAAATACTAATATTTAATTTCATTCGTAAATAACCACAATTACTCTAAAGGTATGTGTGTACCTGTTGGGCATTGCACAACTTTTGAATCTTGGAATCTTTTTGGCCACCACCTCAATCAAGTCCTGTTCCACATTGACTTTTGTAGTTTCTTTCTTTTTTTTTTTTTGAGAGAGAGAGCGAGAGAGCTCACACGAGGTGGGAGAAGGGACAGAGGGAGAGGGAGAGAGAGAAACTTAAGCAGGCTCCATGCCCAGCCTGGACCCAACGTGGGTTTTGATCCCAGGACCCTGAGATCATGACCTGAGCCGAAATCAAGAGTTGGAAGCTTAACTGACTGAGTCACCCAGGTGTCCCTCTTTTTGCTTTTTATCATAGAAAACACCCCAAACCCAGCTTTGCAAAGATATGACATCATTGAAAGGACCTCAGCGTAATCTAACCTTGAAACTGTGAACCAACTTAAGCTGGTAGTTTGTGCTGTATTTAACAGACATGTTTCCCTTGAAATTTTTTTAAAATGCCTTGTAAGGCCTTGTGAGTTTTTTGTGGTGCTTTAGGGAGCCTTGGAGCACAGTAGGAGAACTGAAATACTAAAAAATGACAACTGGATTTTTCAGTGGGAGTCATAGATAGGGAGATCATATATTTTATTGTCCAATAAGGGATAACACATGTGAAAATGAAAAAGGAATTTATCATTGTTAAGTTGTGACAATTGGAGCAAACTCAGGTTGTTTGGGGGAAACGGCACTGGTGGCTAACTAGTAAGTTAGGTGGAACAGTAGAGTGAAACTCTGATTTGAGTGGCCTTAAGAAAGAATGGAAGAAGAGGTGTTGGAGACAGTACTAAGGAAAACAGAGCTGAGAACATAGCCCAGTGGTATGGAGCTGATGGAGGAAGAAAGGAAAAAAATGCTAAGAGGAGTGAAGCGGGAGACAAACCAAAGAAGGAGCAAATTGCAAAGTGGCCATGTTTAATGCTATCAAATACAAAAGGTAAGCAAATAAAATAACTGAAACCTATACATTGGATATGCAAGCAAGATCACAAAACAGTTTTCATGGAGCTGTGGGAGTTAAGCCAGTTTTCAGTGGATTAAGGCATGTCAAGGAAGAGTGGAAAAGAAGAGTGAAGTCGATTCCACTTTCTGGAAGAGATGGTTGGGTCAATCACTTGAGAAGGCTGCACGCAAGAGGGCTGAATTATTTTAGAATGCAAGAGATTTGAGAATTACCTAACAGTCTTGTTTTTAAACATTTGGTAAGATATGATCTCTCATCATTTTAACTGCTTTGTAGCTTTTGTGCTTATGATCATTGATTTTATTGCAGTGGGAAGAAAACCTTAGAAACATTTCAGGGTCCATTTAAACTCTCATCTCTTCCCCAGTGTGTTCAGAAATCCTCTGAGAGTTATCATAGTTCATTCTTTATGAAACTTGATCATTGTTGGTTTTGTATCTGGGACTTGGTTTATCTCTTGTCTTCAGGGTGTGTATTCTGGGCTTCCCGATAACTGCAAACTTCCTGATCTGGGACTCTCCCAGTGCACATCAGGCATATTCTAACCTCCCACCCTTGCACGGGCTGTTTCCAAAGACTCCCTCCCTCCTTGCTTCAGATGTGTGTTGAAATGTTTCCTTCTTTATCCATCAACACAGAGTTAACATTTTTTTTTTTTTTTAATCATTCCTCTTCTCCCACACCTCAGCCTATGGTAAGCACCATTCTATTCTCTCTTACTATGAGTTTGGCTTTTTAAAAGATTTTAGATTCCATATCTAAGTGAGATGTATGGTGTTTGTCTTTCTGTCTGGCTTATGCCACTTGGCATGGTGTCCTCTGGGCTCATCCTGATGGCAGGATTTCCTTCCCTTTTAAGAGCGAATAATATTCTATTTTATGTATACCACATTTTCAAGAAAAAAAAAAGAAAAGAAAGGAAGTGGAATGGTGGTTGCCAGGCATTGAGAGGTGGGAGTCATGGAAGTTACTGATCGTTACAGAATTTTAGTTTTGCAAGAAGAAAAGAGTTTTAGAGATGGGTGGTGGTGATGGTTGCACAACAATATGAATGTACTTAGTAGCACTGAACTGTACGCTTAAAATGATGAAGATAGTAAGTTTCATTTTATGTGTATTTTACCATAATAAAAAAAATCAGAGGAAACCGTAACCCCCCCAACCCCAAATGTCCCATTCTAGGGGCCCTGCCATGGACACGCTTATGTAAATTGTAATTCTCTCTTCCCATCCTAATACCTGTATCTCAGTTACCCTTACCCTACTCCATTTTTTCCTATAGCTTCAACTTTTGACCTGTAACTATTTGTTATCTTTAGTATTCATTTTGTGCCTTCTTCCAAATAGAACATAACTACCACGGCAGGGATTTTTTTCTTTTTTTGTTTTCTGTTTTTGTTTTTTTTGCAGGGGTGCAGGGGTCTCTTCTGATCAGTGATCAACTGTAAGGGCCTGATACATGGAAGATGCTCCAGAAGTCATTTGCTGAGTGAATACATTTGTTCTTTATGCATCTTCTTCAGTGCAGTGAGTCTCTAGTCTCTTCTGTGGCCTCCATAAGCCCTTGTTAATTTCAAAGACCTGACTTGTATTGGTTTAACATCTTAAAAGTTCCATAAATTCCCAAAGCAATGACAATTCCTTCTTTTATCCTTTAGTGCCAGAGCACATTTTTCTGTCTAGATTGGCCAGTCAAAGGCTTTTCTTTCTTTCTTTTTTTCTTTTTTAAGCCTTGAATAAAATGCTTGTTGAAATTACATTGACTACTTTTATGTTCCACATTTTTATTTAGAATTTCTTTAATTGATTTTATCTTTTTTATTTGTCTCTCCTTTGTCCTCTTCTACTTTCAATACAGCTTTGCTGCCTGTTTGAAGATTCTGGCTTAGAAAATTGTTAATGGATTTTTCTTTTTCCCCAAAGAAATAGAAAAGTTTCCTATATGCTCCAAGGGATATACAGGAAGAATACAAGTGTGGATTCAAAGCTATGACTAAGAATCAGCATGGACTTTCCTTTTTCTAGAAAAGAAAAGTTGGAAAAGTCGAGCCCAGGGGCGTTGTTTGGTGTGGCTGAATCAAGTGAAACTACATGAAAAATAAAGGCCATCAACAGTCTTACAGAGAAAATAAAATTTGCCTTTTCATGTAAGAAAAAGCCCCCTCATCTTTATTTTTAAAATGTCCTGAGTTGAGGTAAATGGGATCTATTTTTGGCCAACAAAAATTTCTATTTCTGTCTGATATTCTCCCCAATCAATAGAGAGCAGTGGGACACCCCAACAGAAATTAGAATTAAAATGCAAAAGCATTGTCACCTCTTCTCTATGGTAGGTATTGATTTTATGAATTGAATTTAATCTGGTTTGCTCTTTCCCTTCTTCACTTTATTTCTGGTTTTTATGTATAGCTTGTTAACACATTAAATACTTTTTTTGTGGTTTTGGTTTTGTGTATCTATAATATTTAATGACATTAAGAATGAAACCCTCGGTATGTGTTTGCTGTCTGCTGATTTGCTTTCAGTCACCGGCGTAAGTGTATTGCATGCAGCTGTCCGACCCCTTTGTCGAGGGGCGTGTTAGCCAGTGTGTCCACGCACACCATGTCCTGTATCTACTTTACAGGCTTTGGTTTTGTAGGTCAGCCCATTGCTTTTCCTTTTTCAATTAACAGATTTTCTTTTTTAGAACAGTTTTAGGCTCATAGCAAAATTAATAGAAAGTACAGAATGTTCCCATGTATTTCCTTCCCTCCTTCTCTTCCCCACTACACTGCACACAGTCTGCCCCACAATCAGCATCCCACACCAGGGTGGTGCATTTGATACAATCCATGAAACCCACACTGATGCCTTATTATCAAAGTCTACTGTTTACATTAGGGTTCACTATTGGTATTCGGTGTCCTGGGTTTTGACAAATGTTTAAAGACATGTATCCCTCATTAGAAAGTGAATAGTTTCACTGTCTTAAAAATCCTCTGTGCTCTGCCTATTTTTCCTTCTCTCTTCCCAAACCTCTGGCAACCACTGATCATTTTTTTCTAACTTAATAGTTTTGCCTTTTCCAGAATGTCATATAGTAGGAATCATGTAGTATGTAGTCGTTTCAGATTGGCTTCTTTCACTAAGAAGTGTGTATTTAAGGTTTCTCCAGGTTTTTTATGGCTTGGTAGCTCATTTCTTTTTAGCATTGAATGACGTTCCATTGTATGGATGTGCTACAGGTTATTTATTCATTAATTGAAGGGCGTCTTAGTTGTTTCCAAATTTGGGCAATTATGAATAAAGCTTCCATAAACATCCATGTGCAAGTTTTTGTTTGGACACAAAACATCACTTCTCCCCCAAATTAATATATAAATTAGGGCAAATCCCTATGAAATTTCCAGCCGGATTTTTGAAATTCATAACCACATTGCAAAGTTTAGTTGGAAGAATGAAGATCCATCAGTAACTATCTTTAACAAGGTCTGTAAAATCTTGCTCTTCCAATTGCCTTGCTTTTTATGATTTTCCCCCTGCATTATATATAATCTATGTAAATCCACGTATGTATATAAATAATAAAATCTAATAATATACTTTTATTTGAAGAAAATTACATTAAACATTTTTTAAGGTATTTTAAGATAACCAATTCTCTGGAGTGTTCAGATATGATACACTAAACATTATGGAAAAAAGAAATCTCTACACGAGCAGCAACTTACAATCGTAGCATGCATTGTGATGAGTTTCCAGCTTTTCTAACAAGGCATATACTATTTTGACCACTAGATTCAGCTTCTATGGTGTCTGTATTTTCTTAGCTAAACTAATGTCTTTTGTTTGAGTTGAGGTCTTCTCAGTTTATTGTAATTCTGCTTTCTCCTCATTAAACAGTGACAAATTTGCCTTTCACATATATGTGTGAATTGCCACAGCTTTAATTTTCTAACAAGGGCTTACCCTAGTGAGAAATTTCACTGAGCAATGTCCCCTGAAGTATCAAGTTCTCACTGGAACTAATAAAGCACCTAATTAATGAAGCTGCCAATGGCAATTTCTTTTTGTAAAACACGGAATGCTGTTAGACCTTCTATCAGATTAGAAAATAATCTTACTTTTTTCCATTGCAACTTTCTCCTTACCTAGTAAGTCCACCTTTTAGAAGTCTTTGCCTTTATAGTTTCTGGCCAAAGTTCACCGACATAAAAGTCTTTGTTGAGTCCTATTTTTTAACAAGGATTTTTTTCAATTTATTCCAATTGTAACTTGTATATACTGACAGTTATACTGTTTCTAAGATTTCTAACCAATGGTCGTAAAAGAAATACTAAAAGTAACTTTTTCAATAAAAGTCTTTTCTAATTTTGTAGTTAGAAATATATTTATATATTTTTTAAAATGTACATTCAGAGACAATCACACACAAATTTACAAATTTGGGATATTGTAAAATATTTCCCATCCTGCTGTTTGTACAGTTGTATTATAAATATTTTCCTGTATTATTAACAAATGTTCAACAATATGATTTTAACAGTAAAATGGTCTTTTATTAATGTACCATAATTTATTTGGCTATTCCCCTGTTATTGGATATTTGGTAATTTCAGTTTTTACTCTCATAGTTAATGTAATAAAAAATGAAAGCATTTATTGATGGCCCCTTTACTGAAGTGGACAGTTGCAATGTATGGTATTGATGAAAATGGGAGGGGGCTGTGTTTTCGACTGTCATTGTGGTTATACTTTGGGGCTAGTACTTTTTTGGTGTAAGGCAAAACATTGCTGAACAAAGTAACACACATACTCATTCAGACTCGTTCATGATTTGGCGAGAATTCATTTAGCAAAGTAGCTCTTGCTACTACTTACTAGGAATGAAGCAGCAGGGCGTAGAATTGGTCATTGTGATTGAAGGAAATTCTCAAATATTGACTATCCTAAGGTAGATGGAGCAATTAAGCTTCCAAGGTGAGGATTTGGGGAGACAAAGGAGTCAGTGACTGAAAGTGGAGGACCAGAGGGACATCTTTGAACAACATCTATAAGTATAACCTATACTTATTGTGGATTTTTTCCCATAAATATGATACAGTACTGTAAATGTATTTTCTCTTCCTTATGATTTTCTTAACATTTTATTTTCTCTAGCTTACTTTATTGTAAGAATACTGTATATAATACATATAACATACAAAATATATGTTAATCAACGCTTTCTGTTATTGGTAAGGCATCCAGTCAACAGTAGGCTATTAGTAGTGAAGTCTGGGGAAAGTCAAAAGTTATACATGGATTTTAAACTGAGTGTGGGGTTGGTACCCCTAACCCCTGTGTTGTTCAAGAATCAACTGTATCTTTAATGATCAGATTTAACAACAATGAGGTAGATGGCGGAAAGCCAAGTAAACTTTTAATTGAATATTAGTAACTCTCAATATTGTATGTTAGGAATATAATGGCCCTGATTAATTTTTAAGCTTAGTCACGCTGCAGGTGAAAGTAAATATTTGTTTGGCTTGTCAAGTGTTATCTTCCCATGAAAATGAATAAAAATGTTTGTAAACATTTAGATGATAAGATGGGTAAGCTGCAACGTGGCTTTGGTGGGAGGAATCTTGCTAAATAGGCTTAATTTTCTCTTAGCTTCTTGTTTCTGGTGTCACCAAGTACACCAAATACATTGGGACTCAAAAAAAAGCATTTGACTTCCTGTTATATAAAGTATTCTTTGGAGAATGGACCCCAAATGAGCCCTGTGAATGATTTGACTGAGAAAACAGGAATATCTGGATTGTCGGCTAAAGTTTGACTAGAGCTCAGCAAAGTTTATTTTTGATTTCTGTGCCTTAGGAGTAGAATTCCTTAGGAAAAATTAACTGGCCTGAGAAAGGTGGGCAGTAGATTAAAAGATAGGACTAGAAGGGTCTTTGGTGAGTTTGGTGAAATAAAGTAAAACATGTTGAATGGGACCTTGTGGGATGGTTCTCTTCAGGAGTCTAAGTACTTGTGGGGCTTTCGGAAGTTTGAGCTTTCTTTCTCTCTTGCTGTATTTATTCATGACTGCCAGATCCGTGCACTTTTCGTCGGGTTATGCTCTCTCCTTAGAAAGTATGAGGGTAACTGACTTAGGATATACTTCAGGAAAAAGTGTTTTTAAAAAATAAAAGAGCTGTTGTAGTGGATTCTTTGCTAAAAGTTAGATTTTGTGGTTTATCTCTTCTGCTCAGTGGTGCCTCCTCATCAGATCAATGTAATACAAATATGAGCTCCTTTAGATCTGCATTTGTACATTCTTATCATCATGTTCCATTATATCTATTCCACTCCCCTTTTTCCCTGCATTGGAAATTTGGAGTGGGATTTGTAATTCATGTTAGTAAAATAGTACCTTCTTTCACTAGGACTTGATAAAGGTTGCCAGTTTATGTTCCGTCAGTCATTTTCTTTTATTGCTAAAATAATTAACACTTTTTGAAGAGAATTCAGTGAATCTACAAACACTGTCAACCGCTTTAGCCTACTTTTATAATAGACATAAAGGTAGTAGGAAAACAAGAAGGAAGAAATAAAACTTGAGGTCTGTCCAGAAATATATTGATTTCATGTCACTGTAACCCAGTTAATCCCCCTGAGTGTTACTGGACAGAGCTGTGCCTTTTGGATGGGGGAAGTCACTTATGCCTTTCTGCTGTTCCTTGGAAGTTCCCATCCATAGCACTTCCCACCCTGCTTGGTCTGTGAGGACAAGATTTGTGTCTGTCCTGCTCACAGTTATGGAGGCAACATCTGGCCCATACATAGTAAGTGCTCAGTAAATATTTATTGAGTCAATAAATTCTCTTGAATGTACCTTTCAGAAATTTGTTTTGTGAGCAGAAAACATGCCCTTAGGAAATATTTATAATGGAAGCTATGCATAAATTTGATGAAGATTTTTGTGTTTTGTAAGGGTCTGGAAAAGAGAGAAAAAAATATATCTCAAATTGATTATATCATTCATAGGCACATGATAAAAAAAAAGCTGTCACCCGTCTGCTTTCTCATTTTTCTATCACCAAATCACAGGTATATTAAAGATAAAGTTTGAAGCAATTACTGATTTAGCTTTGACCTTCTTTCCCAATGTCTGTTGTATTATGAGACCCGGCTATTTTCCTCATTAGACTAGCTCCTGATTATTCCATTTCAATATCTTTCTTATTTAGATTTAATATACAGAATGCTCTCACAAGCAGGTTTTCCTACTTAACTATGCTGAACCTAGAAAGTGATGGATGTTTCTGATCTATATGTCAATGTGAAAAATGAGAGATGGAGCATATTAGGATTTCTGCTTATAGAGGCTTAAAATAGCAATTCACTGCTAACTCCTACAAAAAAAATATGGTACTTTATATAATCTGCATCATCTGTTGATGAGATTTTCAGAAAGGCGTAATTATAATCAAGTTAGTAAATATATACCACTGTAAATATTTAAGATATTAAATTTTTATTTTAATTGGAATTTTAGGATAAATTATTTTGATAAACTTTTGGAGAGGGATCTGATTTGTCCTTAGGCTTTCATATCAAAACAGTGATTTAACATGGTCTGCAAAGCTTGCAAACTACAATTCTTTATCTTAAGGAATTAGGTTATTGAAACTAATTAAGATGATCATAGCATAAATTTCTTTTTACACATATGTTCCTTCCCTTGAATGCATGAAGCAAATAGAAATAAATAATTATAATATGTAAATACAGCTGGGAATTTTAAGTCTACCTCTGTGACAAAGATAAATTAATATATGTGTACCTACAGTTTTTGCTCTCCAAAAGAAAATATCGTATGAGCTAAATAGTTAAGGGAATTTTACATTTGAATAAAGACCCTTATTAGAAGTCACCCATTATTTTGTTTTTCTAAAAAAACTTAGTTAAAATTTGTATATATGTAATACCATATATGCAAATA
The DNA here is from genome assembly GCF_037043125.1 of Eumetopias jubatus. Taxonomy (NCBI): domain Eukaryota; kingdom Metazoa; phylum Chordata; class Mammalia; order Carnivora; family Otariidae; genus Eumetopias; species Eumetopias jubatus. The sequence continues at coordinate 69,103,104 of NW_028274814.1, read as the reverse complement.
GCATTTCTGGACATATTCCTGAATTTCCAACGAATAACGCAGATTTCAAAAATTCTTTTTTGAAAATACACTGAATTTGACCTTAGCACATCTTTAAAATTTTAATAAAATATGTGCTGTGAATAAATGTATAGTTAATGTTCCTGACCATTTCCTACTTTGTCACACTGAGCATAAATCAAGTCTAAGATTGTGTCTATAAGATTTTTTCCATTGTGTCTGGATTTTTTTTTTTTTTTTTTTGGTTTTTGACAGCTTTTTAATGTATTAGCAAAACTTTAATGAGTGTCTGGATTTTAAATATTCTATCTTATTTTCCCTATAAAGGAAAATTTGTTTATATATGTCCCATTTTTGATTTATAAGTGTGAGTGCTATAGATATATAAGAGCTTGGCAGATTTTTTAATGTGTAGAAATTTTTTTCATATTAACAGTTTCCTAATAAAGGCATTAATCCTAATTAATTGTATTTCCCAATTAATGTAACTGAAAAGTGGTTAACATTCAAGCTCCTTTACTTCATTTGTATTATGTACACGGACATGTTACATTATCCATACAGAAAGTAATGCTCTGAGTAGAAAGTATATGATAAACATGTGGGCCACTGTTCTCAAGGGCCCTGGTTCAGTCTATCTCAGATGAAAAAACAAGTATGATTGGTTTACCAACAGAAGCATCTGTGGATGCTATACTCACTGGATTTTTTAATGTCTCTATCCTGGCGGACACATAATTCCTTCAGAGAAGCTAGAACATATGTCCTCATGTTGGGCCATATACTCCTGTCAGTGTAACCAATGACTCAGTGTTCTCAGGGCTTTTTCTTGCCAGCTTGAATTAGAAAAGGAAAGACAATACTATAAAGTAGAAAAACACAGATTTCTTCCTACCCACACTTCAGCAGCCCCATTTAAATCACGGGGTGTGGTTCAGCTTTGGTTCAGATCTGGACCCTGCTGTTTGGGGCTGGGTTTCTGAACTTCTTTATTCTATTCTGAACTCCACGGTGTCCAGGCAAGACTTATGACAAGGAATTGTATTCTTGGGAAGCTACCAATGGAAGTATCACTATATTTGCCAACAGATTGAGCTTCCCATTTCAGGTGATTAAGGTATTCTTCTGTAAAGGTGTAAGAGACAGCAAGTTTGTCTTTGCTTTTTCCTCTTTTGTGCTTTTCATTATTTGATGTCAACTGCCCCCTTTTCCTCCCTCATTACTAGATTCTAGGCTTCTCCTGCTGATAATGAACTAATCCCATCAATTAGTATAAATGGACTAATGGAAGTTCCTTTGATTTCTCCTCCCTGGATTCTTCCTTTCCACTTAAAAAAAAAAGGAAAAAAAAAAAACCTTTTCTTTTCTACTTTCTTAATTTAAAATTACTTCCAGGAAAAATACAACTCCAAGCTCTTCTAATCCAAAGGCTGAGACTTTCTGGTTGGGAGAAAAATTCTCATGCTGTGGTTTATTAGTGCGGGGGAAGAACACTTGGAAGATACCTTCCTAAATTTTACCACATATAGAGTTGCTCGTTTGGTTATGTATAGGATGATTATCCATCACTGAATATTGATGGATCAAAAATGATTATCTTGTGACTTTGGATAACTTGAGCTGTCTATTAAACTTTTTCTCTCAACCCTACTGTGCTGGCTCCCAAAGTTCAGTGATTGAAATTTTTGGTCAACTGGAAATAGTTTAAAATACCTATACAACTGGAAGTTTCACAGTTTTGAAAGAAAACAATATCCATTTGCAGCTTCTCTCACCTGGTTCTTAATTCCTTTAGTAGGTCATGCAGATGGGATAGTACCTGATTTCTCATTAATATTTGCCACTTTATGGTAATATTATAACTGTGATCTTCCTTCCAACCCCATGAAACAGACAGGGCACATATTTTATCCATTTTACAGATGAAGACTCATAGAGGTTAAATGACACATCCATGCTAGCATAGCCAATGGAGAACCATATTAAACTCTAGGCCACCTGCATGCTTATCACATGACTTTCCATTACATGGTAGTGCCACCATTGGTAATTTTGTTGGAAGACTTTCAGTGGGTGGTTATTGGCCTTATGGCTCTGTAGAAAAAAGTCAGGCAGAAACAATTTATTTGAATAGTTCCATATAGATACATCACATAACCATGAACAAATGTCACTTTTCTGGGACCATGCAGGCCATAAGACTCCTCCATTATTGTTTCATGGTTCTGGCGGTTTTCTCTTTAACAAGTTTTTAACCAGAACTTAATTTTTTTTATTTTTAATTTTTTTATTGTTATGTTAATCACCATACATTACATCATTAGTTTTGGATGTAGTGTTCCATGATTCATTGTTTGTGCATAACACCCAGTGCTCCACGCAGAACGTGCCCTCTTTAATACCCATCACCAGGCTAACCCAACCCCCCACCCCCCTCCCCTCTAGAACCCTCAGTTTGTTTTTCAGAGTCCATTGTCTCTCATGATTGGTCTCCCGCTCCGATTTCCCCTGCTTCATTCTTCCCCTCCTGCTATCTTCTTCTTCTTCTTTTTTTTTTTTTAACATATATTGCATTATTTGTTTCAGAGGTACAGATCTGTGATTCAACAGTCTTGCACAATTCACAGCACTTGCCATAGCACATACCTTCCCCAATGTCTATCACCCAGCCACCCCATCCCTCCCCCCCACCACCACTCCAGCAACCCTCAGTTTGTTTCCTGAGATTAAGAATTCCTCATATCAGTGAGGTCATATGATACATGTCTTTCTCTGATTGACTTCTTTCACTCAGCATAACACCCTCCAGTTCCATCCACGTCATTGCAAATGGCAAGATCTCATTCCTTTTGATGGCTGCATAATATTCCATTGTGTATATATACCACCTCTTCTTTATCCATTCATCTATCGATGGACATCTTGGCTCTTTCCATAGTTTGGCTATTGTGGACATTGCTGCTATAAACATTGGGGTGCACGTACCCCTTCGGATCCCTGCATTTGTATCTTTGGGGTAAATACCCAATAGTGCAATTGCTGAATCATAAGGTAGCTCTATTTTCAACTGTTTGAGGAACCTCCATACTATTTTCCAGAGTGGTTGCACCAACTTGCATTCCCACCAACAGTGTAGGAGGGTTCCCCTTTCTCCACATCCCCGCCAACATCTGTCGTTTCCTGTCTTGTTAATTTTAGCCATTCTGACTGGTGTGAGGTGGCATCTCATTGAGGTTTTGATTTGGATTTCCCTGATGCCGAGCGATGTTGAGCACTTTTTCATGTGTCTGTTGGCCATTTGGATGTCTTCTTTGGAAAAATGTCTGTTCATGCCTTCTGCCCATTTCTTGATTGGATTATTTGTTCTTTGGGTGTTGAGTTTGATAAGTTCTTTATAGATTTTGGACACTAGGCCTTTATCTGAAATGTCATTTGCAAATATTTTCTCCCATTCTGTCGGTTGTCTTTTGGTTTTCTGGACTGTTTCTTTTGCTGTGCAAAAGCTTTTTATCTTGATGAAATCCCAATAGTTCATTTTTGCCCTGGCTTCCCTTGCCTTTGGCAATGTTTCTAGGAAGAAGTTGCTGCGGCTGAGGTCGAAGAGGTTGCTGCCTGTGTTCTCCTTTAGGATTTTGATGGACTCCTGTCTCACGTTTAGGTCTTTCCACCATTTGGAGTCTATTTTTGTGTGTGGTGTAAGGAAATGGTCCAGTTTCATTCTTCTGCATGTGACTGTCCAATTTTCCCAACACCATTTGTTGAAGAGACTGTCTTTTTGCCATTGGACATTCTTTCCTGCTTTGTCAAAGATGAGTTGACCATAGAGTTGGGGGTCCATTTCTGGGCTCTCTATTCTGTTCCATTGATCGATGTGTCTGTTTTTGTGCCAGTACCATACTGTCTTGATGATGACTGCTTTGTAATAGAGCTAGAAGTCCAGAATCGTGATGCCGCCAGCTTTGCTTTTCTTTTTCAACATTCCTCTGGCTATTCGGGGTCTCTTCTGGCTCCATACAAATTTTAGGATTCTTTGTTCCATTTCTTTGAATGAAGTGGATGGTATTTTGATGGGGATTGCATTGAATGTGTAGATTGCTCTAGGTAGCATTGACATCTTCACAATGTTTGTTCTTCCAATCCATGAGCATGGAACGTTTCTCCATTTCTTTGTGTCTTCCTCAATTTCTTTCATGAGTATTTTATAGTTTTATGAGTACAGATCCTTTGCCTCTTTGGTTAGATTTATTTCTAGGTATCTTATGGTTTTGGGTGCAATTGTACATGGGATTGACTCCTTAATTTGTCTCTCTTCTGTCTTGTTGTTGGTGTATAGGAATGCCACTGATTTCTGTGCATTGATTTTATATCCTGCCACTTGACTGAATTCCTGTATGAGTTCTAGCAGTTTTGGGGTGGAGTCTTTTGGGTTTTCCACATAAAGTATCATATCATCTGCAAAGAGTGAGAGTTTGACTTCCTCTTTGCCGATTTGGATGCCTTTGATTTCTTTTTGTTGTCTGATTGCTATGGCTAGGACTTCTAATACTATTTTGAATAGCAGTAGTGATAGTGGACATCGCTGCCGCATTCCTGACCTTAGGGGGAAAGCTCTCAGTTTTTCCCCATTGAGAATGATATTGGCTGTAACCAGAACTTAATTTTAAAAATCTGGTAAGTCACCTATCCAATTTTTAGTGTTTAATATCTCTTATCTTTGATGAATTTCCAAAAAAATTAAGGCTTTCCTATTTATTAATAATAAAAATTAAGCATTTTTACTTCATGCCAGTATTAAGCACTATATATATATTATATATAATATATATATATATATAACAACAGCTTACATACCAAGAGGGATGTGCTCACTGCAATCAAAACTCTTTACATGAGCAGCTGAGTTGACCCCAAAACCCCACGAGGCAAGTGCCATTTCTACTCCTGTTTTGCAGATGAAAACCTGCAGCAGAGCGAGGAGAAGTACTTTGTTCTATGACATAGCTAGTAATCATTAGAACTGAAATTTAAGCATGGTTAATGTGGTTCTAGGGTCCAAGCTGTTAACCATGTTATCTACATATTGTATATTACTATATACTCTACTTTAATTTAGACAGTAATCTTAACAAATGCGTGAACTAAGCTTTCTCATTGCTATTTGAAATATCATGGAACAAAAGCTTAGAAAGTTTGAGTAACTTATCTAAAGTCATAAAGCTCATAAATACCAGAGCCATGGTTGACCCTAGGAGCAAATCCCTACAGTTGGTGCAGAATAAGGAAAGAGAACTGAGAATGGGCAATAGGGCAGTGACAAGACTTTTAACGACAAGCAGGAGAAATTGAATGGAAAGCTCAGGGACACACGGATAGATGAAATAATAATCTGAGTACAGACTGAACTGATACACCAAAGAGGGCAAGTTAGGTTGTACCTAGTTGTGTGTGTGTGACATTGTTCATTTAATGATATTTGCTTGGCTTGAATTTTGAGATACAAAAGTAAGAGAGTGGAGTTTTCTATTTGTTGGAATTGGCATTTGATATTATGGAAAATTATATGGATAAGCATTTCCAATTCAATTATGTAATATGGAGAAGTGGCCTTTTCACAGCAATTTCTATACTCCTGGGCATGTATGATATTTTTCCTGGTAGTTGGTGGGTACACATAGTTTTGGAGGGGTTCTGAACATGTGTGCATATGTGTACATATGTGTGTGTGTTCATGTGGGCATGTGCCTGTGTGTAGCTATGTGCAGCCTGAAGAAATGTAGCAACTCTTTTTAGAAGAGTTCTTAAATGCATAAAATAAATACATAGGATTGCAAAAGAAATTCATTATATTGAAAAATTCTTTTTTTTTAATTTTTTTATTGTTATGTTAATCACCATATATTACATCATTAGTTTTTGGTGCAGTGTTCCATGATTCATTGTTTGTTCATAACACCCAGTGCTCCATGCAGAACGTGCCCTCCTCAATACCCATCACCAGGCTAACCCATTCCCCTACCCCCTCCCCTCTAAAACCCTCAGTTTGTTTTTCAGAGTCCATCATCTCTCATGATTCGTCTCCCCCTCTGACATACTCCCCTTTTCTTCCTCTCCTGTTATCTTCTTCTTTTTCTTTTGTCTTAAAATATGTTGCGTTATTTGTTTCAGAAGTACAGATCTGTGATTCAACAGTCTTGCACAATTCACAGCGCTCACCGTAGCACATACCCTCCCCAATGTCTATCACCCAGCCACCCCATCCCTCCCACCCCCAACCACTCCAGTAACACTCAGTTTGTTTCCTGAGATTAAGAATTCCTCATATCAGTGAGGTCATGTGATACCTGTCTTTCTCTGATTGACTTATTTCACTCAGCATAACACCCTCCAGTTCCATCCACGTCGTTGCAAATGGCAAGATCTCATTCCTTTTGATGGCTGCATAATATTCCATTGTGTATATATACCACCTCTTCTTTATCCATTCATCTGTCGATGGGCATCTTGGCTCTTTCCACAGTTTGGCTATGGTGGACATTGCTGCTATAAACATTGGGGTACACGTACCCCTTCGGGTCCCTACATTTGTATCTTTGTGGTAAATACCCAGTAGTGCAATTGCTGGATCAAACGGTAGCTCTAATTTCAACTGTTTGAGGAACCACCATACTGTTTTCCAGAGTGGTTGCACCAGCTTGCATTCCCACCAACAGTGTAGGAGGGTTCCCCTTTCTCCACATCCCCGCCAACATCTGTCGTTCCCTGACTTGTTAATTTTAGCCATTTTGATGGGTGTGAGGTGGTATCTCATTGAGGTTTTGATTTGGATTTCCCTGATGCCGAGCGATGTTGAGCACTTTTTCATGTGCCTGTTGGCCATTTGGATGTCTTCTTTGGAGAAATGTCTGTTCATGTCTTCTGCCCATTTCTTGATTGGATTATTTGTTCTTTGGGTGTTGAGTTTGATAAGTTCTTTATAGATTTTGGATACTAGCCCTTTATCTGATATGTCGTTTGCAAATATTTTCTCCCATACTGTCGGTTGTCTTTTGGTTTTGTGGACTGTTTCTTTTGCTGTGCAGAAGCTTTTTATCTTGATGAAATCCCAATAGTTCATTTTTGCCCTGGCTTCCCGTGCCTTTGGCGATGTTTCTAGGAAGAAGTTGCTGCGGCTAAGGTCGAAAAGGTTGCTACCTGTGTTCTCCTTTAGGATTTGGATGGACTCCTGTCTCACGTTTAGGTCTTTCAACCATTTGGAGTCTATTTTTGTGTGTGGTGTAAGGAAATGGTCCAGTTTCATTCTTCTGCATGTGGCTGTCCAATTTTCCCAACACCATTTGTTGAAGAGACTGTCTTTTTGCCATTGGACATTCTTTCCTGCTTTGTCAAATATAAGTTGACCATAGAGTTGAGGGTCCATTTCTGGGCTCTCGATTCTGTTCCATTGATCTATGTGTCTGTTTTTGTGCCAGTACCATACTGTCTTGATGATGACAGCTTTGTCATAGAGCTGGAAGTCCGGAATTGTGATGCCGCCAGCTTTGCTTTTCTTTTTCAGTATTCCTCTGGCTATTCTGGGTCTCTTCTGGTTCCATACAAATTTTAGGATTATTTGTTCCATTTCTTTGAAAAAAGTGGATGGTATTTTGATGGGGATTGCATTGAATGTGTAGATTGCTCTAGGTAGCATTGACATCTTCACAATGTTGATTCTCCCAATCCATGAGCATGGAACGTTTTTCCATTTCTTTGTGTCTTCTTCAATTTCTTTCATGAGTATTTTATAGTTTTCTGAGTACAGATCCTTTGCCTCTTTGGTTAGATTTATTCCTAGGTATCTAATGGTTTTGGGTGCAATTGTGAATGGGATAGACTCCTTGATTTGTCTCTCTTCTGTCTTGTTGTTGGTGTATAGGAATGCCACTGATTTCTGTGCATTGATTTTATATCCTGCTACTTTACTGAATTCCTGTATGAGTTCTAGCAGTTTTGGGGTGGAGTCTTTTGGGTTTTCCACATACAGTATCATATCATCTGCAAAGAGTGAGAGTTTGACTTCCTCTTTGCCGATTTGGATGCCTTTGATTTCTTTTTGTTGTCTGATTGCTATGGCTAGGACTTCTAATACTATGTTGAATAGCAGTGGTGAGAGTGGACATCCCTGCCGCGTTCCTGACCTTAGGGGAAAAGCTCTCAGCCTTTCCCCATTGAGAATGATATTCGCTGTAGGTTTTTCATAGATGGCTTTTATGATATTGAGGTATGTACCCTCTATCCCTATACTCTGAAGAGTTTTGATCAAGAAAGGATGTTGTACTTTGTCAAATGCTTTTTCTGCATCTATTGAGAGGATCATATGATTCTTGCTCTTTCTTTTGTTAATGTATTGTATCACGTTGATTGATTTGTGGATGTTGAACCAGCCTTGCAGCCCAGGAATAAATCCCACTTGGTCATGGTGAATAATCCTTTTAATGTACTGTTGGATCCTATTGGCTAGTATTTTGGTGAGAATTTTTGCATCCATGTTCATCAAGGATATTGGTCTGTAATTCTCTTTTTTGATGGGGTCTTTGTCTGGTTTTGGGATCAAGGTAATGCTGGCCTCATAAAATGAGTTTGGAAGTTTCCCTTCCATTTCTATTTTTTGGAACAGTTTCAGGAGAATAGGTATTAATTCTTCTTGAAATGTCTGATAGAATTCCCCTGGGAAGCCATCTGGCCCTGGGCTTTTGTTTCTTGGGAGATTTTTGATGACTGCTTCAATTTCCTTAGTGGTTATAGGTCTGTTCAGGTTTTCTATTTCTTCCTGGTTCAGTTTTGGTAGTTGATACATCTCTAGGAATGCACCCATTTCTTCCAGGTTATCTAATTTGCTGGCATAGAGTTGCTCATAATATGTTCTTATAATTGTTTGTATTTCTTTGGTGTTGGTTGTGATCTCTCCTCTTTCATTCATGATTTTGTTGATTTAGGTCATTTCTCTTTTCTTTTTGATCAGTCTGGCCAGGGGTTTATCAATCTTGTTAATTCTTTCAAAGAACCAGCTCCTAGTTTCGTTGATCTGTTCTACTGTTCTTTTGGTTTCTAGTTCATTGATTTCTGCTCTGATCTTTATGATTTCTCTTCTCCTGCTGGGTTTAGGCTTTATTTGCTGTTCTTTCTCCAGCTCCTTTAGGTGTAGGGTTAGGTTGTGTACTTGAGACCTTTCTTGTTTCTTGAGAAAGGCTTGTATTGCTATATACTTTCCTCTCAGGACTGCCTTTGCTGTATCCCAAAGATTTTGAACAGTTGTGTTTTCATTTTCATTGGTTTCCATGAATTTTTTTAATTCTTCTTTAATTTCGTCATTGACCCATTCATTCTTTAGTAGGATGCTCTTTAGCCTCCATGTATTTGAGTTCTTTCCGACTTTCCTCTTGTGGTTGAGTTCTAGTTTCAAAGCATTGTGGTCTGAAAATATGCAGGGAATGATCCCAATCTTTTGGTACCGATTGAGACCTGATTTGTGACCTAGGATGTGATCAATTCTGGAGAATGTTCCATGGGCACTAGAGAAGAATGTGTATTTCGTTGCTTTGGGATGGAATGTTCTGAATATGTCTGTGAAGTCCATTTGGTCCAGTGTGTCATTTAAAGTCTTTATTTCCTTGTTGATCTTTTGCTTAGATGATCTGTCCATTTCAGTCAGGGGGGTGTTAAAGTCCCCCACTATTATTGTATTGTTGTCAATGTGTTTCTTTGCTTTTGTTATTAATTGCCTTATATAACTGGCTGCTCCCATGTTCGGGGCATAGATATTTACAATGGTTAGATCTTCTTGTTGGATAGACCCTTTAAGTAGGATATAGTGTCCTTCCTCATCTCTTATTACAGTCTTTGTTTTAAAATCTAGTTTGTCTGATATAAGGATTGCCACCCCAGCTTTCTTTTGGTGTCCATTAGCATGGTAAATTGTTTTCCACCCCTTCACTTTCAATCTGGGGGTGTCTTTGGGTCTAAAATGAGTCTCTTGCAGACAGCATATGGATGGGTCTTGTTTTTTAATCCAATATGATAGCCTGTGTCTTTTGATTGGGGCATTTAGCCCATTTACATTCAGGGTAACTATTGAAAGGTATGAATTTAGTGCCATTGTATTACCTGTAAGGTGACTGTTAACTGTCTGTTGTCTGTGTTCGTTTCTGCTCTTTGCTGCTTTTAGGTTCTCTCTTTGCTTAGAGGACCCCTTTCAATATTTCTTGGAGGGCTGGTTTCGTGTTTGCAAATTCCTTTAGTTTTTGTTTGTTCTGGAAGCTTTTTATCTCTCCTTCTATTTTCAGTGATAGCCTAGCTGGATATAGTATTCTTGGCTGCATATTTTTCTCGTTTAGTGCTCTGAAGATATCTTGCCAGTCCTTTCTGGCCTGCCAGGTCTCTGTGGATAGGTCTGTTGCCAATCTAATGTTTCTACCATTGTAGGTTACATATCTCTTCTCCCGAGCTGCTTTCAGGATTTTCTCTTTGTCTCTGAGACTCGTAAGTTTTACTATTAGATGTCGGGGTGTTGACCTATTATTATTGATTTTGAGAGGGGTTCTCTGTGCCTCCTGGATTTTAATGCCTGTTTCCTTCCTCACATTAGGGAAGTTCTCTGCTATAATTTGCTCCAATATACCTTCTGCCCCTCTCTCTCTTTCTTCTTCTTCTGGGATCCCAATTATTTTAATGTTGTTTCGTCTAATCGTATCGCTTATCTCTCGAATTCTGCCCTCGTGATCCTGTAGTTGTTTCTCTCTCTTTTTCTCAGCCTCTTTATTTTCCATCATTTGGTCTTCTATATCGCTGATTCTCTCTTCTGCCTCATTTATCCTAGCATTTAGTACCCCCATTTTTGATTGCACCTCATCAATAGCCTTTTTGATTTCGATTTGGTTAGATTTTAGTTCTTTTATTTCTCCAGAAAGGGTTTCTCTAATAACTTCCACGCTTTTTTCAAGCCCAGCTAGTATCTTTAAAGTCATGATTCTGAACTCTAGGCCCGACATCGTACTAATGTCCGTATTGAGTAGGTCCCTGGCTGACGGTACTACCTCTTGTTCTTTTTGCTGAGGTGATTTCTTTCGTCTTGTCATTTTGTCCAGAGGAGAATAGATGAATGAGAGAACAAAATGCTAACAGGTTTACAACGTCCCCAGCAAATATACTCTATACAAATCAGAAAAGACCTGAAACCGGGGGAAAAGAAAGGGAAAGAAAGAAAAAAGAAAGAGAAAAAAGAAAAGAAAAGAAAAAAAAAGATAAAAACAAAAAGAAAACAATACAAAAAAAGCAGAATATGATCAAATATGATCAGGCTAGTTGCATAGATCAGTGCCACACACCACATTTTGGGTGTATTTTGGTCTGTTAGAAAAAAGTGCCTCCTAAAATTTTAAAGGAAGAAAGACATATATGTACAAAATAAGTGTTGATACAATGAAGGGATGGAAGATGACTGTAAAGATGAAAATTATAAAAGATTTTATAAAAGGACTTGGTAAGATAAGTTGTTTGAAAAAAGAAAGAAGATTTAAGAAAAAAAAGAAAAAAAAAAGGAAAAAGGGAGAGAATGTGATCAGGCAGGAGACTAGAACAAAGCCATACACTAGTGATTTAGGGTATATTTTGATCTGTTAGAAGAAACTGTACCTCAAAATTTTAAAGAGAGAACAACTTATATATATATGCCAAAAATAAGGGTAACTACTATGAAGGGATAAAATATGACTCTAAAAATGAAAAATAAAAAATGTTTTTTTTTTTTAAAAAGGGATTGATAAGATGTTGGTTGAAAAAGGGAAAAAGAAAAATAAAAAAAACAGTCAACAAAAATTAACTTTGATGAAATAATGAATCATGGTAAAAAAAAAAAAAGCCATGAATCTATGTGCAGTATTCCCCTAGCGCTGGAGTTCTCCCATTCTCCTTGATCGATCAACTTGGTCTTGGCTTGCTGGCTGTTTGTGCTGATCTTCTGGGGGAGGGGCCTGTTGCTGTGGTTTCCAAATGTCTTTGCCGGAGGCGGAATTGCCCCGCCCTTGTCGGTCCGGGCTAAGGAAGCTGCTCTGGTTTGCTCTCAGGAGCTTTTGTTCCCTGCAAGCTCTCGGTACAGCTTTGGAGGACCAGGGCAGAAATGGTGGCCTCCCAATCTCCGCCCGGAGGAGCTGAGAACTCGGGGCCCCGCTCCTCAGTGCGCCCCCAGAGAAAAGCAGTCACTTCCGTGTCCCCGGTCTCCGGCCGCACTCCGTGCTCACCCGGCCTGTGATCGAGCGTTGCTATCTCTGGCACCCGACCCCGCACAGAGTCTCCAAACCCAGCAGATCCTTGCAGTGCGTTCCCGCACCGCTCCTCCCCGGGAAGGAAGGGGAGTCTCCCCGGATCTGCTGCTTGTTGGGTCCCTGCTGGGGGAGCCGTGCCCCAACTGGGCCGCAGATCACAGTTTATGGCAACCCCGAGCTGAGAGCCCGCGACTCTGCTCCGTCTCTGCAGCCGGCTTCCCTGCTCTGATACCTGGGAGCTCTGGCGCACTCAGGCACCCCCGGTCTCTCTGTGACCCCAAGGGTCCTGAGACCACACTGTCCCGGGAGGATTCCACCCCCCGCTTAGCCACTGCAGCGACGTCCCTCTGCCGAGCCAACTTCTAAAAGGTCCGATTTTGTGCTCCGCGGCTCTAGCACTTGCCAGAAGCGGCCGGCGGAGGCCCCTCCCCCGCCGTCTATCCTCCCGAATATCACCTCGGATTCACTTCTCCGCACGCCCTACCTTCCAGTAAGTGGTCGCTTCTCTGTTCAGAGAGTTGTTGCTACTCTCCTGTTCGATCTCCTGTTGAGTTCGTAGGTGTTCAGAATGGTTTGATCCCTATTCAGCTGAATTCCTGAGACCAGACGAAATCTAGGTCTCCTACTCCTCCGCCATCTTGCTCCGCCCCCTTGAAAAATTCTTATCAAAATATTTAAAAAACAAATTTGTGATATACCAATGTATTTATTAATGCATTAAATAACAAGATTAATACATTAAATAACATCAGGTTTCATAATTAGTAGAATTTCAAAGTTATGGTAAATTTAAACAATATAATGAGATAAATACAATAACTATAATGTGATAGAAATATATCTAAAATAGGTGATTTCTAGTTGTGATAAAGTGATGTGGACTGTGAATACTGGTATGGTTTGTTGCCTACTTTCATAATTGAAAGAAATGCTAAATTTTAGTTAGAAGTAGTGAAGATAGATGTAATTATTTTCCATTCGTTCATAGATCTCCTCATTGTATTTGGTTGTTCAGGCTCTTAAGTCTCTTATTCTACAACAGTCTTCCCTTTCATGCCATTGATATGTTGGAGAAATCAGATTATTCGTTTTGAAGAAAGTCCCACATTCCATATTTTACTGATTACTTCCTCATGTTCATGTCATTTAAACGTTCTTCTATCCCCCAAATTTCTTCTGTTTCATTTACTTCCTATAAATGGACATTTCTTCTAGAGACTTCTAGGTTTGTGTTCAGTTTTTTGACAAGAATACTTCACAGGTGATACTGAGAATTTCCTATTGCATCACACAAAGAGGCACAGAATATCTCTTCTTTTTGTACTTTCAGTGTGTTAAGATTTATCAGTGGGATCATGGTTGGCAGGCTGATCCTTCATTATAAATGTCTGCATCAACTTTCATCTTGCAGTTTGACTACTCATTGATAATCATCTGTATAGATTATTTCAGTAAAAGTTGCAAAATGGGGTCTAATTCTATAACTTCTTAAGTATTTACCAGCTGGGATTTAATTATTAAAAAACAACTTTTTGGAATGCCTGGCTCTGTGGAGCATGTGACTCTTGATTTTGGGGTTGTGGGCTTGAGCCCCATGTTGGGTGTAGAGATTACTTGAAAATAAAATCTTAAAAAAAAAAAACCCAACTTTTCATCATCAACTACTTGGTAATCTTGTAATAGAGTTTATATAAGAAAAACAGGATAATATGTGATTCTTTTTCTTCAGTTATTAGTTTTCAGTGTAATCAATATTCAGTTTTTGCCTTGGCAAACACACACCTGCACACTATTTATCTGTGTGTCTCTCCGTCCGTTAAAGTCAGTCATTTATCTTTGGATGCTCAAATTGTTCCATTGAATGCTATTGAGAATCACTTCAAGTTGGTGCTAGTACGGTTGATGCTTTTCTTCATTCCTTGAATATAAAAATGTCCTAAGCAACTCTTAACCATTTTTTACCCTACGTTGAGAATCAGTAATTTTCTCCATGGAGTCCTTTCCTTCTCATGAGGAATGGCAGTGTTGATGCTAGAGGAGCTCATTGCTAGTGTTGTTGTTACTTCCGGTTCTTTTCAGGAGAGTTAGAAAATATGCGTGTTTATAAGAGTATGATTAATCATTATTACATGCTAATATTTTCAAATCAAATTAAGATTACAGGGTTTGAAACTATTTTTAAAAATTTTATGGCTATGTTTTTTCTCTCATGCTGAAATATTATTTCTTAAAAACAAACATTATTTATTTGCTTTATACTACAATATATTCACAATAGTTTCAAAATGAAAATACCAATATTAAAAATAAGACCACTGGATCCATGGTAAGATTTTCTTGTGGTTTAACCTTTGAATATATGCCGTTAGAGATATACAGTCAAATATTTGATGTAAAGTCATTTGGGTCATTCCTTTTTTGTGTGTGGACATGTTACCAACGTGATCAACAGGTGTATCTGTTTCAGTGTGTATTCAGTTTTATAGCAACTGGTTTTTTTAAAATATGCCTTTTAAAATCAATTTTTTAAAATTAGATAACAACATTGACATGATTTCAAAGTAAAAAAGTATATAATAAGATACAACTAACAACTGATCCCTGTCTTCTTCATCTTGTTCCCTCCTTCCCTCAATATGTAACTATTTTTGTTAATTTTTGGTTTATCCTTTCATTGTTTCTATATGAAATCATAAAGAATTATAAATATATATTGATATCATCCCCCATCCCTTTCTTACAGAAAAGGTAGCATTCAGAAACACTGTTTGCATTTTGTTTTTCTTACCTACTATGTCGTGAAGATAACTCCATTTAATATCTAGAAGTTTCTTCATCTTATGACTTCCCAGCCCATACTTTATTCAATCAGTCCTCTATTGAAGGATATTGTTGTATATTACTTTCCATTACAAATAATGCTTCACTCAAGATCTTTTGTATCTTTGGAATAAATTCCTGGAAATAGTATTTGTGGTTAAAGAGTGAAACCATATGTAATTTGGTCAATATTTTCAAACTCTCTGCAATAGGAACTGTGCAGTTTTGCATCCTCACTCGCCATGTACAGATGAGAGTGCTCATTTCCCAAAAAAACATGTTTACCAATTTGGTAGGCAATTCTGAGGCAGATGTTCCACGGGTCTTACTTGCAAAAACATAGTTTAGAAATTATTTATGATAAAATAAAAATCAGAATGCTGCTTGTGACTGCCATTAAAAAATTGACTAAACCATGACTGTGTTCAATTTGATTTTGGAGTTGAAGAGGTGAATGTTTCTGTATTTATCCAATTTATGGGCAACCAAGATTAGCAATCCATGAAATCGATTGTATTCGTGTGATGAAACTCTCCCAAATACCAAAGGTGAGGAAAGCATCACCATCTGCAGCCAAACTGAGGATTTTTAAAAAGAGGAAGCCACAAAAGAAAAAGGATGAGACAGTATTATGGCACTTTTGGAGGTCTGATACTTGTTAGTTTAGAGAAACCATGAGTAGACATTTCTGCACTCTTATTATTAGAGGCCTGACAACCGGTATCTAGTTTATAAATGAAGGAAGGTATACCAAACAGAAAAGAGCTATCATATGGACTTTCATATAATCCATTTGGTAACATTTAGAAGATAATAATGGGTAGACACCAAAGATTGTGGGGACAATAAAGGATATGCATACTGAGAACATTAGGAATGATAAAGTAAAATCTTAGTGTTCCATTTTTAAGGGATAGGTTTTTGCTTTGCTTCATTTCACCTAGGTGGAAAACTTTATACCACTGTTTAATATCTACCAACTGTTCCACTCATTGTCTTAGCATTTTGAGAGATTTTCTTTTTAAGTTCTACCAGAGCATCTTGATGACATCTTATAGATATCTTTTCTTTTACTTTGCCTTGTTTTCCTTCCTTGTTCAGTTCTAGCCCAGCCTAGTTCAAGTTCCTGCTCAACATCTCTAGACCCCCAGCTCCAACAGGAACATCACCCTGATCCTGGAGCTTCCAAAGCCATTTATCTGGCCAGGAATTGCTGCTGGTCTCCATGGAAAACCCCAGAAATCCCTGGTGTTTTGAGAAGGTTGATTCTTGTTTTGTAGTAGCTGCCTCTGAACAAACTGACTGTCATCCAGAGTCGGGGCAAAGGAAGCTGCCCGTATGAACTTTGATGTCAGTGGTGTGCCTTTGTGAACACCACTGCTTCCTGTTGCTTCTGTAACTCCAAACAAGGGCTACATGTTCCAAGAGATTTCCCATTCAGAAACACATTGATTGCTACCCTCAATCAGAAGCTTCTCAAGAAATTTGTGCAGCTAGAGGCTGTTTCTGGTGTTCTAATGTTTGCTGCTGCTTCTACCCAGCTGATAGGCCACAGGGCTACATTATAAAAGATCTACCTCAAAAGATGGCTCTAGAACTTTTAATAAGCCCCTCTACCACCTGAAATTCCTGGCCCACCCTCATGGATTTGTTTGGTACACATCACCTCCGAGATTGCATTCTATTTTTATTTGCTATATGCCGAGAACTCTGAGCCTTCATGGTGAATCAAAAAGCCTAACACACATGGCTTGTTGCTTCCTAATCATTTTTACTTCTAAATCACTGTCACAACTCCCCTGTGGAAGAGGTTACACCTCTCTTTCTTGCTTCTCAATCAGTTGTGCAGGCCCTGTGAAATAACCAGAAATTACTTATTATTTTGTGTGCTGGGATGATTTGCTGCAATCAGGTTGGGCTAAGGTAAAGCTCTTGTCTTTTATACTATCATGTAAATCTTTTAGAAGGAAGCTCCTTCTTTTTATTGCATATCTTTCATAAAGCATGACACAGCACTTAATTTTTAGTGAAATGTCATAGAAACAGGATGAAAAGTTGCCCTGAACAGTGAGTATTTCATAGCACCAGAAATTATACTTTAGAGTCATCAGAGGACTTACTCTAATTAATAAGTGCAAAATTAACTCAATTAAAAATGATATGCTTGACTTTTATAAGGTAAAGGGGATAAATAGTCATTTTCCTTTAATGAAAATTCTGAAGAGAAAAGCCAGATTTAATGGGTCAAACCTGACTTTAGTTAGTGCATGGATAACATGCACTAATTTTTAGATACTGGATCTTAATTTCAAAGATATTTCTCTGGGGCGCCTGGGTGGCTCAGTTGTTAAGCGTCTGCCTTCGGCTCAGGTCATGATCCTGGGGTCCTGAGATCGAGGCCCACATCGGGCTCCCTGCTTGTCAGGAAGCCTGCTTCTCCCTCTCTCACTCCCCCTGCTTGTGTTCCCTCTCTCGCTGTCTCTCTGTCTGTCAAATAAATAAATAAATTCTTAAAAAAAAAAAGATAATTCTCTGAGAAATGTATGGAATGTGTAAAATTAGAACATTTAGTTAGCTGGAGCTCAGCAGAGTGTTAGGAAGGCTGACTTGTCTCAATTTCCATTTGGAATCTATGAGCTATTTCCTCTTTACAGTGCAATACCAGGGCTCAAAAACTGTGTCAAAATGTGTTTTCCAGTTACATTTCTTACCAGAAAGTAAGGCAAAATTTAATAATGATGCTTAGAAGTAGGGACTTAGGGGACCATCTCTTTGAGGACAAAGACAAAATGACTATGAAGACACTGGCTAGAAGCAGAAGGGTGAGGCCTGGGCTGAAAGGAACTGATTTGTGGCAGGGTGGGACAGGGTAGTCTCAGAAATATAATGAGTTCCAAATTGAAAGAAGAGAAGAAAAATATCATTACATTTTGTTTTTATTGCTTCTGGACCTTGAAAGTGCTCTGCATTGAAGAACCAGCCTATTTTACGGGCTCAAAAATAGAACTTGATTGGGCTCACTTATATTATATGCTATTTTCTGTTATTCTAAATGTGCCCTTGGTTTGAGTTTTTATAGATTTTAGCAGAGATGTTCCTGGGAGATGTTTTGAATACAGATTAAAATCTTAAATTAAATAAAAAAGAGCTCAGGGTGAGTAAGAGCAGTGAACCATAAAATTGAATAAAATAAATAAAAATCAGAAAAATTAAATTATAACTAAATTAAATTCTGGCTAGGAACAGAGATTATATGGAAAAGGGAATTATAGGAGAAGCAGGAGCATGGCAGACAACTCACAAGGACTCCAGACATCAGTGTCTTCACCGTCTGGGCTGCCTTTGGTTTACTTGTTAATGTGTGCTTAGCCCTGCACTTAACGGTGGGCCTGAGAGATCTCATTATGTCTCAGTTGGACTATCAGATTAGTTTGCTTGCTGCATTTAGACAGCTCCTCAAATATTAACGGGTTCTTTGTAAATCAAGAAAGAATGGTCCACAGATAAACAATGTAAGTCATTCTTTCCCATACTTGACCAAAACTGGTGGACCTAACCAAGAAATTACTTGAGGTCATAGGCCTCTCTCTCTGAATCTGACATTGAAAAGCTTGGTTGGAGTGGGTGATAGTGGTGATGGTGCTGATGATGGTGTTGCACTGGGGATTCAAGGAGCTGGGAAGTGTGCGGGAGTTTCACACACATTGTGTGGGGTGAGAAAGGAGGACAGAACTGGGAAGAGAGAGGCTGTGCCCTGAGCTTTGGGTGTATGGCTACCCATTGTTTTCTTCTAAGCCTAGATTTTAGACTTCATTAACAGCCCATCCTGACTAACTGTGACAAGAGGAAAACTTGGGGTTCATGATTTCATTCTACTACAGGGTAGATTGTATCAATATGAATTAGGTGAGGTGACCTTTTTTTTTTAATTGTTGCAGTTCTTTCTATTCTTAGAGATGTATTGGGAAGGAAACAGTGGTTTTCTTTATCACCATTCCAATGTTTAATACCTACTCTTCAGTGTTTCTCCTCTTAGTAAGACATTTCTTACCTTAATTTTCTTTTCCTTGGTGGAGTAAGTTATTTATTGCCCTGTTTATCAACATTCTTTTTACCTGAGGAGTTCTACTTATTTATAAAAATAAATATGCTTCATTTGGGTTAATAAATTCATTTAATATTTAAGGTTAATATTAAAGAAATGTGACACTATATCCCTGTTTGGAAATGATATTTCCTCAATTGTGATGGATATAGAATTTCATACTAAGAATCAGCTCTGATTTAAAGTAGGTATAACTGATGGTCTGTGTTTTTCATGAATATAGTGTTTATTAATGGAAGGTTTTAAATGTCTTAACATCATTTGATTAAGTACCTCATGATATCTTGTTCTGGAGGTAACTATAATTTCCCATTTCACTTATTGGTAACATTGGAATTAGATCATTTAAAAAAATTAATATACTCTTTAGCTAACCTGTTTTAGATTTATGATCCTAATAATAAATGATTTGAAGTTCCTCGCAATATTGATTCTTCCTATCAGATATATGAATACAGAGAATAAGCTGATGGTTGCCAGAGGAAAGGAGGGTGGAGGGATGGGGAAGATAGGTGAAGGGAATAGGAGATAGATGCTTCCAGTTATGGAATGAATAAATCATGAGAATAAAAGGCACAGCATAGGGCATATAGTCAGTGATATTGCAATAGTGTTGTGTGGTGACAGATGGTACCAATGCTTGTGGTGAGCACAGCACAGAGTATAGAGAAGTGGAATCACTATGTTGTACACCTGAAACTAATGTAAGAGTTTGTGTCAACTCTACTCAAATTTTAAAAGTTATTGAAAAATATTGATTCTTCCTCCAATTTGGCTGACTTCAACAATGACATTGAATTTATAAAATGACACACGTCTTCAATTCAGACTACAAAGAGAGAAGACAAGAACAGTATTATAAGTAATAGTCACATTAATATGCTCTTAGTTTTATCTTTAGAAACAACATATTCTCCAACATAACATGCTGGAGAAGTTATGGACAATTAAAATTAGCAAGCTTAGAATATTAGAAATACTAGTAGTTTATCTATGCATAGGGTAGGAAAAATTTTTCATTTGCCCTCCCGTTAAAACGCTGTATTCAAGAGAATTAAATTGTAAGAATGACTGCTATTCACAGTTTTAAAATTCTGGGTTCCTTTTCAAAATTTGAATTTTATTGAAATGGTAGTGGTACATATTCGATTAATATCGGCTGTTATTATCTCTTTTTACAATTAATCAATGATGTTATTTTTGAGCATCATTATCACCCAAAACATAATCATCCAAAGAAATTTTATTTTCTGTTAATTTAGGCCATGTTGTCATTTTTATACAAAAGAATATATAGTTGACCCTGAACAATGTGAGGTTAAGAGTGCCAACTGCCCTGTGCAGTGGAAAATCTGTGTGGAAATTATTGACTCCCACCATACTTTACTACTAATAGCCTATTGGTGACTGGAGGCCTTACCAGTAACAAAAATAGTTGATTAACATACATTTTGTATGTTATATGTATGTGCTATATGTGTTACATACTATATTCTTACAATAAAGTAAGCTAGAGAAAAGAAAATGATATTAAGAAAATCATAAGGAAGAGAAAATACAGTTAAAGTACCATACTATATTTATAAAAAAAAAATCCACTTATAAGTAAACCTGCACTATTCATTGTTCACGAGTCAACTGTAGTGCCAAATTTTGCTTTGGATTTCCAACTACATCTAGTAATCTTGACCATTCGATTCCTTTCAATATGTGGCTTTGAGTTACCATTATTTACAGTATGGTTTTGTCCATATAGAAAGTAAAGCTATCTTTGGTTCAATAACTCATATGTTCAGCTTCTGGTTCTAATAATGCCACTGCTTTCCTACAGTGCACTTAGCCATCTCTATTCCATGGGGCCATACTGAGTTCCTAACTGGTGGATAGAAAATGTCCACAAATAGTTTGCAGCTCCTCCCTGAAAAAGGTGGACTCTAATTCTTCACCTCTTGATTATGGGCTCGTCCCATGTCATCTTTTGACCAATAAAATGCAAGGAAAATGACATGTGACTTCTAGGATCTGGCCTCAAGAAGCCTTGCAGCTTCCTCTTTCACCCTCTTGGACTATTTCTGCCATCACATGGTGAAAGTCTTCATAGAAAGAGAGGCCCAGACATTTCAGGTGAGTCCCCAGTCCTATGAGTGAGGCCCTCTTATACCTTGCAACCACATCTAAGCTGACAAAGGATTCCTTTTTGAACACAAAGTGAGCCAATCCAAATTTATGCCTCTCTTAGAGGTAAGACCAGAATCATTGCCCAGTCAACCCACAGAATCATGAGAAATAATAAGATACTAAATTTTGAGGTGCTTTGGTATGTAGAAATTGGTAACTAATAGAGAGTATTTGTTAAAGTGGCGCTCCCTGGAGAGGGAGTGCCATTGGTAACAAAAACATAAATCACTTATCATTTTGGGACCCAATAATAGGTAGGGGCTGGAAAAATGGTGAGAAGTTTATATTAGCAAAGGCTGCTGGGATGTTAACTGGGATGTTAACTGTTAACAGAAGCTGAAAAGATGGCTACATATGTTTTGTATTTTTGCCTACAATAATATGGAAGCTGAGAGATGTATCTGATAAACCTGTGTTATCTGGCAAAGGAGATTTCTGGATATAACTTGAAAAATATTAACTGATCTCTTTTTTGACTGTGTATAATGTTACAGGAGGAGAGAAATAAACTAAACAAGGAACAATGCAGTTTATAAGCAGGATTTAGAAAAAATATAGAGAGCCCTGGATTTGCTGATTGGAATATAAAACTGTTTCTCATCCTCAGTCTGTCTAGCCAGCAAAAGATTCCCAAAGAAAGAAGTGGCCTTAGGTAAAGATTGACAGGTGTGTAACTATAAAGCCTTTGTTGAGACCGTGGAAAGGTTAAACATTGTGCATGATAGATCCTTTCAACTAGACAAAAGGGCTTCTAACAATCTTAGAGGCATTTTCTTACCATGCCGACCCACGGTAAAGAGGGATCTCTCTCAAAAATAACTATAAGGATGGCTTTTGGGGCATAGAGTAGACTCCAATCATATTTATAGAAAACTCACAGAGGTTTTAAGGGCATTATATCAGTTGGACTAGAAGAGTCAGAAACTATTTAATATGAAAATATTTTTCTGAGAATTGATTTTCCATGGCCAGTAAGTAGGATTAGGCAGCTGTTGAGCTATAAAAATGGGCCATTTTTATGAAGAAGGAAGAGTCTCTTAAAGTATGAAACCAGGAGTCTTGAGGGGGACCCAAGAATTGCAGAACAATGAATTTGGGACCAATTCTTAATGAGTAGAACTGGACCCTAACCAAGGAACATTTCCTATGTCCATAGTAGGGAACCCTGACAACCTGTACCTGGGTGGATTTCAGAATTGCTATGGACCAGAGATTGCTATGTGCCTCCCATTCTTTCTTTTTTTGGTTAAGAATGATTATTGCAATTCTTCTGTCCTGTTCAACCATTGTATCCTGGGTGTGTGTGTGGGGGGGTAGGTAATTTGTCTTTGGAATAAGATGATTGCACCCAAGAAACTGCACCTGAGGAGGCTTATCGTGATCATGAGATTATGGATATTTGGTCAAATATTATAATGGGCTGAGCCTTTTGAGGTTCTCAGGAGGAGGCAACTATATTTGCATGTGAGTGGAAGGTAAGTAATTGTGGCCAGAGGATAATCAATACTGGATAAAAAACAGTTACAAATCCTTTTCAGTGACTCTCATCAAGTGTTTGAATCTAATTCACCCTACCTGGACTCTGGGTTGGACCTGTAAATTGCTAGGGTGAAAGAGAATGTGGTGAGTCATAAGCTCACAATTACGGATGGAAACAAGCTCCAAGCACATGCCTTATAGGACCTGTAAGTGGAAGTATAACCTCAGGATATACTAAATGTGCAGGAAGGAGAAATTCACCATAGTCCAGTCTTTGGGTCAGATGAATCTGGGTCCACATCTCTATTTTGCCACTTGGGTTCTAGGTGAACTTGGGAAAGTTAAATTCTCTAAGCCTCGCTCCTTTTTCTGTAAGATTAGGTTTTTTACCAAGGCTTGGATGAAATAATATAGGCAAAGCTGTGTTCTCCATAAATGGTAGTTTTTATTTAATAGATAATTAAAAAGCAGACTATCACTCTCCTTCACCCTGTATCACAGGTACATATTTTGTCTTATCATCAATACTTGAAATTTTTTTTCATGAATGTGTTTGTTTTATGTATTTATTATCTTTTACTGGAGCAGATGATCCTTGAGGGTAGAAACTCCATCTATTTATTTCCCTTCAGCATCCCCAACACATAGAAAAATTGGCACCCAATAAATATTTGTCAACTCAATGATTACGAACTTGGATATATTGAAATTTTGCTACTTATATTTACTGAGAAAGCCACATACAAAAACAGTCTTCAATAATTTCACCTTTACTCCTTATCTCTTTCATCTGCACTTTCCTCCTTGAAAATGCTGTGGCTTTTCTGGTCACTTCTATTCTGCAGACCCCTAAATCTCCATTGCAAGCTTTGACTCACTCCAATTCCATACTTTCAGCTTCCTCTTGAACAATAGGAACTTCATGGTTCCATTAGTCCTTCAACTTTACAGTGTCCAAAATTTAATCCATGCCTCCCCACCCCACCCAAATTTCCCATGTTCTTCTTTGTACTTCCTACCTCCAGCCAAACTGGACTACTGACTTGCTATCTTTGGGACCTATGCTCTACTTTTCTTCCTTTCCACATTTATCCAACCTATTTCCTCTTTCTTGGATACTTTTCTCTCCTGCCTCTGCTTATCAGAATTCTTTCCATGGGTAATCTACGCTCTCATGAAGTTTGCCTGATCATCATACATGGAAATAAGCCCTCTTAACACTTGTGGCTCCACATCTGTACTTTTCTTTAAAATCTTACATCTGTATTTTGCATGATGTGCATTCATCTTCCTATCTTATATTTCCCTCTGGATTTAGTCTCTTTGGGGGCAGAATCAATATCTAGTTCATTTTAGCAAGCTGCACATATTCAAGCATGTAGTAAATTCTCAACAAGTAAATATTAGTGAATACTTATTATCTTACACGTGTATTTTAGAGATGCAAAGATACAGCAAGACACAGTTGGACTGAAATTAGGGAAATACAGTGTTTCTTCACCTAAACTGAAAAGACAGTAAAAAGTGTTTCAGGGGGCACCTGGGTGGCTCAGTCATCAGGCGTCTGCCTTCGGCTCAGGTCATGATCCCAGGGTCCTGGGATCGAGCCCAGCATCGGGCTCCCCGCTCTGTGGGAAGCCTGCTTCTCCCTCTCCCACTCCCCCTGCTTGTGTTCCCCCTCTTGCTGTGTCTCTCTCTGTCAAATAAATAAATAAAATCTTTAAAAAAAAAAAGTGTTTCAGGAAGGAGGGTATGATATGTTCCATCAAATGGCTCTTTTTAAAAATTTTTTGTTTATTGTGGTAAGAACATTTAACATGATATCTACCCCCTTAATGGAGTCTTAAACGTGGAATATGTTAGTGTTGACTATAGGTACAATATTGTACAGCAGATCTCAGGAGCTCATAGTGTGGCTTGGCAAGAGCAGTTCTAGTAGAGTTTTGTGGAGCTTAGTGCCTGAGAGGAGTCTCTTCAAGTGAGAGTGGAGTGTGAAATTGGAAAGGCTGGCGGTAAACAACTCTTCTGGGAAAACAGATTCTAAAGGAGAGAGAAATGGAGGGAAATGATGTCAGGAGAGGGAAAAGTTTATTTTTTCTTAAGATGAGAAAAATAATGGCTAGTTTATAAGATGATCTGAAAAATGGTATAAGAAAAAGAGGGAGAAAGGCTGGAGGGCACTGAATCTCTGGAGGCGTTGATGTGAGGAGCCCGGCACTTCATCTGTGGTAACAGCTGGGGAGGCCATGGCAGAGGACCCAGCACGGAAACAGTCGACTTGGAGGCTGATCTAGGTTTCAGTGAAATTCTTTTGAAATTTCTTAGCCACACATGCTGGGGGGCCTGTATGTTTAGACGGAAGGGCTAAAAAGAGCAGTCAGGGTCTATCCTGTTTAGCCTTGACATTTTGTAGAAACAGATCCCAGAAACCTAAAGAAACTTGTCTGTATCAATGAAGAATAAAAAGGGGATTAGAGGGCGCCTGGGTGGCTCAGTTGGTTGGGCGACTGCCTTCGGCTCAGGTCATGATCCTGGAGTCCTGGGATCGAGTCCCGCATTGGGCTCCCTGCTTAGCGGGGAGTCTGCCTCTCTCTCTGACCCTCTTCCCTCTCGTGCTCTCTGTCTCTCATTCTCTCTCTCAAATAAAATCTTAAAAAAAAAAGGGGGGGATTAGAACTCAGATGAGCTCACTGTCTGTTCAGACAGAACTTCCCTGTATGGCATTGTTTAAAGTGACATTTGGCTTGCCCTGACGCCCAGTGCTCCTGTGTGGGCTGTAGTTCACGAATCTGTGGTAAATGAATCCTTGGTCTCCTGTTGGACAGCTTTGTAGGGCTTCCTCCAGGGATTTTTGAGTTAGCATCCAAAGGGAGAGTGAAATGATTGAGTCTCCTATTACTCTGTGTAAAGCCTTTCCCACAATACATATTCAATACATTTTGTCACACCTTGTGTTTTCTTCAAGTACATGAAGAAAATGATACTTTCTCAACATTCAGTTCATGTTTTTTGTTGGGAATAAGGAGGAACAAAGGACGTAGTACCTGCTCTCAAAAGGGCCGACCAGGACAGCTGAGGGAATGAAGAGCTGTCAAATGAAGTTGTGAGGAACACAAAAGGAGATTTAAATTCTGACAGGAAGAATTCCATGAAACTTCAGGGAGGAGCAGGTTGCAGTGAGGCCTCTTTAGTTTAGGGAACTACCAGGAAAGGCCCAGAAGAATACAAAGACTCTGGATATCTACTGGTTATGGAAGCCTCTTATGACAGGAAGTACAAGGAGGAATTATGAAATGGTTTCATAATTCCTATCAGTACATAGCTCATGTGATAATGAAATGGAGAAAAAAGTTTTCCTCAACCCTCTTAAGGTCCTTGGGTGGGTCTGAAAATTAAACTGACAAAAACAGAGTGACAGGAGAAAAGTCTACACATTTTACAGAATGTTTACATGTATAAGGAATCTTTACAAGACAATGAACACATGAAGAAGTTACCAGAGCAGGAAGCTTTTATACCTTTTAGATAATCAATAAATTTGTGAAGATTGATAAGACAAAGGGGTTGGGTATAGGGTTAGTGAATGGTAAAGAAGCTGAGAAGATAAGGGTCAGTTTAACAGGGTTTGTTTATATAGACTTCTTGACCCCAAATTCCCTGTCTCTGGTGATAAAAATGTCTGCATTCCTCCTGGTACAGTAGGTACCCCCTGGTAAAAGGTATGTTTCATATGGGAGATTTATGACCCATTTCAGGGAAGAAGGGCAGTGGGGAGAAGGTTAGTGTGACCTTCCTACTTCTGCCATTTTCTCAAATTCAGCTTAAGATATTCAGTATGCCAAGGAGCCATATTTTGTGGTAGCGTATTCTGAACCCCATCATAAAGAAATATGGAAGTAGAGGTGGTTAAGGATCCTACATGCCCTGTTGCCTTGTTTTCCTTAATCATGACTGACTCATCAAATACTGGTCTTGCAGTCACTCTGTGAATCTAACTCTGTAGAAACATCCTATTTTCATTTTCCCTCCAGGGTGCTATATTCAAAAAGTCCTCTTTCCCTCCTTTGGATATTTATTTGATACTTACTGTATAACGACATTCATTTTTCTAAGAGATACACAACAATTTTAATGGCTTGTTAGTGACAAAGAAGGCTTATTCCCATTTTATTGTGTAAATCTTGAGTTAGAAAATTATCTTTCTGTCTTACTTCACTTAGCATAATGTTGTCTATCTCCATCCTGTTGTTGCAAATGGCAAGGTCTCATCCTTATTTATGGCTGAGTGATATTCTATTGTTTATATACACCACATCTTCTTTATCCATTCATCTATCAGTGGACACGGGTTGCCTTCATATCTTGGCTATTGTAAATAATGCTGCATTAAACATAGGGGTGCATATATCTTTTTGAGTTAGTGTTTTTATTTTCTTTGGGTAAATACTCAGTAGTGGAATTACTGGATCATATGGTAATTTTAATTTTAACTATTTGAGGAATCTTCATACCATTTTCTGCAGTGGCTACACCAATTTACATTCCCACCAACAGTGCACAAGGGCTCCCTTTTCTTCACATCTTCGCCAGCATGTTATTTCTTGTCTTTTTGGTTAACTAGCCATTCTGACTGGTGTGAGGTGACATCTGATTGTGATTTTGATTTGCATCAGTGAACTTTGATTTTCATGTAACCTACTTATTTTTCTTTCATTTATAAAATATTTAAGAGGAAAGTAATGTGGTTTTATTTTATTTCTATCTGGTACCATTTTAATTGCACTCAAATTGTTTCAGTTTCAGTTGAACAATGAGAATACTGTATTTGAATATTATTTTGAAACTCAATCAATACGTTGACATAATACTCTTTTTCTTTTTTTTTTACTTATTAAAGTCTAGTTGGTGGACTGATAAAGTCCTCATTTTAATGTTTAATGTAAGTAATTTCTAAATAAACAATGAAAATTTTTCCTTTATTCAGAAAGTTTTTCCTTTCCTTTGCCTTATTTTACAAATATAAATATATATAACATATGTGACTTTATATATATATATATATATATAATCAGTGTTCATGAAGGGGAATGAGGAAAGGAAAGAATATTTGGTAATATGCTTATGAAAATCTCAAAAGACTGCAGCCTCTCTGTAATGGTGCCAACTCTTGGAGAACATTGGGAGTTGTAACAAGAGGAGGAGAGAGGACAGGCTTATTGCCTCTCCCATCAATTAGTCTAGTCCTAGTGAACTGGCAGTAACAAGTCACGATATGCTGGAAACTTATGGCAATTGGCTGTTTCAAAACAACTGATATGTAAATTCTATGGGCAATGATTAGATTTTTTGGCTAAGGAAAAAGGAGCCAAAAGTGTGCACTTAATAGAATATATAGAGAAGGTTGCATCTCAGGTTTGTGGTTAGAACTAATGAGTCCTGTAGCAGTTTGCTCTTGGTTCTGTTTGCCTAAGATAAATAAATGACACCTTAGATAAATCCAAGAAAACCAGGTTCTCCTATAAAGAGTAACATAGACTGCTCTTTGAAGAATCTGCAGTAGTATACCACTAAGGCTTAAATGATACCATTCTTTACATAGACAAATCAAAGCCAAAGGGTTTTCCTTTTCCTTTTTTTATTTTAAGATTTTATTTATTTATTTGAGAGAGAGTGAGAGAGAGATAACAGAGGGAGAGGGAGAGGGAGAAGACTTCTCATTGAGCAGAGAGCCTGACACAGGGCTGGATCCCAGGAGGACCCTGGATCATGACCTGAGCCGAAGGCAGACACTTAACCGACTGAGCCGCTTAGGCGTTTCGCTGAAGGGTTTTTCTTAAATGACATTTTCCAACAGGTTAAGTTACCTTTAAGGTTAATGGCAAATTGAGATAGAAAATCATTCCTTATCTCTAAGGAATGGTGACTGTACCTTACAGATAGGCGCCATTATGGGCATAGCTGTTGTTGAAATACTCAAATGCTTCCATAATAGTTGGTCAGTAGCTGTTCTCTGAGTTGGTCCTGTGTCCCTCCTACTATGCGGTCACCCTCCTCAGCCCCTCCACCAGGACCCCTCAGATCTCCCTGAGTTCTAGCAAATGGCTGATTTCTGTCATCTCTGGGTATTTAGGACTGTGCTTAGGCTGGATCTAAGCCAGACTGGTCAATATGTGCTGAGCTGTTTTTAAAATATTTTAAATACAATCGTTTCATACATTTTTTTCTAAAAGAGTTCTTTGGAGTTCTAACTCTGGGTAATTTCTTAAGTACTATTGATAGTCTTTAAAAATCTTTGAGGCAGATGCTTAAAAGTCCAAATAAGAGCACATTTCTTCCTCTCATTAATATTATATGATCTTTGAGGCAAATGATTACTATTGATATTATCAATCAGAAAGCGTGATGGTAACATTTTAGGCTTTATTTTAGGTCTTTGTGGCTAAGTGAAACTTAATGAATGTTCAGGAAGTTATATATTGAGGCTTTGATACTTGTGAGAGAAAAAAATGAAAGAAATCTTGCTCTGAGGCTTCTGATGGCTTGAAAAATTAAACATGTCTTCTTGTTTATTAGAGTCAGAAAAACCTGTATTCAACTAAGAACACCAGAAAAAGATAATAAAAGCTTTTTCCTGTGGGGAACAGAGTTGATACATACTGTTACTTTTCCCATACAATTCCTTACGTGCTCATAATAGCTTGCCTTAATCCCTCAACCTTCTCTGGTGATCTGTGCTCCTGTTCTGCAACTGTCAAATGCGGGCTTGTTGATCTCCACGCCTCCCATTTGTGGAAATTACCCGGCTGTTCCTGCTCTCTTCCTCTGTGGAAGAGGGACAGTGCTGGGCATTGGAAACAATCCTGGCAGGAGAGAAGAGGCAGGGTGGGTAGAGGAGAGAAACACTCAAAGGGCAATAATTTCCACCCAATAGAGAAAGTTTTTCTGCTTGCAGCCGTCTCCTCCAGTAGGTGAGAAACTCTTTTCTGGCAGAGGACCTAGGAGCACCTGCCTCTTCTGCGGAATCACGCCAGGAACGAGAAAGCCATGGAGGATGTGATGGGGTCACACGGTGCGGGGGTGTGAGGGCTCTCTCACCACCTCCACCGCCACTCCCTCCTTCCCCTCAGAGGATTTCGCCCCGGCTTTTATAATGTAATCAGATGTTCTAGGACAAAAGGTTTCTACAATTGCCTTTGAAAAATGCCATATGCAGTAGTCACCTCTTGCAGATTCATTATGCATTGTGCCTTATTGAAAACTCTGAACAGGGATGCCTGGGTGGCTCAGTCGGTTAAGCGTCTGCCTTCAGCTCAGGTCATGATCCCAGGGTCCTGGGATCAAGCCCTGCATCGGGCTCCCTGCTCAGCTGGAAGCCTGCTTCTCCCTCTCCCTCTGCCCCTGCTTGTGTTCCCTCTCTCGCTGTCTCTCTCTCTGTAAAACAAATAAAATCTTAGACAAACAAACAAAAAACCAAACCTCTGAACAAATCCTACAGGAAAGAAATCTAGCTAGGTTCAGGTAACCCAGCAATTCCTTAAGTATTCTTGGAACACGGACTACTTTTATTTCAAGAAAGACCTACTTCCATCTCAACTGATGAAATGCTGCACAAAAACCTTGAGCAGGCAAAACTGCATCCTGGCACTTATATTTGGCTATAATTTTAGGCAAGTTATGAAACATTGGCCCTCCTGAGTCTCAGTTTCTTTGTTTATAAAATGGAATAATAGTGTTTTCCCCTGGGCTTATTGTGAGAATTAAATGAAATACCTGGTATATTACACCTCCACACAGGGCCAGCATTTAGTGAATACTTCATAAACGTGAATTTCTTACCATTCCATCAGAGCCCCTCACATCCTGTGTATTTTCTTATCCCTCATTTAAGCCAACTTTACAGGATTTTCTTTTTAAACTAGAATTTAGGGAGAATTTTTAAGAGTACCTACCTACCTTATTTATGTATGTATGTATGTATGTATGTATGTATGTATGTATGTATTTATTTGGCTCCACACCCAGTGTGGGGCTTGAACTCACGACCCTTGGACTCCCTACTGAGCCATCCAGATGTCCCCAAAAGGGTACCTTATTAATACCCACAAGTCACTGTCTTTCTGCTTCTCTGTCTGCACAGCTGGGAAAGAACTCTTGGAGGCCTAGTTTTTTTCTAACAGGTTTGTATAAACAATGAGCTCTCTTCCATTTACTTTAATCTATGGGTTTGGTGAACATTAACAACCATCCATTAAGCATGGCATAAATTTTGTGAAATATGGCATATTTTCCAGAGATCAATTGCCAGTGGTAATGTGTGATATAGATTCTTAATGCCAGGAATCTGTTTATTGAAACAAAAAGAGACCATGAATAATAAGAATGATTTTCTGTGAGGTGCTATAAATTTACTCTCAAATGCCATTTGGTTTATACTTAATTGGTTATAAAGGCAAGTTTGAATTTTTATATCTACTCAGGTTTTCATCAGTTTGTCTTTTAATCTCATAATATATATCATATATTTTTTTCTATTTTGGCATGTCAATTGCTACTGGATCCCATTGAGATAGAATAATAAGCCATAAAAATAATATTTCTTTTTGCTATTGTAGGTATTTTAGCAATCTCTATGGAGTTCATCTTTTTTTATATGTGCATAGAGAATGATTTTAATGCTCATGGTGTTCTCTTGAATTCCAATGCCCCAGGTAATATGATTGTCTCATTAAATTATAAAGAAGCAAATGCACAATTTAATGCTAATTTTGCTTTTTCTCCCTTAAAAAAATACTTACTAGTTAAATAAAATAGAGTAAGAGAGATTGTCTACAATTTAATATTTTGTTTCAAAATGGAAAACATTTTGTGAAACATATACAGTCCTCCTAACATCTTGCAAAATACTATTAAGACACACAGTACTAAAGACACATAACTCAAGAAACCAGAAGCCCTTCGAACAAGCAATGTGAGCATTTCAAGGTAACACAGTGTCGCTGGATCTACCATATCATCTCAGCAATGTAAACATTGCCAAGGCCTCCTTTCTGCCTTAAATCAGTTCAGAAATATTTGAAATGTGTTACCTCTGCAGCAGCTTCCCTTAATTGTGTGCTTGGGGTTCCAACTGTCTTTCTCTTTTGTGTGTGGTATAAATGCAATATATAACTAACCTGATGAACTCTTCAGAAAACTATGAGCGCACAGAACTGGGAAAGCTTGGCGGAGCCTTAGGCACCATCAGAGCTACCGAGAGTGCCTAATATAATTAGATAACTGGCCCAGGTAGCATCTAACTGGTAAAAACATTAAAACAGTAATCTCTACCACTTATTTGATTAGTACTTAGCTCTGTAGTTTGCTTTGTTCTCCCCAGAAGTCCCTCTGAGCTTCTATCCTTCTGTAAATTCCAGACCTTTGGAGGAGTGCTTGATTTCTAGATGTCGTGGCCCCACTCCCAAAAATGTTGTCCAGCAGTCCACGGAGACGTGTGCCATACTGCAAATCCCGCTCAAGGGTTCATTGCCCTGAGATGGGGGGAAAGGGAGGACGGAATGTGTGAGCAAGTAGCATATCTGTGAATCACCAGTCCCTTAGTCTTTCAAACTTATGGCTAATTGTTTGTACATTTAGGCACAGGCCTCTGATTGGATTGCAGTTTTCTTCAATAACGGTGATATTTTTTTTTTTTTTCTATCAAGGTGCTGTGCTTGACCCTTTGAAGAAAACAAAGCCTTGGAATAATTTAGCTAGAATTTCCTTGAAATACAATTGCACCTTCCATAAATATTCTAGACTTCTAGCTTGAGGTTGTTTTCTTCGTTGTTTTGTTTTTCCCTCTTGTCACAGCCAAATATCTCAGTTCCATTACATCTGGTCTATCATGCCCTGTGGTACTTGAGAGTCTAAAATTATTCACCTCCAGCCACTTGGTTCAGCAGGCCCATTAGAACTCGGTTTCGAGGAGTCCATGCTCGGAGGAGATCCTCCTGATAGGATGGAACTCATGAAAAATTATATAGTCGTGACCTTGGTTTAATCATCCATACTCTCCTTTCTTTTTGTGCTTCTTCTAGACCTTTCCTTTCTAGATTGTCGAGGTGGAGGCACTCCACCTCTGTCCCTCTCCCCTACATCTCCTGGGCATTAGGTACACAGATAGCACCAGAGACACACTGTCAATTTGTTGCTTGTCCCCCTTCAAGTGATCTCTTTTGTCTAGGGTGAACTAGTCAAATACCAGAATTCACGGGGATGTCTGCAGTTCCAAATAGGATGCTTGATGAATGGATGAATAGGATGCTCACTTAAATGAATACCTATCTAACAAAATAGTTGTAGGTTTATACTAGGTGGATGAGAAAGGTAGAATAGATGTTTTGGGCCAGAGTGGGGCTTCCACAGAGCTGTTTAAACAATAATCATCAGAACACCTTTTGTTAGGACTGTTATGAATCTGACCAGCGGGCAATGCAACACATAATGACAAAAAGCTTTGCTGTGATGATCATGTGAAGAGAAAAGGGACCTTTCCTACCACGAGCTCTGTCAGTTCTCTTTGAGGCAGGGTGCTGATAGAGGCTGCAGGGCCAAGATTGGCAACAAGCCTATAGCGAATTTTCTGGCTTCAACAGATCCTGTAAAGAATGCATCGCTTCTCTTTCCTAAAGTCTCCAGCAGCTTCTCCGTGGGGTTTAGAAAAGATAGGATTGAGAATGGAGTTAAAAAGGGCTTGAGGAGAGAATTATCTGAAGCTGAAAGGGTTACCCTTCCTCCAGTCTCCTGCTGCTTTCTAATCTCAGGCCTTCCAGATTCCAGCTGAACCTACCGCAGGGGACCGGGGGACTGGATCGGGGACCCCACCCACTAGTGCCTCCACCTAGAACAGGTGTGGTCTGATTCTAGAAGCTGTCAAAATAGCTAGCAAAGGTGGTGAGGAAAATCACGCAGAATTTATGCCCACTGACCCGGTCTCTTGGTCAATCCACTTCCCTGAAGAACTGACCCAAAGCTGAGAGTCTAACTTTTTTTTGTTTGTTTTTTATTATGTTATGTTAATCACCATACATTACATCATTAGTTTTTGATGTAGTGTTCCATGATTCATTGCGTGTAACACCCAGTGCTCCATGCATTACGTGCCCTCTTTAAATACCCATCACCAGGCTAACCCATCGCCCCCCCCCCACAGAACCCTCTGTTTGTTTCTCAGAGTCCATAGTCTCTCATGGTTCATCTCCCCCTCTGATTCCCCCCTTCATTCTTCCCTTCCTGCTATCTTCTTTTTCTTTTTCTTTTTCTTTTTTTTTTTACCATATAATGTATTATTTGTTTCAGAGGTACAAGTCTGCGATTCAACAGAGAGCCTAACTTTTTTCCTCCATCTTATTTTCATCCTGTTGTTGATAATACAAATTTGCCTTAGCCCACTTAGTATTTTAGGGGTAAAGATGACCTGGTTATATACATTGAATAGCCGGGATTTTGAATAAGAAGACCTGTAGCAGGTGGCCTGCGTTTGAGTCCTGTTGACCACTGTTGTGATCTGTGACCTCAGGCAGGTTACTTAAACTTCCCTTGCTTCTCATTTGCCTCATCTGTAACACGCAGAGAATTATAGGATTTGATAGGGTTGCTTGAGAACTAAGTGTGTAACATAAAATGCATGTAACTCACCCACGAGGGGCTGATAAAAATCCCATACCGCAGGTCCCTCTCTGCCTCTTGATTTCCACTTGCTGAGCTTTTGAAACAGTATTTCCTGGTTCTCTTCTAATCCCTCTGGCTTCTTTTCCTAATCTCTTGGCAAACAGTTTCTTCACCCTCAGGGTTCTGTACTGTTTTCATAAAGGACAGTTTCCTAACAGTGAATCATCCTCTATGCATGCACTGATGAGCACATGTCCCTGTCTCCAGTCCAGAGCTTTTCCCAGAACTCCAGCATATTTCTTTTTGTCTATTGCAAATGGATACTTCAGGTCCCTCAAGCATCATGACATATTCTATGCAGAATTAATGCTCTCTTTCTAAACTTCTTACTCAAAATAGGTCTTCTTATTATTATCTTCTGAGTTAATGGAATCATCAAGAACCCAGCCATCAGAACAAGAAATTTAAAGCTTATCTTCTCAATCCTTCACTCTCGATAGCCCATGGGTTGAATCTGTCCTGTTATTTTGTCTCCAGCACTCTTGCCTTAATAAGCTTCATCTTTTCTCCTTGGACTGTTATAATAGCTGAGGAATTGGCTTTGCTACAAACCATTCTTCACACTTTTGCCAGGGGATACTTTTAAAATGCAAATCCCATCCTTCACTCCTCTGTTAAACATCTAACTATTATCTAAAGCAACATTGTCAGTAGAAACATAACATTAGACACATATGTAATAGAAAGAATTTTACTAGCCAATTAAAAACCAAAGAGAGGTGAAATTCATTTCAATTATAGATTTTTAATTTTGCCCAATATATTCAAAACATTACCACTTCAACATGTAATCAGTTAAAAATAATAATGAGGTATTTAAAAAAATTTTTTTCATACTAATTCTTTGACATCTGGTGTGTACTGTTTTACAGTTACAGAACGTCTGACTTTGAGCTAGCCACATCTTAAGTACTCACATGTAGCTGGTGGCTCCCATTCTGGTCCACACTGGAGTAAAAGATAAAACATCCAAATTAATATGCATGGCTTGTGAAGGGCCCTGATTATCTGCTTCTATCCTACATCTATCTACAGCGTCATTCCCACTAGTTTCTTTACGAACTCTGTATTCCAGTTCTACTGAAAAATTTCAAGACTTCTATGTTTTTGGCATCCATTTGTAACCAAACTAATGTGAGTTTGCTCCTTGGTGAGTTACCGATAGAGACTACCTCAGGTAGACTCGTCATACAAGGGAAACTTTATTTCTAACAAATATGGAGATCACAGGGAATAACTTCCAAAGCTGTGACTCCCTGAGCAGGGGTGATTAGGTTATTTTTATTTAGGGTTGGGATGAATATTCAGAAAGGGGAGCTTTGTCGTTTTGCATGTAAAGGCAGGCATAAGGTTATGCAAGTACTTAGAAAACCTGCCTCTACATTCATCCTATGTCATGTTCATGAAGTTTGTGCTCCTCCTACAGGGGAGATTTTAACATTATAATGAAGCAGAGGTAACCGGCAGACCAGGAGCAGGGGTTATGGGCATGCTCCTGGAGCCGGTGTAAGCTACATGGGGGTCTTGGGTGTGCTATCTTGGGGAAGGAGTGCAGGTCCTTGGTTACTTTTGAAACCACACTGGGAGTTTTACCAGATATTTATTGTCTCTGATCCAGTTAGGCTGTTTCCTGGCCTGGTAGAGACTGTTAGTGTTTGCATTCCCTTTGTTCCCTGAAAATCCTTAACTAGTGCGGTTTTTGGATATCTTTGTAATTTCGACACCTCCTAGGAAGTTCTGCAAGAAGTGTGCTCTCACAATCAGGGCACAGATCATGGAAAATAGCTGGGGACCGACAATGACTTCTCTTGGGTCATGGAAGCTATGTCTGTCTTTCTTTTCCTGGGGACCCCTAACCCTTTCTGCTTATACATTCTTTCCCTTTGCTTGGAAGAGCACCCCATTTCATCTACTCTGTGATCTGCTTACTTTTTACATCACCCTCTCTCAAATCTCTCTACTACTGCTGAAGACCCAGACGACCACTGTGCTTGCACACATCCAGGTTCACACACAAATAAACAGCAGCTATCCTTATCTGGTGCCTAACTAGCCAATCAACCACTGGTCTGCTCTCCAATCCTGGGAAATCAGGTATAGTGGAATTTATCCTTGCTTGGCATAAGGAAGAGGCAAAAAATTGAATCAATTTTTTATTTTATTGCTTTCACTTGTGTTCCAAGCAAACTATTTCTATTATTTTGGCTATAATTTGCAAGCCTGCTTTTTTTCTAACATAAACATTCAAAGCCCCATGAAATTATAATATTTATATCTGTTATATATTTCTTTTATAATACTAAAATCTCAACATTTCTTGAGAAAAGGAGACTGTGGAGTTTTAATTAATTAATTCACTAATCATTCTTTATTTTAATTAGTTTTTCTTTATTCTTTAGCTGTAACGCAAATGACTTGTATAACAAGTTTAAAGAATACTGGGTGGGGCATTTTGAAGTCTGCATTTATATTATGAAAAAGAACATCTACATTTCTAAATAAACATGCCCTTTGTGAGTATACTGGATTGTTTACAGTGAGGTCCAGGAATATTTTTCTGAATATGTTTATTTTCAATTACATATGTACTATGGAAATTTATCCTCCACGTAACAGTATCTAATGATGCAGAAGTATATCTCCAAATCCCCCTGCCTTTATGAGAAACAACCACTTCTAGCAGTTTTTCCAAATATCCTTCTAGAAGTTTACTATAAATCTATACACATACATTTCTGTTTTCCTCTTCTGTATAAATGAGATAATTTTAGAATGTTTTTGTGACTTGAATTTTTAATTTACCATGGTGTTGGAGATCTTTCCATATCAGTACATATGAATCTACATCATTTTTTTCTTATTTTTTTTTAAGTTTTTACTTAAATTCCAGTTAGTTAACATACAGTGTAATATTAGTTTCAGGTGTAGAATATAGTGATTCAACACTTCCATACAAATCTGCACCATTTTTAAGGCTTTTTTCTTTTTAAAGGAAGGTTAGGTTCACAACAAAATTGGGAGGAAGGAACAGAGATTTTCCATATGCCCTCTGTCCCCACATATGAAGAGCTTCCCCCATTAGCAATATCACTCACTACAATGGTATATTTGTTACCAGGGATGAACCCACAGTAACACACTGTAAACATCCAAAGCCAATAGTTTACCTTAGGGTTCACTCTTGGTATTGTCCACTCTATGAGTTTGGATAGATGTATATTGACTTATAGCTATCATTGCAATATCATACAGAGGAGTCTTGTTGCCTGAAAATCCTCTGTGTTCTGCCTGTTCATCCTCCCCTTGACTATCAGCAACCATTGATTTTTTTTTCTGCAGCCACGATTTAGCCTTTTCCAGAATGCCATATATTTGGAATCATACAGTATGTATGTAGCCTTTTTCAGATTCATTTCTTTCACTTAGTAATATGTATTTAAGGTTCTCCATGTCTTTTCATGGCTTGGTAGCTTCTTTCTTTTATTTTTTTAAAATTTTTTATTGTTATGTTAATCACCATACATTACATCATTAGTTTTGGATGTAGTGTTCCATGATTCATTGTTTGTGTGTAACACCAAGTGCTCCACGCAGAACGTGCCCTCTTTAATACCCATCACCAGGCTAACCCATTCCCCCAGCCCCCTCCCCTCTAGAACCCTCAGTTTGTTTTTCAGAGTCCATCCTCTCTCATGGTTCGTCTCCCACTCTGATTTCACCCCCTTCATTCTTCCCCTCCTGTTATCTTCTTCTTTTTTTTTCTTAACATATACTGCATTATTTGTTTCAGAGGTACAGAACTGTGATTCAACAGTCTAGCACAATTCACAGCACTCGCCATAGCACATACCCTCCCCAGTGTCTACCACCCAGCCACCCCATCCCTCCCACCCCCCCACCACTCCAGCAACCCTCAGTTTGTTTCCTGAGATTAAGAATTCCTCGTATCAGTGAGGTCATATGATACATGTCTTTCTCTGATTGACTTCTTTCACTCAGCATAACACCCTCCAGTTCCATCCACGTCATTGCAAATGGCAAGATCTCATTCCTTTTGATGGCTGCATAATATTCCATTGTGTATATATACCACCTCTTCTTTATCCATTCATCTGTCGATGGACATCTTGGCTCTTTCCACAGTTTGGCTATTGTGGACATTGCTGCTATAAACACTGGGGTGCACGTACCCCTTCAGATCCCTACATTTGTATCTTTGGGGTAAATACACAGTAGTGCAATTGCTGGATCGTAGGGTAGCTCTATTTTCAACTGTTTGAGGAACCTCCATACTATTTTCCAGAGTGGTTGCACCAACTTACATTCCCACCAACAGTGTAGGAGGGTTCCCCTTTCTCCGCATCCCCGCCAACGTCTGTCGTTTCCTGACTTGTTAATTTTAGCCATTCTGACTGGTGTGAGGTGGTATCTCATTGAGGTTTTGATTTGGATTTCCCTGATGCCGAGCGATGTTGAGCACTTTTTCATGTGTCTGTTGGCCATTTGGATGTCTTCTTTGGAAAAATGTCTGTTCATGCCTTCTGCCCATTTCTTGATTGGATCATTTGTTCTTTGGGTGTTGAATTTGGTAAGTTCTTTATAGATTTTGGATACTAGCCCTTTATCTGAAATGTCATTTGCAAATATTTTCTCCCATTCTGTCGGTTGTCTTTTGGTTTTCTGGACTGTTTCTTTTGCTGTGCAAAAGCTTTTTATCTTGATGAAATCCCAATAGTTCATTTTTGCCCTGGCTTCCCTTGCCTTTGGCGATGTTTCTAAGAAGAAGTTGCTGCGGCTGAGGTCGAAGAGGTTGCTGCCTGTGTTCTCCTTTGGGATTTTGATGGACTCCTTTCTCACGTTTAGGTCTTTCCACCATTTGGAGTCTATTTTTGTGTGTGGTGTAAGGAAATGGTCCAGTTTCATTCTTCTGCATGTGGCTGTCCAATTTTCCCAACACCATTTGTTGAAGAGACTGTCTTTTTGCCATTGGACATTCCTGCTTTGTCAAAGATGAGTTGACCATAGAGTTGAGGGTCCACTTCTGGGCTCTCTATTCTGTTCCATTGATCGATGTGTCTGTTTTTGTGCCAGTACCATACTGTCTTGATTATGACCACTTTGTAATAGAGCTGGAAGTCCGGGATCGTGATGCCGCCAGCTTTGCTTTTCGTTTTCAACATTCCTCTCGCTATTCGGGGTCTCTTCTGGTTCCAGACAAATTTTAGGATTCTTTGTTCCATTTCTTTGAAAGAAGTGGATGGTATTTTGATGGGAATTGCATTGAATGTGTAGATTGCTCTAGGTAGCATTGACATCTTCACAATGTTTGTTCTTCCAATCCATGAGCATGGAACGTGTTTCCATTTCTTTGTGTCTTCCTCAATTTCTTTCATGAGTATTTTATAGTTTTCTGAGTACAGATCCTTTGCCTCTTTGGTTAGATTTATTCCTAGGTATCTTATGGTTTTGGGTGCACTTGTACATGGGATTGACTCCTTAATTTGTCTCTCTTCTGTCTTGTTGTTGGTGTATAGGAATGCCACTGATTTCTGTGCATTGATTTTATATCCTGCCACTTGACTGAATTCCTGTATGAGTTCTAGCAGTTTTGGAGTGGAGTCTTTTGGGTTTTCCACATAAAGTATCATATCATCTGCAAAGAGTGAGAGTTTGACTTCCTCTTTGCCGATTTGGATGCCTTTGATTTCTTTTTGTTGTCTGATTGCTGTAGCTAGGACTTCTAATACTATGTTGAATAGTAGTGGTGATAGTGGACAGCGCTGCTGCATTCCTGACCTTAGGGGGAAAGTTCTCAGCTTTTCCTCATTGAGAATGATATTCGCTGTAGGTTTTTCATAGATGGCTTTTATGATACTGAGGTATGTAGCCTCTATCCCTATACTCTGAAGAGTTTTGATCAAGAACGGATGCTGTACTTGGTCAAATGCTTTTTCTGCATCTATTGAGAGGATCATATGATTCTTGTTCTTTCTTTTGTTAATATATTGTAACACATTGATTGATTTGCGGATGTTGAACCAACCTTGCAGCCCAGGGATAAATCCCACTTGGTCATGGTGAATAATCCTTTTAATGTACTGTTGGATCCTATTGGTTAGTATTTTGGTGAGAATTTTTGCATCCATGTTCATCAAGGATATTGGTCTGTAATTCTCCTTTATGATGCAGTCTTTGTCTGGTTTGGGGATCAAGGTAATGGTGGCTTCATAAAACAAGTTTGGAAGTTTTCCTTCCATTTCTATTTTTTGGAACAGTTTCAGGAGAATAGGTATTAATTCTTCTTTAAATGTTTGATAGAATTCCCCTGGGAAGCCATCTGGCCCTGGGCTTTTGTTTGTTGGGAGATTTTTGATGACTGCTTCAATTTCCTTTGTGGTTATAGGTCTGTTTAGGTTTTCTATTTCTTCCTGGTTCAGTTTTGGTAGTTGATGCATCTCTAGGAATGCATCCATTTCTTCCAGGTTATCTAATTTGCTGGCATAGAGTTGCTCATAATATGTTCTTATAATTGTTTGTATTTTTTGGTGTTGGTTGTGATCTCTCCTCTTTCATTCATGATTTTGTTGATTTGGGTCATTTCTCTTTTCCTTTTGATAAGTCTGGCCAGGGGTTTATCAATCTTGTTAATTCTTTCAAAGAACAAGCTCCTAGTTTCGTTCATCTGTTCTACTGTTCTTTCGGTTTCTATTTCATTGATTTCTGCTCTGATCTTTATTATTTCTCTTCTCCTGCTGGGTTTAGGCTTTATTTGCTGTTTTTTCTCTAGCTCCTTTAGGTGTAGGGTTAGGTTGTGTACTTGAGACCTTTCTTGTTTCTTGAGAAAGGCTTGTATTGCTATATACTTTCCTCTCAGTACTGCCTTTGCTGCATCCCAGAGATTTTGAACAGTTGTGTTTTCATTTTCATTGGTTTCTATGATTTTTTTAAATTCTTCTTAATTTCCTGGTTGACCCATTCATTCTTTAGTAGGATGCTCTTTAGCCTCCATGTATTTGAGTTCTTTCCAACTTTCCTCTTGTGATTGAGTTCTAGTTTCAAAGCACTGCGGTTTGAAAATATGCAGTGAATAATCCCAATTTTTTGGTACCAGTTGAGACCTGATTTGTGACCTAGGATGTGATCTATTCCATGGGCACTAGAGAAGAATGTGTATTCCATTGCTTTGGGATGGAATGTTCTGAATATGTCTGTGAAGTCCATTTGGTCCAGTGTGTCATTTAAAGTCTTTATTTCCTTGTTGATCTTTTGCCTAGATGATCGGTCCATTTCACTCAGGGGGGTGTTAAAGTCCCCCACTATTATCGTATTGTTGTCAATGTGTTTCTCGCTTTTGTTATTAATTGCCTTATATAACTGGCTGCTCCCATGTTCGGGGCATAGATATTTACAATGGTTAGATCTTCTTGTTGGATAGACCCTTTAAGTAGGATATAGTGTCCTTCCTCATCTCTTATCACAGTCTTTGTTTTAAAATCTAATTTGTCTGATATAAGGATTGCCACCCCAGCTTTCTTTTGGTGTCCATTAGCATGGTAAATGGTTTTCCACCCCCTCACTTTCAATGTGGTGGTATCTTTGGGCCTAAAATGAGTCTCTTGCAGACAGCATATCGATGGGTCTTGTTTTTTAATCCAATCTGATAGCCTGTGTCTTTTGATTGGGGCATTTAGCCCATTTACATTCAGGGTAACTATTGAAAGATATGTATTTAGTGCCATTGCATTGCCTGTAAGGTGACTGTTACTGTATATTGTCTGTGTTCCTTTCTGGTCTATGCTGCTTTTAGGCTCTCTCTTTGCTTAGAGGACCCCTTTCAATATATCTTGGAGGGCTGGTTTCGTGTTTGCAAATTCCTTTAGTTTTTGTTTGCCCTGGAAGCTTTTTATCTCTCCTTCAATTTTCAATGACAGCCTAGCTGGATATAGTATTCT
Source organism: Eumetopias jubatus (assembly GCF_037043125.1). Taxonomy (NCBI): domain Eukaryota; kingdom Metazoa; phylum Chordata; class Mammalia; order Carnivora; family Otariidae; genus Eumetopias; species Eumetopias jubatus. Next base: position 69,060,565 of record NW_028274814.1, on the reverse strand, counting down.
TGGCTGCATATTTTTCTCGTTTAGTGCTCTGAAGATATCATGCCAGTCCTTTCTGGCCTGCCAGGTCTCTGTGGATAGGTCTGTTGCCAGTCTAATGTTTCTACTATTGGAGGTTACATATCTCTTCTCCCGAGCTGCTTTCAAGATTTTCTCTTTGTCGCTGAGACTCATAAGTTTTACTATTCGATGTCGGGGTGTTGACCTATTTTTATTGATTTTGAGAGGGGTTCTCTGTGCCTCCTGGATTTTGATGCCTGTTTCCTTCCCCACATTAGGGAATTTCTCTGCTATAATTTGCTCCAATATACCTTCTGCCCCTCTCTCTCTTCTTCTTCTGGGATCCCAATTATTCTAATGTTGTTTTGTCTTATCGTATTGCTTATCTCTCGAATTCTACCCTCGTGATCCAGTCGTTGTTTATCTCTCTTTTTCTCAGCTTCCTTATTTTCCATCATTTGGTCTTCTATATTGCTGATTCTCTCTTCTGCCTCATTTATCCTAGCAGTTAGTGCCCCCATTTTTGATTGGACTTCATTAATAGCCTTTTTGATTTCGATTTGGTTAGATTTTAGTTCTTTATTTCTCCAGGAAGGGTTTCTCTAATAACTTCCATGCTTTTTTCAAGCCCAGCTAGTATCTTTAAAATCATGATTCTGAACTCTAGGTCCAACATCGTACTAATGTCCGTATTGAGTAGGTCCCTGGCAGATGGTACTACCTCTTGTTCTTTTTGCTGAGGTGATTTTTTTCGTCTTGTCATTTTGTCCAGAGGAGAATAGATGAATGAGAGAACAAAATGCTAACAGGTTAACAACATCCCCAGCAAATATACTCTAAACAAATCAGAAAAGACCTGAAATCAGGGGAAAAGAAAGGGAAAGAAAGAAAAAAGAAAGAGGAAAAAAAAGAAAAAGATAAAAACAAACAAAAACAGAACAAAACAAAAAAACCTGAATATGATGAAATATGATCAGGTAAGTGCATAGATCAGTGCCACACACTAGATTTTGGGTGTATTTTGGTTTGTTAGAAGAAAGTGCCTATTAAAATTTTAAAGAATGAAAGACTTATATATGTATAAAATAAGGGTTGATACAATGAATGGATGGAAGATGACTGTAAAGATGAAAATTATAAAAGCTTTTATAAAAGGAATTGATAAGATAAGAAGTTGTTTGAAAAAAGAAAGAAGAAGATTAAAAAAAAAGAAAAAGAAAGGAGAGAATGTCATCAGGCAGGAGACTAGAACAAAGCCATACACTAGTGATTTAGGGTATGTTTTGATCTGTTAGAAGAAACTGTATCTCAAAATTTTAAAGAGAGAACAACTTATATATATATATGCCAAAAATAAGTGTATCTACTATGAAGGGATAGAATATGACTCTAAAAATGAAAAATAAAAAAGTTTTTTTTTCAAAAAGGGATTGATAAGATGTTGTTTGAAAAAGGGAAAAAGAAGAATTCCAAAATAAAAACAGTTAAAAAAATTAACTTTGAAAAACTAATGAATCATGGTAAAAGAGCCATGAATTCTATTTACAGTATTCCCCTAGCGCTGGAGTTCTCCCGTTCTCCTTGATCGGTAAACTTGGTCTTGGCTTGCTAGCCAGCTTGTCGGCTGTTCATGCTGATCTTCTGGGGGAGGGGCCTGTTGCCATGGTTCCCAAATATCTTTGCCGGAGGCGGAATTGCCCCGCCCTTGTCGGTCCGGGCTAAGCAATCTGCTTGGGTTTGCTCTCGGGAGCTTTTGTTCCTTGCAAGCTCTCGGTACAGCTTTGGAGGAGGAGTGAAAATGGTGTCCTCCCAATCTCTGCCTGGAGGAGCTGAGAACTCGAGGCCCTGGTCCTCAGTGCACCCCCAGAGAAAAGCAGTCAGTCACTCCCGTCTCCCTGGTCTCTGGCCGCACTCCCCGCTCACCCGGCCTGTGACCGAGCGTTTCTTTCTCTGGCACCCGACCCCGTGTGGAGTCTCCAAACCCAGCAGATCCCTGCGGTGCGCTCCCGCACCGCTCCTCCCAGGGGAGGAAGGGGAGTCTCCCCAGCTCTGCCGCTTGTTGGTTCCCTGCTGGAGGAGCAGTGGCCCGACTGGGCCGCAGATCACAGTTTATGGTAACCCCGAGCTGAGACCCCGAGCCTCGGCTCCGTCTCTGCAGCCAGCTTCCCCGCTCCGATACCTGGGAGCTCTGCCGCACTCAGGCACCCCCGGTCTCTCTGTGACCCTGAGGGTCCTGAGACCACACTGTCCCGTGAGGTTTCCACCCCCTGCTTAGCCACTGGAGTGACATCCCTCAGCGGAGCCGGCTTCTAAAAGTTCCAATTTTGTGCTCCGCGTCTCTATCACTTGCCAGAAGCGGCCGACGGAGGCCCCTTCCCCCGCCGCCTATCCTCCCGAATATCGCCTCGGATTCACTTCTCCGCACGTCCTACCTTCCAGAAAGTGGTCGCTTTTCTGTTCAGAGAGTTGTTGCTATTCTTCTCTTCAATCTCCTGTTGAGTTCGTAGGTGTTCAGAATGGTTTGATCCTTATTCAGCTGAATTCCTGAGACCTATGAAATCCAGGTCTCCTACTCCTCTGCCATCTTGCTCCGCCCCTGGTAGCTTATTTCTTTTTAGCCTTGAATAATATGCCATTGTCTGAATGTACTAGAGTTTATCCATTCACCTACTGAAAGGCATATTGATAGTTTCCAGGTTTTAGCAATTATGAATAAAGCTGCAATAAACATCCATGTGCAGATTTTTGTGTGGACATAGTTTTCAGCTCCTTTGGGTAAGTACCAAGGAGCACAATTGCTGGATCACATGGTAAGAGTATGTTTCGTTTTGTGAGAAACTGCCAGAGTGTCTACCAAAGTGGCTGCACCGTTTTGCATTTCCACCAACAATGAATGAGGATTTCTGTTGTTCCACATCTTTGCTAGCATTTGGTGTTGTCAGTGTTCCAGATTTTGACCATTCCAATAGGTGTGTAGTGATATCTTGTTGTTGTTTTAGTTTTCATTTCCCTGGTATATGATTGGAACATCATTTCAGATGCTTATCTGTGTATTTTCTTTGGTGAGGTGTCTGTAAAGGTATTTGGATCATTTTTTTAATTGGGTTGTTTATTTTCTTATTGTTAAGTTTGAAGAATTCTTCGTGTATTTTGAGTTACAGTCCTTTATTAGCTGTGTCTTTTGCAAATATTTCTTCCAGTCTGTGGATTGTTTTCTAATTCTCTTGGCATTGTCTTTCACAGAGCACAAGTTTTTAATTTTAACGCAGTCCAGCTTTATCAATTCTTGCAACTCTTTCTTTCATAGATTGTGTCTTTGGTGTTGTATTTGCCATTCTTTTTTTTTAATTGGGATATAATTGACATATAAGATTATATTAGTTTCAGGTGTACAACACAATGATCCCATATTTGTAGGTATTGCAAAATGATCACCACATTAAATCTAGTTAACATGCATCGCCATACAGTTACAAATATTTTTCTTATGATCAGAACTTTTAAGATCTACTCTCCAAGCAACTTTAAAATATACAATACAGTATTATTAACTATAGTGCCATATTGTACATTATCTCCCCCTTTGTCATTCTTTTTAAAACCTGTATTGATTGACATTTAAATGGATTTCAACATTTCACTATCACAAAGAATACAGCCACAAACATCCTTGTTCAAATGTTGCTGGGCATGTGTATATTCTATAGGATACATTCCTATAGGTGAAATGAATGAGCCAAGAATATGCCAGTTTAAAATTTTGTTAGATATTGCTAATTCCACCTCCCCCCACAAAGACTACTTGTTTCCATTTGCATCTAGAGGATAAAGAATAGAAACAAGACTTTAAGACACTGCAATTTGTTGGTGACAAGAGCACTGGGTTAGGCACTGGAAGAACTGGCTCCTATTCCGTTTTCTGATGCTCTAATTAGCTCTGTGACATGGCATGAATCATTTGACCTTCCTGCCTCACGGGGTCCTTTAACAAGCTACCTCACAAAAATGCTGGTGGATATAGTTTCTAGCCTTGGCTTTCAAACATGTAGCAGAATTGAACACACTTACCATGCACTTTATGAAGCCTGCATTTCTAAATGTGCTAAATCTTTCACTTGCCTAAATTCCTTTAGAATGGAGCCAAACTCAGAGAGAAGTTAAGACCTCCAGGACCCACTCAGATTCTCAGAAGCCAGCACTGCATTTGGGGTTTGCAGCCTGAATGCTGCTTTGGCTCAGACCCCTGCTTTTGGCTGAGTATCTGAGGCTGGGAGTGATTCCAGGCAGGCGGCAGACGCTCAGTTAGAAAGAGAGGAGCAGGGCCAAGATGTGCAACAAATCCACTTGACAAGCATTCTGGACAAAAAAATGCTGTGTTGCCAGACTAACCTGTTTCTCAGTATTCACAGGTGGAGATTTTCCATAATAAAAGAGTTTTATTTCCCACACTTGTGCCAGAATAGGTTTCAGTCAGTGACTCCAGTTAACACTGTCTTTTACCAACATTAATACCATTATCAATGTAAACGTTTGTTTGGTTTAAACACAAGGGTACTGTGAGGTGGTGGAGATGAAATCGATGGCTCAGGTGAACCTAATTCCAGGTTTTGCTGGAAAAGTAAGAAAGCGATTAGAGGGTCAGCTATTTCTATTTTCTTACTCCCTTTCAAATACTTATTTCAAAGGAGAAACAAAATGAAAGGATATTCAAGCCAGAATTCTGACACTGAGGAGATTGTCGAGTGATGCCAGTCTGTGGTGTTTTCTAGGCCACTGGCTCTTCACTCTTGCTATCCGTTGGATTTCCTCGTTTTGAAAAAGATTGGCATAAGGTGGGGCATTCAGGGGACTCCCAAAGCTTCTGATTTAATTGATCTAGGGACTAGCCTGTCATCAGGATTTTTAAAGTTTCTTTCACTGATTCGAATGCACAGCTCAGAGAACCAGAGTTCTAGTCTTATGCTACCCAATATGGTAGCCACAAGCTCCATGTGCCACTGAACATTTGCAACATGCTGGGATCAACCTGAGACATGCTCAGAGATGTAGACAAAAAAAGGGCAGTAATATTAATAATTAATGTATTATTAATATCATCTTTAATATTACATAGCACACATAAATTTAATATTATATTAATAAAACCATTATTGGCATTTTATTAATAACTAACGTGTTCATAAAATTTTATTTCAGGAATTGCATGTTAAAATAATATTTTGGATATATTGAGTTAAAATATATTACTAAAATTAACTTTACTTGTTTTGCTTTACTTTTTAAAGTGTGGCACTAGAAAATTTAAAATTACATACATGGCTCATGTTTGTGGTTGCATTACATTCTGCTTGTGTGCCATCGGCTTAGGCAAGCTCTCTGATACTGCCTGTGCATTTATTTACAGACTATTAAGATCCAGGATACTGATTAGAGGGGAGGGGGTAATTTCCATTTCTTATGACCATAGGAAATTTTTCCCCCATAAGATAGAGTCAACCACCTTGGAGACATTATTGCCAACCTAATGTCCTCTGTTACCTCTTTATTTCCCTGCTATAATGCCAAGGTAAATGTATCAAAACATTTTTCTGCTTTCTAAAATAAGTTTAAAACTGCAAAGGAGAATACTATTCTCAAAGAATCCTCTCCTATGCCTAAAGCTTGCTATGAAATCACTGACTTCCTCGGTGAAGAATGTAATGAGTGTGGAGAGAAATTCACTGATCTCTCCAAAGAGAAAAAAAGAATCATATGACTTTGAATCTTAGAGCATCAGATGGCCTCTCTTTCATAAAGTTTTTATTCCAAGGGAGAATTTGAGAAGCAGAGTAGCATAATATTGAACCAATCTGCTAGGAATTTTAAACACCATTTTTCTTAGTAGTCAGTCCTATTTCCTAGCAATGGAAAAGCCAGAAGGCAAAATTTCCTAAGAACAAATTTACAGGAGTATAGGATTTATTCAAAATGTATCTGCCAAGGAAATCTGTGAATGAAATCTCCTTTGTTTTTTAAAGATCTTGTTTATTTATTTGACAGAGAAATACACAGCAAGAGAGGGAACACAAGCAGGGGGAGTGGGAGAGGGAGAAGCAGACTTCCCGCTGAGCAGGGAGCCTGATGCGGGGCTCGATCCCAGGACCCTGGGATTATGACCTGAGCCAAAGGCAGACGCTTAACGACTGAGCCACCCATGTGCCCCTGAAATCTTTTTGTTAGATAATGAGTACATTACTTTGTAAAAGTTGAAATTTGAAATTTTAATGATTTTTATCTTAATCACTTCAGGGTTTTGTTTACCTGTTCTTTCTGTTATGTTCTAAGAAGATATAGATGAAAAAAGGTATAAGTTCTCTGCCCGTGACATTCATTTTTTGCTGTTCTTCCCTCTTCCTTCAATATCTCTTTAACTGGGAATTGAGAAAAGGCACAAAACACATAGTTCAGGGAGAACTTTAACCTTATTATCTTTGGTACTAATTTTATAGTTTTAAAAATTACCTAGCATTATAAAAGCGAACTATAGTTCACATTTGTGTAATGACTTGAAGGCTCACAAAATAGCTGAATTTTGTGACATGAAGGAAAAGCTTTTTTTTTTTTTAAGATTTATTTATGTATTTGAGAGGGAGAGAGAGAGCATGTGCGAGTAGGGGAAGCGGCAGAGGGAGAGTGAGGGAGAATCTCAAGCAGACTCTCCACTGATCGCAGAGCCTGATCTCAGCACCCATGAGATCATGACCTGAGCTGAAATCATGAGTTGAGTGGGACGCTTAATGGACTGAGCCACCCAAGTGCCCCACAAAGGAAAAACTCTTAAAGGGATTGTTTGAAATGATCCACTTTACTCAGTGGTCACCAAGAAAATGGTTAAGGACATGATGCAGACTTTGGAAAACCAAAAGTAAAGAATCTGACAGTATGTCAGTTTGGAGCCCAAGGATTTTTGGTTTGGGGTATTTTTTCTGCTTACAGGCTATGAGCTTGGAAAATTAAGGTTCTAAAACTCTAAAACTAGAGTTTTAATTAAATTATACTCCCCAGTCCCTTTTGAACTTTGCTTTAAAGAGGATGTGATCATACATGGACATACACCTACTGGGGGTGAGATTTTCTGAGTTATTTATAGTTTGTATGCTAATATCTCTGTATTCTTCATTGTTCAAATTATTCAGTATGTATATGGCTCAAGAAAACTTGAGTCTCCCATAATTCTGTTTCATATGAGCTTGCCATGAGTGTTTGGAATTTTCTTAGAAGGCAAATTCTAGGCATTTGTTGAGGTCATGGACACCTTGATTGTTGCATGTTTGCTGTCCTATATGTGACTCACCTGTATTTGGTCAATTTATATTACTATTCAAGCTTCAGCTTTCTTCATCTTTAGAATCAGGGTTATAACTCTGTCATACATAGTTCTTCTCAAAATTAAGGATTTCTACCAGTGTCTAGCTAGGGTTATATATGTAACAGGTCAATGAGTGGTAGCTGTCATTCTTATTAGGAGGTAGCTCAAGTTTGTCAGAAATGCAGAAGATACTGAGTTTGTATTTTTTTGGCTGAAGGACACTGCACTGTACATGAGAGAGGCAGTTTAATTGAGGAGCCTGACTCTTGAGCCAACTCTCTAAATGTAAATCCTGTTTCTGTCTCTTACTATTTGTAAGACATTGGCCAAGTTTTTAAATCTCTTGGCCCCAGTTTCCTCACCTGTAAAATGGATTATTCATGGTATCTGCCTTAGAAAACTATTGTAAATATTAAATGAATTAGTACATGTGAAGACTCTAGAACACAGTTCCTGACATATAGAAAGGCTATGTAAGTTATGTATTCATCCTGGCACCTTCTAGGTATTCAGTAAATGTATAATTATATAACTGTGTCATGGCAAGAGACACTCTCTTGAGTAGAAGTGGCAGTTTGGGGAAAAGGGAAAAAAGTCTTTTAAATATAACCCAAGGACACCAGACATTATTATCCCCATTTTATTTTTTTTATTTATTTATAGATTTTATTTATTTATTTGTCAGAGAGAGAGAGAGCATGAGCACAAGCAGGGAGAACTACGGGCAGAGGGAGAAGCGGACTCCCCGCTGAGCAGGGAGCCCGATGCGGGGCTCGATCCCAGGACCCTGGGATCACGACCTGAGCCGAAGGCAGACGCTTGACTGGCTGAACCACCCGGCCGTCCTTCTATCCCCATTTTAAAAGTGAAGAAAGTGAAGCTTGAAGCAGTTGAGTTGACTTGCCCTGGAAACATATGACAGAGGAGAGACCCCAAATCATGACTTTTATCTCTCAAATTTGGTTATTTTTATCATTATACCCCACTGTCTATAGAGGTTGCAGGAAGTGTGACATCTTGATTTAAAGTTCATCTGTTTCTATTTTATAAAAGACAGTCAAATTATTAAAGAATAGAAATATGCTGAGTATGGAACTAGCATCTTCTTTTAATCCTTCCTTCCTTTTACTGTAGCTAATGCCTATAGACTATAGACTATTTTGGTATAGCACAAGAAACCATTTACTTCTAGGAAGCTCCTAATTTTGTAGATGACCTTTTCCTTTAACTGCTCTTCTTGGCATTGGACATTTTACAATAATCTCTCAGCAACTTCTTTATTGATTTTTTCCCCTTATGCTTATCCTACTTGAGTGCCTAAGATCTCTCAGAAGGAGAATGTGGGACTAATATTTTAATATTAATTTAATATTAATTTATGTCTACATGCTGATGCAAAAGTGTTCAGTGACTAATCTTAAAATTCACATGTTCAAAAAAAAAAAATAGTGGAGATTGGGAGGGTTGCATATTAGTGGAATTCCAGAGTTGTGTGGAGGAAGGTGACCGGTGAGTACTCAGAGCAGCTCTAGTTATTTGCCACCTTTGGAAATCTGAGATCATAGAAAAATGTAGATCTAAACATCTTAGGTTCACAGTCACATTTTTGTCTTATTTTTATTTGTCTCCCCAGAATTCATTACAGCTACTGGTATGTAACTGGTTCTCAATTAATGGTCATAGGAAAGATGATGAACTATCCCTTCTTTCAGAGATTTAAATTATTGCAACATATAGAAGCTTAGAAAGATATATAATTATTAGAGTAGCTGCTGTTTATTGAACACTTAATGTGCCAGGCATACAGAGTTAATTCCTTTTCATATGACCTCATTTTATGGTTGAGGACTAACTAATGAACAGAGAACTGAGGACATACAAGTGACAGGTGGCAGAGCAAGGATTTGAATCCAGGGCTGACTCCAGAATCCATACTTGCAACTGGTCTACTTTGTAGCCAGATGGAAGAGGTCAAGGCCAAATCTGTAAACAAACAAGTCCACAAATAATTACTTAGGTGATTTAGGTAAAAGCTCTGGTTTCCTTAGAAATGTACATTTTGGGTTTTACATTAAAGAAAAATTCCAAGCTTAGGAAACAATGGTTGTTTTAACCCAGTGAATAGTTTCTTTCCATTCTTTGGTTTTCAATTTTTTTATAAAAATACTATATGCATACAATAATAAAAATCAAAGTTGTATGCATTTGTTTAAAAATTAATAGCTATAGAAGACCATCCTTAATCCATATCTCTGGTCTCCCTATGCTGAGAGAGGCACTTTTAACCATTTTAACCATTCCTGCTGGTATTTCAAGTCTAGTGATTGTTTCCCTGCCACAAAAATACATTTACAAAGTGTTTCCTCTGTATTAGGCTCTGTATTAGGTGCAAGGTATCTAGGGATGACCAACAGTGTAAAATCATTCTTCTCAGGGTACCTGTCGATTAAGCGTCTGCCTTTGGTTCAGATCATGATCCCAGGGTCCTGGGATCGAGTTCCGCATCGGGCTCCCTGCTTGGTGGGGAGTCTGCTTCTCCTTCTGCCTCTCCCCTCCCCCTGCTTGTGATCTCTCTCTCTCTCTCTCTCGCTCTCTTTCTTAAATAAATAAATAAATAAATAAATAAATAAATAAATAAATAAATTTTAAAATAATCTTTCTTCTTGTGGAGAGAAGTTTCTACTGAGGAAATAGTCAATATACAAACAAATAAATAAGCTGGGTAATTTTAGAGGGTGGAAGTGCCATGAAGAAAATGATACTTAGGAACAGTGTGGAAAGGAGGTGAGGTGGATCTGGTTGATTTGCTTGTTCATCTTAGAATTGGGGAGGGATTTCCTCCGAGGTGCCTACTACCAGTAGAAACGCATTTAAAGGACCTTTCTGGGATGCACAGGTGAGATAAATAAGTGGAGCTTCCCGAGGACAGAATTTTGCCCCATTAGATTGTTTCTAGGATGGAATGTGGAGATAGCACGAACAGATACTCTTTTTTTGCCTTTCCAGGAAGAATGAAAAATTCAGATGTTTATATGCAACTTCCTGATGGCTAAATCTTGAGCCGATCTTTTCAAAACTCTTCACAGCCACAGGAAATGCACTTTGAGGCCATGGGTGTGTGATTTTGCTTCAAACCAGTGATCCCAGTATATATATTTTTGGACATAACAAACATAGAAAACAACAGTATTTGGTGACACACTGGGGCCAACAGGCTGAGACCTCAGACCCCCTTGGCTTCCCAGGCACTGAGAGGATCAGTATCTGAAGGTAAACGTAGCTAGAGTGACTGTATGTATGCGTTTGTCAACAGTCCCAGTTTACCCCCGTTGTCCCGGTGTTCTGGTTTGAACGATAAGTCATACTGTCGCCCTACCCATAACCCTTCGTGGCACGCAATGGTCCAAAAGTTCTGAGAGTTTTTGTCCTGGAGGCTAGCTCCATTTCTTTAGAGAGTAATTCTGTGTTGGCCTGGTGCAAACTCTGTTGCTACTCACGAAAGGAAGATGGAGCAGAGACAGCTAAAACTGAGCAACTTTTGCATGAACTGTTCTTGAATAAATACTTTGATATCTGTCCCATCACACTCCTCCATTTTATAGCTGCCTACCTTGAGGTTGAGTCACTAAGAACCCAGCCAGAGGAAAATCTCTGGTCCTACTAGATCATTCTGATGTGGGTGATGTCTCTCTCAACTCTTCATGAATAAAATCCCGTCTGCTTCCCACATTATGTAAGTGTTTTAAATCGTGAGCTTGCTGATGTGGCACCCCTATTTCTCAGCACCATTAGTGATTAGATTCCTTTCTGAGCTTTCTTATTGTAATTTTACTGGAATTTGAGTACAGAGGAAAGGGAAATGTGGATGCTCATTTCAATATCTTGCTGCACTGTTTTTAAAAATTTTTTACCACTCTTTCTTATGGACCCAACTGAAATTGGCGAAATAGGCCCTGCCTTTCTCTTTTCCTTCTTGTTCTCTTGTAGGTTTTGCATGCATAATAAGGGTGGACCTTCTAACTGTACAGTTGTTATCTCTGTGAACGTGAGCTGAGGTGTGTTAAGCTTCCATTCAAGTGCACTCAGAGATCCCGTCTGATCTTGGCAGCGGGCGGTGGTGGAGCCGTCCTGCTGGTCAGATCCCAGGAATTACCAGACTAGCCAGCCAAATCAGATCACGGCAGCAGTCACATATCCATCACCTGTGCAGTATAACTTCCGTGCCGTTCAGTGTCAGTTCTGCCCTTGACTCCTGCCTAGAGATCACGTTGAGACTCGACCTACTTAATTAGCTTGCTCTTTTTATTTGCCTCTCAAGGTAGATTTTAAGTAAGATATTTTAAAAAGTTAGTTGTGTACTTACCCCAAAGTGCTCGAAAGCAGGAGCCCCAAATAGACATTATCAAATAGATTATTAGGAGAGTGCCAGTGACATTTTATAATCAATGCTTGCCAGTGGTTTTGAAGTCAGGAATGGGAGAAAAGGAAAGGATTAGAAGACTCTCATCTAAACAGCAAGCATTTGCCCATCTCTAATAAGCTGCTTCCTTTTCTTGCCTGGGAGTTTCCTAGGAAATAAGCTGCATGTGATGGAGTGTGGGAACATCCGTGGCCTTATCTTTTCACCTCCTACCCCAGTGACCAGGCAGGGCACAGACCCGCGGTCCCAGTCAATCCTTTAATTTTGTTACCTAGACTGGGGAGTTTACCCCATGAAACTAAACCCTCCCAAATGATCACATCAACAATGACATACAGACACTGCTAGGAACAACAAAAGTGGTCAGGGGAAAACCAGGCTCATGAAAATTTCAGGGAGTAAAGCAGCAAGGGTAGCCCCTGCTTCACTTCTTATAGGCCAGTTACTAGGAAGTTGATTTTTGTGGCGTCTCCTTGCTCAGTAGTTGGAAGATATATTTTTATGATTCTTTCGCTGAACCAGAATTGTCGCTGGGCTCACCACTGCGGGATCAGACGCTGCATGTAATAGGGTCTTTTGTGAAGGGGAGGAAAGCACTAAGTCATTTTTGGGAGTCTACTCAGAGGGCATGAGCTGTAGTCCCGCCTCTCCTCTCTCTGATTGTAGGCATTTGGCGAGGTCGCATAAGCCTTACTGGCCTTCCCCTTCTCACGTGCAGGGAGGGACCTTGACACCAGGACTGCCTGGTCACAGACTTCCTGTGCTCATCTCATAAGAAAATACATAAAACATTTTCTGGGAAGTTCTGAAATACGATTGAATGTGAAATAGTAGTAGTAGTAGATTTTACATGTCTTAACACTTGACAGCTAACAAGTCTGTTAATCCTGTTATCAGGTAAGTGGTCACCTCATACAGGTGCTTCCCCTGGCAGGTTAAACTGGTTGAACTGTTAGTTATTTTAGCTAAAGCGGAACATAGATGCCTGTAAGAGATTTAGTCTCTTTAATCCCGATTTCTTCTATCATTGATTAGTTGATATTATAAGCTTGCCAGAGTTAAGAAATATTTAAAAGAATATTGGTAGGAGCTGAGTTCTTTGATTAAGTATTTTAGTCTGAAATCCTTGAGTTTTCTACTTATCTTTTTTTTCCCCTCATAGATATTTTTTTCTGGCTCAAAAGAAATTATAAACTCATTTTCTGTTTTCTTCCCAAATTCTGGTCCTTTTTTAGTTTGACTCCTGCACTTTCAATTTCTGAGGCTATGGTTTACATCAGACAGTGAGAAAGCAATCAGCCTTGTGTAGCTGCTCTGTCCAGTTTTGACAAATGTATAGTGTTGCTTCAAGTTTCCATGTCATTTAGGTTTCCTGTGACTAACCAACACCACTACTGCAGCTAATTTAAGACTGTTTCTCCCACTCAGCTTTTTATAGCTCCCTCCTACGTTTGTTACTAAGAAAAAAATTTAGGCAAATATCACATCTTGAGTCATGAGGTATGTGTCTCATGAGAAGTCCTTGAATTTCAAAGGGAACTTCAGGGTGAATCCAGAGACAATCCCCCCAGGAAGCTTATCAGGCTGCAAAAGTGGAAACCACTTACTCAGCTTTTGAGCTTTGAATTAAAAGGCATGGCATTTCCAAAGTCTGCATGCAACTGGTAAGTGGCTCACTGTAGCCAGTCATAGAGGAGAAGGGAATTCAGTGAGAACCCTGTCCAGCCTGTTTGTTGATTGAATGGGAAAATGAGGCCTTCGAGACACTTGCTGGCTTTCTTAACGTCATACAGCTGGCCCTTGGGTGGAAAGCTGGAGTCAGAGTACAGGTGTTCAGTACAGAACAGTGCCTTTTCTATTACTTCATGGAGCCCACCTAAGTTCTTTCCTACTCCATGTGACAAGCTTTGAGAAAGCCTAAGAAAGGCAAGAATTTTGCCCATTTGGAAACTTCATTTTCCAATTGATTCTGGTCTGTTTGATGACTCAGGAAATGTCAATCAATGGAGGTGTAAATAAATCTGCTTTCTGCTGTGAAATTTAGGCTTTTTGAAGGCCAAACACAAATGGCAAAATGCAATCAAACCTTTCAAATTGTTATCAAATTGAATTAGAGGAAAAGAAAACTCCTCCATCTCAGCAAACAGTTATGTTGAGAAGTGCCAACTTGAAAATAAATTTAATTTATGGTAAGCAAATTAATTCTTCCTACTTCTCAGAACTAATTTCTTTAACCTCTGTGTTAAGTGCATCTTTCTAATTAAATGACTTTGGGTAGAATAAAGAATCTGATTATTTGTTTAAGACTAAAGAGAATTAGCCATGTCTTTTTGTTCAGTACCCAAGTCTGTGCTCAGTACTAATAAACTTTTTGGTTGACAAGGAAATTTTTTTTCTCTCTAATTAATACATCCAAAATTATGAGAGTCAAACAGACCTCAGTCAATGGAGAATGTGCATAACTGATGAGCAGTTAATCTTTGGTAGCCCTCAACTCCTTATTTACCATTTATTTATAGATTGGGCCCACAGCAGTTTGCATATAAGAATTTTTCTAAACATGTTGGAGGATTATTTTGAAGGTAATTTTTACTTCTACTTCTTTAGAAAAGACAAATTATTAATGTGGGAATGCCTTTCCAGTTTAAAGATAATATTAAGAAGTTACTCGAAGCTAATTGGTAATAAATTTGAAATCACACTATAATCTCCTATGACAGAAGCATCATGGGGCACTGAACAGAGTTGTGGATTTGGAACTGGAGCAGCTGACCCAACCAGCTGACTGAGAAATCTTGGGAAAGTTCTAGAAGTTTGCTGAGCTTCAGTTTCTCATCTGTTCAACTGAGGTAAAAATTCTTATTGACAGAGTTGCTCAGATGATTGCATGAAAGAAGGTTTTTGAAAAGATATAACAGGATCTACTGCATAAGCAATCAATAAATGAAAAGTTATTCTAATATAAAAAATTTAACTTGATGTAAGATGAAGTAAGAAAAGCCAGATAGGGTTGAGATCAAGTAGGTAGTGAAGGCAAGCTTTCAACTTTCTTTTTTACTCCTCAGAATATTTTAATGTTTTCTTTTAATGAAGTTCTATTAAGGTTAAAATTCATAATGTAATTATATTTTGTTAGCCAGGCTGGTGTCTATTAAATTTTGGCTTTAATTAAACATCTTGGCTGATGTGAGTTCTATGAGTGCTGTTGAACAGATCAAAAGGAAAAGATTCAGATCTCGAGTAAGAAATGAAAGTCACTTAACTTAGGTTCAGGTATACATGATTAGTAACAATGATCAAATTTCCAAAAGCTTTCTTCAAAGCAAACCTAAAATAAACATTTGAAAAAAAGTCAGAAAATACTTCTTTAGGGGCACCTGGGTGGCTCAGTAGGTTAAGCGTCTGCCTTCGGCTCAGGTCATGATCCCAGGGTCCTGGGATAAACCCTGCATCGGGCTCCCTGCTCAGTGGGGAAACTGCTTCTCCCTCTCCTCCCCACTCATGCACTCTCTCTGTTGCTATCTCTGTCTCTGTCTCTGTCTCTCTCTCTCTCTCAAATAAATAAATAAATAAAATCTTTTTAAAAAAAGTACTTTTCAAAAGAAAATATGAAAATTAAATCTCAGAAAACTAAAAGAAATTTAAAGGAAAATTAGGCTCAGAAGAAATAAAACCAACATCAGTACAGCTTAGCTAACAGCAAAAGCTGATCTGCTGTTACCCAAGGTGACTTGTTGGCAGTATTCCTTTGCAACAAAAGCATGCAGAATGCAGTGAATCAATCACACAGCTGGCCCCACACATGTTGCATATGCTCAGGTAATAGAATTGTAATGGTCTCTCTCCTTATTAGATCTGTTCTAAACATGACCTCAATGTCCATGCCTCCAGTCCAAATCGATCTCCTAATTTCCAGCATAAATTCTCTACTCCAATCAACCCTGTCCTCTGGCATGTATCTTACTCATTCTTGTTTGTTCTTTACACATGTTTCTGTTTGCTACCCATCTACCTAAGGAAAGTTCTACTTCTCAGTTCTTCTATGACATTTTTCAGCTTACTCTAGCCTACTCTAGTCTTCTCTCTCTCTCTTTTTTAAATCTCCACTCTATGGCACTTTCTATCTGTTTCAGGCATTTTGGCACATGATTACCTTCTGACCATAGAATTCAGTATTTGTATGGTGTATATAAATCTTTACTCTCCCTCCTAGCAAACACATTGAGGGCAGGAATCCATACTATATATTTAATTAATACTTACTATTTTTAGTGAACTGAGTAAGAATACAACTGTATATCAAAAATCTGGATGTTTTTAAGATTTACTTATTTGAGAGAGAGAGTGAGTGAGCTCAGGGCAGGAAGGACAGAGGGAGAGAGAGAGACAGAATCTCAAGAAGACTCCCTGATGAGCACAAAGCCCAACATGGGGCGCCATCTCATGACCCCGAGAGATGAGCAGAAACCAAGAGTCGGTCACTTACCCAACTGAGCCACCCAGGCACCCCTGGATATTTCTTATTGCAATTCCATTTCTTATTTATTTTCAATATTTGAAAATATGTTAATATGCAATAATAAATAAGCTATCTGTCAGCATCTGGAAATGAGAATCTTCTTACCTCTTACTAGAAGTAATTATGTCATAAGAAAATAAAGATTTTATGCCCACTTTGCTTCTTTTCTTCCTGCGTCCCTCCTTTGTATCTTCTCTCTACTTGTCACATGATCTTTATTACTTGCCTACTGTGCCAGGCACTATGCTAGGCAATTTACATGGGTACCTTCCATATTTTCTCCATTTTCACATAACTTCAAGTTTCTGACATCCTCTAAAACTTGATTGTTCCATCCATAAAATGGAAACCATAATATCTCACAAAGTTATGGAAGGATTAAATGTCACTCTCTATGCTCTTATCTTATATAATCATTGAACTTTTTATAGTCTTCCTTGCTTACATGATCTCTTACTTGAAGGACAAATGAACGATGCCTAAAACTGCAGGTACCTAGTTGTGGGAACAAGATATACTCCGTCTTTGTTATTTCAAAATTCCAGAGAGATTTCTAAATGCATTTTTTAACTTAATCAGCTAACTGTAATATGGGTTTAATATTTTCCATACAGAGAAGCAGTGATGTCATTTGTACAATCACATGCTGCAGGCCAAGAGTGAAGGTAGACTTATCCACGCCTGTACTAGACACAGTCTGTAGAAGTGGCATACTCACCTTCATATTTTGAGATTCCGTTAGAACATAGGTAGGTCAAAGTGAATTAAAATGTAAATCTATAATCCACTTTTTTTTCTCTTGCCTTTTAAAATAATAGATTGATTTTTAACTTTTTAAAAAAATTCTGTTCTTATGAGGTATTTGAATCTGAAGGCATTAGAGACCTTTGACTTTTAGATTTTCTATCAATTTCACAATCTGAACAGACTCAGGTGGAGTCAACCCTGTGTTTAAGACTTGAAAGGACGATCTGTAGATCTTAGAAGAATGATTGGTAATGCCCTAACCACAGTTTTTTTTTGAGCAAATTCCAGGAGCACTGTAAGAATTTGGACTGTTGCTGATACACCTCTTTAGAAAGTGGTAAAATTGAGGAAACAGCTATTCTGAGCAATTTCTTTTTATATAACTAAAAGATATTAACTTTACTGCCTCCATTAAATACTTCCATCTATAATTACATCCCATCATCTTATTTTTCTCTAAGCTGTTGCACCCAGACAAGCTTCATTTTCTGACCTTTCTCTACGCTCTGCTATAGCCCATTTATCTAGAAAGGGGGGATTCTTTTTTTCTTCTTTTACTTTTATGAGCAACAGGCACTTTATTTATGGAAGCAGTTGTAAATTGTTATTATTGCCAAAATCCTATCATGTTGATAAATGAAAACAAACAAACAAACCCTGGTCTTACAGTTCAGGACAAAAAATTACTAACTTCATGATTTAGGAGAAGAATGTGAACTGAAAATTCTGTGTTCGTTTCCGGTGTCGGTCTCTACTTTTTATATGTGTGTTGGGGGCAAGTTACCTTTCCTCCCCGAGCTTCAGTTTTGTCATTAGTAAAACTGGAAAGATACTTTATAAGGATTTCATTACACAGTGAATGACAGGAAACGGGTCCATAGTAGATACTCAATAAACGTTAGTTGTGCCTTCCAACTAGGTTTCACCAAAATATCTCATGTTTTATAATGGATTATTTGAAAAGCTCCTATAAATTTTTGTATTTCTCTAGTGTTAACAGTGTCGGTGGTCCAAGAATGATGAATTTTGGATCACTCTTAATTTTCAGTTTCGGCCCAGGAAAATATAAGCCAAAGAAATGTTAAGGCATTGGGAACCTTATTTTTATATATCCAAGTCTGGAAATATAGTGTTCCAGAGACAAAAATTCATCAGGTTCTGTTAGAGTCATTCCTAACTCAAGGCTTATTCAGCTTATGCAATGAATATGACCAAGGATTTGTAACCTTGGGTCTATGCCTGAGTTTTAGAACCTTTGTGAACTTCATCACTCTATATTGATTTTGCATTCTTCAAGAGGCAGGACCCATGGCTTTTATCAAATAATCAAAGGGTCTGTGAGCTGAAAGTTGTTAAAAATACTACTTGTTTAGTTTTTGAAAATTATGGATTGCCCAGGAACTTTGAAACCATACAGTCAAAATTCTAAATTTAACCAAGCTGTTATAAAATAATAGAAAGAAACCAGAGCTATAAGTTTTTGAAACATGGATATTGGTAACAACTTCTCAAAGATGCTTCAGTATTAGATATAAGAGGGTGTCTTGTGCTGGGTGGGGAGTGAGCAGGTTATCGCAGAAGGTAGACCTATTAGTGTAGCTGTCTACAGAATTACTGATCAGGAGCAGAATGTCTTTGTAAACCTTGGAAAGGGTTCCATAGCCTGTGATGTATGTTGAAAACAAGACTGGTCTTTTTCATTATTGATCTCCCCTTTCTTTTGCCCAAAATCTTAACATGGGAGATTAACTCCTTTCCATTAAGAAGGCTGGCTTCTGAAAATCTGTATTAAGATACATACTTCTGTAGAAATGATTTTTAAAACTCTGTTCTGTGAGCTCCATCCTAAATATACATTTATCACATACTAAACATGGCCTCCACCTTAAAAAGAGGAGTCTAAAAAAGGTAAAATATTGACATAAATAAATTGAAGTCAGAGTATAAAGTGGAAAAAGCCACAGAAAATTTATAGATTAACAAAGGAGTAAAGATGAAGAAGAAATTACTACCTAATTTGGCAGTGGGGTTGAGGTTTTAAGAGTAGGAAGAGAATGGGGGAGATCTTGGTCAAAGGATTCAAACTTTCACTTATAAGATGAGTATGTTCTGGGGATCTAATGTATGGCATGATGACTATAGTTAATAATATATTTAAAAAGTCATTCTCCACCATCAAGTGGAATTTATTCCTGGTTTGCAAGGGTGGTTCAATATTCACAAATCAATCAACATGGTACATCACATTAATAAAAGAAAGGATAAGAACCATATGATCATTTCAGTAGATGCAGAAAAAGCTTTTGACAAAGTACAACATCCATTCATGATAAAAACCCTCAACAAAGTAGATTTAGAGGGAACATACCTCAACATAATAAAGGTCATATATGACAAAACCACAGCTAATATCATCCTCAGTGGGGAAAAACTGAGAATTTTTCTCTATAAGATCAGGAACAAGACAGGGATGTCCACTCTCACCACTTTTATTGAACAGAGTACTGGAAATCCTAACCACAGCAGTCAGACAACAAAAAGAAATAAAAGGCAGCCAAATTGACAAGGAAGAAGTCAAACTTTCACTATTTGCAGATGACACGATACTCTATATAGAAAATCCAAAAGACTCCACCAAAAAACTGCCAGAACCTATAAATGAATTCAGTAAATTCATGGCTACAAAATCAACATACAGCAATCTATTATATTTCTATACACCAGTAATGAAGCAGAAAAAAAAGAAATTCAAGAATCAATCTCATTTACAATTGCACCCAAACCAGGAAGATACCCAGGAATAAACCTAAACGAAGAGGTGAAAGACCTGTACACTGAAAACCATAAAACATTGATAAAAGAAATTGAAGATGACACAAAAAAATGGAGAAACATTCCATGCTCATGGATTGGAAGAACACATATTGTTAAAATGTCTATTCTACCCAAAGAAATCTACACATTTAATGCAATCCCTATCAAAATACTAACATCTTTCACAGAACTAGAACAAACAATCCTAAAATTTGTGTGGAACCACAAAAGACTGCAAACAGCTAAAGCAGCCTTGAAAAGGAAAAACAAAGCTGGAGACATCACAATTCCAGACTTCAAGCTATATTACAAGCCTGTAGTGATCAAAACAGTATGGTGTTGGCACAAAAATAGTCACATAGATCAATAGAACAGAATAGAAGACCCAGAAATGAACCCACAATTACATGACCAGTTAATCTTTAACAAAGCAGGAAAGAATATCTGATGGGAAAAACACAATCACTTCAACAAATGGTGTTGGGAAAACTGGACAGCCACGTGCAAAAGAATGAAACTGGACCACTTTCTTACACCATACACAAAAATAAGTTCAAGATGGATTAAAGACCTAAATATGAGAACAGAAACCATTAAAATCCTAGAAGAGAACAGAGTCGGTAACATCTTTGACATTGGCCATAGCAATTTTTTTCTAGATATGTCTCCTGAAGCAAGGGAAACAAAAGCTAGAATAAAGTATTGGGACTTCATCAAAATAAAAAGCTTTGCACAGCAAAGGAAACAATCAACAAAACTAAAAGGCAACCTATGGAATGGGAGAAGATATTTGTGAATGACATCTCAGAAAAAAGGTTTGGTATCCAAAATCTATAAAGAACTCATACAACTCAATACCCCAAAAAACAACCCAATTAAAAAATGGGTAAAAACATGAATTTTTCCAAAGAAAACGTATAAATAACCAACAGACACATGAAAAGATGCTCAACATCACAGATCATCAGGGAAATACAAATCAAAACTACAATGAGGTATCACCTAACACCTGTCAGAATGGCTAAAGTCAACAACACAAGAAACAATGGGCGTTGGCAAGGATGTGCAGAAAGGGGAAACCTCTTGTGCTGTTGATGGGAATGCAAACTGGTGCAGCTATTCTGGAAAACAATATGGAGTTTCCTCAAAGATTTAAAAATAGAACTACCCTGTGATCCAGCAATTGGACTATTAGGTATTTACCCAAAGAATACAAAAATACTGGTTTAAAGTGTTACAAGCACCCTGATGTTTATAGAAGCATTATCTACAATAGCCAAGTTATGGAAACAGCCCATGTGTCCATTGACTGATGAATAGATAAAGAAGAGGAGGTATATATTTATGTATATATTTATATAGAGAGTATATATATACATATATATTATATATATATATATATAGAATGGAATATTATTCAGACATTAAAAAGTGAAATTTTGCCATTTGTAACAACATGGATGGAGCTAAAGGGTATTGTGCTAAGTGAAATAAGTCAGTCAGAGAAAGACAAATACCATATGATCTCATATGTGGAATAAGAAACAAAACAAACAAGCCAAGGGGAAAAAAAGAGAGGCAAACCAGAAAACAGACTCTTAACTAAAGAGAACAAACTGAGCGTTAGCAGAGGGAACGTGGGCAGAGAGATGGGTGAAAGAGGTGATGGGGAGTAAGGAGTGCACCTGTGATGAGCACAGGGTATTGTATGGAAGTGTTGAATCACTATATTGTACACTTGAAACTAATATTACACTGTATGTTAACTAACTGGAATTTAAATAAAAATTTTAAAAAACAATACTGCAGAAATGAGAGTAGGATCTTAACTTGTTCTCACCACACACATACACACACACACACACAGAGGGGGGAGAGAGAGAGAGAACGAACTATGTGAGCTGATGGGTGTGTTAATTAACTTGATTATAGTAACCATTTCACAATGTATATGTATAACAAATCATCACATTGTACACCTTAAATATATACAATCTTATTTGTCAATTACACTTCAATAAAGCGGGGGCAGGGAAAGAAGATTAGGAAGATAGGATTCTGTAGAGGAAGCCACATATGAACTGGCCTTTGAAAGATGCAAAGTATTTGAATATGTTGATATTGGGTAAAGAGGTCTTTTAGGAAAAGGAAACATTGTATTTGGGAATATTAGAACAGCAAATTTGTGACGTATATGGCGTATGGTACCTGTGACCCAAGATATGCAAGGGAAATAGCTGAAAGTAATGAAGCTTCTCAGGACCACAGGCAGAGAATCTCTTAAGTTATAGAGCTTTTTAATTCTTTGTGAAGATTCTCCATATAGTTTCTGTTTGGGTCTCTTGAAGACTCTATGTCAGCATAGTTCACTCACATGGCCGTTCTATTCATAGCTTCTTTGGCAATACCACCAAGAAAGTACAGACCTATTAACCTCTGTTTGAGATTTTTACTCAATATTAAGGAAAAACTCAAGGAAAGATAATTCAAAAGAAACACTTCTAGATCCTTAAAATGATAAAGAGGTTGAGACTAATGATCTCTCCAGTTGGATGCGGGCTTGTCCCAGACCTCACTGTTAAGGGAGAAGTGACATTAGAACATTTCTAGTTTGGCTGTGGACATTTTATAAGTGTGGAACTGAAGATACACAGTTTTGTTCTCACTTGACATTGGCACATGGTATAAATATAGAATATAGGTATTCTATTAAAGGATCACCATTGGCTTTGCCTCAAAAATTAGGCCATTTGCCTGAGCATGAAGGAAGGGAAAACCTGATAAAGTTTAGGAAGGCAAGTCATTTAGTATCATTGAATTGTTAGTTAAGGTATGGTGACTAGTCATGTATATTTTTCATTTTTTTTTAACCTATACAACTGCATCTTATTTGAAGGGAATAATTAAAAGATGAATTTGAGAAATAAGACTTACTCTGTGGGGGTGGGGTAAAGGTAAGGTCCTAAGACCAGTGAGCAATCTTATATTTTTTCCATTAATAAGTGGAAATGACCTTTTCAAACTACTTATTTCTATAATTATTGAACATAACAAAAGAATACCCAACATAAAACTATTTAATCAAATTAATTTGTGTTATTAATATGCATACCCATACACACATTTTGGGGGTAGGGACAGAAGAATCTGAGTGTCTCTGATGATCCATTACTTGTCTTTTAGATATAGATCCTCTCTCACTCTCCAAAGGCTAAACAGGCCATTATTATGGGTTGGATCCAGTAGGTGGGCCCTCATCAGAGCAAAAATTAGAGTGGAGATTCAACCTTCAAGTGTTTGGAGAGCAGAGAGATACATACATCTACAGTGGGAGCAAGTAGCATCATGCTACAAAAGCTCAGAGTTTTTATAATTCTAATCTCTTGATCTTAGATATGATTACTGCACACATTGGCAAGGCTATCTTCACCCAACTGGCTATAATAAGCTTATACAATGCAGTGGGGAAAATTGGTTTGCTCAGGGTATATAAGTTATAATGACTATTTCTTTTTGAGTTTATTGGTACACATTTACATACGAGAGAATGATAATTACTTGAATTTGTATGTTGTACAAAAGTTGTGGAAAACAGATTTCTGTCTTTTCACCAACAGACCTAAATGGTATTCTGTAGGAGAGTCATCACTGGTTTTTAGTTTCTCGTTAAAAGTTGGAAGTATACATTGAGGTTGCCAATATAACCAGTTGCTTTCAAATGAATTTTTAATGAGAACCTGACCTGAGGATGTGAACAAATGATTGAAATTCAAATAACTTATCAGAAATACCAGTTCTGGATAGGCTAATATATGCAGGCTGAGGCTAGGAAAGACAACACAATTTTATTCAGAGAGTTCACAGAGAGTCATAATAAGTTAATTCAAGACTTAGCTTCTACTAGTTTTGATGTAAATTTATAAGGTCTTTCCTCTACTTTTCTCTGTCATTAGAGGGTGAAATAAAATGTTTTATTAAATTCTGATTGGACTCAGAACTGGGCAAGGGTGATAGTATCTGTTAGGGGAGCAGAAAGCAGAGTTTCAAGCTGTGGGTCCTCCATTTACTTAGGATTCAGTGTCTATAAGATCTTTTTTTTTTCTAAGAGAATGTCTTGAAACAGCACAGAAGATTTGGCCATCAAGTTCAAGACCTTGATGAGTTTACAGAGTATGAGAACAAGACCCATTTTTACTGTGAAGCATTTTGTGAGAGACCTCAGTTTGCAGAAAGCTTTCTCTTGCAGCCCATTAGTATTTCCCCATAGGAATCCCACACATTAGGCCAGGACATTTCGCCACTGTTGGTCAGAAGGAGGGTGACAGTGAAGTATTTATCAGATTAGTAACACAGTTCGGAAGAAAGCTTTCAAATCACATGTAGTTCCCAATCTATTGCTTAGCTTCCTGAGTTCTACTTCCTTCCTTTCAAATGTTCCTATAAAATATACATATGGGTTAAAAGTAATTAATTATAATTCTCCTTTCAGTTGCTATAGCAATGGCAGTTCCTTAGTGCATCCTGTGTTCCCTCATGCCCTCCTGAATTAATTTAGCACAAAACAGCTCAATTTTAGAAATAAAGTCCTTTGAAAATAGGTGTCAAGTATTATTACAGGGATTTTATGGTGTCCAGATGAGAATCTACAGACTTACTGAGGGGCCATGGCCTTGTGACTGTGGGTACAAGGTAGAGATGGCTCCTCCACTGGGCCCTTTTTCCTACTATGAATGTTCTATTTTGAGAGCAACCAGTGGGAGTACAGATTAAGAAATATATAGACTAATAGCCAGAATCCCCTTTTTTATAACTGAATACCAAAAAATGGATTCAAAATATCTTTATTCTCCTCTTCCCCACCCCACTATATTGTCTCTTGAATCTTTTTTCTGATTCAAGAGAAAGGGAAAAATAGGAATGTTAAAATTATTTTATTCAAGATAAAATAGTTTAAATGCTATAAAAAATCATAATCCCAATCTTTGATGCTACTTATTGGCATATGAGAAAATTAAAATAATTAATTCAACAAAAGGCTTGTATCATCTCTCTCTGATACTGACCATTTATTATGGATTTATTATTTATTTGGATTTGTTAACCAAAGTTTTGTTTCAACTATGAGTCATCTTTGGTGAAATGAAATGGAACCTGTTAATAGAGCTCTAGTTCTTATAAATAATGAAATAACTTAAGAAATTCAACCCATTGTGTTTATCTAACTTTACTGTATCCATTAGGGTTAAATCAGAGAAGCAGAACCAGTAGGAGATACTCGTGTTATAAGGTTTTAATCTATGTGTGAACTGGTTGGCCCTCCAAATACCTCTTAAGAATCTCAGTTGTGGTCCACTCTAACTGCAAACATACAGAAAAAGAAATTCTGGGAGATGTAGTTCAGCCTAGCCAAGTTGACACATGACAAAGCCACCACATGTGGTTTGAGATTTAAATACTTTCTTTAGGCCTTTAGGGATTAAAAAAACAACATAAAGTGCCTCAATCTACCTCAAGTTTCTTTCAATTGATTTTTTTTTTAAATGTGGTTTAGAAAAAATCAACCATTGGAACAATTAATAATACAAATTGGCAAATGTTAAACAAAATATTGCCTCTGAAAATAATGATCAATAAACCATATGTTAGTATAAATCACATGTATATACCTTGTTATTATATTGGGCAATATAATCCAATGCTTTAGGATCTTCAAAATTTGACAGCTGGGGGAGTTGAAATGCTGGCTCAGTGACCTGCTAATGAGTGAACTTAACCTACATTTCCTCCTACACAAAATGAGGACAATCATACCTATTTCCTAGGATTGCTAGGAGGTTAGTTGAGATAACATATGTAAAGCTCTTAGCACAGTGTCTGGGACACAGTAATTGCTCACTAAATTATAATAATTATTATTAACAGTAGAATGTTCACCATTATTTTGTAAACATTTTTTTGCTTTTACTTGAAAAACAGTGCTTAATAGCTTTGACCCTATTTTGTTCAAATGAAATTTCTGACAGCACCTTGCCAGAAGGGGAACATAGAGACACTAAGATACATTTTTGATACCTCACTGATTTTTCAAGTCTATGAATTCTAAATCCCCAGTGCGGACATGAACTTTCTGCTCTCACTCTGGGCTGATTGATTTCGAGTCCAGTGGACAGCAGGCAGAAAAGCACCTGGTGAGCAGTAAGCAGGTGGAAAGTCCTGTGTTCAGACAGGAGGCTGCTATTTCTGAACACGCACTTTTCTTGTCCTTGCCATTCCTGTGCAAAGCCGCTTTATTTGTGTATGGCCAAGAGCCTGAAGCCAAATGAAAAGCAAATGCAATTAGGGGAAATGGATGAAACTTCCTTACATAAGACTTTTTATTTTTTTTTCCTTTTACTCTCCAAGCTGCAGAAATTGCAATTGTTTGTAGCAGAAACTAATAAGAGCAAGGAAAATTATTCCAGCTCTATACTATAAATGAGTGAAAGAGGCAATTTGTAATCCACAGGGGGCTTGTTTCATGGGCCCAGTGAAGAAATGTTGTGCTTGTATGGCCTTTTAAGCCATGAGGATGAACTTAAATGCCTCCCTTTTTGTCAACACTATCTATTCTAGGAGAGCCATTCTATTCTAGGGAAACAAATCTAAAATTTGGTTAAGATAGAAATAGATTTAATAGGGACACCTGGGTGGCTCAGTGGGGTAAGTGTCTTCCTTTGGCTCAGGTCATGGTCCCAGGGTCCTGGGATTGAGTCCTGCATCGGGCTCCCTGCTCAGCGGGGAGCCTGCTTCTCCCTTTGCTGGCCGCTCCCTCTGCTGTGTGTGCTCTCTCTCTCTCTCTGGCAAATAAATAAAATTAAAATATATATATATTTAATAAAACTTATTCTTACATTAAGGCATTTTAAGAGCTTGGAGCTATGTATACACCATAAGGGAGATGCTGATGAAGAAGATACTTTACCTTCTCAGCAACTCACATCAAACATTCCTAAAGAAATATTTAAAAATACAGAATGACTTCAGTGGTATTTGGGGTGGGAGGGTAGTGGAAGTTACTAGACTTGGAATCAGAACATCTAACTTTGAGCTACAGTTTTGCCCCGTTTTTCAACCCAGTACTAACCCTTTACAGTCTTGGACTATGGATTCCTCCAATATAAAATAAGGATGATTACATTTGTTTCTGTTTATCACATAGTATTGCAGGGAATATTAAATAATATGTTAAAATGCTACACAGGCATATACTGCCATGCATGTAGAGACAAGAGTGGCAGTACATACTCCAGCACTAAACTAACATTGGTTTAGTTCCTACTACTAAACTAACAAGTAAGAAAAAAATATAGAACTCAGGAACTGGAATATGCCTCAAAATAAATACTTGAATTTACTTTGTGACATACTGTTATTTGTAGAGTCGGCATTTACTGCATATGGCTAACGGATCTAGTGCTTTTTATTTAATGTTATTTATAATATTTTATACCATGTATATAATGTTATCTATAATAATTACATGTTATTTATAGTGAAACTGTTCCATATTTAGGCCTAGATTTCAGGCCGAGGTGCCTAGAGAATTCTGGAAGAGTATAGGGGGTGGTAGCTCTGATGCTCTTCCTTCAGTATGAGGAAGGTTCATGACATGTTAGCGCTAATGGTACAGGGATGTGGTCACATAGAATTTCAGCTACTATGGAATAGTAAAAACCAGATTTCTTTACTTCCTTAGATACTCTGTACTGTTTCTTACTGTTCTGTGTACTCTGACATTTTTCATTTTTTTAAGAAGATTTTATTTATTTATTTGGGGGACAGAGAGGGACACAGTGAGGGAGGGAACACAAGCAGGGGGAGTGGGAGAGGGAGAAGCAGGCTTTCCGCTGAGCAGGGAGCCCGATGTGGGGCTCGATCCCTGGACCCTGGGATCACGACCTGAGCCAAAGGCAGACGCTTAACAACTGAGCCACCCAGGCGCCCTGACTTTTTTCATTTTTATTTGAGCCTTGCCACCAGTCGGAACCCCGTGGTCTCCGAGGCTCCGGTTTGTAGGCCTTGAAGCATATCCTGTTGTTCTGACAGCTTTGTAGCCTGACAGCTCCCTTCTCATTTCTTCACTCTGTTAGGGGAGGTGTTTGCTGTGCTACTGAGGGGGTGCAAATAAAACCTTCTCTGGTTATTACAAGGTGAGAATGAAAGAAAATACATTTAAAAGATAGCGGAAGAGACTAACATTAAATGTGCTCATACAAAAATCACTTGGCTCAGGGCTAGGAGAGTCAGCCAACAAGGGCTTTGGTGTGCACAGAAGACTAGACTAATCTGCCTCTGGTGATGGAGTTACAATGAATAGACACAGTCTCTGCTCCCCAAGGACTCATTATGAGGGTAGTAATCCTTAAATCTCGCTCTGTACCTGTCACCTAGAAGCCTTAAAATACAGATGCCTGGGGTCTACCCTGAGAAATTCTGCTTGAATTATTCTGATTCAACTGATTGAGGGTGGTTGCTGGATAGAGCACATATTTTTATTTTTATTTATTTTTTTTCCTAAAAGGCTTTATTACATGGAGGGGAAGGGGTTCAGTCCTTCTTGGCTGCGGCTTTCCTAATGGCGGCCAGGACATTGCTCAGCTCCTCTCTCTTCCTCTTGGCTCGGATGTGTGTCCCCACCCTTTTCTTGATGAACTTGAGGGCGCGCTTGTCCTTGGAGACCTTGAGCAGCTCGGTGGCCCGCCGCTCGTTGGAGGCGAAGCCGCACACCTCTCGGATCATGTCCCGCACAAACTAGGTGGGCTTGGTGAGGCGCCCGCGGCGGCGGCTGTGCCTCGGCTTGCTCACGTTCTTAGTCTCCTTGTGGCCCTTGTTAAGGCCCACGGCCATAGGGTAGCGCAGAGCCATGGCGGCTGCTCCTCAATGGCTCCCGCAAGAGCACATATTTTTAAAAGTCGTCCTCATGATTTTCAGGGTCAGCCAGGTTTAAGATTCATAGTTCTAATCACTGCTGGTTTTAGTCTTTTATGTGTTACCAAATCGAAAAAAAGTCACAGAATCTCCTTTTTTTTTTTTTTTTTTTTAAGGGGCTGGGGGGACGGGAGAGGGAGACAGAATCTTAAGCAGGCTCCACACACAGCTGGAGCTGGGGGCGGGGCGGGGTCTCACGACCCTGAGATCATGACCTGAGCCAAAATCGAGAGTCCCACTCTTAACCAACTGAGCCATAAAATCTCCTTTTTGACTCAGTGTCCCTATCTGTGAAACATGGATGATATCGGTAACCATTCATTCATTCATTCATTCATGTCATAAACACTGATGAAAGTCATATTCTGTGTTAGATGTTATAATAGGGTCAAAGAGAGAGATGAGTCACAGTATCCACTATAAAGGGGTTTAGAGTAAGAAAACTTTAAAACTGCAAACCTGAACAGTTTTGGAAACCAACTTTCTGTACAGAGCAGACAGGAACGCTGTGCTAATTGATTGATTAAATCAGTTCCTGCACCTGAGCTGCTGAAAGCTTCTGGCACATAATCCCATGATGGCGCTGACAAGTCTCCCTTTAATTTTATCTCCAAGCACACTACCCTGTCTGGCAATCCCACTAAATGTCCTATACTAGTGTATTTAGAGTCCCACTCACAGAGACTGTTATTTTATGCTTTTTCTTCTAAAACCTTCAACACCACCCCACACAATGTTCAGCTGTTGATGTGGCTTATTATTTCACACAGAAAAATAGAGGCAGAAAATAGAAGCAATTAAGAAGGGAATGCATTGTTTCCCAAGTACCAAATCTATCAATTTACCTGCATGCACTCTAATATGTTTTGCCTTTCTTCTTAAGGTTGTTCCTGCTCATACGTAAGCATAACAATTCTCGTGTTCTGAATCCACTGTGCTCTTAGCTATGGAAACAGTTTAGCTGTCTCCACACTCAGCCATATCATCAATTTATTCCTGTCAGGTCTTTCCCATCAACAAACCTGCATTAGTAGTACCTGAACAAAACTAAACAAGACTATCCTCCTAGGAACCTGCATCTTCCTCCAGCTATTCACCCCATCTCTCCACTCCTGTACTCGATAGAACTCCTTAAAACTGTCTGTCTGGGTTGTCTTTACTGTCTTTGCTCCCAATCTTTTATCCCCACCTGTCTAGAAACATCAAAGTCACAAGATAGTTATCAAGTCTCTGTTCTCGTCTAAGTCAGCCCCCAGATGGGATTTGACACAGGTGGCCACTCTTAGAAACAGTCTCCTCTTAGTGTGCCTGACACCATGTTGTCCTTGGCTATGCTGCTCTATGACTAATTGCTTGTTTCCAGTCTACTTTGCTGACATTTTAAATGATGAATCTCCCAGAGGTGAGTCCTAGTCTCCTTTTTGGTCTCTAACTGAACTCTCTCTTGTCATAGCTTCTGGTTCCATGACTTTAAATGCATTTCTTAGGGGATAACCCCTCAAGTGCATACATCTGCCTTTCTTTCTTTTTTTTTTAATATTTTATTTATTTATTTGAGAATGAGAGAGTGAGAGAGAGAGAGAGAGCCCAAGAGGGGGTAGGGTCAGAGGAAGAAGCACACTCCGTGATGAGCAGGGAGCCCGATGTGGGACTCGATCCCTGGACTCTGGCATCATGACCTGAGCCGAAAGCAGTCACTTAACCAACTGAGCCACACAGGCGCCCTACATCTACCTTTCTTATGCCTGGTGCTTTCTCCCCTCAAACCTGTTCTTGCTCCTCTTCAGTCTTTCCCCTTTTAGTTCATGGAATTAATTGGCCCTGCCCTTCAATTCCAAAACTAAATGCCACCCCTCAATTCCTTTTTTCCTAGGAATGAATCCTACCACATGAAATGGATTAGAAAGTTCTGTTAGCAGTGTCTTCCGGTTTGATTCTTTCAGTGTCACCTATGACTCCTTGGCTCAAGCCACTCTCATCTTTTTCTGGACACTGCACCAGCCTCCTAAATAGTTTCATGGCAACGACTTTTGCTTTTCTGTAAATTATTTTCCAGAGTTGCCAGAATGATTTTTTAAAAAATCACAGCTTATTAACTCACTTTAATGGCTTCAACTGCAATTTCAATATAATCTATCTCCTTTCAAACAAATCAATTTTTAAAAAGACATTTTGGAGAAAATTGAGGAAATGTGGATGAGCGCTTGAGAATATTAAAGGATTATGGTTAATTTTGTTAGGTGTTAGGAATTTTGGTTATGGAAGAGATTGACCTTATTTTTAGATAAATTTATGGGTGAAATAACATGATTTCAGGAACTTCCTTTAAAATGCTATAGTATCCCATCCCTGTAAAAAAGAAAGAAAAAAAGAAAAGATAAAGATGTGTGGCAAAATCATAATTGTTGATTCTGTTCACATGAAAGTATACTATATTCTCTACTTTTGTATGTTTGACAGTTTTCATAATATAAATTTAAAAAAAAGACAATGAAAATTTTTTCAGTTCTTTGTTATGGCCTTATATGGTTGAATATCTGCCTTCTTCGGTGATCTTGTATTCCATTCTCCCTTTTGTTTGTTCAGTCCTATCTGCCTTCTTTCTCTCCCTGAACACTTAAGCCTGTGCGCCTTCTAGTCCCTCTGCCTGATGTACTCTACACCGTGACTTATTTTGGTTTTACTGCCAGAGAGGTTTTCCCTGACCATTACCCCCCCACCTTCACATACTCTGTTTTTAAAAGTTATGCTACCTTGTTTACATGTTTATTGTTGGTTTTCTTCTATTAGAATTAAAGCTCCATGAGGGATCTAAAATAATGCATAGTGGGTACTTAACAAATACTTGTAAATGGATGAAGTGGACATTGTTGTTTACCTCATTTTAAAAATGAGGAAACTAGATGAACCATGAGAGACGATGGACTCTGAAAAACAAACTGAGGGTTCTGGAGGGGAGGAGGGTAGGAAGTTGGGTTAGCCTGGTGATGGGTATTAAAGAGGGCACATTCTGCGTGGAGCACTGGGTGTTATGCACAAACAATGAATCATGGAACACTACATCCAAAACTAATGATGTAATATATGGTGATTAACATAACAATAAAAAATTTTTAAAAATGAGGAAACTAAGGCTATAAAAATTACGTGATTTTCCTAATGTCACAGATATTAAAAGGCAGAACTGAGATGTGAACTCAAGTTTTTCTGACTTGGGAGCCTTTACACCTCTATTATATTACTTCCTGGTCGAATGGATTAAGGGCAAGGAGGGGGAAGGGGGCTGGGGAGCATAATCCCCCACTCTCAAATTTGAAAGAATTACATTTGTCCGTATATGCTTTGGGAGGAAATTCCATGATTTAATTATATTCTCAAAGGAGTTCTTGAGCCCCCCAGTTTTTACCATTGTTTCTTTGGGTGCTACCAGGGGACAACTTGCAACGTTAGATGCTCAATATATAGGAATTTTAAACTGTTTGCAGACTAAAGCATTATGTTATGCAGTCCTGAAGACCTGCACTTGTGAGCACTTAACTTTTTTTACATTTAATAACTTTCTTTTTTTTTTTAAAACAGGCTATTAGACATCCCTCTATGCCTTCATACTGGTCTCTGGGATTTCAACTGTGTCAATGGGGATATAATAGCACAGATGTGCTGAAAAAAAAAGTATGATATTCCTAAGTGTACCTTAAATGATATGGTGAGAATGGAGAGGAACAAGAAGATTAGAAAGTATAGTGATTATACTGTAACACACACAGATACACACATACACACAGGTCATGGAACTGGCATCATTTTTGTGTATTATTTTTTCAGTTTCCAATAAAAGAATCATTTTCATTCTCTTTTCTCACAGGAAATTTGTTTCACAATGAAATGTTTGCAGATGAGAGAGATTTTAAATTTTATAAAATAATGTTTCTATTTTCTTAATGTAATGATAGAACATGTCACTATATATTGTTTTTTTGTTTTTGCTTTTGTTTTTATGGAATAAATTTTTTATTACTCCACACATCAAAATTTCCAAAAGGTAAAGTGTTAAATGTAGAAAGTAAAGCCATAGTCTTTATTATTTGAACATGTCACCATATAATATAATTTGTATATGACTTAATGATGCTAGAGGCTTATGGACAAAGTTTTTTTTTAAGACTAGCTTATATCAAATCAAGAAATTTATTACCTAAATGACATAATTTAACAGGAATGTATAAAAAATATTTAAATATAAATATAATAGTAAAAAGTTCAGCAAGGGAAAGAGATTTGGTGTTGGGTCATTAAGTATTTGTAGAAAAGACAGGATGTAGAATCATAGACATTTTTTCCCCTTGAATCATTTCAAGACTTGATTTTTAAGAGGGGCAGTGAGTAAGAATTTACTGATTATAACACTTCATTCTATCGAACAGAAACTTGGGCCCCCATCCAATTAAATGCATTATCCTGGCTTTTTGTAACTATTGAGAGTAGAATCCAAATTTCTTGATTGCCCCATCCAGGGGTTTTTCCACCATTTCACAGCCTTCTCTCATATAAAAGGCAACAAACAAAAAAACATAGGGAAGGTTGTTTGCCAAAGTAGCATGGGTATTAGATTGATCTACTTATTGTACCTTTTCAAGTAAAGAAAATTAGAGATTTTAATTAGAAGCAACTGATCACGTTATTAAATTGCCGTTGCTTGGGTTGACATGTTGCAGCACTAACAATTGATGGAAATAGACAGTTCTTATACTTGTAACCGTACTTAATGGGTGGGAATATCTTAATATATGTAATATAAAACACTGTTTTTATGAATATTGGAGATTCTTATTTCAACAATTTTTGGAAAGTTTACATTATACCAGCAATTGGCAAGGTAAGCACCTTGAAGAAGAATCAGTGAAAATTTCCTTCTATGTTACAATTCATATGGCATCAGGGAACGGTATTACCTGAGCTCAGTTTTAAAAAAATATGTGCAGCTTCTCCAGCTATGTGGACTTCTGAGTATTTGGAGCATTGGCCTAGATAATATAACTTTTTAAGAAATCATTTAAGTCCCATAGAATTGGTGAGAAATTCAAAGGATATATTAATACATAGTGTAACATTCTGAAAAACACATTTTAATAATTATAACAAATTATAGATGTTAATTGAGATTTTATTGGAAAATTAGGTTTATATGGATAGAAGAACACATATATGTGAAGACATATATTTCTTAAGTGAAAGGAAATTCCTCACTTTTTTTCTTTTACATAATGGAAGTATCTTTAGTGATTTTGTTGATTTTCAAAGTAGTACAACATCATAAAAAATTATGCAATACTGATTTCTAAGAAGTAGAAAGTCACAGTCCTTCTTTATCTCCCAAATATAAATTTTATCATTTCATTGTATATTCTTCCAGATTTTTAAAAACATGTAGCTATCTTTCTACATCCATGGGAAATACAAAATACAAAATATTTCAAAAACTATAACAATGTTGGATATTTCTTCTATATTAATTCCTATCAAACTAACTTATCTTTTTGAATAGTTATGTTCCATTGTTCCCATGTGAGGAAATTAGTTTAACCAATCCCTAAGGATAAACATTTTCTTGTTTCTACTACCTTAATATTATAAACAATGCTGCAATAAACATGATAGAACATAGTGTTATATCTACTTGCCTCATTATTTCCATGTAAGTTTTTTTTTAAAGATTTTATTGATTTATTTGACAGAGAGAGACACAGCGAGAGAGGGAACACAAGCAGGGGGAGTGGGAGCGGGAGAAGCAGGCTTTCCGCTGAGCAGAGAGCTCAATGTGGGGCTCAATCCCAGGACCCTGGGATCATTGGTGAGAGGCAGACACTTAACTGACTGAGCCACCCAGGTGCCCCTCCATGTAAGTTTTTAAAATCAGATTATTACATCTAAAAATGCACATCTCAAATTTTTATACATATAATCCCGATGCCCTCAAAATGTTTGTACCTCTTACCAAATTGACTTCTCAATGCATTCACCAACACAAGGCAACCAAGAAGCTGAAAGGTATTTTCTTGTAGTGACAAGAAAATTTTGATAACAAGAAAAACAAGAAAACAACAAAAACTTCAGTTCTTTCGTTATGAGTGAGGTGTAGCATCTTTTTCTTTGCTACTTCTATTTCTCTGTGATGAAACCAGTATATATTGCTTGCCATTTTCTTACTGAAGAGTTTTTCTTTTTCTTTTTGAATTGTAAAATATGAATTCTTTTCTGTGTGTCATTCCAAATATGTTTCCTAGACTCTCTGTCTTTTAATCTATTTATTGTGTCTTTTACCAGCTAGTTTTAAGCTTTGTTTGTAATCAAATCTTCTTTATTTTTTCTTCGTGGTTTCTATCTCTGGTGTGTTTCAAAAGCCTTTTTAAACTGAAATTTCTAAGAAGAGATCTCTATATATTCTTAAAGAATTTTAAAGTTTTTAAAACATTTAAATCATGAATGTGTCTGCTTTAGTTTTGTGTATGCTGTCAGATAGGAATTTCATTGCTGGGATTCATGTCCCTGCATGCAAAATACTTATATTCCATCCCAGTTACTCCAAAAGTAACACATTCCAGCATCAACTTTGAAGTCTAAAGTCCAAAGTCTTATCTAAATATCATACAAATCAGGTATGGGTGAAACTCAAGGTATGATTCATCCTGAGACAAAACTCCTCTCCAGCTGTGAACCTGTGAAGCCAGACAAGTATGTGCTTCTGAAATTTGGTAGTAGGACAAACATTGGAGAGAGAGATGATCCCATTCCAAAAGGGAGAAATTGGAAGGAAGAAGGGTTGGGTCCCATGTAAGTCCAGCACCTAACAAGACAAATCTCATTAGCTCCTAAGGCAGGAGAATAATATTCTTTGCTTAGGTGCTTTGCCCTCCAGGCCCACTGGGTTAGCAATGTCACCCCCACTGTTTGGCAGGTGACTCTCCTTTTGGTTCAGCGTGGCACTGCTTACACAGTTCTCGGTGGTGGCCACCTCCTCCACTATGTGCCTCTCTTCCAGGGCACCACTCACACTTCTACTCTGCAGGAGTCTTGATGACAGGGCTCTGCTGGATGGTGGTCCTGCTCTTTGAAACCAAGATGGAAGCCGCCTTGCCCCCCCCCCCACCACCACCCAGGCCTATGCCTACTGGGCCTGTGCTAGAAGTGGTAGCAGTGATGATCTCTGAGTCGCCTTTGGGGTCCTTCTTTCCTTTTCTTGAACAATAGCACAGTTAGCAGCTGAATAGCTTTATGGGCCTGTCTTGTAGAATCTAAGAGGTCTGCCAGACTTTCTTTATTCCATCCTACATTCTCTGTCTGCTTTAGTTCAAACTGGCAGTGTCTTTGCTGGTATAGTCCCATCTCTATTCCTGGTCTGCTTAAATGGCTGAGCCACACTCATAGTCTCCTTATTAAATGATTGCTCAGCCATACCCTTAATGTTCTCTTCAGAACAAACTTTCTCATTTTTTGCAAATGGACAGACTGAGAATTTTCCAAATATCTAAGTTCTGGTTGCTTCTTTAATTCATTTCTCTCTTCTTATATTTTACCATGAGTAGTCAGAAGGAACCACGCCATCCCTTCAACACTTTACTTAGAAATGTCCTCAGCCAAAAATTCGGTTTCATCACTCACAAGTTCCACCTTCCACAAAACACTAGAACACAGATCAGTCAAGTTCTTTGCCACTTTATAACAAGGATTGCCTTTTCTCCGTTGCCTGATAACATGTTCCTCATTTCCATCTGAAATCTCATCAGAATGGCCTTCACTGTCCATATTTCCATGAACATTCTGTTCACCATTATTTAGGTATTCTCTAAGAACATGGAAACTTTCTCTCCAGCTCTCTTTTCTTTCTGAGCTCTCACCAGAATCACCTTTAGTAGTCTCTTTACAACCATCTTGGCTTTTTTGAGCATGCACCTCAAGACTCTTCCAGCCTCTACCCATTACCCAGTTTCAAAGTCAGTTCCACATTTTTAGGTATTTGTTTCAGCAGCACCCCACTTCTTGGTACCAATTACTGTATTAGTCTTCACAGGCTGCAGTAACAAAATGCCATAGATTGGATGGCTTAAACAACAAAAAATTATTTTTTTAAAGTTTTTTTTAATATTTTATTTATTTATTCATGAGAGACAGAGGGAGAGAGAGAGGGAGAGAGAGAGAGAGAGAAGCAGAGGGAGAAGCAGGCTCCCAAGGAGCAGGGAGCCCGATGCGGGACTCGATCCCAGGACCCTGGGATCATGACCTGAGCCCAAGGCAGATGCTTAACCATCTGAGCCACCCAGATGCCCTTTTTAAAAAGATTTTATTTATTTATTTGAGAGGGAGAGAATGAGAGATAGAGAGCATGAGAGGGAGGACGGTCAGAGGGAGAAGCTGACTCCCTGCCGAGCAGGGAGCCCAATGTGGGACTCGATCCTGGGACTCCAGGATCATGACCTGAGCCGAAG
The DNA here is from genome assembly GCF_037043125.1 of Eumetopias jubatus. Classification (NCBI taxonomy): domain Eukaryota; kingdom Metazoa; phylum Chordata; class Mammalia; order Carnivora; family Otariidae; genus Eumetopias; species Eumetopias jubatus. The sequence goes on along the minus strand of NW_028274814.1, from coordinate 69,023,270 downwards.
GCAGTCGCTTAACCAACTGAGCCACCCAGGCGCCCCCCAAAAATTATTTCTTATAGTTTGGGAGGCTGGAAGTTTGTGGTCAAGGTCCAGCATGGTTAGGTGAGGACTGTCTTCCAAGTTGCAGACTTCTAGTTGTATCCTCACATGGAAGAAAGAGATTTAGCTGGCTCTCTGGCCTCTTTGTATAAGGGCTCTAATCCCGTTCAGGAGGGCTCCCATCCGTATGACCCCTTCCAAAGGCCCCCCTCCTGGTACCATCACCGATAGGGGTTTGGATTCCAACACCTATATTTTGAGGAGACACAAGCGTTCAGACCAATACAGTGGGGTAGGATATTTGGGAACTTAAATGAGTTTGGAGTTTAAATCGGGTGCTTTAAGAAAAGTTACAAAACATTACAACAACTAGAGTTTTAGGTGTAAAAGTGTCAATGGGGTCATGCACAAAGGGACCATGAAACTCAAGTTTCTTTAGGTGCCAGATAAATCTACCTCTGGGCTGATATGAAAGAGAGAGACCAGTTAAGAAGCAATTGTGACAATCCAGGTAAGAGACAATGGTCATGTAGCCTGGGATTGTGGCAATACAGCGAATAAGGCATGGTCACGTTATGCATATATTCTGAAGATCAAGTTGACAGGACTGGTTGACAGATTAGATGTGAGCTATAAGGGAAAGATTAAGAAATTAAAAAAATTTAATCCAAGATTTCTAATGGTCATTCCCTCTCTGTTTTGTTGTTTCAACCAGCTTGAAAATACTATGAAGTAAGTTATTTATTTATGGACACCATCATATGCTATAAACATACTTCGTGTAAAAAAAAAAAAGAATGATCATGTCCACAGCCATTGGAAGATTGGAATTTGCGCTTGCAAAACAGAAATAGGTGGTATCTATTTTTGTTCTATGGCATCTGGACGTCTGTGAAGCTGTTGCTGATTTACCACTGTATACTCTTTGAGACCGAGGACACCATCTTGTTTGTTGCTAGGCCTCACAGAGCTCCTAGTTTACCATCTCACACGTTGTGGTACTCAAAATTTTGAATGAATGAATGATCTTGATGTGTTTTGTTCCCCCATTGGAAAGTAAGAAAACTATGCCCATTATTACTCATACGGTTCCCATTTTTATGTAAGGACATGAACGAACTAGCCAGTTTTGGGAAACAGTCCAGCAGCCAGGATGTGAAGAGAATAAACTACCTACCCTGTGTGCGTGACAAGTACACCGAAAATGCAAACGATTTTGAAACATTTTTACATCTCATGGGGGAAAAGTCTCTTTAATGCTAGCAGTTTGTCTTAGGAAAGTATACATTTCCTTTCATAACTCAACAATCTGGGACTAAATCAGAAAACTCAGAACGTATACATGTACCTGCTATACTTTGGTGGTAAGGTTTGGGAATGTTTGTGAGTTGTGCTCTCACTTGTCTAGGGAGGATGCAGATACTCTCTGTCCTGACTATCCTTATGAGGAGGCAGGGAGCTGGATTTGTTGGTCTAGTGTTGCAGCTGGATGACTGAGTTCTTTCCTTCGGTTACAAGGTTTGTTCAACTTAATAGTTTCCACAGTTTTGGCTATTCCTGTAACTAATCATGTACGATTGAAAATGCTATGAGATGAAAAAGTTGTGAAGATTTAATTGAGAAATCGAGGTTTGCAGGCAGACGAAGATAAACTTGGCTTATCCTTGACTGCAGACTTCTAGTTTGAGTGATCATAGCACTTCATTTACATTTCCTTTGAAATTAAAGCCATTTGCATGTGCAGTGATTCAGTTCCCAGTGAAATTGGAATGAAGGCAAAAAAGCAAAACTGAGATAAAACCCACTTTTCAAGATCTAAAAACCTTAGAGTCTCACTCACCTTCCTTGAATCCTCGAGATACTGATCTCCTTCCACATGGTACTTGCTGGGCAGAAGAACTGGTGTGCAGAAGTTACTCCCTCCTCATTATTCTGTGAAATATCTAAATGAAAAGATCAAGGAGGCAGCAAGATGTATAAAATGGAGAGAAGCAATCTGGGTTTGAGATTTTAAAAACCCCTGGGAATTATATGCATACAAATGATGCTTAAACCCACAGGGAGGGATGAGACAAGGTATTGAGACTGAAAGAGGGTAAAAAAATGAACTTGACAAATGGGCCCTCCAACCCTAAATCCTGACTGAATCCACTCACAATATTTAGCATTGTATAGAAGAAAAGATTCAGCTAAGAAAACCAAATGGAAACAATTGGATAAGCAGGAAGGAGTGATGTCTTGTGTCCCAGCTGAGGAGACTGTTTTAAGAAGAGTGACATGGTCAGTTCCATCAGATGCTGCCCCAAGTCAGATAAGATGAGTGTGTCCAGAGTTCAGCAATATGGAGACTGACAATACCAAGAGCATTCATTCCCGGGGGGGAGTGGGAATGGGCATCACACTAAACTCAGTGAAAGAGTGAAAGGGAAATGAGGGAGTAGAGACAGAGTGTTAAGAGATCTTTGGCAGGTTTGGCTGAAGCAGTAGAGAAATTGGAAGGAGTAGAGAAATGGTGCTGTAGCTGAGAAGAATGTGAGTATAGGAGGGTATTGTTTTATTGTCTTTGTTTTTTTAAGAAATGAGAGATACGAGAGTGTGTTCGTTTGCTGTTAGGAAATGAGCCGGAAGACTGGACAAGATGGCTAATGCAAAAGGCAGTAATCCAAGGGTTGAAGTCATTGAGACGAAAGGCTAGGATAGCATTAATGGGGAAGGGATGGGCTTTAAAAGAGCAGGGACATCTTACTGTTGCTGAGGAAGAAGAACCTACGAACAGATACGCACAGATTTATGGGTTAGGTGGTGGGAGGCTGAAGATCTGCCTGTAAGAAAAACTTCTATTTTAATGATTTGTTCATCAGTAGGAGTGATAGGGGAAATGGGATTGAAGGTGGGGAGCAGGAACTTGGAAGAGAGAGAAGGTACGCCACAGGCATTTCAGACAGTGGCAAAGTGAATTTATGACAGGAGCATGGTGGGAGTCCCAGGCAGTCCTGAGAATTCATTTGTGGTTCGTGTTCTTGAAGCAAAGGATGAGGAAGAAGAGGGAGAATGAAAAGATCAGGCAGTCAGTGGACTCACACACAGTAATTCCAGCAACAAGACGCCTGTGTCCCCCTCTGCCCAGGTGTGTGAGCACTTGCCCAGGAGGGCAGCTCTCTGGAGGACAAGCAATGGTGCAAAGCGTGAGCCTGGGCTGTAGTGTCACGCTGGCTCCAAATCCTGGCTCAGGCCCTTTCCAGGCCTGTGAACCTTCCTTTGACTGGAAAATGGGGATATGAATACCAATATTTTATGTTAAAGACTCAAATATTATATGTTAAGCAGGTGAGTGACCTACAGAAGGTGTGCCAAAGAGGGCCCCTCTTGTATCTATTACAAACAACTCGGGAGGGCTTCAACTTAACTCCAAACGCTTTGCCAAATACTACAAATAAGCAATCGATAGAGGTGATGACTATTATGACAACAATTTTCCATCCTCTTCCTCGCCCCAGGGTATGAAGCCAGAATTAGTTAAAAGAGTCCCCATTTTTACCGTGACAGGGATCATTCTTTCATGACAGGTACCTAATGCTTACCTATCTAATTCCCGGTTTATATCCTTTTAAAGAACAAGTTTATCACTGTGTGGAACTTAAAAAAAAGGAAAGAGTGTGAATCCGAGAAGAAAGAAACTGTTCATACCAATGTGGGACCTGCAAGAAAGAAACAAGGCCAGTTAAGCTCTCAGCTGCAGTCTTTCTTAAAAATAGATGACTGTAAAAAGTACTGAAAAGAAATCGGTTTGCAGTCAGGGCTAATGTTACCAAGACACAGCCTAAAGACTAACGACCCCACGTGGCATCAGATGAATATTCTTGTTCCCGGTGTTATTTTTAACCAATAATAAATTTCTTTTTATCTACTTCCAATTCAACCATGTAAGGTTTTACCATTTTTTCTTTTGTAACCTCTTTGATTGGTAACTGTTTCTGATTGTATAAAGTTACACTTTTGAGATAATTGGGAGTTATATTCTGGTTAAAGTACAGGAGTCCTATAATTACCCACTGTATTTCGGTGGGTAATTATCTACATTTGTTACATTTTTTTTTCCTTGTGGCTGAGAAGACTGGCTCTATTATAATATAGTTGGTGCTTAAAATGTTCTCTTAGGAGTGAAAGAATATGATCAGGCTGCTGCCTTCATCGGCAGGGGATAAGAAAATTATTACACGATGTCTAGCTTCCTGTTACTGTTTTACATGTGCTACAGGTGGCTTTCACATGAGCAGAGCTAAGGATGTCGTGGCTGAGGTAAGGTAGTTCAGGGTGCTTTATATCATCAAAAAGTCACTAAAAGTTTCATTAGACTTATTCTCAAGTGTGCAGATTTGGAAATTAAATGGCAAGAGGCTCTACATCACTTTAGGAACATGTTCTCTTCAAAATAATAACAGGTAGGGGGAAAAGTTTGTGGTAGAAACAGAAATGCTTTAAATGGACATGATTCTCTCCCTCCCTCCCATCTTCTTTCCAGGGAGACCAAAGCCTTTCAGTATTTGTGATCTTATGTATGTGCAATAAATCATAAAGACCGCTTTAAAATGATATTAACATCTCAATTTTGAAGAACCCCAAGAGAGGCAAACATTTCAAGACAGCAGAACCTGGATTAGAACTGGATTTCCGTATGCCTCAGACTCCCTCCGTCCTTGTTGCCATGTTGAACAAAATGCATTTTAGAAAGTCGTAAAAGCTAAAATTAATGATTCTAGGGGAAAAATCCAAGACGCTACAGAAAAAAATAAGGGTACGGCAACTCAGAGAGTGGATCCCTACAAAGGAACCCCATTAAAGCTGCTGTAGAAAGAACTGAGCAGACTTGTTTTGAGTTCAGCCTTTGCGATGCCTACTGGATGCAGATGAGGATTTTGGAAAGCCAACCCTCTTGTTCCCCTTTTAGGAACCTCTCCATGCCTCATGCTGTCCTAGCAGCACCACTGTTGGAGCCATATTCCCTGCAGCCACACATTCCTGTCCACCCCTTCCACTGCAAAAGTCAGAGAGGGTCTGTTGAAAGACAAGTGTTTGACCAGGTGTTGCAATTGCACCTCAGGGCTGCATGACTTTCACTGTGTAACCCATCCTTTCCACCCTGGTCCTTTCACAGTCTCCCCCACGTTATAGGTTTTTATACCCATACTACTTTGGGGAACTCTTAAGAATGTATGATAAGAAAGGCCTTCATATTTTAGGACCATATGTTTTAGTAGGATGCTAATAGTATGGTTAAGATTACAGAGAATATGGGTTAGTCCACGTATAATCGAAACCATACACTGATTCATGTATCCCAGGTGTCTAACACGGCGATAGAGTCAGGGAGTGGGGAGTTATTTTGAAGAGTAGCTGCATCTCAACTTCAAAAAAAGTACAGCAGTAGGAGGGACTGGACATACACTAAAAAGTAGTAAAATATAAGGCAATAGGATTATGTACCAGAGGAATAGTACATATTTGTATGTTTAGCTAACGGTTTTGAAAGAAGTTGTACTAAATGTGAAGATATTTCTTTTTATTTGAGATGAGTGCCCCCCAACTCAGAGAGATGGCAATCATAAGTTACCTCTCAATTGCCCTATAATTGATACCATCCCTTTAGCAGGAATACTTAGAACTCTAGCCGTGTGGATTGGTTTTCTGTTGCTGGCATAAGGAGCCACCACAAATTTAGTGGCCAAAAAACAATGCGAATTTATTAACTTACAGCTCTGTAGGTTAGAAATCTGATATGGGGCTCACTGGGTTAAAACCAAGGTGTTGGCAGAGATATGTTCCTTTCTAGAAGCTCTAAGGCAGTGTCTCTACCTTCCAGCTTCTAGGTGCTTGCTTCTTCCTATTCCTTGGCTCAGGGTCCCTTTCCTCCATCTTCAAGGCCAGCAGTGTTGCATTTTTCTCTGACCCTCCTTCCATTTTCGAATCTTTCGGAACACAGATTTAAGGAGTCATGTCATTAGATTGGATCCACCTAGATAATCCAGGCCAATATTCCCATGTGAAGCTCCTTAACCTTAATTACATCCGCAAAGTCCCTTTTGAAATGTAAGACCACATATTCCAAAGTATACTGGAGGGTTAGGAAAAGGACAATTTTGGGGAACCATTGTTCTGTCCGCCACTTCATGAGCCCAAGCTTTTTTACTGTCTAGCCTTCTTTTGCTAATATTAGATTCAGTTGACTTTCTCCCTATCTTGGTACTCAACTGTACACAAATCTCTTCTCAATCATATTATCACACTTCTTGGGCTTGATCATTTTTACAAAACCCCTCCTCTGTCTTTTCTTACCAAGCCTGATAACTTTTGTACTTGTCAAATTCTCTGGGTTTCATGAGATTCCATCCTAATTTAAGTCATGGATATACAGGAAAGATTACATTACTTTATTGCCTTTAAAACAAATCAGATGTTTCTTAGCCTCCATCTTAACCTGCCCCGGTAGGAAAAAATCTTTCTCAGTCATTACTGGACTACTCTCCTCTCTACTTTCAGTGTTATGGAAAGATCCTAGTGGTCTTAGGCAGAGAAAAACTTTTTGAGGAAGATCTTTTTGCCTTTGGCAGCTGCTAAGATACAAGCCCAGTTGTCCAAGCCTGGTGTCCGTGAGAGGTCTGCTGCTTCTGTTGTTGCTCTGCGTGTACCTGGGAAGTCTTGGCAGAACTTGAGAACGTTGGATTCTACAGATCCGAATAGCCTCCTGAGGTGCTTCCCACGCCCACGTCCCTTCAAACATCTTTCTCTCCTCTAGGGCACTGTTAGAGGGAGGACCAAAAGTAGAACACCAAGGCTCTGTCCCTTCCTACCATTTTGAAAAATTAATACCTCCTAATATGCAGATACCATTTTTTCTTGCCCCTTCACATAATTTCCTTTCATTTCTGGAGGCAAAACTTGGAAGTAAATTTGTCTCCTGCGAACTACTGCTTTTCAGAAAGCTTTTAAAACATCTGTTGAAATAAATGGCACCATCTTGAAACAATAGGGAGAAAAATATTGCTAACATAAAACATGATAACTTGATTGGTGGTTCCCCCGTGCTGCACTTTACTTGATAGTACCGACCTCGGTCTTTCGGGCTGATCTCATTAGTTCTTCAGCTAGATGTACACAGCAGCTTCACCCCAAGTTGCAACAAATACCTGACATTAGATTCTATAATTGTCAGTTAAACAAATAGACATATAGTCCTAGGAGGAAGTTGAGACTAGACTTAAAATGTCTAAACTGTACGAGGAGAACATGTAAAATAGGAAATATTCTGATTTTATATGAAACAATAACAATTAGTAGTAATTTTTATACTTATTATTGTAAATATTTCTCATAAATCTTAGTAATAATATTTATCATTAATACAATAATTAAAATGTTAATTAATAAAAATATTAAAACTTATTATTTATATTATTTCATTTAATTCTCACAACGTACCAATGAAATGAGAATTACTGTTAATTAAAAAATCTGTTAAACATCTCCATGGTGTCACATAGTGTTCTAAGGTGTAGTAACGACCTTTGGACAATGAAATAAGGAGAAGGCTTTCTTTCATAAGGTTTATTAAAAAATGTATTATTCCCATCTTCCAGATGAAGAAACTGAGACTCAGCATAGTGAAGGACCTTACTCAAGGTCGTGGGGTAAGTAAGTAGCTGTGCCATTATTTGAGCCCAGGTCGATTTGTTTCCAGCTCTGGGCTACTTTACTACCACTCTATGCTTCTTCATGGTGAAAAGGCATGCATCAGAACATTTCTACCTGGAGGTCCAGTGTGTGCAGGATTGTCATGTAGCAGGAAGCGTTTAGGTTTGAAGCTGGCCCTAGAAACTGGGCTTTCATCTTTGGCGTTTGACAGAATTTGGTGCAAGCAGGCAGACAGGTACACACACCCACGTCGGTCTTGCTCACTTCTGTAATCTCTTGTCAGTTGGAAAACCTCTCAAATTTATTGTCATTTTTCTCAAATAATGCAGAAGGTTATAGCGCAGGACAAAAAGGCAAATCCTTTTCATAATTCCCTTTACAGTAACTGTTGTCAAGTCAATATTCCATACAGCCCAAGGTCTGGGAAAAAATAAATTTTCAATTGAAGGCAAATTGTTTCCAAACTTAAATAAAATGATAAAAGTTGCTACTTTAAAGAAAAACTCTCCTTTTTACAAGCACTTTGAAGAGTCTATCTTTAGAGAGTATATCTTTTAATAACTATTCTGAGTTATTCTCTTTTCAAATTTTAGACTTTATGCAGCAATTTTTTTTTTTTTTTTTTTTTTTTTACTGATCTCACTTAAGCTATGTGATCCAAATACATTTCAAAGATGAGTATTGTTTTGTCACTTGGTATGATATGACACAAAGATATATTTGGGGGGTCCCTACAGGGTGCAAGGTACTACTGATTATTTACATCTCTGTCACCTCTGAAAGAAACGGATAAAGTTTCAGTTATACAAGAAGAATAAGTTCTGGAGATCTCTTGTGCATCATATTGCCTATAGTTAACAATATTGTATTGTGAACTTAAAATTTTTTCAAGAGGATAAATCTCATGTTAAGTGTTCTTACCACAAAAATTTTAAAAAAGGACATGAGGAACTTTTGGCAGGGATGGATATGTGTGATTTTGGTGATGATTTCAGGGGTATATGCATATGTCCAAAGTCACCAAATTGCATGCATTAAATATGTGTGGATTTGGGTATATCAGCTGCACCTCAATAAAGCTGTTTGAAAAAATGGGAAAATGGAAGAGGGTGGGCTAGTACTTCCTGTGAATACCTTTTAGAAAACAAAGGTTAATTTCATTTCCTCTCTACGAAACTCAACATTCACTCTGTTTTATTTGTTTCAACACTGAGTTAATTCGGAGGGAAGAATCCCTTCCTGTTCTGATCTTTCCTTTCCAAAAGCTCAGATTTCTGCCATCAAGTGAGACTTACCCCTTCTGTGCATGAGCCAAGGCAAAGCCTTACAGCAGGTAGAGAATGTTAGTGGTAATAAACAGCAAAGGAAAGGGAATTCAGTCTTATGCCATTATCTTCGAAAGTGGCAAAGGATGTTCTAGCTGAGATTGCCTAGGAAAAAGAACCCGAGGCAAAACTTACCTGGTGAAGGTGTTGTTTGGGGATGGGGGGGGGGAAGCAATCTCAAGGCAAGAACGGTAAGGAGAAACAAATGAGGCAGGGAAGGAAGGAAAGCCAATACAGAGTGGCATTTTACTGAATTGGCCAGCGCTTCACAAGAAAATACAACCGGTTCCTCGGTCATCTTAATTTTTGTCAATCTGGTGAGTGAATTATCAGTTCATTACGTATTTTATTTGTGTATCTCTGATTAAAAACAAGATGAAGCATTTTTCCTCTTCTTTGGCTTTTCAAGGTGTATTGATCTGTTCAATGTTTTTTTCCCATTTTTCTCTTGGGCCATTAGCTTTATAGTACTGATTTTTCAGTTATATGTGTTACAAATAGATCTACAAATTTCTGACCTATCTTTTCACTGTCTTTTTAGTATCTTTTATTGAACACAAGTTCCTAACTAAACTATTGTCAAATTTACCAATAATTTTCTTTATCAATTTATAACTAAAGAAATACTTTTGAACATGAAATCATAAACACACACTGTTTTAAAAAATTTATATAGTTTTGCCCTTTCACATTTTCATCATTAATTTACTTGGAGTTGATTTTGAACAGTAAAAGGTAACAGTGTAACTTCATTTTTTTTTTTCTATATGGAGAAGGAATTGTCCCCAAACTAATTCTCTCCCCACACTGATCTGCAATACTTACTTTTTCTTACGATAGAGATCTGAATATACTATACACTGTTGCTAGACTGCTTTTTCTGTTCCAATAGTTTATTTTTTTCCTCTTCACCAATTTGACATGGTCTTAATTTCTATTGATTTACAATAAGCCTTGGAATAATGTGGGAAATAGTCTTTCCCACCTTGGCTTTCTTCAAGAGTATTTTTTGCTATGGCCGAGCATTAAATGGATATAGCAGTTTGGAAATAATTGATGTCTTTATAATATGTACAGGCTTATTGATAATGATATTTTTAACACTTTGTTTTTTAAAATTATTTGTCATAAAATTTTATAATATCTTTATGAAGTTTTAGACTTATTTGGTTAATGTCATTTTTACGTTCTTTATATTTTTGATACTATTTTTGAAATGTGTTGTTTTACTATCCATAAATTATTAGAATACCTTTAAAAAGGGGGAAAATCTGTTTAAAAGCAGATGTTACATTTTATTATATTGTTTCTTAATTTTTTCAAAGACTAATAAACTTCCTCTTTTAAGCTATTATCTTACTGATTTATTATTTTATTAAATGTTCTCATTGATTTTACAAGTATTTTTGATCACCTGTTGGAACAGCACAAAAGCAGAGCAGAAGGGCCTTAGTAGAGGCATAAAAACTTATTGAAGGCAGGCAAAACTAAAATCTTGATTTCAGGTAAATGCTAGGGTAAACAATTTTGGGACAATTTTATCATGTAGGAAGTAATTTTTAATACACTCTACTGTGGGGTGTATGTATCTTACCTTGATCTTAATAGAGCCACTTTTAAGCCTGGTTAAATATGAATGGGAAAACCCCCACCATTAGAAGCATAAATCAGGATTTGCGTATGCCCTTACACTAAGTGCAATATGCTGCAAGCTTGACAGACAAACCTTTTCTCTCCTGGAGTTAATCCCGCATCTTGAAGCAACCTCTCAGTGACCACCTGATTCATGCTGTTCCTCTTGCTGTGTTACATTATTTGTTCTATTTTATAGTAGTTAAGTAACATGCTCAAAGTTTTACATATTTAAATGGAAGAGTTGAATGAAGTTTAAACTCTATCTGTTCGATTGCAATGCCTATTTCAGTTGATTTTTGATTTAAAGGTTTGATTAAAAAATGGTTAAAAATATGAGTTAAATTCAAACAAAAGAATAACCGAGGCAAAATTTTACAAATTTTACAATAGTGCTGCTAAAAATCTAATACATATTTTTTCATATACATGCAAGACTTTACTAAGGAAATATAATCAATTATCAAAAGAAATTTACTGACATTTTCAATGTTGATATAAAAACCACCATGGCTGCATGCTAGAATCACAGAGGATTTTTTAAATGCTTTTTTCTGTGGGTGTCTATTGGGAGATTTTCTTTGCCTGCACTAGATTTATGGGTCAGAATTAGATTTATGGATTCAGGTATAGAACACCATTTTCATTTACTGCATCCTTGTCTGCCTAAAACAGGTTTTCATTTCTATTCTGGTTTATTGTAGTACTTTAACAATTTGCCATAAATATGGGCAAAATTTATATGACTCTCATAGAGTTACTCTGTGTGCTTTATAAACTAAACTCTCAAAAATACTGGTTTTAAGATGTGAGGATCAAGATAGAACTGATTATTTTAGTCATGTACAAATATATTCTGTTTTTATGCCTTGAGTTAGAGCCATTTTTCTAGAGTTATGAGTTCAGGGGACTTAGTGAAATTTAGTGAAACTAGTAGAGAATAACAGAGCTAAAGATGAACATAAAGGTCATTTAACCACACTCTTTCTTACCTCCTACTGAAAAATTCTTAGGTCTTGATTTGACCGAAAAGAAATAAACCTATAGTAGTCTTAATAGGCAATATTCTGAATATATATTTTAAAAACATGGCTAATTAAATACTCTTAAGCAAAAAATAGGTTACTTTTATTTTTTTAAAGATTTTATTTATTTATTTGAGAGAGAGAGCACTAGAGAGAGAGAGAGCCAGCACAAGTTGGGGTGGGGGGCAGAGGGAGAGGGAGGGAGAAGCAGGCTTCCCGCTGAGCAGGGAGCCCAACATGGGACTCCTCGGATTGATCCCAGGACCCTGGGATCATGGCCTGAGCTGAAGGCAGACACTTTACCAACTGAGCCACCCAGGCGCCCCAAGAGGTTACTTTTAAATAACATAAAAAAATAGAATCATGTATTACTGATATAAAGTAGAAGTTAAGTGGCTTACAATTGTTTCAGGTTTATTTATCCTATTTCAACAGGCCATTTCAAATTCGTATTGGAAGGGCAAGGAATCATTTCTTTAGATTTTAGAACATACCACTCATACCTAGGTTGCCCAAGAAATTGCTAGTTGTGTTTAACTCATAAAGGAATTTAGGCAGGAAGAAGATGAAAGAGGAGGAGAAGGAGGAAGAGAAGAAGTAAACTTAGACGTACATTCCTTTTCAGTGCTGAAAATTGTATTTCTGAACACTTTTCATGTCTCAGGTACAAAGTGAACACAGCACTTCCAAATTCTGAGCTTAATGAAATTCAAACAATGAAAATTACTTCCCAGAAGGCATAAAAAATAGTTTTAAGTGGAAGCATTAGCAAGATTCACCTAGACAAGGCATAAAGACAGTTTACTGAATTTATTATTAGAGCTTTTATCATTCAATTTAATATGACAATTCAACTTTTTTAACTTATTATTTTACCCTCGAGGGACAACATGATTCATCCTGAAGTTCTAGGTAAATAATGGCTAAAACCGAGATTCAAGCTAAGCAGGGTGAAGCTGATCTGGGGCTGTAACTGCTAAACTCAGTTGGCAAGGACAGGAAGAAAATAAGCCTTTACGAAGCACTTGTCATATGTTAGCTGTTGTGAAAGGTGAAAGCTTTCCTAGATATATAATTTTTTTTCATTTAAACATTGTAACACCCCTTTGAAGTTGAGCATTTTTTGTTCTATTTTATAGTAGTTAAGTAACATGCTCAAAGTTTTACATATTTAAATGGAAGAGTTGAATGAAGTTTAAACTCTATCTGTTTGATTGCAATGCCTATTTCAGTTGATTTTTGATTTAAAGGTTTGATTAAAAAATGGTTAAAAATATGAGTTAAATTCAAACAAAAGAATAACCGAGGCAAAATTTTACAATAGTGCTGCTAAAAATCTAATACATATTTTTTCATATACATGCAAGACTTTACTAAGGAAATATAATCAATTATCAAAAGAAAATTACTGACATTTTCAATGTTGGTATAAAAACCACCATGGCTGCATGCTAGAATCACAGAGGATTTTTTAAAATGCTGATATCTAGGAATGTTCCCATTCCTAGATAGTCTGGTTTGATTGATCAAGGATGGTGCCTTGGCATTGCTGTCTCTTTCTTTCTTTCTTTTAAGGCTCCCAGAAGTTTCTAATATACAGCCAAGGTTAAGAAACTCTGCACTATTTATGATATAGTATAATTCATAAGAAGAGTTTAGAGTAGAAAAATTTTGTATTAAATTATCTTTTCATGAAATGTGTACAATAGTTGATATATGGTAATTTTTTTCCTCATCATTCCCTCCATTTTTCTGTTCACACAGAGGTACACCTTTGATAAAATATTTGAACTCTATGAAATTGAGAATTGTTCATATATTTTAAGATGTGTGTGTTTTTGAAAAAAAAAAGGATCTATCTAGAATAATACTGAAGAAAGTTTTTCCTATGTTTTTCCCAATGCTCATCAGAAGACTACAAAAAAGCAAGCATTTAAGTCATTCAACATTTCTTGGGAGTGGAAAATACACTGGACATTGGTTGGGTGATAATTTTCCATGTTGGAGAGAGATGCATGTGTCAATCATTAGAATGCTAGAATTTTCTCTCTTTGGAATTCTGCAAATTTTAATATTAAACAATTAATTACATTACGGCCTATAGATTAATCAATATTATCTGGCAGTGCAAATGTACTTCTATGAAGATAAAATGCGCTCAAGTTGTTTTCAGGACATTACAAATAATACACTCATTTAGCCACTATCGAATTGCCCTTGACCTATGCAGATCTCAAAAGAACCACATTTGTTATTATTTTTTTTCTGCTTGTTTTATGTCACTAAAGCACTGGTCATGGTTAAACTGGAAAGTTTATTCTCTCTGTCATTCACCTCTACTTTTACCTCATCCACAACTCTTCTACAAACCTACATTTTTAAGATTCATTTATTATTTTACAAAGAGAGTGCACGAGATGGGGGGAGGGGAAGGAGGAGAGGGAGAGAATCTCAAGCAGATACTGAGTGCAGAGCCCCATACCGGGCTTCATCTCACAACCCTGAAACCATGACCTGAGCAAGACCATAACCTGAACTGAAACCAAGAGGCAGATGCTCAACCAACTGAGCCACCCAGGTGCCCCTCTTCTACAAACCTATTATTATGAGCTCTACAGATAATGGGGAAAAAATAATAAGAGAGATAATTTGGAAGGGGGTATATAGAATGTTCACTCAGATGTAGGGGTTTTCATTTTCTATGAAGAGAGGAAGTGAAATTAAGCCAGCAAAATATTTCCTCTTATCTGAGCCTAGGTGATAAAGAAAAAAATTTAGCTATTAAAGAATTTGTTGTTGTGTTCATAAATTTATTGTAGTGGATTCACTACATCCCAATGACTTTTTTAAAAATTTTATTATTGAAGTATAGTTAACATATACCAGTGACTTTTTACAAGAAAAAATATAAAGCAATATTTGCCTTATTTGGGGAAGCTGCAAATTAAACTATCGTAAACTCTCAAATTTAGTGAGAATTGCATTTGCTGTTGTTCAAATGATAGATTAGGCACATTCAAAGAAGAATTGCTAAATAAATATTGGAAAAGAATTATAATGTCAAGTTTTATCTGGCCCAGAGTTGACAGAGGCAAAACTTATAAGTAGCCTCAGAGGAAGAGAGAGATCTTTCTCTACAAAGATTTTATAGATTTAATAGAATGTAGATTACAACTTTCATGGTTTGGGGAACTGACATGTTTATTACAATTGACATGTTTTATGACTCCATGCTTTACTTCTTCATTACTTTTTACCCTATAAACTTTGATGCTAATTGAAGCTTTGGAGTTAAAGATTTATTTCTGAGAGAACAAGAGGAACTCTAGAATAAAACAATTTGGAGACCAACAGAGGCCTTCATTAGATGTCAGGAAGCAAACTATCTATAATTTATGATTAAGAGGAGAGCATAGTCATATGTAATAATCCTGGGGCCTTTTGTTCTAGCCTGAATGGTTAAGCCACTAAGTCTCTTGGATTAGCTAAATGTATTGTGAATACTCTGTATAACTTCTCATATTGAGACAGGAAACTTATAGTACTACATTAAATTTTTTTTTTAATTTACAGTGGATTACCCAAAAGACTACTTGCTTATACCATGATAGATCCCATGGTTTTCTTAATAAAAACTGGACAAGAGGAACTGGTCACTATTTATTCCATATGCTCGTCTCAAAGGGCACATTTATACTTTAGATTCCACAGCATGAAAATATCTTTGTGGTCTTAAACATGTTTGTCATTAAATATAATACAATCTGAAATATTTTAGTATGTGTTTTACAGCAAAATTAATAAGTGATATATTTTAAAGTCAAGAAAATCTGTCCCCAGATGGGAGTTGATATATGCAGTTTTCATAAAAAGATAACTTATGAACTTTGCATAGGATGCAGCTTGGGGCATTTTATCCCTTCTTCAGAAACCATAATGCAATTGGAAATAAGGCGAGTGAAAGTTAATTTAAAATAACTACTATATTCAATATTAACCTATAATTAGAAACTGGGGTTAGAATATATATATATATGTACATATATAAAATCATAAAAGTGTGCATCAAAAATCAAACTGCTCAACATAGATGTTGAAATATGTGATTAGGTTTTTAAAAAATGTACATATTATTGACTTTATCAAGAACTGTGAAGGAATAACAAGAAATAAATGTTGTAGAAATAGTTTTTTTTTTTTAATTTTATTATGTTATGTTGGTCACAATACAATACATCTTTAGTTTTTGATGTGGTGATCCACGATCCATTGTTTTCATATAACACCCAGTGCTCCACGCAGTACGTGCCCTCCTTGATACCCATCACGGGGCTAACGAAACCCCCCTCTGAGAAATAGTTTTTCTAAGTTGTTCTTGAAAATGCATTGTTTATAATTTCTAAAAAGGGAATGCATTGCATCAATTAAAATAACCTGTAAACAAATTTTGCCTTTATCATACAAGGTTGTAGCAGACAAACCTATGATATTTGGAGTTATCCTTCCTTAGTAGCTCAGTAATCTACCTAATTTCAGGTTTTTGTTTTGGTGGCAGGCAGATATAGTACGATCTACGATTCCTAGGCTGAAGGCAAAATCGTTCCTTAGTCAAATGGCTGTGAAGCCATCCTCTCTCAAGGAGAAGGCATAGTAATGATCTTTTGTCTAGAAATGACTTGAAACTTTGCTGTTAGATGGGCATGCAAACTATACTACATACTACAATATGTAAACTTTATAGACTGTATTTAAGAGAAAATCTTGCAATAACTTACCACTTAAGAAAGACTTTCAAGTAGACAGAAATAATATTTATAAATGGTCTGCTTCTCTCTAAACTGCCCTCTCCCTGAAAAAAGAAACCACTAAAAAATTCTCACTTCAGCTAATAATGTCTATTGCAATGTTTCTCTTTTACAGGAATGAGGCCGTGGGGTGTTTGGAAAAGTTTGCTGTAATTTCCTGCTCTGCATTAAAAATACTTATTGCTGCCTTACTTACACAACCTCTTCTACCTTTCTCTTGTGAGTGGAAATACAGTGGTCCCAGGACTGATGCATGAGTAAGTAACATTTAATAATTGTTCTAGTCTTAGATTTTCTACCATAGAGATCCTAGAAGCCTGGCTTTTCTACTAAGGGAATTATTTGGGGGATAATGAAATAGGCAAATCAGGTTTTCCCCCACTAACTGTGATTGGAAATAATTTACAAATTTGAAGAATTTAGTTAAGGAAATACTTTCAATCAATTAACAAAAAGCAAAGTCTGTGTCTTGCTGTGTAAATAGTGTGGAATATAGATAAAGGATGAAACATGGTCCCTGCCCCCAGAGAACTGAGAAGATAACAACTAATATTTGGAAGAAATCGAGTATAGCGTAGAACATTGCATATTTCTGTCCTGTTTGTGTGGCATAGGCTAGAAAGTGAGGGAAACATTCAAAGAAAGGCAAGGTCCATGTGAAATAAATATAATAAAAGCCATAAATATAAATATATATTTATATTTAAATATATAAATATATATTAAAAAATATATATAACTATATATAATATATATTTATAATATATATATAAAATAAATATAATAAAAATAAAATAAAAGCTGTGCCTACAGCTTTGTGAAGGAGGTAGGATTGATGGTAGATCCTTGAAGTCTGTTTAGGATGCAAAAAGGAACAACAACAAAAATGTAGACGATGTGATTACTTGGCAAAATTTGACTTTAGAGTTAATGCCCATTTATCTCTTGGTCAGGGAAGAGAACTGATCCCTATTGTCTCCTGGATGATTGGATTTTTATTCCTTAAGAACTGTTTATACCCTAAGGCTCTTAGTGTTTTTTTATCTTTTTTTGTCTTCTTGGTGTTGATCACCAAAAACCTGAGGTAACTGAGTAAGACTTTAGTCTAACTAAAGATTTACATCAGAACCTCAGGCTCATGAGACTGACAGAGCATTCCTTTGGGGGCCCACTTGCATGATTGCTCTGCTTCTTGAGAAGGTAAGTGCTAGAATTTTATGGGAGTACAATATAGTTATTTACAGCAGTTTACACCAGTGCATCTGATACAACCAGTGCGAGTTTGCCATAATCTCCTATTTTTTGTACATCATTTTCATTCTTATATTTGAAAATAATATATTTATGTGTTTATTTTACCCTATATAGAATATAGCTCATGTTAAGTAAATCTGAACAAACCTGAAATATATGTTTCTGCTATTCGGAGATTCTGAAATAGGTCTCAAGATAATTTGCAGAAGTTTAGATATTGACCCCCCAAATATATGCTTCATTAAAAAGAGTAAAATCCCTTTTTCAACTATGCTAATGTAATAGCAAGGAAGCCTTTTCTAAGAACATTAGTTACTTCATTAGCCTTTTAGAAAAAAAATTCCTGATTTGATCTGGGGCACTGGGGTGGCCCAGTCGTTAAGTGTCTGCTTTCAGTTCAGGTCATGATCCCAGGGTCCTGGGATCGAGTCCCACGTCAGGCTCCCTGCTCAGTGGGAAGCCTGCTTCTCCCTCTGCCACTCCCACTGCTTGTGTTCCCTCTCTCGCTGTCTCTCTCTCTCTGTGAAATAAATAAATAAAATCTTTTTAAAAAATTCCTGATTTGAATCCATTTTTTCTTCCACCCCTAGATAGCTGTCTTGCCCATACTTTAAAGCCACGTATGCAGGAGAGTTGGCAGGAGGGTGTCATGAGGATGACTTGCCAATAAATCTGTACAAATTTTCAGGACCAAATATTAGGATGCCCAGAGGTAGAAAAAAATACTCTTAAGGCTGCCTGTTGATTATGTTGAATTTCTCTAGTTTTGATAAACTTATCACAGCTACACAAGAACTGAAGTTGGGCCTTTACGGGATTCTTCAAAATAACTATTTTCTGTATTTCTATCTGGTTCTTGACCTCACCACAGGTCTACCTTAAATATATATATACACACACACACACACACGCAAGTACAGGTGACCTATACTTAATAAGAACTGAAAAATGTTCTTAAATAAAAAAGTTCTTTACATTTTTTCATAACTATGACAATTGTCATGGAGCTAAAATGCCACAAAGTAATTGCAAGGTTGGTGATAGAGTACATATTTACATTGTGGTGGGGCATTCATATTTTGATATATGGCAAAACCAACTAGGCTTTTAAGAAAACATTATGAACAATATACATTAAAATTCCATAATCTAGGCATGAAATATATTTTCTGATAGATCATGAGTGTTTCATGAAGATTCTTTAGCTCTATTGTACAACCATATATAAGTGGACTAACACCTGTTTTTAATGCTAAATAATGTGGGATTCAGTATCCAGAGAGCTGAATGTATTTTTACTGGAATATTTTATTCAACCAAATCTTAAAATCAGCAAGATAAACAAAGAATTACCTACAAGGGAAAACCTATAAGGCTACCAACTGATTCTTTAGCAGGCCAGAAGGGAGTGGCATGATATATTCAAAGTGCTGAAAGGGAATAAACCTTATATAACCAAGAATGCTCTACCCCACAAGGTTATCATTCAGATTTGAAGGAAAGATAATAGGTTTCCCAGACACACAAAAGATAAAGGAGTTTATCACCACTACAACAGCTTTATAAGACATGTTAAAGGGACTTTTTTAAGTAGAAAAGAAGTGGCCATAATTAGACATAAGAAAATTATGAATAAAAAGATGTAAAATATGATAACATATACATAACACATGGAAAAGGGAGTAAAAAGGGAAGAGAAAGGGAAAACCTTATTTTTTAAGATTTCATTTATTTATTTGACACAGATAGAGAGAGCGCATAAGCAGCGGGAGCTGCAGAAGGAGAGGGAAAGCAGGCTCTCCGCTGAGCAGGGAGCCCGATGTGGGGCTCAATCCCAGGACCCCGGGATCATGACCTGAGCCGAAGGCAGCCACTTAACCGACTGAGCCATGCAGGTGCCCCCCGTCTTTTTTTTCTTTTTCTATGTTCTTTTAAAATGTGTTTAAACCTAAATGACCATCAAATTAATATAGACTTCTATTTACTTAGGATGTTCTATATGAGCCTCATAGTAATCACAAACCCCAAAGCTATGACAAAAAATAAAGAGGAAGAACGCCAGCCATAATACTACAAACTCATCAACCACAGAGTGCAAGAGAGGAAGAAAGGGACAGAGAACTACAAGAACAATCAGAAAGCAAATTTAAAAATGGCAATAAGTACATACCTATCAATAATCACTTTAAAGGTAAGTAGCCTAAATGCTCCAATCAGGAGACATAGGGCAGCGGAATGGATAAAAAAATTAAGACTCATCTATATGCTGCCTGCAAGAAACTCACCTCAGACCTAAAGATGCACACAGATTGAAAGTGAAGGGATGGAAAAACATTCACCATGTAAACAGAAGCAAAACAAAAGCTGAGATAGCAATACTTATATCAGACAAAATAGACTTTAAAACAAAGACTGTAATAAGAGATAATGAAGGGCATTACATAACGATAAAGTGATCAATCCAGCAAGAGGATATAACAATTGTAAATTTCTACGTAACCACCACTGGAGCACCTAAATAGATAAAGCAAATATTAATAAATATAAAGAGAAATTGATAACACAATAACAGTGGGGGACTTTTACACTTACATCTGCTACATCAATGGATAGATCATCCAGACAGAAAATCAAAAAAGAAACAATGTTTTGAATGACTATGGGATCAGGTGGACATTAACAGTTATATACAAAATGTTTCATCCAAAAACAACAGAATACACAGTCTTTTCAAGTGCACATAAAACAAAATATTTTGAAAAGTCAAATGTTTTCTTTTTTCCAAAGGGAGCAAGATCTGTGTGTGCGCTTTCCTGAAGCATCCTTGTTCAACTTTTATACAGTGTTTTGGACATTTTATGGAAAAAATATAAATCCATGAACTCAGAGATTTATATGGTATCTTTTTCACCATTTTTATATGACTTCTAGAGCCTTGGAGTTTATAACTGTAGCTGGGTTCTTTGTGAGACTCTTTTGTTTAGAATTGTTTGCTCTTCTCGGAATAGAAGAACTGAACCATATGTAGATGGACAAATATTTAAGATGAGGGATGGGATGAATGTTTATTTTTAGGAGCATAGTAGACATTAATTTTATGCAAACATTTAAATTCTTTTTTTTTAAGATTTTATTTATTTGAGAGAGAGAATGAGAGAGAGAGAGAGAGAGAGAGAGCACATGAGAGGGGGGAGGGGCAGAGGGAGAAGCAGACTCCCTGCTGAGCAGGGAGCCCGATGCGGGACTTGATCCTGGGACTCCAGGATCATGACCTGAGCCGAAGGCAGTTGCTTAACCAACTGAGCCACCCAGGCGCCCCAAACATTTAAATTCTTAAAAAGCAAATGACTCCAGAGTGGTTTTTGTTTATTGTAGAATGTAGTAGAGATTATAATCCATGAATCAGGTACTTTTTCTTGCAAGAAACGGAAACTCATTCAAGCTAGCTCAAGTATGGGTTTATTAAGGGGATACATATAAACTGACAAGGGAAATCTCATGGAAATCTAAGAATAGCAATTGTAATAACAATGGATTTCTTGGGGGGAATTCAGAATTCAATTGCAAAAGTTTGTAAAATTTCAGCCCAGTGTTGTACTGTTAACAGGGCTCAGCATTCCATAGGATTTTTTTTTGTTTTCCTGGTAACTGGCTTCCAAAGGGCCTCAGCTTGTAATAGACTCCCTGGCCCCAGCAAGAGACATATTTTTTATATATCTTTTGTACTTCTGTGATAAATGGCAGGCTCTTTCCATGTATTATAGTTCAGTGCCTCAAGAAATATAATATCATTGATGTAATTCATCTTTTCCACCGAGCGATACCTAGTCTCCCAGGCAGTCTCAATGGTGTGGGACAGTGGTGGAATATGAGGGAAGCAATAGATATTTCTACGGTAGAGCAGTTATTTTAACTGAGTCCACTTCTCCCAAATTTTTAGTATGCTTTCATGAGCATTGGCTAATCTTGCCCAGTCTTCAAGAAGTCTTTATGGGAGTATGTTTTGACTATAAACGTAGGACTAATCCTAAATTGGAAAAAAGGAAATGTGATCTATTTTTAAATTATCAGTTATTTGGGACTAGGGGAAGGGGTATTAAAAATTCTCCATTCTTGTAGTCAGATTATTATAATGTCTCAAACAATTCAAACTACGTTCTCTAGAGGTACTTCATAAATTTCCATAAGTATTTGCTTTGAATTTCTTTTTTAATAAAATTAAGCTTTTAAAAAGAGAATAATAAAAATGTATACACAAAAGTGTTATTTTATCAAATTTTCACACTTTGGAGTTCAACATCATATTAACTTATATCCTTTTTGTTTGTTTTTAAGTAAATATGGTTATAGAGTCACACTTCTGAAATAAGTACAAACTAATGAATGCTGTTTTTATGCTTTTTATATACTGAAGTTTATGTAGGTTTTTTCTTTTTTAAACACTGAATTAGACATTTAACTCATCCTTCCTATTAGTGAGTTCCATGGATGTTTTGTGGAATTTAAACAGAAGTTTGGATGTCAACTTCCTCTGTCTCTTGAAATGTATTGTTACCAGTTATGTAATTTGAGTGTTTAATTCTAGCTTGTTCTATGCCAGCAGGATCAAGTACCACCTCCTTTGCAGAAGTTTGTTGAAGTTCCTGCTCCTCTGGATGTTAAGTCTTTTCATTCATAGAGGATATATTCTGCCACCACAGTTTCTAGCCAGAACAGTGCTGAGGTAATAGGCACATCCTGTCAGGAGACTGAGCTGGGGACTCCACCTTCCTGTGTTGGTTGAAATTCCTGCTTGGGGAGTATCTGAGGAGGGCTGTTGTGAATGAGAAGCTAGTGACAGGGGCATGGTCAATCAGTGACACAATTACTGGTCTATGTGTGTGTTTGTACGTGTGAATGTGAGACTCAGTGTGTGCATGTGCAGGAAGAGGGAGACGGGGAGGGAGAGGGAGAAGCAGGGAGAGGGAGGAAGAGAGAAGGAAGACAGAAGGGAAAGAAAAAGAGAGAAGGAAGGGAGGAAAAGAGAATGAGAGAGATGAGTGATTATATGGTGCTTGAGCATTGGATACAGTTCCAAGCTTTCCTGCCCTAGGTATCTTCCTATTATTATTATTATTTTTTAAAGATTTTATTTATTTATTTGACAGAGCGAGACATAGCAAGAGAGGGAACACAAGCAGGGGGAGTGGGAAAGGGAGAAGCAGGCTTCCCGCGGAGCAGAGCTCGATCCCAGGACCCCAGGATCATGACCGGAGCTGAAGGCAGATGCTTAATGACTGAACCACCCAGGCACCCCTCCTATTATTATTTTTAAGACAGCTAGTGATTTTTGATTCATGAATTCTCTCCTAGGGTTTATATGAATGGTCAGGGTCTTCAAGCTTTTATCAAGTTAGGTTATATTTAGTCACTTTCTCCATTGATGTCATGTAATCAAAGATTTTGTCTAGTAAACAAGCAGATTTTTATTTTTTTTAAGATTTTATTTATTTATTTGACAGATAGAGACACAGTGAGAGAGGGAACACAAGCAGGGGGAGTGGGAGAGGGAGAAGCAGGCTTCCCGCTGAGCAGGGAGCCCGATGTGGGGCTCGATCCCAGGACCCTGGGATCATGACCTGAGCCGAAGGCAGACGCTTAACCAACTGAGCCACCCAGGCGCCCCAACAAACAGATTTTTAAACAGTAATAATTAGTCCATATTTCTATTTTACATAAAAGATTCATAATAGCAAATCAGAACTTCTAGCCAGTATTAATTGAAAGTAAAATCAGCTAAAAATACACATCATTATTAGAGGGAAGTTTGGCTAGACATTTTTGAAATATGGAAAAGTCCCTGAGGATCCTTTGAACTAGATACTATCCATAGTTTTGAACTAGATACTATCCATATTTTCCAAGAACTAACTTGAATAATAGACCCATTTGGATTTCAAGTTAGTATATTGCTCATTGCCAAGAAAGAAGAGAGGGTCTCATGTTTAACTTTTCATCTCAATAGGAAAAAATTTCCAGTTTCATGAAATAGTGTATTTCATATGAAACCAAAATATTTCTCTTAAGAAATTCTCACCATAAGTCAACCTCTCCACTTGCATTGTGTAGTCCTTTTTTTTATTATGCAATTTTCTCTCACTAAGTAATTAAGATCAAATCTTTGAGTTCTGTCTTCATTGTGAAATCACAAAAATGGGGCTCATGGATTCTAGCATACTTGTTCCTGAGATAAAACTCCCAGCAGAGCAGACTCTATAAATTACTATTCAAGCTTCATTTCCCTGGAATCCCATTGGTCATACTTTAAAACCAGTTCCCAGGTTCCCAGATCCAATGACTTTGACAATTTTGTTTTAACTTTCTCTTTGTTGCAGACAAGCCAAAGAGACTGAGGGGTGCACCTTCAATTAGCATGGTATAATAATTATTTTATCACTTTATTAATTATAAAAACATTTACTTTCTTTTCCAGTGAAAAGCATTTGAGAGGTCTGTGCTATTGCCATCACTTTTTCCACCCCAGATCGAGCAGTTCAGAGCAGAAATAGTTTGCTTAAGAATGTTTTAAGTTTCTGTTACTGGAGGTATTCAAGAGTAAACTAAGTATACATTTGATAAAAATATTTAAGAGAGGACTCACCACTTTTCTAGGTAGTTCTATGAGATAGTTGGAGTTAAGTCCTTCTAACTCTGAAAATACAATTTTCACTCTTTTTCTACAGCCATCTGAATCCTTTGGCTTCATAATTACTCTAGATGAACAGGGAGAAACATCTGGCTCCTTTTTCTGGGATGGTGGTAACTCCTTTGATAAGCAGACCAACATGTACAACAGTTGAAATGTTCTGTATTCCAATGACTTTACTTAAAATTAAAGACTAGAGACCTAGACCAACAAAGTAAGTATGAATAATGGACATCATGGCAAGATTCGGTTTCCCCCCAACATTACTGTCCAGGAAGTTGAAATTTTCCTTAAATCTGGCCACTCCTCTTGGCTGAGCAACACAGGTGAAACTATTATATCCAGGAAAGTGCTAACAAAAACCACTATGTTACCAAACAAAACAAAACAAAACAAAACAAAACAAAAAAACCCACTATGTTTACTTGAGACAAGAGTGTTTATCTTATTCATATGCTAAAATAAAAATTTTTCATTAATCTCACTTTGGAAGGAACGAAGATTCCAGTCTTAAGGAATCACATCTTCAATGAAAATTTGTGGGAACTTGGCTTTGGTAGCATAGCTGCTAGGCTGGAGGAAGGAAGAATTGCTGAGATTCTTTGCTGAGGACCATAGTCTGAAAAATGATGTATAGTAGAGGAAAAGGTATAGCCTGAATTGAGAAAACAGGTCAAGACTTAGCTGGCTAAGGCATAATATCAGTTGTTTTTGTTTATTCATCTATCTCTTATTACCCCCATTTTCTCCTTCAGTCTAATCTCATAGATCAGCAAACTATAGAAAAGGCTTTCCTTGGAACAATAGAAGTTACTGCTATGTTAAGAAAAGTACCTATTAAAAGGACCTATCAAAGCAGCCACATTTTAAAAATCAGAAATGGATTTCCAAGGAAATGGGCACTATACCACCAAGATGATAATGCATGTGAGGTTACTGCTAAGAACATTTCTTCTGTCCTTTATTAGTTGACTTCACATTCATGTTTCTTTCCTTGCCTCTCTTTCATCTGAAAGAAAGACAGGGAAGAAGAACAATCATTGTCATAAGGAAGAGGAAAAGGTAGAAAAAGAGAATGTGAAAAAGAATGTGAAGGTCAATGGGAAAATACACTTCTAATCTTACATATAGACAATATGGCTGGTTGCTTCTATGGTAGAAATTAAGAGAAGATATAAAAGCTGCCAATGCCTGTATTCTCATAATAACCAGCATTCTTCTGCATCTCTTTTCAGTTTTCCGTTTTCTTTTTTTTAATGAATTACCTCAAGAGACATTGATTAAGTTTCTAACTTGTGAAAAAGATTGTTTTTGAATTTTAGAGGAGGGGATTGAAATCAGAAGAATATTGGAGCACTAGCACTGGGTGTTATCCGCAAACAATGAATCATGGAACACTACGTCAAAGACTAATGATGGAATGTATGGTGATTAACATCACATAATAAAAAAAAAAAAAAGAATATTGGAAGCCAAGGAGAAAGATGGATATGTCCGCCTGTGGTTGTGTGTTTGTGTATATGGACAATAGAGAGATGTGGGAGAAGGTTGTCTAAAAGGTTGTTATGCTATATTCTTCATTACTGAAGTGTTGAAAACATGTCTAAAAGAAAGCTGCTTCCTTCCTGTTTTCCCATATAAAATAAAGATGGAAAGTGAGGGAAAAGTGGGTAAGATGATGGGGCCTACTTCAAGAGGTTAGTTATTTTTTATTTTCCAAAGAGTATCATGAAAAAATTTGAGGCCAGTGATTGATTATTCAATGATTTTTTGTCCAGTAATTTCCAGGTCATTTAGAGGATTCCAGGTATAAGGCTTAGGTCAAGACCTTCTGGACTTGGAGACTAGCTGATCAGAATTTGAATTTAAAAAATAATAAAAGATAATTTGACATTTATTTTCTAATGTTAATACTTTTTTGCAGATTTTATTGAAAGGGAAGAGTACTTCTATGTCAGATACAAATTCAATAATTACATTAAACTTACAGTTTATTCAGTATTTGCAATAACATAACAGTTCATTTTTATGAGGAAAAATATCTTCTACGGGACTTTAAAAATAAGAAGTATTTAAAGGTATTGGCAATTCTCCAAACCACATTGCACTGTGTATTGTCATAATTAAAACAGGAATTTAAAATTCTTTTCTCTCCTCCGTGACAGAAAGTTCTGGAAGCAACTGTGATTAAAAATGGCTACCATGAATTTGCTACTCTGGCATATGGTCCTATTCAGATCCTTGGTTTCACTTCAAAGCCAAATGTTATTTTTAATGAATGGAGAAACCATCTCAAGCAACAAAATATAGCATCATTCCAATAGGGTAAGGTTTGAACATGATTATTGAATTAAAAGGCAAAATCTCTTTTGTTATATCTCAAGTGCTAATAATTGAATTTTCCCTGAATGTTGCTTCTTTGCAAAAACCACAGATCACATTTCTAAAATAATACCTTGCATGTTTCTGAAGTTCAAGGAAGAACAATTAGCATAGAGTTATATTTCTAGATAAAAGTGTGCTTATGTCAGGGCTGGGAACTTTGTTCGATTAAATGTCACAGGTGATGTCATGCAAGGTTGGTGTGTTGCTTAGCAAATATAACATAAAGGAAGGATACATAGGCGGGAAAATAAATGAGAATAAAAGTTTTTTAAAAGATTTACTTATCTATTTGAGAGAGCGAGACTGAGAGAGAGTGAGAGCACAAGTGGGATGAGGGGCAGAGGGAGAAGGAGGCTCTCCGCTGAGCAGGGACCCCCATGTGGGGCTTGATCCCGGGACTCTGGATCATGATCTGAGCTGAAGGCAGACACTTAACCAACTGAGCCACTCAGGCTCCCTGAGAATAAAAGTGTAGTGGAAGGTTCTGGAGGGACTCTATTCTAATTCCTTCATTTAGCAGATGAGAAAACTGAGCATCCAGGGAGGTGAAGTTACTTATCAAAGACATGTACTTAATAATTGACAGAACTGAGCCTTGACCTTGAAACTCCTGACATTTCACAGCTCTTTCCTTCTACTCTGTTCCATTTGGAAATTGAACATTTACTTACTGAGTTCTTACTGAGCTCTTGAAAGTATCTATCTGCTATAAATACATGCTTGTACATAAGATGTTGTCCCTATCCCTGAAGAATTTAATATCAGGTGGAATAGACACTGAAGTTCTATAATAGGAGGAGGCATCTAGAGAATTTAGAACCTCTGAAGTGCATTTTTTTCTTTCTTTTTTCTTTCTTTCTTTCTTTCTTTCTTTCTTTCTTTCTTTCTTTCTTTCTTTCTTTCTTTCGAGAGAATGTGTGTGTGAGCAGGGAGGGACAGAGGGAAAGAGAGAATCTTAAGCAGGCTCCACGCCCAGTGCAGAGCTGGACACGGGGCTCAATCTCACGACCCTGAAATCATGACCTGAGCCAAAATCAAGAGTCGGACACTTAACTGACTGAGCCACCCAGATGCTCTGTGCATTTCTAATACCTTATCACACAATACAACATAATGGTCTTTAATTCTAATGCAGAGCAGTGACACAGAGCTCAAGACACCGAATTTTTGTTTCCTTTTTCTAAATTAAGAAATAATTGATTACAAGATCATTTGAATAATCATCTATTCAAAACTTACCTCTTTCTAATTGAATGAATTTTCTCTTTGGGGAAATTTGTTGAGTAAGTTGTTTGGTATCTTAATCATAATAGTAATTCTTGAACTGTTACAATTTACAAAGTACTTGTAACAGCATGACTCCCTTTGGTTCCTACCATAGCCTGGGTAATAGATCTGAATGGTCAACATTATCAACCAGATATTAGAGAGGATGAAATAATACCTTAGAATGACCATACAGGTAGTAACAGAGGGGCAGGAAACCTGAGCTACCCTTCCTTTTATCTGTGTGCTCTCTTTTCCTAAGACCCTAATAAACTAAAAGTGATTGATTGGGTCAAGAAAACAAAAAACATCTTCACTGGAAAATTTGTTTCACAGACTTTGGTTTCATATATGTGCATGGCTGATCTTGATTAAGAAAAAAAAAGAGAAGAGCATGATAAAGTTCTGTAGGATACAAAGATTTCTTTTGACTAAAATAAGTTGTTTAATTGGAGGACTCCATAGACTTATATTGTTAGAGTCTGCAAATCATTTAATAACTGTAATTTACCCCTTTATGTATATTACACATTATTACATGGAAATATGTAAAAGTTATTGCTTAACACTTGATAACATTTAATTATCTCTATAACATCATAAGTTAATTCTGATGACTGCAATTACAACTAAATTTTACATTGATTTACTTTTGCTAATTTAATTCCCTTCTCATCTGTTACACAAAATCACTTTATGGCTATTTGCACCCTTTTTCCAGGAGCTGACCATTTTATTCAAGTATTGAAAAAATTTAAGAAATAAAAACCTAACCTAAACAACAATAATAAAAAGTTATCCACAATCATTACTTACAACTGTTAAAGATTATTTGAACAATATGGAAATTGTAGTTTAATTTAAATAGCAATATAATTATATATTTCAATCTTATATGTTTTCTGTATTACTCAAATTCTCTGACAGTGTCTCTTATAGAAGCTAGACAGAATACTGGATAAAACTCCTTCCACCTTATAAAGATTGATATATGTTGAATTGATGAGCTGATAAGTAAGATTATGTTTTCTGGTCCTCAAAGCAAATCTTTGGAAAATCCACTGTGGAGTTTCTAGTTGAGCAGAAGCCTTAGGGACAAATGAGACTAGGTTTTTAGCAAAAGATAAATTTTTGTAAACCCTAACTTTTCAGGAGAAAAAGTTTGTTTGTTTTTAATTGGGAACATATATTTGATTTTTATTTTAGATTATTTGAACATTTTCTTAGAGTAAAATAATATAGTACAATTTTTGGTTTTTGTGACCTGAAGGAATCTCTGAGCCCAAATTTACAGTGGAAGTCAAGCATTTCAAGAAACTGTTTATTCAACTTTTTAAAGCAGTGGAATAACTGTCTACTTCATCAAGCTTGTTACTCAATAGTGACTAGGGTATTGAGGTCAAGTAAATGAGCACCGAGAAGCAACTATTGGGTTGGTCAAAGTGCATGTCGTTGGTGAATATGACAAGCGGGTATCAGGTGGACTAGAGTCTGCCTAAGAGAAGGGGAAGGGGGATTAAGTATAGATAAATTTTCAGATGCGCACAGTTGTAAGGGGCAGCAAAGATTAGGCAGTGGTTAGAGGAAATGTGGGTACAGCGTTGTTGCTTTTTTAAGATGGGAGCTTTTCCAGCATGAATGATTAGAGAAATGATATGATAGAAAAAACTGATAACAGGGAAAGAGAGAGGAAAACTTCAGGAGATAAGTCCTTAAAGAAGTGCGTGGTTGGAGTCTAATGACCAAATGGAAGATTTGGCATTGGGATAAGACACAGAGAGTTCATTCATCCCCATAGAATGGAAGACAGCATGTGTGTTGGTGGAGATATGGGCTGATTTGTGGATTTGGTGGTGGAAATATATGGAAGTTATTTTAATGGCTTCTATTTTCTTGATTAAGTAAAAAGTAATGCCATCAGCTGAGAACAAGGTAGGCAAAAAGGTGTTGGAAATTTGAGGAGAGAGAAGGTGGGAGGGAGAGGAAAGGTAAATTATGAAGGAGGTGTAATGGGATTGCTACTTAGCATTAAGATCTCATGTGAAGTTAGACCAGTCAGTGTGGTTTGTGATTTCTCTACTCAAATCCAGCTGCTCGGGTACAGATAGGAATTGGTAGGGGGATAGAATTTAACTGAAGTGGGAATTTTGCCAGGGGAATAAAAAAGGAGGGAGAGAAGGGTAAGAAATGAAGAATAATAGAGAATGATTATAATGATGGATCATGGAGTCTGAGCTTGATAAGGAAAGAAATGACATGCAGAATATGAGGTACAGGAAAAAAAAATGGATATGGTCAATAGGTCAGATTTCCCATTGAGCTGGAGGAATTGTTGGAGAGAGAAGGAATTGGGAAGTTGGCAGTAGGAGAAATTTCTTGAAACTAACTTTATATGGCCAGCATCAAGTAAATACTGGTCACAGATGTGTTTTGTATGTGCATTTGTTTTTTTTATGTATGATTTAAAAACAAACTATAGGCAATGATTTTGTGATGTCTAAAATCTGTATTTCGACGTACGCTGTGTTTAATCTTAAGACTGAGTAAGAAACAAATCCATACAACAAAAGTCACTACATACCTATTAGAATGGCTAAAATCTTCTAAAAACTGGTAAAACCAAGTACTGATGAGGATGCAGAGTGACAAGAACTATAATTCAGGAATTCAAAATGGTAAAGTCACTTTGAAAGCTAGTTTAGCAGTTTCTAATAAAGCTAAAATATAGACTTTCCACATGACCCAGCAATTATGCCCCAGCTATTTACTCAATGGATTTGAGTTTCTGTCCATATAAAAACCTGCACACAAATGTTTATAACAGTTTTATTCATAATCACCAAAAACTAGAAGAAACCAAGATGTCCTTCAATTGGTGAATATATATATAGCCAAGATTGAAATCTTGGTTTTTAATAACATCCCTCAATAAAAGGAACCAGGTGTCCTTGGAGAAAAGGCTGTTTCTAGGGCTGGGACAGGAAATATACAAGATGAATCTGGAGCATAATGTGGTGCCAGTAAGTAAGGAACTTCTGAAAAAAGAAAAAAAAAATGATGAGAGTATGTCAAAGGGACACAGTGCCAGCTTAAAAAGCTTCCAGAGTCCAAGACTGGAACAATTTGAGTGACAAAAATTAGTAACATTGTATTGGATTTTAACCTTAAGTATAAAATAAATATCTGTGGGTCTACACTGATATAACTGAATGAGTGAATCTTTCAGAGAGGATTCAAGATAATTTATGAAGAACTTCCCCCTCAACTGTGGACTCTTCCTAGTGACTTCCTTCCAGAGTATATTAAGAAAAAGGGGGGGAGTATTAAAAAAATAACTATATAGAGAAGACACCTGATGACAGTACCTCAACGAGGTGATCAAGGTTAGTAACATTAGTGATAAGTGATGTTGTATATTCTTTGGATATGTTGTGTTGAATACGACATTTTACCCTCTGTGAACTTCCTCCTGGAAACCTGTAATCCCACTCTAACTCTGAGGAAAACATCAGACAAACCCAAATTGAGGGATATTCTACAAAATACCTGACCAGTACTCTTCAAAACTGACAAGATCATTAAAACCAAGAAAAGTGTGAGAAATTATCACAGTCCAGAGGAACCTACAGAAACAGTGAAGACAAATGTAATGTGATATGTTGGAACAGAAAAGAAAATCAAAGCTGGAGGCATCACAATTCCAGACTTCAAGCTGTATTA
The DNA here is from genome assembly GCF_037043125.1 of Eumetopias jubatus. Taxonomy (NCBI): domain Eukaryota; kingdom Metazoa; phylum Chordata; class Mammalia; order Carnivora; family Otariidae; genus Eumetopias; species Eumetopias jubatus. The sequence continues at coordinate 68,991,448 of NW_028274814.1, read as the reverse complement.
CAAAGCTGTAATCATCAAGACACTATGGTACTGGCACAAAAACAGACACATAGAATGAAACAGAATAGAGAGCCCAGAAATAGACCCTCAACTCTATGGTCAACTAATCTTTAACAAAACAGGAAAGAATATCCAATGGAAGAAAGACAGTCTCTTCAAAAAATGCTGTTGGGAAAATTGGACAGCCACATGCAGAAGGATGAAACTGGACCATTTCCTTACACCATACACAAAAATAAACTCAAAATGGATGAAAGACCTAAATGTGAGACAGGAATACATCCAAATCCTAGAGGAGAATGCAGGCATCAACCTCTGTGACCTTGGCCAGAGCAACTTCTTGCTAGATGCCTCCAGAGGCAAGGGAAACAAAAGCACAAATGAACTATTGGGAATTCATCAAGATAAAAAGCTTTTGCACAAAAAAGGAAACAGTCGACAAAACCAAAAGACAACCAACAGAATGGGAAAAGATATTTGCAAATGTCTTATCAGATAAAGGGCTAGTGTCCAAAGTCTATAAAAAACAGCAAACTCAACACCCAAAAAGCAAAAAATCCAAGCAAGAAAAGGGCAGAGACATGAACAGGCATTTCTCCAAAGACATCCAAATGGCTGACAGACACATGAAAAAAATGTTCAACATCACTCAGCATCAGGGAAATACAAATCAAAACCACAATAAGATACCACCTCACACCAGTCAGAATGGCTAAGATTATCAAGTCAGGAAACAACAGATGTTGTCTGTTGAGGATGAGGAGAGAGGGGAACCCTATTCCACTGTTGGTGGGAATGCAAACTGATGCAACTGGTGTGTATGTATCAATTTTTAAAATTTACATTGTAGTTAGTTAATATACAGTGTAATATTAGCTTCAGGTATAGGATTTAGTGATTCATCACTTACATATAACACCCAACACTCATCACAAGTGCCCTCCTTAATCCCCATCACCCATTTAGCCCATCCCTGCCCACCTCCCTCCATCAACCTTCAGTTTATTCTGTATAGTTAAGAGCCTGTCTTATGGTTTGCCTCTCTCTTCTTTTCTCCCATGTTCATCTGTTTTGTTTCTTAAATTCCACATATGAGTGAAATCATATGATATTTGTCTTTCTCTGATTGACTTATTTCACTTAGCATAGTACACTCTAGCTCCATCCACGTCGTTCTTTTTGATGGCTGTGTAATATTCCATTGTATATATAATATTTTATATATATATATATATATATCTGGAAAACAGTTTGGAGGTTCCTCAAAAAGTTGAAAATAGAGATACCCTATGACTCAGCAATTACACTACTAGGTATTTATCTAAAGGATACAAACATAGTGATTCAAAGGGGCACATGCACCCCAATGTTTATAGCAGCAATGTTCACAATTGCCAAAGTATAGAAAGAACCCAGAAGTCCATCAACAGATGATTAGGTAAAGAAGATATTTATACAATGGAATATTACTCAGCCATCAAAAAGAATAAAATCTTGCCATTTGCAATGATGTGGATGGAACTAGAGGGCATTATGCTAAGTGAAATAAGTCAGTCAGAAAAAGACAAATACCATATGATTTCATTCATATCTGGAATTTAGGAAGCAAAACAGATGAACATAGGGGAAGGGAAGGAAAAATAAAACTAGACAAAAACAGAGAAGGAGGCAAACCATAAGAGACTCTTCATTATAGGGAACAAACAGGGTTGCTGGAGGGGAGGTAGGTGGGGGGATGGGGTAACTGGGTGTTGGGCATTAAGGAGGGCACTTGAAGTAATGAACACTGGGTGTTATATGCAACTGATGAATCATTGAATTCTACCTCTGAAATTAATAATATAGTATATGTTAATTAAATTGAATTTAAATAAAAAATTTTTTAAAAATAAAAAAGAAAAAGACTGCTAGGGGAAATCTAATGAAACCTGATAAAGCATTGAGTTTAGTTAATAACAATGTATTAACATTGGTTAATTAATTATGACCAAATGTACCATATTAATAAAAGATGCTAAGAATAGGAGAAACTCGATACAAGGAATATGGAAACTCTCTGCACTATCATTGAAACTTTTCTGTAAATATTTACTTTTAAAATAATAAAGTTTAGGGACACCTGGCTGGCTCAGTCAGTGGACCATACAGCTCTCAATCCCAGGGTCATGAGTTCAAGCCCCATATTGCATGTGGAGCCTGCTTGAAATTAAAAAAAAATTTAATTCTTTAAAAAACTATTAAAAATAATTTTATTTTATGAAAAAGAAAACATGGAGCTTCACAAGAATTCACATATTTGCCAGAAATTTGACATTGACTTCCCAGCAGGAGTCACTGTAGTCACTGTTAAATTATCTCTTCAGGTCATCACCATTTCAGCTTCCCATTCATTATAACTTCAAAGTTGCTGTGACACCAATATGGCACTTGTAACAAAGTGGCTGGTTATCTTAAGCATGTACACAGTGTAAAACAATTATGGAAATATAATTATCTTTTTAATGTCAAGAGCTTCTAGCTGTTTACACTAGTCTAATGAAACTGTTATTGGAATCCAGATTGTTTCAGTATTAAATTTATGTTTGACCCAGGATAACAGAGATGTAATAAGTATGGTGTGCATATACTTAATGATACTCACAGTTTGTGACTCCTAGTATTGTCAGCATGGAATAAATAAACTCATTTACTTATGAGAGCTGTTATGACAAGATTGTGCTAACGGCTGGGGAAATGAAGGGGAGATACATCTCTCAGGTCTCTATTCTAGTACATTTACATTCTCTTGAAGAAGCCTGGACCAGGCCACTGGAAAAGAAATGGAACTTATGGCAGAGACCGAGCATCTTGCCAAACTCTTTAAAGGTCCCAACGCTGGGACTGAGTCCAGATACCCAGGTCCAGACGAACTTGGGACAGAATAAAATTTCCCAAAGCCACTTGTAGGGGACTCCTTCAGATGAGGAGAAACAGGGGGAGTTCATAAAACTGTGCTCTGATGACCAAGGGAAAAGGCATCAAACATTTCTCAATGTTAAAGAACATTTTATCCTATAAACTGACCCCCAGAGATGTCTGAAATTTCCAGAAGGAACTTTTACAGAACTATATAAAATAAATGTTTCTCTTCAGGAGAGACAGACCATACCTCATGGCAGTATGCCATCTCCCGTCAAAACGTCGCATCATGACTGTCTTCTTGAATGAGGATTTTCTGCTGTAAGGATCTTTCAAGTGACTCCACTGAATTCTTAGCTCTTTGAGAATATCAAAGTTCCTTCACGTTGCAATTTCCAAAAAAATGTGACTTTATAAAGAGAATGATTTTAAAACATATTGAGATGAATCAGTTGACTATCATCTTTAAAATGTTCCTTGAGCTGTTCTGACACTTTCCTAAACCAATCTCCCTGAATTTTTTAAAACCTGAGATCACTTAGGACTAAGTCACAAAATCCTTCATGCAGCATCCATCAATAAAAGTCTAGATGGTTTCTTTGGCTATTGGGTTCTACATGGTATATAACACTAGTATATTTACTTTAATAGAAGTGAACAATGTTCAACAAAAACAAAGTTCCATGGAGACATTCTGGTTGTTGAGCTTAACCATACACAGGGAATGTGGGATTAATTTATTTTCAAATATTTCAAATATATTCTGAAGGCCAATTACTGCCTATTCCTAACCCACAGAAAATGTGAATTCAAATGAATGTGTCCCCTCGTGCTGTTTTCTAGAATGTGCCCCCTGGCCTTGGGGGCTGGGGAGAGCTCCACATCCTTGCTGGTGGGGGTCACCGTGTAAGTTATTTTTGTACATGTTCAGGTGTGGGCTCTATGCTTGTCCTTCCCCCTCAGCGCCACCATATGCATTGTACAGAATACTGCTCTTGAATCCGGGACTATCCTTTCCTTGCCTTTATATACATTAAACACATGTGAACCTTCAAGAAAAAAAAATATATATATATATCAAAATATCAACATAATATCACCTAGGTCTGCTTCCAGCCCTTGTATATGTCATGAAGTGAGCAAGATGGAGGCTATATAAAATGTACTTCGCATATTGATTGTGAATCAATTTCCCTTATTTGCAAGCAAAACAAGGCCCTCTGCTTATTTTCCCCAGTGTATTGATACAGAAAGTGAACTCACTCTGCTTTTCCAAACCAAGGAAAACAAATGATACTGCAATTGGAGGGAAATTAGTGCCAATTAAGACCATTGTACAGCTGCAAAAGAGAGCATGTTTATACTTAGCCCGCTGCCCTGATGGTGTGCTTCATAATGGCCACCCTAACAATGGGATGTATAAATCAAGGCTTATCATTTTCAACAGAGTTTTAACTTTTATTTGACAAATTGTGCTATTTTTATTCTGGCTCACCAATTGGAACAGATTTGTGTGAATTATGTAAAATGCATTTTGGGGTGTTCATTGTACCATCACATTTTTCCACTCGCGTTCCCCATTCCATCTGTCTTTTTTTCCCTCTGAGAGAATTCTGTATGTGTTAAAATAGATCATTTCTTGAGGTGTTAATTATGTACAAGAGAAAATCCAACTGTGAATGGATGGTCATCACCAAGGGCTTTACTGTTTTACTCTTTAAGTGCTTTCTTATAACTGGTAGTAAAGTGTTCAGAGCTAGGCAGACATAATAATGTCAGTAGCACATCCTACATCCTCAGACATTTTATAGATGGATTTGTAGGCGACTTACAGACTTATGAGCAGAAAGTATCGCAAATGCTGAACAAACATCTATGAAATGAACTGCTCATATTGCACAGCAGTATAGTACAGATCATGTTTCTTGGGTAAACATAATGGCATTTGTGGGAACTCATGTTAAAATAAGTGGCTTCTCTGGATGGTAAAAGATCTTGTATATAAGAAGAATTTCAGAAGGTTTCACATGAAGAAAGAAAGTGATCTTATTGCACCTAAGGAAGGAATTTGGAGGGGACACGAAGAGGAAGGCAGAAAGCACTTTCGAAGTAGAAAATGTTGGAAATCTTTCTAGAAGGAAGGAAAGTGGCTTAACGTAGGGAAGAACAAGGAAATGAGGAGTTCAGGATGACTCAAATGGTTTTAAGTCAGATGAAGAGAAAGTTATACATTATTTATAATGAAATGGAAAAAGTACTAACTGACTTAAGAGTTGATGAGTTAAACTTCTTGGTATCAAAACTCACTGTGATGCTGAGCATGATGAAGGATCATGGAGAACAAAGATGGGGACAGAAACAACACCCCACAGTGATAGGCAAAGAAATTATTGTAGCTGGACAAACATCACAAAATAGTGCATGTTATTGCTCATGGTTCTAGGATGTGGAAGTATGTGTTCGTCTTTGTGCTTATGTGGGGGTATAGAGATATGCACATACATCCACTTCTCCTCCCACACAGAAACACACAAATGTGGATATTCAGTGATAAGTCTTGGGTGGCTAAATAAATATTGTGTACTTTCAACTTGTGGATTCTTTAAGAAAGATAATGTGGGTATGACCATATAAACAGAGCACAAAGGAAAGTATTACAGAAAATAGAATTTAGGGAGATACCCAAATGTGCCCTCTTGCTATGCTCAAAGCGGCATCCTGGTGAAGAAACATCACAGCATAGAACAAGCCTATGAATTAAGCAATGAGCCCGTCATTTGATCCTGGTAAATGTTGCCTCTGAGGAGGTAATTTTAAATATTTAAATTTTATTTTATTATTTTTAAATAGTCTTTATTTATTTGCCAGAGAGAGAGAGAAAGTACAAGCAAGGGGAGTGGCAGGCAGAGAGAGGAAGACTCCCTGCTGAGCAAGGAGCCCGATGTGGGACTCGATCCCATGACCCCGAGATCATAACCTGAGCCGAAGGCAGACGCTTAACCGCACTTAACCGACTGAGCCACCCAGGCATCCCAATTAAATCTTTAAATTTTAAAGATTAAAATAGCACTGAAGGCATTCCTCTCTACTAAAGGTGAATAAAAAAGAAGATTGCATGTTCTTGGACATGAGGGACTACTCCTCCATGCCCCTGCCCTTGAATAGCTGGAAAAAAAAAAAAAAAAGACAAAATATGTGAAACAATGGTATTCAGGTAGACACAAAACAGGACACTGATCACTGAAAGATGGGAAACAAAAGAGGTGAGACATAGGTTCAGAGGGGACTGAGGCACAGCCCAGCTTACTCCGCAGTCAAGAGACCCAGTGTGGAGTGGGAGGCAAAGGCAACTAGAAGTTATAGGGCGGAGGACCAGAGAGGGGAGAGCTGTCTTGTACTCCTGAAAAAAGGCAGCCTAAGATTGTTAGAATCAAAGAAATCAAGTATCCTTTTGGAAACTGAGTTGTAAACTACTAATCTACAAATCTAATCCACTGACTAGTTCTTATCAAATTCTAAAATACTTCTGTCTTTAAATACTATTAAAAGGTATAATTTCATATTTTTTAAAGATCTTATTTACTTATTTGAGAGAGAGAGACAAAGATGGAGGGGGAAAGAGCATGAGCAGGGGGAGAAGGAGAAGCAGACTCTCTGCAGAGCTTAGAGCCCAACCTAGGGCTTGATCCCAGGACACCGAAATCATGAACTGAACTGAACTGTCAGACACTTAACCTACTGAATCACCCAGGTGGCCCTAAAAGGTATAATTTCTAATCCACAATAGTATTTCCTTAGAAACTAATTCTGTCACTCCCCACAGCTGACCTGGGGTACAACTTTGTTGTCTCCCCTGTCTTTAACTCCAAAATCTCAGCATGAGGTAAAAATGGTCCTGGGCTTTGCTCTGCTGCCCCCTTCTTCTTCTCCCCCATTGCCCAGCCCTCTAGATTTTCCCTGCCTTTCTCCACATTGTCTATTGCACAAGCCTGGCAGCTGGTGTCCCTTACCATTCTGCTTAAGGAAGAGTAGCTGAGCGGGCTGAGACAGATTCCTAAGCTGCGTTGGTGGAGGAGGAAAGAGGGAGGGCAGGAAACGCCTGCATGTGAATAAATTTTGTTCCCTCCATGGAAAGATAAGCTGTCATACATACTTCTCATCCCTTTTTTTGCATGGAGTTCAACAACCTCTCTGATGGGGTGTCCTAAGAGCCAAATGACTGAATTATGGCCATTACAGAATGTGCACTTCAAAATATTAAGTATGGATCAATGTGACCAAACTCATAATTAAGTCAACACCAAGTATTCCCACAGTCTTCATTTGGGAAAAACAAATGGCTAGAAGAGAATTTTTTTTTAAAGATTTTATTTATTTATTTGACAGAGAAAGAGACAGCAAGGGAGGGAACACAAGCAGGGGGAGTGGAAGAGGGAGAAGCCTGACGCGGGGCTCAATCCCAGGACCTGAGCTGAAGGTAGACGCTTAATGACTGAGCCACCCAGGCGCCCCTAGAAGAGAATTTTTGACAAATTCTGGCAAAGCCTAAAAATATTGAATTTATTTGAAGGAAATAAACACATTTGGAAGCCAGAATATTTTAAGCTTCTATTGTTTCTTGAGTAACAGGTCATTTATTTTCATCAGATTCTACACACATACACACAAAGATGCCAGATTTCTCCCACATAGATTTTCTTGGTAAATAGGGAACTTTCGAATAGTTCTTGTAACCAATACTAAGTGAAAAGTATGAAGGTAATACTGAGCAGATGGAATTAATATGATAATAACACATGAAAATTTGTTAATCTCTATTGAAAAGATGGATAATCAAAAGAGATTATTGCACATTCATATATTGCAGTTGCCAAGGTCTGAGTAAAATTCCTTGATTGCAAATTTTGAAGCATGAATTTTAAGTTGAGTGTTATAATGGATGATAACCTAATCAGAATTTCCTTAAGGCAAGAATATTATTGAAAAAGAACTATAACACCTCATTCATATGTAATCTTTTGATTTAAATGCTACTAGTCAGAGACAAATCATAGGATCAGAATAATCTATAAATAAAACCTTTTCTTCCTCGGACCCTTAATGTTTGTCATAGCATCAAACACAAATACAACATTTGCTCCCACCTTTAAGCTTGGATGAACTGTAAAAGCAATGTGTTGTTGCAGAAATAATAAAGGTATTTTATTTACATCTTCTTGGCAATAGGGCAGAACTAAGACTTGTCCAATAGAAGATGCAAAGATTCAGTTAAATGTAGGCCAACGGTTACCTGTAGTAGTGAGCAGGATATGTCCTGGAAAAGAGCCAGGGGGATCATTCTTTGAGTGCAAAGTAGATTGCTAAAAGTTAGAGAACAGGAACAGTGGGATTTCCAGGGAAGGGAAGAGAATGAGGAGAAACAAAGATTTATGAAGTAGAGTTTTTAAAATGTTTGTTTCCAGTTTGTCAGTTTTTTCTCATCATCATTTTATTGAATATATCTTTGATTCCCCACTGATTTTTTGGCATTACTTTGGTCATATTTTAAATTCTTAGATGGAAGAGTTTATCCTATGGGATAGCTGAATGATCATATTCCATTGATTTATCTGCTCCAGGGTATCTCCATGTTATCAAATCTGTATACTGACATCTCTCACTTAATATCAGTAATCTGTTGCTGAAAATCAGAAGTTTTGTATGACAACTCTAACCAAGAGCCTATAACCCATTATTTTAAAAGGAAAATCACAGTGCATTATATATCATCTCAAATTCCCCCAACAAATTTCCAGGATTAAACTAAAAGCCAGTAAATAGCATACCGTAATGTTAGGATCTACAAATAGCGTACTGCAATGTTAGGATTTACAATGCTTTAAACATAGCTTCCTGATCACCAGTGATTATCTTTTAAAAAACACAACAGTTGCTTTTTAAGCAGTAACGTGTTGAATTTGCATGAAATATCATGAAAAACACACAGAAATAAAACTCCAGTAATAAATAAATTTGTTATACATAAGGCAGACAAAAAGCAGCAATTAAAAACAAGGACATTTCCTATAATACACTCTACTTACTGAGTAAAGTGGAGACAGAACTTGAAAGTTGTGGATGGAGGAGAATTTAAATACATATTTACTTAGTATGGTTTTCAAAATGTTTAGCACTTTGTTCTGATGATCTACCCAGTTTACCCAGTGGTATACAGAATGTAATTTTTTTACACTTCCTTTTTAAATATTTTGTATTGCATTTGGAGGAAATTAATATACTTTTTCCATATAAACACTGACCAATAAAGCATAAATTGATAGCAACTTACATTCTTTACATCTGGGTATTAAAAACTAAAAAGCATGAAGAAACTAGTAAAGTATTAATAAGGTTTGTAGTTGAGTTAGTAGTATTTACTATTTACAACATAAATTTCCTGGTTTTGACTATTATTATGGCTATCTAAGATATCTTTAGTGGGGGAAGCAGGGCGGAGGTAGTTGAGAACTCTACTATTTTTTCACAAATTCTTATGAGTCTTAAACTATTATTAAAAAAAGTATTAGCTGGGAAGATATTATGTGGAGGATGTCTGTACTTTGTTGAAGTTATTGACTTATGATATTAGCTTAAATTAGGTTCACAAAATTAGAACTATTCTTTTAGCATGTACTGAGGTTCTTTGTCTTTGAGTTTACTTAGAATATGTTGATTACCATGATCTGATCACATTCCTCATTTTAGAAACTATATGACTTACTAATTAGTCAGAATTGATACAGTGAATGGATTAACAGCTTCCAGCTAGAAATATTTCTGTGTTTTATACAATGTGATGAATTCATTCTAGGTTTTTAAAGTCAAAAGAAATAACTCATACTGCAATGAATAAAACTTGTATATCTATCATTCCTTTCATAAAAGCCTTACCATCACTAACGATGTCAAGTTTTAAGATTGTGGTCTTTCTTGGGAGCAAAAGAAAATGGAGTGAAGAAATTCATATTTATAGAACACCTATTGTATATCAAACATGGGCACTTCCATTTTCTCATTAACTCTTCCTAATGACTCTGCAAGTCAAGTATTACTATCCCCACTTGACAGATGGGAAAATTGCCTAAAAGAGATTAAGCAATTTTTCAAAGGTTTCACAGCTAATAAGTGTTTAGGATCATGATTTAAACTCAGATCTGCAGCTTTCATTCAGCTGTCACTCTCCACTGATGGCATGGTGACATTGATTTTGATGCTTACTTAGTAACTGCACTTGTCAACAGAGATAATAAATCTTTGGTTTTTCCCTAGGCTGAAAAATTATTCTGTATTGATCATTTTGTCTTTCTAATCTTCCTGTACTTATGGGGAATACTCATTCAGAAATGGACTGATCTCTACTTTAGATATTCTTGAACACTTGTAATTCCTACTGTGTTCTATACAAGGGTTCCATCAGTTTTGTTCTGTTTTGTTCAAACACAATTTACTCCCACCACTTCCGAGAGAAAGAATTTATTTAAGAGATATTGGGTAAGACATAGAATCTCTTGGTGAAATAGAGAAGCAAAGAAGCCAGAAACAATGTCCAACCATATTTCAGGACTGTTCTAGCTAAAATGTCATCCTCATTGCAGCTTGATTTCTATGATACTCAGAATTGGACATTAGAACTTACAGTATTGGTACCTCTAACAAACAAGTGCCTGAAGACACCAGCCAGAAAATCAACTTTCCTGAATATAACTGTGGCCACATAATGCACATTCCCACATCCAAGACTTCTACAGATATGTTTTGTTGGCAGAATCCAGAATTCAATGACTTTATCTTGAATAACTAGAAGGCCAAATCTATTTGAGGAAGTACCTTTCAATGGTGGTGACAGTAAAGTCTTCTTAGCCTTCATCAAAAGAAGTATAGTTATTTATCAAAGTTCTTGTGTAGTACAGAAGGAATTTCAGATGGCTACAATGCAGAAGGATGACAGAACACTGGCCCTGAACTGACAGGAATCCCAGAGAACGTAAAATGGCTTCATGCTTCATTAGGCAGTGTGTGGACTAATGGAGGCCAGGAGATACGAAGTTTTATTCCTTTAGGAGACACCTAGACCTATGAGTCTACCCTAAAGTTATTTACCAAGTTCCTGAATTCATAATTGGGATAGATAACTCAGCACTTGCTAAATAACATACTCATTATTAGCAAATACCAACAGGGAGTATCTGAAATGGCATTTCCTACAGAATCATCTAACCACTTTTTTTCCATTATGGAAGAGGCGGCAGTTTGATGTCCCTGGACCAGACACTAAAAACACAGATTTGTTTTCCCTGCTCACAATATTTGAGGCAGTATTATAATCTAAAGATTTAGTGAATGCTTTATTCAACATCATGATATTCAATAATGACAACATTGCTTCTGACCAAAGAACTCATTTTATAGCAAGACAAGTGAAGGTCTTCATTTAGGCTCATATCCATGACAGTAACAAGTCTACCACACATGCTGTCAACAGAAGCAGCTGACATGACAGAACTGTGCAATGATACACTAAAAATGAACTTAACCTACAGATTCAGTAACCAGCTATAGAGGTATTGATATGCTGTCCCATATGATTCACTAGATATCCTAAACCAGTATCCAGTTTATGGTGCTTTTTATTCCATATCCAGACTATACGGATCCAAGGATTAAGGGTGGTGCTTCTAATACCCTCAAGTCTGAGCCCTGTTAGTTTCGAAGTATGTTTCTGAGTGAGACAAGGAAAGGAAGGGAGTACTTGTACTGGATAAAGTGACTGGTTCCAGTTATCAGTGGAAAAAAGAAAGCTGTTGCTACACATGGAGATCAGGAGAAGTGTAGGACCCAGAGGATTCTCTGGGGCACCTCTTAGTATTTTCATATACAGTGATAGAAGAAGAGAAGGCTACTAAATCAACTTGATGCAGTTAAGAACACTAATGGTTTGTTTAGATCCTTCAGGAATAAAAATTTGGGTAAATAAACTAAACAAAGTTATGACCAAATGAGGAACCAGGTAATAGGTATTAGAAGAAAAAAATAATGAATATCAAAATGGCTTCATGACTGGTTACAGAAATAAGGACAGTATTAGCTATGCATATTTTCTTTCTTGTTTTATGTATATTTTTATATATAGTAACATTTTCTTTTCCACTCCCCCAATTTTATGTGGGGTGTGTTGGTGATTTTTTTACACTTTTAATTCTGAAGTTTTTTTTTAAGATTTATTTATTTATTTTAGAGAGAGAGAGAGAGAGAGAAAGAAAGCAGGGGGAGGGACAGAGGGAGAGGAAGAAGCAGACTCCCCCCTGAATGCAGAGCTCCACCTGGAGCTCCATCCCTGGACTCTGAGATCATGACCAGAGCTGAAATCAAGTATCAGCCACTTAACTGACTGAGCCACTCAGGCGCCCTGTGAAGTTGACTTATAAGTTATCAGAAGAGATTGTGACTGTGCTTTGACCATTCTCTGTGGAAGGATATGGTGTCTTATTGGAATTTGCATTTCCTTTGCCTGCAGGGTTCTGGTTAGATTATATGATGAGAGATAATCATAAGTAATTCTTAAGGAGAGAAGAAAAAACAATCTCCAGCAGCAACTGTAAGAATACTCATGGATATCAATAGATAACAGTGTCAACAGCTGTGAAGGGTGTGAAATTTTACCCTGCTTGCACTAAATTATCCTGCTAAAGTTTCATAAATGCTGGCAGACATGAGACTTCTGGGTCAGAGACAAGAACTTTCTTACGCATGGCACCCCAGGCAGCACAAGCTTCATATTCACATACTTCCACTTTCAGTTTTACCAAAGTGAAATTCCCATGGGAATGATGTTGAGCCACATAGGTAGATGCTGCACACAAAGTAACTTTGTGTTGCAGGTAAGAAATCCTGAATTTAGGAGACCTCCAATTTTACAAGAAGATAGCTAGCCAACTTGTCCAATCTTTGTTGAAGGGAAGACATCTTTATTATCCTGGTCAGGAAACAAATCCACTCTGTCCCCAGAAGGAGATCCTATCTCTATCTTCCAAGGCTGTTTGCTATAAATATCCTTGGAAAGGTAGTCTGTAAGAACAAGATCTTACATAAGATATTCAGAAACATATGGAGAATTGTCTTTTAATAGGCAGGTATGAATGTGCTAAATCTCTTTCTACTCAAATTAGTTGTGTTTTCCTAACCAAACCCTGATAGACACTATTGTTTTTAGAAATGCTTCTAGGCAAGACAATAAGATACAAAGCAGAGATAATACAAAGTGTTGGTAAAGTTATTATTATTTCCATAACACACAATTATATTCCAAAAATATCCTAGAGAATTCCCTGAAAACATTACAGTTGCTAAAAGTCCATTAAAGTGACTAGAAAAGTATATTATATACAAAAATTACTAATTCTCCTATGTATCAGTAATAACCAGTTGAAAACACTTACTTAAGAACAACTCAAAACTGGGGCGCCTGGGTGGCTCAGTCGTTAAGCGTCTGCCTTCGGCTCAGGTCATGATCCCAGGGTCCTGGGATCGAGCCCCGCATCAGGCTCCCTGCTCGGCAGGAGGCCTGCTTCTCCCTCTCCCACTCCCCGTGCTTGTGTTCCTGCTCTCGCTATCTCTCTCTCTGTCAAATAAACAAATAAAATCTTTAAAAAAAAAAAACTCAAAACTAAAGATAAGTTAATCACAAAACATCTAGAAATTAATTTAAATTAAGAAGGAGAACTGCATGACAAAAACTAAACATTCTTATTACCAGGTATGGAAGGATTGAATAAATGAAGAGAAATATAGAGCCCTTGGGTGGTATAACTTAATGACATAAATACTTAAGTTCTTTCTAAATTAGATTAAAGCTTTAATATAGTGTTTATCAAAATTCCAACAGCATGAACAAAGAATCAGAGCACTGAAAAGTGGAATTATAGCTGAGGAGTAAATCATCTAAGCATCTAGGAAGAGAGGAAACTCTGGTCTGTCTGAGTTAAAGAGGCATCAGAACAGAGGGGATAAGACCAGATCCAACTACTCAAAGTGCATTTAGTTCTATCATTCAAAGTTCATTTATTCTATCATAATAAAAGTTCAAATTTTGTAGGGGCACCTGGCTGGCTCAGTTGGTAGAGTATGCGACTCTTGATCTCAGGATTATGAGTTTGAGCCCCACATTGTGTGTAGAGATTGTTTAAAAATAAAATCTTTAAAAAAGAAAGTTTAAAAATTATATACATTTCTATCACAAAGCAGATTAATGAATACTTTTTCACTGACCAACAGAATTTCTTCAATTTAACCCCAAATCTTTAATGTAAGGAATCCGAAGGTAACATATTAAAGGTTCTTTTTATTAAATAGAGTATGATATTATTGCCAGATGAAAAGTATGTTTGGAAGACTTTCTAATGGGCTGTGGTTTTTGCTTTTCAGATCCACTCCTCCCTGCATCTTCATAATAGTACTGCTATTTTTCTTCAGGAACAACCTCTACTCCATTTCTCCATTCTCATTCCAGGTATTTTGATACATTGGCTATTCTGGACTCCAGGAGTGTCCATGAAATGGGGAGAGGGATTGAAAAGTTGGGGTGTGGCTAACCAATAAGAGCATCACATCTCCAGGCCATTGTGATTGGATCAAGGTTCTGCATGGATCCCTATCAGACCTAACAAAATGTACTGTGATAGATTTCTACCAGGATCACTGAGAGAGTTAAGTTGTCTTCTCCATTGTGATTTCAGTATTCATAATGATGTGAGGCTAGAACAGACTAGGAGTCTGATAATGAAACCAAAAGAAAGGAAGAGGAGAACCACAGTGAACTCCTGGGTCAAGCCACGCTTTTAAAATATGATTTAAAATATGCCACATCTTCTGTATCCATTCATCCTTTGATGGACATCTGGGCTCTTTCCATATTTTGGTTATTGTGGACATTGCTCCTATAAACATTGGGGTACATTATTACTGAGATTTTTCAGGGTTTTTTTTTAAGATTTTATTTATTTATTTGAGAGAGGAACAGAGAGAGTGAGAGAGAGAGAAAGCATGGGTGGGGTGAGGGACAGAGGGAGAAGCAGACTCCCCACTGAGCAGGGAGCCCGATGGGGGCTCAATCCCAGGACTCCAGGATCATGACCTGAGCTGAAGGCAGATGCTTAACTGACTGAGCCACCCAGGTGCCCCAAGACTTTTCAGTTTTTGATTTAATAAATTTTCTTTCTGTTTAAACCAAATGATTGAGTGTTCTGCTCCTGGCAGTCAAAAAGAGTCGTAACTGATTTAACCAACTATCTAAAAATACGTAGGGTGGGAAGTTTCCAAGATGGTGGAGGAGTAGGAGACCTTAGTTTTGTCTGGTCTCAGGAATTTACCTAGATAGCTATCAAATCATTCTGAACACCTGTGAATTCAACTGGAGTTCTAAGAAAAGAATTGCTGCAATTCTACAAATAGAAAAGCAACCACTTTCTGCAAGAATGATAAGACAGAAAAACTCACCTCAAAAAAGAGAACAAGAGGCAGTACTAACTGTCAGGGACCTAATCAGTATGGATATAAGTAAGATGTCAGAGCTAGAGTCCAGAATAATGATTACAAAGATACTAGCTGGACTTGAAAAACGCATAGAAGACACTAGAGAATCCCTTTCTGGAGAAATAAAAGAAATAAAATCTAATCAAGTCGAAATAAAAAAGGCTATAAATGAGATGCAATAAAAAATGGAGGCTCTAACTGCTAGGATAAATGAAGCAGAAGAAAGAATTAGCAATATAGAAGACAAAATGATGGAGAAAAAAGAAGCAGAGAAAAAGAGAGATAAACAACTACTGGATCATGAGGGGAGAATTCGAAAGATAAGTGATACCATAAAGCAAAACAATATTAGAATAATTGGGATCCCAGAAGAAGAGGAAAGGGATGGGGGGGGTGGGCAGAAGGCATATTTGGGCAAATTATAGCTGAAAACTTTCCTAATCTGGGGAAGGAAACAGGCATTCAAGTCCTGGAGGCATAGAGAACCCCCCTTAAAATCAATAAAAATATGTCAACACCTTGACATATAATAGTGAAGCTTGCAAATTTCAGACTCAAAGAGAAAATCCTGAAAGCAGCTTGGGACAAGAGATCTTTAACCTACAAGGGTAGAAACATTAGATTGTCAGCAGACCTATCCACAGAGGCTTGGCAGGCCAGAAAGGACTGGCATGTTATATTCAGTGTGCTAAATGAGAAAAATATGCAACCAAGAATACTTTATCCAGGAAGGCTGATTCAAAATAGAAGGAGAAATAAAAAAATAAAATAAAAAATAAAAATGCTTCCAGGACAAACAGAAACTAAAAGAATTTGTTATCACTAAACCAGCCCTGCAAGAAATATTAAAGGGGATCCTTCAAGTGAAGAGAGAGCCTCAAAGTAACATAGACCAGAAATGAACAGAGACAATATACAGAAACAGTGGCTTTACAGGTAATAAAATGGCACTAAATTCATATCTTTCGATAGTTACTCTGAATGTAAATGGGCTAAATGCCCCAATCAAAAGACACAAGGTATCAAATTGGATAAAAAAGCAAGACCTATTGATATGCTGTCTGCAAGAGACTCATTTTAGACCGAAAGACACCTCCAGATTGAAAGTGAGAGGGTGGAAAACCATTTATCATGGTAATGGACATCAAAAGAAAGCTGGGGTAGCAATCCTTATATCAGACAAATTAGATTTTAAACCAAAGACTGTAATAAGAGATGAAGAAGGACACTATATCATAATTAAAGGGGTCTATCTAACAAGATCAAACAGTTGTAAATATGTATGCCCCTAACATGGGAGCAGCCAATTATACAAAACAATTAATAACAAAATTAAAGAAACATTGATAATAATATAGAAATAGTAGGGGACTTTAACAGCCCACTCACTGCAATGGACAGATCATCTAAGCAGATCAACTGGGAAACAAGGGCTTTGAATGACACACTGGAGCAGATGGACTTCACAGTTATATTCAGAGCATTCCATCCTAAAGCAAGAGAATGCACATTCTTCTCAAATGCACATGGAGTATTCTCCAGAATAGACCACATACTGGGTCACAAATCAGGTCTCAACCAGTACCAAAAGATTGGGATCATTCCTTGCATATTTTCAATCCACAATGCTTTGAAACTGGAACTCAATCACAAGAGGAAATTTGGAAAGAACTCAAATACATGGAGGCTAAAGAGCATCCTACTAAAGAATGAATGGGTCAACCAGGAAATTAAAGAAGAATTAGAAAATTCATGGAAACAAATGAAAATGAACACATAGCTGCTCAAAACCTTTGGGATGCAGCAAGGGCGATCCTAAGAGGGAAGTATATAGCAATACAAGCCTTTCTCAAGAAACAAGAGGTGTCTCAAATACTCAACCTAACCCTACACCTAAAGGAGCTGGAGAGAGAACAGCTAATGAAGCCTAAATCCAGCAGAAGAAGAGGAATAATAAAGATCAGAGCAGAAATCAATGAAATGGAAACCAAAAGAACAGTAGAACAGATCAATGAAACTAGGAGCTGGTTCTTTGAAAGAATTAATAAGATTGATAAACCCCTGGCCAGACATCAAAAAGAAAAGAGAAAGGACCCAAATAAATAAAATCATGAATGAAAGAGGAGAGATCACAGCTAACATTGAAGAAATACAAACAATTATAAGGACATATTATGAGCAACTATTTGCCAACAAATTAGGCAATCTGGAAGAAATGGATGCATTCCTGGAAACTTTTAAACTACCAAAACTGTAGCAGGAAGAAATAGACCCATAACCAGCACGGAAGTTGAAGTAGTAATCAAAAATCTCCCAACAAACAGGAATCCAGCGCCAGATGTATTCCCAGGGGAATTCTACCAAACATTTAAAGAAGAATTAATACCTATCTTCTGAAGCTGTTTCAAAAAATAGAAATGGAAGGGAAACTTCCAAACTCTTTCTATGAGGCCAACATTACCTTGATCCCCAAACCAGACAAAGCCCCCATCAAAATGGAGAATTACAGACCAATATCCCTGTTGAACATGGATGCAAAATTCTCACCAAGACACTATCAATAGGATCCAGCAGTACATTAAAAAGATTATTCACCACAACCAAGTGGGATTTATTCCTGGGCCACAAGCATGCTTCAACATCTGCAAATCAATCAATGTGACACACTACATTAATAGAATAAAGGACAAGAACCATATGAACCTCTCAATAGATGCAGAAAAAGCATTTGACAAAGTACAGCATCATTTCTTGATTAAAACTCTTCAGAGTGTAGGGATAGAAGGTACATACCTCAATATTATAAAAAGCCATTTACGAAAAACCCACAGTGAATATCTCAATGGGGAAAAAGTGAAAGCTTTTCCCTTAAGGTCCGGAATATAGAAGGGATGCCCACTATTACCACTGCTGTTCAACACAGTACTAGAAGCCCTAGCTTCAGCAATCAGACAGCAAAAAGAAATAAAAGGCATTCAAATCAGCAAAGAAGAAGTCAAACTCTCACTCTTTGAAGATGACATGATACTTTATGTGGAAAACCCAAAAGACTCCACCCCAAAATTGCTGCAACTCATACAGGAATTCAGCAAAGTGGCAGGATATAAAACCAATCCACAGAAATCAGTGGCATTTCTATACACTCACGAGACAAAAGAGAGAGAAATTAAGGAGTCAATCCCATTTATAATTGCACCAAAAACCATAAGATACCTAGGAATAAACCTAACCAAAGAGGCAAAGGATCTCTACCTTGAAAACTGTAGAACACTCATGAAAGAAATTGAGGAAGACACAAAGAGATGGAAAACGATTCCATGCTCATGGATTGGAAGAACAAATATTGTTAAAATGTCTATGCTACCTAGAGCAGTTTATGCATTCAGTGCAATTCCTTTCAAAATACCATCAATTTTTTTCACAGAGGTGGAACAAATAACCTTAAAATTTGTATGGTACCAGAAATGACCCTGAATAGACAAAGGGATGTTAAAAAAAAACAAAAAACCAAAAAAAACCCCAAAAAACTGAAGCTGGTGGCATCACAATTCTGGACTTCAAGCTATATTACAAAGCTGTGATCATCAAGACACTATGATACTGGCACAAAACAGACACATAGATCAATGAAAGAGAATAGAGAGCCCAGAAATGGACCATCAACTGTATGGTCAACTAATCTTTGACAAAGCAGGAAAGAATATTCAATGGAAAAAAGACATTCTCTTCAACAAATGCTGTTGGGAAAATTGGACAGCCACATACAGAAGGATGAAACTGGACCATTTCCTTACACCATACAAAAAATGGACTCAAAATGTATGAAAGACCTAAATGTGAGACAGGAATACATCCAAATCCTAGAGGAAAACACAGGCAGCAAACTCTCTGACCTTGGTCACAGCAACTTTTTGCTAGACATGTCTCCAAAGGCAAAAATGAACTACTGGGACTTCACCAAGATAAAAAGCTTTTGCACCACAAAGGAAACAGTTGACAAAACCAAAAGACAACCAACAGAATGGGAGGAGATATTTGCAAATGTCTTATCATATAAAGGGCTAGTATCCAAAATCTATAAAGAACTTATCAAACTCAACACCCAAAGAACAAATAATCCAATCAAGAAATGGGCAGAAGACATGAACAGACATTTCTCCAAAGAACACATTCAAATGACCAATAGACACATGAAAAAAATGCTTCACATCACTCGGCATCAGGGAAATACAAATCAAAACCACAATGAGATATTGCCTCACACCAGTCAGACTGGCTAAAATTAACAAGTCAGGAAACAAAAGATGATGGCGAGGATGTGGAGAAAGGGGAACCCTCTTACACTGGGAATGCAAGCTGGTACAGCCAACTGGAAAAGAGTATGGAGTTTCCTCAGAAAGTTGAAAATAGAGCTACCTTATGACCCAGCAATTGCAATGCTAGGTATTTACTCCAAAGATACAAATGTAGTGATCTGAAGGGGCACCTGCACCCCAATGTTTATAGCAGCAATTTCCAC
Organism: Eumetopias jubatus; assembly: GCF_037043125.1. Taxonomy (NCBI): domain Eukaryota; kingdom Metazoa; phylum Chordata; class Mammalia; order Carnivora; family Otariidae; genus Eumetopias; species Eumetopias jubatus. Next base: position 68,971,464 of record NW_028274814.1, on the reverse strand, counting down.
AATAGCCAAACTATGGAAAGAGCCCAGATGTATGGAAAGATGAATGGATAAAGAAGATGTGGTATATATATTACAATGGAATACTACTCAGCCATCGAGAAAGAAAAAAAGAAATCTTGCCATTTACAACAGTGTGGATGGAACTAGAAGGTATTATGCTAAGAAAAATAAGTCAATCAGAGAGATACAATTACCATATGATCTCACTCATATGTGGAATTTAAGAAACAAAACAGAGGATCATGGGGGAAGGAGGGGAAAAATAAAACAAGATGAAATCAGAGAGGGAGACAAATCATAAGAGACTCTTAATCATTGGAAACAGATGAGGGTTGCTGGAGGTAGGGGGAGGGATGAGGTAACTGGGTGATGGACAATAAGAAGGGCGCATGATGTAATGAGCACTGGGTATTATATAAGACTGATGAATCACTGAACTCTACCTCTGCAACTTAAATAATAGACTATATGTTCATTAAAAAAATAAAATAAATAAAACTTGGCAGGGGTAAGGTGAATACATTTTTTATAAAAGAAGGGGAAGTATTTTATGTGTTGATATAAAACACAAAGTGTGAATGTAATAGAAGATAACCTCAGTGACAGTAATGTTTGAAGGGTTTTAAATTCTATTCAGGAAATACCTACAGCTTTTTTTTGAGACAAGTAGTCCTTTTGAGAGACACTTCCTTTTTTATGCAAATGTCCTTAATAATATTTAAAGAACTCCATATGAAGAATTCCATTTGAAGATGTATAATAAATCATACTTAAGATAAATATATATTCATACTTACTAATTCTGTACAAAAGCCTGAATCACTTGTAGGAGGAAAATATAAAGCGTGAGAGTCGACAAAATTTAGCTTGACTACTGAACTACTGAACCAATAGCACACGTGAATATGAAAATTTTCCTTCCCAAATTGCTGACTTTTATATACTTCCGTGTCATGCTTTACATACCTGAAAATTTTGTCCAGTTTGGGAAACCTCAACATGCCTGTGGTCACCCATTTGAAACCTGGCTGCTGAGTTACTGATCTTAATTCCTACTCACGGTTATATACAGTGAATGTCAAGCTCCTAGTTTTTATTTGTAGTGAACTAAAAATTTTCCGCCTTTAAAGAGCTTACATTCCACTGGAAAGGACTTGAAAATAATATAATAAAATAACTAATATAATTTCAGGTAGTTAAGTGATGTGGGATGAAATATAAAGACAGAGAAAACTACTTCAGAAAGAGCAGTTGGGAAAGGACTCTGAGGAAAGACATTTAAGCAAAGATTTCAGTGACCTAAATGGTTGATCCAACATCTTGGGAAGGAACTAATGAAACAGCAAGAATATTGTGCCTGAGGCCAGGCTTGCTTATGTTTGAGAAAGAGCAAGAAGCCTACTCCTGGAGCAGAGGAAAAGAGTGTCAGAACCTGAACTTGGAGAGGTAGCCAGAAGCTAGAAGTCAGATACACATGGCCTTTAGGTGGAAGCAATTTTAAATTCAATCCTAAAAATCCTTTGGAAATTCGAATAACAGAAGATAGCTGATTCTCATCTGAAAAGGACAACTCTGGTTCAAGTGCAGAAAATAGACTTTTCTCTGATAAAAGGAATAAAAAATGATGAGTGGAAGCAAGGAAAATAGCTGGAGTGTTACTTCAGGCCAGGAGAGAAATGGTGGAGTCTTAGATCAGAATGAGAAAGTGGAGGAGTACACCCCTACCTTGTTATTGTTAAGCCAAAACTTCTGCTCTACAACCAAAAGTTCATGACATTCTGGCTTCCTTGATCAATTTGTTCAATTATGATCTTTGTTTGGCATCATCAGGGCCTCCAGACCACTGGTTCCTGTGCTCATTCCTGATCCACCAGCCTTCTCTCTTGTTTACTGTCATCCTTATCCAGATTTGATTTTACAGTTTCTTATTAAGTGACAGTCATGATAACATCTGTAACGCTGTAGTTCTTTAGTAGGTTTAAATCTCGCTAATCTGGCAAAAATGCAAGTCTAAATGATCCCATTGTCGACTTTCTCTATTTTTATGCCAAAACTTTGTGCCATCACCCAACACATAGCGTAGAAAAACCTGGGTATCATGCTTAAGACCTCCTTTCCTTCATCTCTGATACTCCTTTGTCATATATCATCAAGTTCTCAACATCTAAATATATCTCAAATGAATCCACTTCTTTATGGGTAAGTCACCACCCTTGTCAGTCATTTTCAACTCTTGTCTAATCTCTTCAAGAACCTCTAACTAGTCCTTTACAATATTGCACCAGTATAACATAGTCTCATTGATGAGACCAGAGTGACACTTTTTACAATCAAAACTGATCATCCTGCTTTTTTGTTTAAAATCTCGTATTCATTTTTTCCTGGGATTCATTTTGTAGGATGGCATATAAAGTTAGGGGGAATATACTTTATTGTCCAAAATGGGCCACTTTTAAAAACAAAAGGGGAAACTATTAATAAATACATTAGGACAACTTACATAAACCTGAGACATATAGTCAGATGTCCTATTGATCCGGTCACACTCTCTAACTCTCTAGTCTCATCTCACATTCCATCCCCATCAAATAAAAATATTCCAACTTCAGTCATGTTTCCTCTTTGCTGACCTAAGGCTTTCACCGAGTATTTTCACTCACTGGAACCCACTTCTTCTTGTCCCTTGCCATGTTACCTTGTCAAATCATCTTTCATCTCCCAACTCAGACTTCTCTACTCTCTCCTTCCCTTCACAACCAAACCTTTGAAAAGAGATGCTCATTTTTCCTTATTTTCTATTTACTCCAAAATCTGTGCCAAGGTGGCTTCTCTCTCATCCAGGAAAGCAGTCCCTGGTCCTTCTGTTTAGGTCAAGTCCCCCTATTATATTCTGTTATAATGTCATGTACTTCTTGTAATTTAACATTTATCTGTGTTGTTATTTGATTGTTTTACTTTCTAGATTAATTTTGCTTATTATATACTTAAATTTCCTGGAAAAATGTCTACTACAATAGTAGACACTCAATACATGTTTATTTGGTAAATTACTGAATAAATGAATGCAAATTTAAAACAAAAATGAAAAGAGAGTAATCACACTTACCACATTGTTCTAATGAATGGCAGATCTGAATAAGTCTTTTTCTATGTGTTAGTTCCAACATGGATTTTTATACATTTTTTTAAGATTTTATTTATTTATTTGACAGAGAGTGAGAGAACAAGAGAGGGAACACAAGCAGGGGGAGTGGGAGAGGGAGAAGCAGGCTTCCCGCCGAGCAGGGAGCCCAGTGAGGGACTAGATCCCAGGACCCTGGGATCATGACCTGAGCCAAAGGCAGACGCTTAATAACTGAGCCACCCAGGTGCCCCAGTTCCAACATGGTTTGATTGGAAAAGAACAGTTGTGGGATATTTTTCTTCTTTTTATTTTGTCTCTTAAATTTATTGGTGTGTCCGATATACATGGCATAAAAGGATATAAAAGTAGACACATATATATGCACAACAGAAATGACCTGTGCATCTTTTTCTACCTTTTTCCACTGCTCCTACCACCACCCCACCAGGAAATTAGTTTGGGGATGAGACATAAAATTCCTCATCTCTAAATGAAGGCAAATTTTTTTTTTCTAAAAAAAAAAAATGTGTATGAAGGAATAGAATACAATGGGCTAAACTATCTTTCTGGTGTTTTAGTAAGCTGGATGAAGTTGTTTGGGTTCATCCTGGTTTATTCTTCTCACATCTGAGTCATAGCTGTTTCCTCAGTAAATTGGAGAAACTAGTACCAAGCCTGTCGGCTTGTGAGAACAAACTTTACAACATAAAAGCTCTTTTCAAAACTGTACATCTCTAATAAGAGTCTAGGCAGTTAAGATTAATGACTACCCAAATCACAAGACAGACAACTAGAAACTATATACCTGATAGCAGCACACAACACCATGTATATAGTAGCTTTTCACAGCAACTGAATCTGAGTCTGAGCAAGGCTTTGGGGCTAATCAGTTTACAAGAAATACAGGGGACAGAGGAGCATGTTAATTGACACAACAGAGATGTAATCAGTAAAATTCAGACTGGAAAATTCTACAAGACAAAAGGTAGAAACAAAAGTTTCTACCATAAATAAATTGCAAGGATGGGAGGAGGTTAATTGGAGGGGACTCTACATTAAAATAAATATAATACTAACAAATTGCAATGCGTGTAGTTAATTTTGATCCTGATTCAAGCAAATAAACATCAAAAAATGTGGAAAACAAAACTATTGGAGAAATGTGAGTACTGATTGGATACTTAATAATAATGAGGAGCTGTGGTTAACTTTTTTGGTGTCATGTTGGTTTTATGATCATATTTTTTAAACAGGAATTCTTTTCTTTTAGAGCTACATGCTGAAGTATTTGTATATGGAATAATATGATGTCTGGGATCTGCTTCAAAATAATCCAGAGGAAGGGTGGAAAGGAGTCAGGTATAGATGAAACAAGATTAGCTTTGAGTAGGTAATTGTATAAGCTAGGTGATGGCTACATGGGATTTTATTAAACTATTCTGTATACCTTTATGTATTTGAAAATTTTGTAATAAAACATCCGATTTAAAAATAATCCCTGGGTCACCTGGGTGGCTCGGTATGTTAAGCGTCTGTCCTTGGTTAGGACTCAGGTCATGATCTCAGGGTTGGGAGATCAAGCCCTAAGTCCAGTCAAGCTCTGTGCTCAGTGGGGAGTCTGCTTGAGATTCTTTCTCCCTTTCCATCTCCCTCTGCCACACCCCCCACTCATGCTTGCTCTCGCTCTCTCTCTCAAATAAATAAATAAATCTTAAAAAAAAAATCCCCGAAGGAAAGAAACAATTCTTTTCCTTTTTCTTTTTCTTCCTCCTCTTCCTCCCCCTGCTCCCTTCTTCAATCATACTTTCTTTGCCTCCCCCTCTTTCTCTTTTTAATGAGGAAATGGAGGTTGGGAGAGATTAAGTGATTCATTTAAGGCTCATTAATCTCCAAACTAACAGTTTCTGGAATGGTGATCATTAAATTCACATCCCTGCAAGAAATATCTATGTGACTGTGTGTGTGTGTGTGTGTGTGTGTGTGTGTCCATCCCCTTGTGTATCCCACCCCCCCGGAAAAAGATCCTTTCTTTTCCTAGAACTCTCAAAAGAATCTGATGTGCATGCAGATTTTTTTGAGAATAAATATGGATGCAGACTCTGATGAGGACATAAAACTGATATTCTATTCTTTTACTTTTTAAATTTTCATTAAATGATCAGTTTGTGCTTCCAAATAATTTCTATTTGATTAACTATAAATGATAAAGTAAACACCTTCTTCTACCTTCAGTCTTGGCCTAATTTCAGCTGCAAAATAATTGAAAGCTTCATCTCAGAGCAATTTTATCATGAGGAAAACAAGGTTGTTTTTTTTCCTAATTACTTGAGAAATAGCTGAATAGTCCTTGTAAACACACACATGCACAACAAAAAAAATACACACAAAAAAACAAACTCAGTACGTGTAAAGAACTAAAGAAGAAATCCTACTTCTCCAGAAACTATTCTCTTTCAAAATGTCCATTGTTCACAGTTTAGTGTGTATCTATTCAGACTTTTCTCTGGGTTGACATCTTTATGTATATTTGCATATATATATATGTGTGTGTGTGTGTGTGTGTGTGTGTGTGTGTGTGTGTTTTAAAATACATAAATGACAGTATTCTATATTTTATTTTCCTGTGGTCTGCTTTTTCCCCTTAATAATCATCTGCAAGCTCATATAGATTTCCTTATTCTCTTTAACTGCTTTATTTTAATAAATAGTTATGGATGCACTATAATTTAACTGCTCCCATACTGAGAGATATTTGTTTCTAGTGTTTGTATTACACAGTATTGTGTTTCACATCCTGAACATGTAACTTTGTTGGCATGTGAATGTATTTCTGTAGGATAAATGCCTTTTTTTGTAGGATAAATTCCCAAAAATAGAATTACTGGATCAATGGTTTTCTTTAAAATTGTATTCAGTACTACTGAATTGCCCTCCAAAAAGCCATACAAATTACTTTCTCACCAGCAATGAATTTCAGGGCCCATTTCCCTACATCAATGGTAATAATAGTTATAATCAATCCACTTAATTTAATTCAATTTTATGTAAAAAGTAGTAACTCACATTTTTCTGATTCCTAATCAGTTTGAATGTCATTTACAGGTTTATGGACTGTTTCTACTTCTTTTCTAAATTATTCTCTTTATTCTTTGCCTATTAAAATTTTTTTGTAGACACTCTACAATAGATATATATTTTTTTTTCTCTTAATTTCAGATATTCTCTCTCAGTCCTTTGCTTGTCTTTGATTGTGATATCCTTTGACACAGGGAAGTTTTAATTTTTGTGCAACTTTTTAGTGTATGTAGTGTTATTTCTTGCTAAGAAAGTCCTCCTAAACATCAAAATGAAAAATATGTATATGTGTACTTTGATTGCTTAATGTTTTCTTCTAGTAGTATTATAGACTTGGTTTATATATTTTGACTCATAATCCATTTGACATTTTTTTAATAGGGTGTGAGGTAAGAATTTTTTCCAACTTGATTGTTATTGTCTTAACATTTATTAAATAAACTATTCTTCTATCCTTTTGTTTTATTTTTTTAATTTTTTACTTCAGAGATTTTATTTGTTTATTTGAAGGAGAGAGAGAGAGAGCACAAGAGGGAGGAAAGGGCAGAGGGAGAGGGAGAAGCAGACTCCCCGCTGAGTGGGGGGCCCTACTTGGGGCTCCACCCCAGGACCCTGATATCATGACCTGAACCAAAGGCAGATGCTTAACAGACTGAGTCACCCAGGTGCCCCATCCTTCTATTCTTTTGAATTGTCAGTTTTATCATAAAATATATTTCCATTGAAAGTTTCTTTTTTATCTTTTTACCAATTCTTTTGGCAACACAGTGGTATTTTTGTGTGTGTTTTAATTAGCATAGCCTTTCATTATTTAAGATATTATTGGTATGTATCAAAAATATATATTTTGAGGGTGCCTGGGTGGCTTCGTTGGTTAAGTGACTGCCTTCGGGTCAGGTCATGATCCTGGAGTCCCTGGATCGAGTCCTGCATTGGGCTCCCTGCTCGGCAGGGAGTCTGCTTCTCCCTCTGACCCTCCCCCCCCCTCATGTGCTTTCTCTCTCTCTCATTCTCTCTCTCCTCAAATAAATAAATAAAATCTTGAAAAAATATATATATTTTGTTACATGTAAAACAATAATATAAATAATATACATTTTATGAACAATTTTTCAGAGATTTGACTATTCCTGCACATTTCCTGTTTTGTTTTGTTTCGTTTTGTTTGAATTTTAGAATTCCAAATCCTTGCTGGCATTTTACCATAATTACACTGAGTTTATAGAATAATTTCAGAAGTTTGGTTTTAATTTATTGGCAAAAGTAAAATATATCTATATAGTTGAGGCTTCTTTTATGCCATTCAAATTTGGTTGTTTTATTCCCAGGGGTATTAAATAGTTCTTACGTTTATTCTTGTTCTGGGACAAGGAAGTATATAAGATGAACCTAAAACATCTTTTCATACCACAAAGCATGAAACTATAAAAGACTAATAGAGTCCTGTTAAAAAAGACTCAGAAGCCAAGTTATATAAATTCCCAGGCTAAAGATGAGAAAAAGAGGTTATCAATATAAGTAGTTGCAATGGTTTGAAATAATATGTTTAAATCCATATGTTCAAAGTGGCACTAAAAAATCATTTGTTAACCTTAAAGATTGCTAAGGAACTCATTGTTTGGAAAATTGACAAACAAAGGAAAAAATCAAATAGTGATCATGCCTTTCCTATATAAACTGTACCTCAGGGTAATGAAATATTTGATGAGGGGATGTTTCCTTTTACAGAAGCATTCCAGATAACCAAAGATTCATTGCCATTTTGAAACATCTTAATTAAGTGCATCTTGGCAATCAGAATCAATGGTTGCTAACATTATATAAGGACAAATAGATATTACCTACATCTTGGTAGAAGTCTACATTACTAGGTACACCTGCCCATGAAAAAAAGGACACTGAATCTAATTAAACCACTAGATCTAACTACCAATTTCTAAACAATACAGGGAACAGAAGAACATGTTACTAGATAAAGCAGAGACGCTCTCAGCAAAACAAAAACTGTGATAAACTCTATAGGACAAAGACAACCCAATTCTTTAAAATATAGCAACACCTCCCCCGCCACCAAGAAAAAAAAAAGAAAGAAAAAGAAAAGAAAAGAAAAGAAAAATATGGAGGAGAAAACTATAGAATACAGACTTAAGAGACTTATCAAAAAACTAAAATGTATGCCTGCTTTGTTTTCTGATCCAATAAACTAAAGAGAACACTAAAAACCAATGGTTAAGTGTGAACTGACTGGATGGATGATCATACAAAGAAATTATTGTTACTTTTCAATGGTATAATGAAATTGAAGTTATGTTTAAACTGCATTTTGGGGAATTCCTTTATTTTGCAGCTCAGTTATGTAATCTTTAGCTATATTTATATTTTTTTATATTTTAACATTTTTTATATTCATTTCCACAAAGCGTCTCTCCTACAAGTGCATTAATGTTTTATGGATGTCATAGCTTTTTGTTTCTTTGACAACATTATTTTTATTTCACTGTGTTTTAATGTATTCTGCTCATTCATTTCTTTTCCTTGAGATGTTCGTTGTATTGTTGACCAAATTCAGTGATTCTCTTTCACAATGTTGATTTTCCCTAAATTTTTACAAATCTTTTTTTTATATATCTTCATATTTTTGCATAAGTGAGACATCTAAGGTAGGACCTGACATATAGATGAGAATCAGCTAGATAAGATAAGGAGCATAGCCAGAAGAGTGACCAAGTGAGAAAAAAAATCTGGGCTAGTATGAAAAGGTGCATTGTTAATATGGCTGAAAGAATTTTTAAACAGGTACAATTTTGATAGAGTAGGCCAGAGAATTAACAAAAATAGATCAGGAAAGGCTTTATGTGCAATGCTAAGACATTTTGGACTGTATTCTACAATCAATGGGGAGTAATAATTGTGGCTTATAAAAATTACTTTGAATAAGTGGTTTTCAAGGAAATATAAAGCACTGCTTTAAGAGAATAAGCTTTGGAGATATAGGCTTGGTTTGATAGCTGGCTCTACAACATACACGCAGCAGTTTTAGGGCAAATTGTATTACCACTCCTTCTGAAATTTCAATGCCTTTCAAAAATTGTAGCTAATAAAACCCACCTCATGGGTTTTGTAAGAATTAAGTTAGTCCTGTGGCGCCTGGCTAGCTCAGTCAGTAGAGCATGTGACTCTTGATCTCAGGGTCATGAGTTCAAGCCCTACATTAGGTGTAGAGGTACTTTAAAAAAAAAAAAAGAATTAAGTTAGTCTTGCACTGCACTTACCAGAAAAATGTAGTAAGTGCCTAAGGAATGATAGCTATCATAATTATTATCATACTGGTAAGTCTTCTTCTGGACATCTTGAGTTGGAGTTGCTATAGGATATTATTAAGAGCCAAGCAATTGACATTTGTGCAAAGACTCTTAATGCATGCCAAACATCCTATATTTTCTCATCTCTCTTGCAGTAAGTTTGGGGTCAGATGATTCGTTCTAGCTAGTGAAATAAGAGAAGTGATATATAGTCCATACTAAAACTAACTTGTAGGTAATGTTTCATATGTCATGGCTAAATTCTGGAGGTGGGATACCTGGTTTGCACAGGTATATGATATGAAGAGAGATAAAACTTTGTTGTGTTAAGTCACTGAGATATGAGGGTTTATTTGTGGCTGCAGCCTGTTTGATCTTATTGATATTCAAATATGGCCAAAATGATAAGTGGTAGAATGGGGAACCTAGGGAAATTTTCTAATCCACTGGCATATAGCCAAAATTTTGTTTTGTTTTGTTTTTTTAGATTTTATTTATTTGTCAGAGAGAGAGAGCACAAGCAGGGGGAGCAGCAGAGGGAGAAGCAGGCTCCCCCGGAGCAAGGAGCCCGATGCAGGACTTGATCCCAGGACCCTGGGATCACGACCTGAGCTGAAGGCAGATGCTTAACCAACTGAGCCACCCAGTGCTCACTTCGGCAGCACATACACCAACTGAGCCACCCAGGTGTCCCTAGCCAAAATGTTTTAAAGAGAGAGCTTGTGACTTGGCTATAGGTGAATAGGGAACATTTTTTAACACCAAGGAGAATAAAACTTAGAATATAGAGAATACGTTGAAAGGACAGATTCCAAGGCCTCCACCGTGGACCTTTGAACTCAGAATTTGTGGGAGTGACAATCTGAATCTTTTATAAGTTATCCAGGTGATTCTTAATCCACGTGGTAAAGTTTGAGAACCCCTGATTTGAAAGAAGGCTTGAAGACATTATCCAAATAACTAAAATTCAAGACAGGAAGCATGATAATTATTATGTGAGGTGTAAAAGGAGAATGTTTGAAGAGCTGAGAGTACACTTTTACAATGTGCTTGTGTCTGAGTCTCTAGTAGACCACTGGGGAAGATATGGAGGAGGTTGCATTTGAGATGGGAGATAAAAGGATAGTAAGATTTTGGCCTACGGACATAGGCAGTTTAAGTGAAAGAAATGACACAAGCCAAATGAGAGTAGAGATAAATATTGAACTTGCACCAAAGGGTAATCTGATAGCTAATATTAAAAGAGTGCCTAAAAGCTTTAGGCAGAGGATCTCCCATTTTAATGGCTCTCCTAAATATGGGTCTCCTGTTGCATCTCTCGCACGAGATCTTGTTATGAAGAAAAATGTTAGACTTTTTGGTTTCATGTAGATACTCCTATACTTAAATTCACCTACAATACCTTAGGAATATTTTTTGAATATGGAAATTTTGTGATTAGAGAAGTAACAATTTTCTGCTAATATTATAGGCTGATTTTTGTCATAAGTTTGCAATGCTTTAATGGCAAAATTTAAATTTATTGTTTAAATTTTTTTTCCATAAATGGATAGATTACTAATCTTTCTTGCCATGACAACTGTTGGATTTTCCTAGCCCTTCCACCAAATAATAGTTTTTAGGGCTCTCCTTAGATTCTGAGTCATAAAAGATCTCCAAGATGTGTTAATTAATGACTTCCAATGGAAAAGAAGAAGTAGGTTGTGGGGGAGTGATTGATATTTACGTCCTGTGGTACTTGAGTTCAGTTATATCATTGAAATCTGGAACAATGCAATGCCTTAAAGACCAACTTCTCATATTCTTAAATGTTCTGTGTCTACTTATTCTGGAGAATTGTAGGTTGCTTACAGGCTCTGGGGGAGAAAGCCCTTTGTGTTTTAAGGTAGGTGAGAACTCAGTATTTTGAGTCTATTATTTGTGGTGATGCCTTGTCATCTACGGCTACCACTACTGCACTTACACAATGTTTCTCTAAGTCCTGTTTAGTGCGTTACTATAGAAACACATGTTCATGTAAAAATATCTCTTTTGATTTAAAAATTGAGTTTAGCTCAATTCCCTCCTCATTTGTTAAGGTTCCTTGAGTCAAATGCTTGGGCCCTCTGGAGGAAGTGTCATAACATGGAATATAGTAAGAAACATATTTTTCTAAAGACACATGCTCTGTGTTAACATTTCCTGTCTTTCAAAATAAAGAGAATATCTTGTGTTATTTCCTACAATTTCTTGGTAGGAACTACACAAAAGGGTAAAAATGAATGAAACTTTTTAAAGTCACTATCTTGCAATAAAAGCAGGTCTTGGAATAAAGGCTCATTCTTTCCATCTAATTTTAGGCATAGTTGCACAGTACTACTGAATACAAAAAAATAAAAGTAGGAAGTAAGAAATGGCATTTCATTTTGTAAGGAAGATAAGCCGTGGGTGGTCTCTGGCTTCACTCAGCATTTATGGGTCATCTGATAATCATTTCAGAACACTGAACTTGTTTTACTAGTTTTTTCTGCCTAGTGGGATATGGGGTTATGTTTTCTGGTCTAAATTTCAGTCTTGTTATCAAATGAGTGACTTAGGAACCGGGGAAAAGGGAGTCTACTGACTTTGGTTTAATTTTAGAAGTGTTCTTAATTCTAGTCAATGGTTTTCACTGAGTAAACGTATGTGTGTAAGATAATGGGGTGGGTGGAATAATTCATTAGTGTTGCTGTTGTATGACTAACAGAATCATTCTCCTAATGTGTTTCTTCCTTACTTTATTCATTCACTTAACACTTCTGAGTATTTATTCTGTGCTAAGGGTACTATCAAAGGTGCTAAGAGTAAGTAGAAAAGTGAATAGGACATGATCCCTGTTTCCAGAAATAAATAGAGTCAAGTGAGAGTTAAATATCATTCCTGTGTATAGGGGGAGATTTTTAATTATTATTCAAGTTTGATGTTTGCCACTAACTATATAAATCAGCATGATGGGGGTAATTTTGTCTGTTAAAAAGCATATTCTAAGCTACTAGTTCAAAAAAGAAACAAATTTCTCATTCTACAAAACTCATGTTCCCCAAAACAACTTTAGATTTTCTATAACTGATCTTTTGGTCCAGGTCCCTGTTCTACTCGGTAGTGGAAACTTAATCTTGCAAATTTAGGGTAAACTCAATCAATGTATTGTATTCTCTTCCCATTCTCTCTCTAGGTTGCCATTTAATTTTCTTCAGGCTTTCATAGCATTCATGACAACACAGGTCCAAAATCCAAACAGTTGAATGCTGTTACTGTTAAAACTAAGAATCCATTCACATTCGATTCTTGTCCCTGTGTCTCTGGCCTTTACTTCATTATTTAATTTACTGTAAGATAAGTTCCTTGGACAGAAGCATGTCATTTGTTATTCAATGGCAGTGATTCAGGTTTGGATATATTAGTGTTCAACGAATGCTTTCAACTAGTCAACACAGTCATGCTCCTTCTGTTGAATTAGAAGCTATGACTACAAGCTGGACCAATGTTTCTTATTTGGCTTTGGAGGCTATTCAGTGAGTTAATATTCAAAATACTTGTGGTACAGTGGGCTGATTTTCATGGGATTTCTTGGGTTTACCCTTTACCTTAAGATTGAGAAAGAGTTTGTTTTATAAAACCATAGAAGTTTCAGTTACAGTGCCAGCTGGGAAACAAAGTCTTGCTGAGGTTGTTGTGCTCTCCTAGAGGATGGTTTATATGCTCTGAATTCATCAAATGGTGTGTTTTCTCATAGTCATAGTATTTGCTTCTTATGAATATAACTCTATGTTCCTCTCATTTACAGTTTTGACTATACCCCAGGAAGAATGCTTTCCCTGGAAATACTATTAAAGTTCCATTGAATTGGAAGCTGAGATTGCTGCCTGGCAATTTTAGGCTACTATTGCCAGTTATACAAAAATACTCAATTGGCATGGATGATTTAGTCCAAGTTTCAAAAGGAAACAGATTGGCTGCTACACAATGGGGACAGAAAGGAGTATAGATAGAACCCTGGAGGTCTTTGATACATCCATATCCATTAAATGGAATAGAAAGCAATATAATAGAGGCAGGGCTTCCAGGGCGTGGTTTCTAAGAAATGAGGATTTAGGCCAAAAATGAAGGCAAAGAACTCAGCCCGGGTTAAGTGCTGGCTGAAGGAAAGGGGAATGAGTATGTGTGATGATTAGTGAGATATGGAAGTCATAAGTGCCAACTCTAGCCTTACAACTCCTTATAGATACAAAGTTGGGTCTACCCACATTATTGTTCTTCCAGGGTCATGTGTGTATATTCACACTACAAATTCATTTTCATTTTCTTTCTTTTCTCTCTCTCTCTCTCCTAGTATTTTATGTTGGTCCATACTTTTAAAGATAATTGAGACAGGATTTTTTTGGAATAAGAAAAGGAATAGGCATCTTCTAGAGATCTTGAGATGGGATGTGATAAACAATAAGTCTTCAAGGAGGGAATGAATGTGTATTTGATGTGCAAGGCATAGTTATGCTGTGTTATATGTGATCACACACATAGGTGTATCACACAAATAAATATTTAGAGGTTCTAATAGGAGAAGAACCTCACTGCTCCGTGCCATCATTCCTTTCTATATTTGGATTATTTTCACTTTGTGAGTTTGGGTGGGTGACATAGCCCGTTTCTCAATATAAATGCTAATAAACTGGATACTGATTTTCTCAGCCTCTCTTGCATTTAATGAAAGGACCCCTTTTCTTGGCTTAGTAGCTTCAAGTCAAAGAGAGTGAGATCATCTCTTTTTGCTAGTGGTGGCCGTGGTGTAAGTAGTGTAGGTGGCAGGAGCAATGGTGAAGTTGAGACAGCAGATGTGGAAGAGGTGGTGACAATGGTAGCAAAGGTGACAGTTTGAGCTAGGGTGTTGCAAGCAGGTCAGTTTTCCAGAGACAGTCAAGTGGGACTAGGGGTAGTATCAAATAGGTATGTTAATACTAGACAATGCAAGGGCAACATCCAGTATTCATCGGTAGAAGTAATGGTATACTTATACCCAGTGTAAGATGTGATTTATGGGCATCGTTTCTAACTTCATTGCCTTTGAGACGCATTCTCTTGAGTTCGCAGTGATCCTGGGAGCTACACACTATCCAATTATTTAATTAATTAGTTAATTTTCTGCTTAAATCAATCAGAGCCAGCTTTGGTTGCTTACAATTAAATAGGTTGACCCATAGGACTTGTTGATTTAAAGCCTTCCTCTGAGAGAGAGAGATATGTGGGGTCAGGGAGAGGTTTTGTCAGTTTTTCCAACAACAAGGATTTATTCATTCTTCCCTGATTATATTCTTCCTTTGAATATGAGCCTTGGAATTTCTTTCCCACATCTAGATTAAACCTACAAGGAACCTGTCTATTATAACATTAAAAAAATTATCATTTAGGAGTACATTAAATTACTTCCCTAAGTACTAGATTGGCTTTTTCCCCACCTTAAATGTAAATTTTCTTATATGCTATTTTCTGGGGGTTTTCTGTTGGGCGTCTTTTTTGTCCTAAATGGCTTATGAACTCTTATTTTTAATCAGGATTTTGGCTCAGTGTGAAATAGCAAAAAGCAAGAAGACTATTTAAATAAAACTGGGGAAAGACCTTTAATTAAATGCTGTGTGCTTGGAAATTTAGAGATGACTAAATTTAACATCAGTTTAAAAAGTTAAACTACTGTATATTTGTTACATGAGGCATCAGTTATATCAACCCAAGATTGAAAAATGTTAAGTACTTCATGCTTCTTAAATTAACTTGGTTCTAAAATAAAATAATTTAGTGAAAGATTTAAAAAATATATTTTAGAGAGGAACAAGAAATGTGCAAGAGAAAATAATAGAAAATGTCTGCTATTTATGTTTATGTAAGGATTAACAGTAATTTAAAGAAAATATATATACTGCTACATCATTTTTTTTTTTTTTTTTTTTAGTTTATATTCTCTGGAGAATTTCATAAAAAAAGCTATACCTCTCTTAGAGAAAATAGTCCTCAAAACAATATTTTGTACATAATTGTATAGGATTCACGGGCCCCTTGAAGTCTATCCATTAACTCTTTGTTAGGGTCCTTGGCTATCATATTTAAAAATTTCGCTTCTACTCTAAATACCCTACAAAAAAATTTACTCAAATTTTCTGCCAATTAATTTGTCAGTTTACATTATTACATCATAGATTTAATTGCTTCTTTAGAATTTAAAATTAACTTTATTCAATACAAATTCTGTTACATGGGCTAGCTAGAGTTTGGGGAAGTTTGGGGAAACATAATACATTGAAGAAACAATGCCATTATTATTTTAGGAACAGAATCTTATTTCTATTTGACTCAAGTACGACTTTAAGTAGAATAAAGGGAAAATATCTTTAGGAAAACCGTAGTAGTTTAAAAATCTGAATCTGATCAGTCACAGCAAGAAGGGAAGGCCCTGGCAGATATATTGGTGACTGATTATTTGTGCTCACTTGCAGGTAGGCATATGCCACCTGCTGGTGAGATAGTTGGAGCTCTACATATTCCCATTATGGTACAGACAAGAGTCAGAGTCCAAAGAGTGGAGATAAATTCTTTTAAGCAAATCCTCTTGGGAGTGGTCATTGTTTGGTTCTTTGTTTTTTGTGTTTGTTTTTGTTTACTGTTCTAAAAGGAGGTATTATATTGTAGCATATCCTTCCAATCAGACTTTCAACACCTGTTGGTTTAATTTATGAAGCAATAATGTTACATATTTGTTATTTTTGGTTACATATTTGGACAGTTACATATCTGAACTGGCATTCACTTACTGCAAAAACATAAACTCTAGTTTTGATGTTGTTGTTTTTCCTATTTGCTGCATCTCCCTTTCCATCAAAGTAGATTTATTATAGGGGAATTTTCAACTGAGTTATAGAAATAATCCTTGGAAGAAGACTCATCTATTTATCCATAATGGTCTGAGGTGGAATATAGACTAAATAGCCTATCAAGATAGCTTCTTGAAATGACCATGTACAAGGCCATAAAAGAAGTCTTCAGGAACTCTAAACTGTTATAATATACTCCATGTTGTCTGGTAACATTGCAATTAAATTACTAATCAATAATAAAAATGTCAAAATCTCTTTGCAGAAAAAAATGGTTCCTAAATAATCAACTGTTTATAGATGTAAAATGAAATTTTAAAGTATTTGGGTTTTGAACAACAAATATCAATATCAGTACTTGTGAGATGCAGCTAAAGTAGTGCTAGAGGGAAATTTATAGCTTTAAAATTTATTATAATACTGAAATAATAAATAAGCTAAACATTAAATTTAATAAATCAGAAAAATGTAAACAGAGTAAAGGCAAAAGACATATAAGCCCACAATAAAAATAAGAATGGAAATTAATAGGATAAGAAATATAACATGACACACAAAACATGTAGTATCAGCAGAGCTAAATGATAATGAGCAATAATGAATGCCAGGGGAATTCAGAGGAGGAGCAGATTAACTATGAGGGAAGAGAAGATAATGTTGTTCAGTGAGAAGAATCCAACATTCGGAGTTATCTGGCTGAAGCCATCTGCCACGTATTCTGGGTAGGTGACCTAGAGAGGTCACTATGCCACCCTAAAGCAAAATTTTCTTACTTTATAAAAGGAATAAGTAATATCCATTTTAAATAATACTTACTTCACAAGGTTTTGGTGAGGATTAAATGATATTAATTGTTAGCATTATTTAGTATGTTTTAACGTGGACTTTCATTTCCTTGGAGTACTCTGATATAGTAAGTATCATTCAAGACTCTGAAATGCTTAATGTGTACTCTCTAGAATGCCATTCTGTAGTCTGTGCATATGTACAAGGGGATACAGAATACCTTTATGGTTAGAAATCTAGAGTTTGAAAACTCTGGATCTGAAATATCATACCGTCTCCTACTTAACTCTGTCAGGTGTTTTGATTTTTGTTTCATTCCACATTAAAAAAAAAAAATCTCCCATTTGTAACTCATTCAATACGTAGTTACCATAAATAACTGTGTGCTCTGTGCCAGGCCCTGGGCTCAGCAGTCAAATGTCTTGACTCATTCTCAGCTGTTTGATAGGCAGGCACAGTTGCTGGGAGGCTGGTTTAGTAATTTTTTTGTGGGCCATTTTGTTTTGGGTGAAATGTTTTGTTTTTGCAGTTGTGAGGGTCAGTGTGGAGATCAATTTCAATGAAGAGAAAGAGGGCTTATTTAAACTATTAGATGCCGTCATTTTTTTCTTCCACTGGTTTGATTTTGTGTATTGGACCACGTGCAACTGTTTGCTTCTTTAAGTAAATCTATTCATGAGGACCTTTTACATGGTTGTTAAATAACCATGAGAAATTTCAGCATTTACTTGTAAACGCTAGAGTCACAGAGCTACAAAATGAGTGACAAAAACCAAGTTTATGAAAAGGGATTCACACTGACGAAACGTCTAACATTCCCATTGTTGAGATTACATAATATCCTGCTATTTGGGGCAAGAGCCGTCATAAAAACAACGTAACAGGGGGAAGTCCCTTAAAAAGAATATGAAAATTGTGTCCTTCCCATTTGCAGTTCTTTAAATGTTAGTACTTTTTCAAGAAGGAAAACATACCAGAATGTATTTTTTATTTTATAAACCCAATGTAGCTGTCACTTGGTAATGAGAACAATTAACTGCCCAGCTCATACCATGAATTACACTACAAATGCTTCTTAAAATCAGCACATCAACCACCACTACCACCATAAACAAGAAAACCTAAGATTTAATGGAAAACGTTTTTCATGGCACCCCGTTAAAGGTAAGTCATTCCAAACTACACGTGGAGTCAACCAGTACACAAATTAAAATGTTAATCTTTGTTGTATGTCTGTTGACATTATTAGGATAAGCGTGAGTTTACTTGTACTAATTTTAAAAGTTCGTAAGAGAGGTACATAAAGCTTTGCAACCCTATAAATACCAGATAGAATGAATAGGAATCGTAGTGGTATTTCTCACTACACTATGAAGAGCTACTACTACATCCAAAATACAGGCCACTAAAATTCCTGTGGCAGAGTGTGGCACTAATTATTTATGAAAATCAAACAGAAGGAGGCAGAAAGAAAAGAATGGCTAGAAGGGAAATTAGAGAACACATACCTCCAAGCAACTTGCTTTTGTGGTTAGTTTGTGGTCAGCCGAGTTGGAAAGGATGTCAGTTGAATTGTTTGAATATCTTCCGAAAGATCTAAGAAATATCTACTAAATATTTAAAGAATCAAAAGTTTTAGCTAAATATGTGCTTCACAATGAAGGTTTGGGGCTAAAAGCTATCGTCCTTTAATTGAGTGACAAGGTCACATAATAGTCATTACTATATTTAAGCCTTGGAAGATGTGATTTCCTGATGCCATAGAAGTCTTTCTCCATTTTATCAAGTTTGTAGGCGACCTAAATCTACTTTTCTTTCGGTTATTGATGATGTTGTTTTTTTTCTTGGATAATCTCAGCTACTACTTTATTTAGCTAGAGTCTACTTATACCAAGAGATTTGTTTAACCAGGTGAGTGTGCAGGAAAAGTATTATAAATAAGATTTAAAGCAATACTAATGAAAGTTCTCCTAATCTTCAGCCCTTTGCATTTTAGTAGTGGTATGCAATATAACAAGAAGTAAAGTTACATAAAAGGGGATAAAATGCAATGGCCAGATTAAGCATTATACCAACGTAGCACTGAAAAATGAGCAAAATTCAAGAAAAACCAATGGGTACACTATGAAAAGTCTCTCTCATGCTTCTCTCTCCAAACCATCCACATTCTGGACTAGGAACAAATGGCTAGTATCAATTTTATCTGGACCCTCTCCTAGGTATTTTTTAAAAATATAAATATACGTATGCATATATGCAAATATGACAACACACGCTTAATTTTTTAAATACAAAACTTAGCATGATATACACATTTCTGCATCTGGTTTTTGTTACTCAATATATTAGAGATAGTCCCCCAGCTGTAGATGAAGAACTTATTTTTTATCATGCCTGCCTAATATTCATTTGTGAAGTACAATTTACTTAAGTTCCCTACTGATGAGCATTCAGTTTTTTGCTATTATAATTATGGTGCAATAAATAATCATGGACAAATACAATTTTACACACTTGCAAATATTTCTATGGAATAAAATTCCTGAATTGAAATTATCAGGCCAAGTGGTATATGCATTTTTAAGGCAGCTTTATTGAAATACAATTGACATACAACAAACTACACTTAATTAAAATGTTCAATTTGATAAGTTTTGACATATGTATATAACTGTGAAATCATCACCACAATCAAGATTATGAACATATCTACCACTTCCCCAGATTTCTTTGTGCCCCTTTGTAATCTCTCCTTCTTGCCTCTCCTTAACCTTATCTTACTTCTTGATTTCTGCTGAATTTCACTAAGGGTTAGTTTACATTTTCTAATGTTATATAAATGGGATCACATTGTATGTAATATTTTCTCTGACTTTTTTCACTAAGCATAATTATTTTGAGATTCATCCAAGCTCTTGCTTGTATCAATAGTTGATTATTCAAATTTTTTGTTTTATTATGTGTACTATAGGCTAACAAACAAATTCCATGGCTAATTTTTCAACCACTATATGTACTGGAGCCAAAGAAAATATTCTGCCATTGAATAAAATTTCAAACAGACCAAAATTCCAAAAAAACCTCCAAAATCCAGAGCTATATTAAAGTAAAAACTAGTTGGGAGAAAGAACTTCCATCCTATGGGCAATTTGAAATAAAAACTTCAGAATTATAAGAATGGCTCTAGCATAATTTTCCGTAACAAAACCTCTATTATAACAGAAATGGCAATACGATGAAAGTCCTACTATATTATAACTGAAACAGGATAATTATAGAAATACTTGCATGAGAATTGCATGTTCAACAGAACCACTGAAAATCATTCTTCTTAGACTGAAAATAAGTCTTATGGGTATAGAAGAACTCTTGAGTGAGATCTGAAATGGAAAACAAGGTGTTCACTTCAATTTTGTTGACTAATATTTCATTGTGTGGATGTATCACAATTTGTTCATCCATCCATTTTGTTTCTGATTTTTGGCTCTTACAAATAAAACTGGTATGAATTGCCACATATACATCTATATATTGATGCATGCTTTATTTATCTTGGGAAAATACCTACTAGCAGAATAGCTGGATCATATGGTCAGTGTACGTTTAATGTTTAAGAAACTGCCAAACTGTTTTCCGAAGTGACTTTATCATTTCACATTCCCACCAGCAGTGTATGAGAGTTCCAGGTGCTCTAGATCTTTGTCAACATTTGATAGGGTGAATCTCTTTAATTTCAGCCATCCTAATAAATATGTAGTGCTGTTTCATTGTGGTTTTAATCTATACTTTTCTAACCACTAATGATGTTGAGCATTTTTTCATGCATTTATTTGCTATTTGTAGATCTTCTTTGGTAAAGTTGTTAGTTTTCTTATTGAGTTTTGAGTATTCTTCTTTTTTCTTTTTCTTTAGAAAGGGAGGCAGGGAAGGAGGGGCAGTGGGAGAAGGAGAGATAGAGTCTTAAGCAGCCTCCATGCCCAGCCGGGGCCTGAACTGGGGATTGATCTCACAACCCGGAGATCATGACCTGAGCTGAAATCAAGAATCAGATGCTTAACTGACAGAGCCATGCAGAGGCCCCTTGAGTATTCTCCATATATACTGGATACAAGTCATTGGTCAGATACATGTTTTGCAAAATATTTCCCCTAGCAGGTGCTTTTCTTTTCATTTTTGGCACATATTTTTTTAAACAATAGAAATTTTTAATTTAATTGATATAAAATGTATCAATTTGTTCTTTTCTGAATCATTCTTTTGGTCTCATATGTATGAAATCTTTGCCTAACCCAAGGTCATAAAATTTTTCTCCTATATGTTCTTCTCTATGTTTTATAATTTTAGGTTTTACATTGAGGTTTATGACACATTTTGGGTAAATTTTTGTACATGGTATAAGATATGGGTGAAAGTTCATTTCAAATGGATATCCAACTGAACTGTTTATAACTTTGATAAACATTACCAGATTGTTCTTTTTAAGTGTAAACCATTTTACACATCTAGGCGCAATGTATGAGCATGTCTCTTATAGTCGCATATAACACTTATCTACTGGGAAAAAGTAGCGTCTTCATCTACTGCTAAACTGTTTTTTAAAATTATAGGTGAGATTGAGCATCATTTCATATATTTTAATTACTTTTATTTTTTTAAGTAATGTCTATGCCCAGTGCCAAACTCACAACCCTGAGATCAAGAGTCACATGCTTGGCCAACTGAGCCAGCAAGGTGCCCCCATATCATATATTTTAGAGCTATTTGCATTTCTGTGAACTATTTCCTCTTTTTTATTTTCTATTTGGTTGTTGGTCATTTCTCTGTTTCAGGAAATTAATTTAAAGTGTTGAATTCTATTTGATTGCTTTAAAAAATACCTTTGAGAGTGTAACACATGAACACTGAGTTTATAAAAAAAATTGAATTTTTAACACAACAAAATAGTGTTTTTAAAGCAAGTCTCATAATACGCTATTAGAAAACTACTGCTGCGTCAAATGTGGGACTTTAAGTTTCCTAATTCATCAAAGATAATTTTTAATCATACACACTGACTAGATGAGCATTTGAAAAGTCCGGAGACATGGTGAGGCCATGTAAATAAGCTGTTTTGACTTAAATAGACTAAATGTTTTATTTTCTTTTACTGTCTATTTTTGCAAAACAAGACCACATAATACAAAAATTTGGCTTCAGTCAATAAAACATTCTGTCTTCAACAGAAGAATTTCCTACAGTGGCTTTCATTGGCAACATCAGTGCTATTTAGCAAAAGTGTCATCCATGGGGGTTTGTTTGGTCCCTCAACATCAACAGGCAAAAATAGGAAGATTTATGATATTGAAACTTAAAGATAATTGTTCCTTGGACAGCTCTTGGTGGATGAGTTTTAAATAAAGAAGAGCTTAATAAATTGTCCTTTTATTAAAGCAGATACTAAACCTCAACAGATGCTGTTAGAATGAATAACTGAAGCCCTTTCTTCTAAACCAAAGTTACTACTCTCAGTGACTGTGAAAACTTTTCCTCAACATCTAAAAACCAGAAAAACAAAAACAACCTCCTCTATCCCCCCTGCCGCCAAAACTCAATTTATTTCTATGAACCCACCAACATTCCAAGAGACTCACTTGAGAAACAATGATTTGATTATTTGAGCATGAATAGAAAATACTCCATCTACTGTGACAAATCATGGTAAATTTAACAGCAATTATCATGGTTATGAAAAACAATTTTGTGAGTTACAAAGTTCTGCCCAAATCTCTTGGACAGTTAGAGAAAGGGCCTGAAAAATTTTAGCATTTTCACATTCAAATAGCTATTTTCAGATATACCCAAAGACTCGGTTATCCTCCGAAGAACGTTAATTTTACCAAGTTACGAAATACTCAAGATTTATGTTCTTTTCTCTGTGTATGTCTCTCTAGTTTCCAACAAACTTTTATTCTTTTGCATGGTTGCACATTTTAATTGTCCAAGCAGGAAAGAAACCAGAGTTAACTCTGACCACATACTAATTAATGCTTATCTGCCCTGCCCAAGGAGCGATCTAAATCGGGCTTGGAAATAAGGCATTAGTTCCTCACACATCATGGCCATAAAGGGCCCACAGGGGCTGTTCCTTCGTGAAGAAGCTGCTTGCTGGAGACTTGTTTTTAGCACTGATGGCTTCTGGAGGACGGTGGGCTGCACGCTCAAGGTAGTAAAGTGGAGCTAGGTGTGATCTGCCAGGGGCATTTCAGCAGAAGAGTCTGAAAGACAGACCTGGAAAGATAACTGCAAATCTTTACAGGTTTCTGTAATGTCGGTAACTGTCCAAGGAAGAGAGTAAGACAAGACACAGAGACCACAAAACAAGGCTGTGATGTGGCCTCTGCAGCATTGGATGCAGTGATCCCACCGGCCTCTTTCTCCTTAAAAGCCTCTTCTTCCTTGTCCTTAGTATCTTGATCCTGGAGCTTGTCTCCCCTATTTGTCCAAGTGGCTCTTCCCCACCAGTTTCTTTAGTGGGACCCTTTGTTTCTGTATACCTTTCCATTAGACAGAAACTCATCAGACTTGATTCTTACTTTTATTCCTTTTTCCTTTTTCCCTGGAGTGTTTATGCAAATGCTTGGCTTCAACTGCTAACTCTAAGCTACTGATTTCAACCTGACAACCCTGTCTCCTCACCAGAGCCCCCAATGCCTGTTGGTCATTCCACCTGAGTGCCCAGCTCTCACCTGAACTCAATACATCAAAACAAATGTAGACACTTTTCAATAGTCATGGCCACACAGCACCTGCCTTACATAAGCCTGCATGCTGGGTGCCGGAGATAATCGGTGGAGAAGGTAGATGCGGACTTAAGCTCTTGAAGCTCAGCGTCTAGCAGGAGAAATAGGCATTGAGCAAGTTGTCATGCAATAATTATTCTAATTGTGATAGTTAAAGGTAAAAGGTGGTATGACCTAAGCCTACTTGGGGCATTTGGGGACACTCCTGTAGGAGCAAAATATTTCAGGCTTTATAGTCCTTTTGTAAGACGGTTTCCTGCCCTGTATTCTTTTGATAAGTTTCAGAACCCTTTAGGGTTGCCCTTTCTGATTCATTCTTACAAATGGATTTCTTCCTGAAGCCTTGAAAAATCACTCTCTGAATTAACAGATTTAACGGAAAGCTTCTTGGAAGAAACTTTAAATTTGGAGGCTGAAAACATTAATAAAAAGTAAGACCTGTTCTGTATTCAGTAACCATGAAAGTGTGTCCTTGTAAAATAACAGACTTCCTTTAAACATATCTGTATCTCAAGGAGTGTAAGTTTATTTTATGAGAGTTCTTAATGTTAACTGGTTATCATTAGATAATCATATTCAAATGAACACCTGTAACTCTAGAAGAAACGTAAACTACCATTTTCCTTATTAGATAAAAGAATCTTAGAATTTCATCTTTGTCTGTCCTCTATGCATAAAGTCCTATTAGAATATTTACTTATTTATTTTTATTATTTTAAGATTTGTTTATTTGAGAGAGAGAAAGAGAGAGCAAGGGGGGAGGGGCATAGGGAGAGAATCTCCAGCAGACTCTGTGCTGAGCGCAGAGCCTGACGCAGGGCTCTATATCATGACTCATGAGATCATGACCTAAGCCGAAACCAAGAGCTGATACTCAACCAACTGAGCCACCCAGTCACCCCTAGAATAGTTATTTAAAAGCAATGCAAAGATATTTACAGGATACTTCTATGAGGAAATGACATTTTAGATAAGCCATGAGGGATGAATAGGAGTTTGACCAAGTAAAGATGAAGTTAAGATATATGTGTGGATATATAATAAAAAAACTTCAAGGAAAAGAAGAGCATAGTAGGTTAGGATGGTTCAGGAAAGGCCATGTGATTGAATTATAGTGATCGTGGAATCCTCTCAGTCATATGAGCTATGTAAGTAATTTTAAATTATTACTGGACAGCTGGGAGACACCTCTTGGAATGCTACTCTGGGTAGCTTACGTGAGAAAATAGAACTAGAGAGCTTAAAACCATCATTACCAAATTATTATCATCACCACAAACATTATCAGTAGATGCATTTTGAGTGCTAAGCACTACATTATTACATACATTATCTTTAATTTTCACCAACCATATATCATAGATCAAAGTATCATTTTAAAGATGAGAATACTGAGACTCAGAGATATTTGAGAAGGCCTGGTTGAGGAAGTGACATCTCACTTGGCACCTCAAGACTAAGTGTGAGCTAAAAAAAGAGGCACAGAGGAATATTCCGGGCAAAGAGAATGGCACAAATGGTTACAGCAGGAATTTCACAAGACCAGATTAATGTTTTATAAAGTGCATTTCAGCTTCAGAATGGGGCATGACTGGAAATAGGGAGACAAAGTAGGAGAGTGTTGTGTTATCCCGGGGAAAAGAGGATAGTAAACTGAATTACCGATAATGGCAGAAGGAAAGTGAAAGTTGAAAAGATTTCAGAAATATTAGGAAATATAACAGGTTGTCAGCATTGTCCCATAGACCCCTGTGGTGTGAAGGAAATGTTCTATCATTTGCACTGACCAATAGGGTGGCCACTAGTTATATGTGGCCATTGAGCTTTTGAAATGTAACTAATGCAACTGAAAAACTGCACTTTAAATTTTATTTCATATTAATTAACTTTAAATAGCCACTTGTGACTTAAGGCTACTCTATTGGACAGGGTAGGATTAGATAACTTTAGCTTCCTATCCTTTTACATATCCTCTAATTACAAGGTCTTTTAAGATAACCTCACTCTATCTAAATTTGCATTCTTCCTCTCTGAGGTATTGGGTCTTCTCACTACCCTACAAAAATAAGCGATATTTATTTTTACTTCTAGAGTTGCTCATATTTCCACCCTCACCTATATTGCTATGTCTTCTTCTTTTCAAGCCCCATTTTTCCAGGGAAGTTTTAAGGGTTATTCTTTCTCATTAATATGTCCTCCCTTGAGCATCAGTCATGTTGGCCTATACCACATGACCTCATGACAAGTCACTGCTTATTTCTGGCTCTTTCATATTTTTTATTGATGTGATGAGTTGATGCCGATCTCATATTAAGTAAAGATGCCTGAAAGCAAGGAACATATTCTTCATATTTCCCATATTTACTTCTCTACCTGTTTATTATGTAGTTAGCAAAGGCATTGTTTTTTTGTTTGTTTGTTTGTTTGTTTGTTTTTAGAGCGGGAGAGAGGGAGAGAGGGAGAGAATCTTAAGCAAGCCCCATGCCCAGTGAGGAGCCCAATGTGGGACTCGATCTCATAATTCTGAGATCAAGACCTGAGCTGAAATTAAGAGTCAGACACTTAAACAACTGAGTCCCAGGCGCCCCCACAGTCATTCTTGAAGACAAATTCTTGCTTACTACTGTGATTCTATTCATTACCAAGCATGCTGTGAGATTTCTGGTTCCTTATATAGATTTATTTTTTTCAAACAAAACAAATTTAAAGTGGTGAAAAAACTAGATTGGTGTTTGCTTTTTCTAAATGAGAGATATATGATTATTTAAGCCTTACCCGAATTGACTCTTTTTAGTGGGTATCCCCAAAGATGACTGCTGTCAATTCCTTTCCTCCCAATGAGATTGGTGTTTGTTTTTTCTAAATGAGAGATATATGATTATTTGAGCCTTACCCGAATTGACTCTTTTTAGTGGGTAGTCCCCAAAGATGACTGCTGTCAATTCCTTCCCTCCCAATGTGTGCATGCTCCTCCATCCTTTGTGTCACCCAGCTACCTCCCCTGCTCCCTTTGAACCTGGGCTGGCCTCCTGACTTGCTTTCACAAACAGAAACCAGTGCAATGTGCTAGTTCCAGGACTAGCCTATCAGAACCCTGGCAGCTTCCACTTTGGCTATAGAAAAGCCAGTCACCATGCTGTGCAGTTTGGGCTAGACTACTGAATGAGGAGAAACCACAGAGCAGCCCCATGGAGGAAGGGCACTGAGCTGCCAGGAATGGTAATGAAGCCTTCTTGGGTTTTCCAGGCCAGCCAGCCTCTAGCTGAATGCAGCCCGTGTGCATGACCCAAACTGACACGACATGGAGCAGAACTGCCTGACTGAGGCCTACCCTAATTGCTGACCCACAGAAGCATGAAAACTACAACAACCACTGTTGTTCTGAGTGGTTGAGTTTTGGACTGGCTTGTTACACAGCAGTAAATAACTGAAATACTATCATTTAAAAAGTAGAAGATTCCATCATAGTAAGATAACTAACCCCAGTTTGATCACTTTCCTGATCCAACCCTCCCTTCACTCCCAAGTTTAGGGCATCTCTTTAAGGACTAGGCAAGGTATGAGTCAAATTACTTTGTGATAATGGAGAACCAAATATTATCCAAACCAACCTGAGACTTTCCACACAGAATTTGAAATGTGTTCTTCTGTGTGTTTAAATATTAAGTGGGACTGTTGGTGGGAATGTAAGCTGGTACAGGCACTCTGGAAAATGGTATGGTTCCTCAAGAAGTTTAAAAATAGAGCTCCCCTATGACCCAGCAATTGCACTACTAGGTATTTACTCCAAAGATACAGATGTAGGGAAAAGGAGGGGCACCTGCACCCCAATGTTCATAGCAGCAAAGTCCACAATAGCCACACTGTGGGAAGAGCCGAGATACCCTTCAACAGATGAATAGATAAAGGAGATGTGGTTCATCTATACAATGGAATATTTCCATTGTATTAGGATGAATCCCCACCATTCACATCAACATGGATGGAACTGGAGGGTATTATGCTAAGTGAAATAAGTCAGTCAGAGAAAGACTATCATATGGTTTCACTCATATGTGGAATATAAAAAACAGCACAGAGGAACATAGGAGAAGGAAGGGAAAACTGGGAAGTCATCAGAGATGGAGACAAACCATGAGAGACTCTTTTTTTTTTTTATTTTTTTATTGTTATGTTAATCACCATACATTACATCATTAGTTTTGGATGTAGTGTTCCATGATTCATTGTTTGTGCATAACACCCAGTGCTCCATGCAGAATGTGCCCTCTTTAATACCTATCACCAGGCTAACCCATCCCCCCACCCCCCTCCCCTCTAGAACCCTCAGTTTGTTTTTCAGAGTCCATCGTCTCTCATGGTTCGTCTCCCCCTCCGACTTACTCCCCTTCATTCTTCCCCTCCTGCTATCTTCTTTTTTTTTTCTTAACATATATTGCATTATTTGTTTCAGAGGTACAGATCTGTGATTCAACAGTCTCGCACAATTCACAGTGCTCACCATAGCACATACCCTCCCCAATGTCTATCACCCAGCCACCCCATCCCTCCCACCCCCCACCACTCCAGCAACCCTCAGTTTGTTTCCTGAGATTAAGAATTCCTCATATCAGTGAGGTCATATGATACATGTCTTTCTCTGATTGACTTATTTCGCTCAGCATAACACCCTCCAGTTCCATCCACTTCATTGCAAATGGCAAGATCTCATTCCTTTTGATGGCTGCATAATATTCCATTGTGTATATATACCACCTCTTCTTTATCCATTCATCTGTTGATGGACATCTTGGCTCTTTCCACAGTTTGGCTATTGTGGACATTGCTGCTATAAACATTGGGGTGCACGTACCCCTTCGGATCCCTATATTTGTGTCTTTGGGGTAAATACCCAGTAGTGCAATTGCTGGATCGTATGGTAGCTCTATTTTCAACTGTTTGAGGAACCTCCATACTGTTTTCCAGAGTGGCTGCACCAGCTTGCATTCCCACCAACAGTGTAGGAGGGTTCCCCTTTCACCATGAGAGACTCTTAACTCTAGGAGACAAACTGAGGGTTGCTGGAGAGGAGGTGGGTGGCGGATGGGGTAACTGGGTGATGGGCATTAAGGAGGGCATGTGATGTGATGAGCACTGGGTGTTATATGCAACTGATAAATTATTGAACACTACATTGAAAACTAAGTATGTACTATATATTGGCTAATAGAGTTTAAATAAAAAAAGAAAAAATGTTAACTGTGAAATTCTGAAATTGAAAGTATCCTGTATTCTAAGTGCTCTCTTGAGTGTAAAATTTATTTATCAAACACAAGGAAAAATTTTTGCTTGGGGAGCGCCTGGGTGGCTCAGTTGGTTAAACGTCTGCCTTCAGCTCAGGTCATGATCCTGGGGTCCTGGGATTGAGGAGGCCCACATGGGGTTCCCTGTTCAGTGGGGAGTCTGCTTCTTCCTCTGCCTTTGCCCCTCCTCCCCTCCACTTGTGTGTGCTCTCTTTCTCAAATAAATAACTAAAACCTTAAAAAAAATTTTTTTTTGTTTGAGAATAGGTTTACTTAAATAATGATCCAAGATCCCTTATAAAGGTGTTACTTGACTGAAATGTTGGGTTTAATGTTTCTGGACACTTATTCATGACATATCTTAATTTTGTATTATTTGTAAGATTTTAAAAGTGGTATTTTTCTAAGTGCCTTAACCATTGAAAAGGTGATATTTATAAGACTGGTGAGATATTGATCTTTAGTCACAAAGGTAACTTCAAGTTAAAGATGGTAATATTGTCTTAATGTCTGAAATAATTTGAATTATCTGCAGATTTGAATCACTTTGAGTAAATCATCTTCAAATGGTTAGCAGGTCAGAGAAAAGGTAGGTACTCAGAGAACACATTTTGGCCTCTTATCATAATGTCTTCCCTGAGCTGCCATTTTTCCATAATTAGTCAATTCTTTGCTATTATATGTTTATTTTTTAAGCTGTACTTTCATAGAGCAGGTCAAGTGGCCAAAGTGATTACACAGTTATCCACATAGGTTAAGTGATGACATAGCTATCTATTTTCTTCAATTTCCCAAGGACATTTTGAAGGTGAGCATGTGGTAATGCTGGTACTTTTTTTTTAATATTTCATTTATTTATATGAGAGAGAGAGAGAGAGAATTAGCTGGGGGAGGAGTAGAGGGAGAGGGACAAGCAGACTCCGCGCTGAGCTCAGAGCCCGACCCTGAGCTCATGACCTGAGCCGAAATCAAGAACTGGATGCTTAACTGACTGAGCCACCCAGGCACCCCATTAATGCTGGTATTTCTGACTTATCCTGGGGTGGAATAGTTTGTTGAGTCTGATGGAGCAAATTTTCCACTTAGCTATTGTGTCAAGAACTGCTCTGTCCAGTACTTCTATGAGAGATGGTACACCACTTGCTGGATGAGGTAAATGAACTTTGTCTTATTATTATGAAAATATGCTCTTTCAGGATACCTGATTCTTTTTATGCTATTTTATAAATAAATGCTTCCTTTTTTTAAGATTTTTATTTCTTTATTCATGACAAACAGAGAGACAGAGAGAGAGAGAGAGAGAGAGAGAGAGAGAAGCAGGCTCCCAAGGAGCAGGGAGCCCGATGCGGGACTCGATCCCAGGACCCTGGGATCATGACCTGAGCCGAAGGCAGACACTTAACCATCTGAGCCACCCAGGCACCCCTAAATAAATGCTTCTTAAAAATAAGGTACAATGACAATTTAATTTACAAAGTGAGGTCTTCCCTAATTTTGTAGAATAATGAAATCCCAGAAATGAAAAGAACTTAATGATTCATTCAGTAATATCTCTATGCAGTCATGCATCTCCTTGCCAGAATAAGCTTTACCTCCTAGATCTAGCCCAGTGCCTAGCACATAGTAAACATTCAACTAATATTTACTGAATCACTGACTTGGTGAATAATGGCTGCTTATAAATTTTAGTAAATGAAATTTACCTTTGGCTTCTGGCAATTCTAAAGTCATTCATATTATTTAAATGCATTTCAATAAATATAAGCTTTTTATTAAAAATTCTCCACAATAAAAAGTTTAAGGAAATAGACATGCCATAATTCATGATATTTGGTTATTAAAATCGTTTTTAAAAGTTGTAGTTCTTTATGTACTGTGCTGACTATATTAATAGAGTCTGAATATACTTTAAAAGTTTTGTCATTTAAAGCTTACTTCAATATGATGAATTTACAAGTACTGAACTTGAAAAAAATTAGCAAAATTGAAATAATTAGTGTTATCATCATGCGTTAGTTTTCTTAGGGCTGCTGTAACAAAATACCACAAACCAGTTGGCTTAAAACAACAGAAATTTATTCTTTCACGGTTTTGGGATCAAGGTGTTGGCAGGACCATGCTCTTCCCAAAGGCTCTAGGGAAGATTCCTTCTCGAACTCTTCTAGCTTCTGATGGTTATCAACAATCCTTGACATTCCTTGGTTTGTGGCAGCATAATTCCAATCTCTGTCTCTGTCTTTACATGGCTTTCTTCCCTGTGTGGCTGTGTGTCTCCAAATCTTTCTCTTTTAAGGACACCAGTCCATTACTGATAGACATTAAAGAAGACCTAAATAAACGGAAAGACATATAATGTTCATGGATCAGAAGACTAATTTTATCTACTCTTCTTTAAGTGGTCTATTGAATCAATGCAATCCCAATCAAAATCTTGATAAGATTTTTTTTGGTAGACATTGCCCAGCCGATTCTAAAATTTACATGGAAATGCAAAGAATCAAAAATGACAAAAGAATTTTTAAAAAGATCAAAGTTGGATAAGTTATACTACCTGATTTCAAAAGTTATTTTAAAAGCTGTAGTAATTAAGACTGTGGTATTGGTTTAAAGAAACACAGATCAATGAAATAGGATAGAGTGAAAAAATGGACTCATTTATGACAAATTGCTTTTTGACAAAAGGACAAAGACGAGTCATGGAGAAAGGTTGGTCTTTTTAACAAAGGTGCTAGAAAAATTTGATCTTGATGTGCAAAAAAGAGAACTTTGATAAAAAAACAAATTAATCATAGGCTTAAATGCAAAACCTGAAAGTATAAAATTTCTAGAAGAAAACATATAAGATCATTTCTGTGACCTCAGATTAGGCAAAAATTTCTTTGATTCAACACCAACATTATAATCAATAATAGGTAAAGTTGAGTAACCGGATTCATCAAAATTAGGAACTTCAACTCTTTGGTAGACTATTAAGAAAATGAAAATACAAGCCACAGGCTGGCAGAACTTATTTTATAAATTGTATGTGATAAAGGACTTGTATACAGAATGTATAAAGAACTCTAAAAACTAAGGAATAATAAAACTAATAACCCAATAAAAATGGGCAAAAGATTTGAATAGACACTTTACCAAAGAAGATATACAGATAGCAAATAAGCACATAAAAATGTCATTAATCCACACTGAGACTCATAATGACAACATTATTAGTCATTAACCTACTCTCAACACGTCTATTGCATTGCCTAAGTTTAAAAGAGTAACAAAATAGTGCTGATGAGGATACAAAGCAACTGA
The DNA here is from genome assembly GCF_037043125.1 of Eumetopias jubatus. NCBI lineage: Eukaryota > Metazoa > Chordata > Mammalia > Carnivora > Otariidae > Eumetopias > Eumetopias jubatus. Next base: position 68,938,938 of record NW_028274814.1, on the reverse strand, counting down.
AACTCATATAAATGTTGTGGGAATGGAAAATAGTAAAACTATTTTGGAAAATATTTTAATAGTTTCTTAAAAAGCTAAACATTCACACTCCTTATGGCCCCAAAAAAGAAATGTACTATTGATGTGCTCAACAATGTGGGGATAAATCTCAAAAGAATTTTGCTTAGTGGAAGAAGCCACACAGAAAAGAGTACATGTTATATGATTCCATACATATGTAATTACAGAAAATGCAAACTTCTCTGCAGTGATATAAAGACCAGTGGTTGTCTGGAGGATTGTTTTTAGTGGCGAAAGGAGGGACTGAGAAAACTTGTGGGGTGATGGAATGGCTGATTATTTTGATTAGGGTGATGGCTTCACAGGAGTATATATGTATCAAAATTTATTAAATGGCACACTTTAAATATGTGCAGTTTATTACGTATCAATTGTAGCTCAATAAAACGGAAAAATTAAGAAGTAAAGGATTTATGGGCTGGGTACTATTTTAAAGTTCTCAATTTTTATTTCTTCAGTAGGCTTCTATGAAATAACTTTAAAAAAGTACACGTAGGTCTAGTCCCCCAAATTAATTTTGGGCAGCATAAGAGAAATGTCCGGAGTTTTAGGACATTTCCAAAAAGTAATAAACTACAGGTTAATCAGCGACGGAAAAAAAGAAACAGAACCTCTGGATTTAAGGGATGACAAGGGGTGGGCTGGGAGATCAGGAAAGGAAACCAAGGATGAAATACCGGGAGGATCTTGGCAGGGGAAGAGGCAAGACAGTGCCTACACGTTCTCACGGGCAACTCTACAGATTCTCTAGGCAGGTGGCTCCAAGTGGATTAAAATGTTACAACGTATGACAGGTTCTCAATCACGAAAACAGCTCCTCTCTGAGTTAGTCCTGCCGGCTGGAAACTCAGTGGTTGGCGCGTTAAGAGAAGGCGGACCGACACGGGTCGGTTCTCCACGCTTCTTGGCGGAACGCCGCGTCCAGTTCTCGGTCGCCCCCTGCTGGCTAGCGCCTGGGGACCCGCAGGCGCACGGGTGAGGCCGGAGGCAAGGTGCCGCCAATTGGTCGCTGCAATGGAGGGGAGTCGCGGGTACCTCCCCAGACGTTGGCCGCCTCGGCATTCTGACACCAGTATGGCTGCCCCAGAATCCAGTTTCCCAGATGCGGAGCTCAGTCCGGCTTCTCTCTGCTTCCGTCCGTCCAGTTTCATTCGGGTCTTACCGGTGGGAGTCGGGGTAAGGGAGCTGCGTTAAAGGGTTGTGACCTCCAGGTTTCAGGGCAGAACTTCCAAGCATTTGGAAGCGAGGGGCCGCAGAAGAGTCCTGACTACAGGAGAATTGTCACAATTAGACCCCCATATTTCGAGGAACTGAGGGAAGAGGGAAACCAAATGGTCCCCTTAAGCCCCAAATAGTCCCCCTCCCTCCACATTAGAGTCCCTCCTGTTCCCACCTTGTCCCAGATCTCGATCCGTCACTTTACCACCGCATACGCAACACTGGAGATCGTCCTCATGCCCCTTGTCCCCAACCCTCAAATGGCCGAGAGTGGGCAGTCCAGAAACGGGGACCCGGCTCACCTGCCCGAAGGCAAGGTGGGAGGGACCTCCAAGGGCTTCGGTGAGGACCCGCGCGGGGTGAGGAGGGACGGACCTACGATGGGGGGAGTTAGGAACAGGCAGGGGCGCCCACACCTCCAGCTTCCAGCCCAGGCAAGCGAACTGCGTGACATTCCCGTCCACACCTCATTGACAGGAGGAGGGAGTCGCGGCCCAGGAGGCGGGAGGGGGTGTGTAAAGGCGGAGACAAAACCCTAGCCGCGCGCCCAGCCGGCCAGGGCTTGCTCTCCTAGACGGTTGGGGTCTGGGTCTCGTGCCCCCTACCTCGTCAGGTGTCCCGGTGGCTCCTCAGAGCCTGGCACCCGGAGCCTGGCAAGGATCACGAAGTTATCCCCTGCTGGGGCTGCTGCCTGCAAGGAGGGGGCAGGGAAGCCGGGAGCCCCGTGCGCCACTTCCCAGGCGGCCTCGGCCTGGGCCAGGACTGGCTCGCGGTTCCCTCGCGGCTTTGCTCGGGTCCGCCTCCCCCTCCCTCTCCCTCCCCCTTCCCGCGAGCTGCCTCCGCCCTCCTTCCTCTGCCTCCACCCTCCACCCCCATCCCCGGCTGTCGGGAGCTGGGCTCGGAGCTCTTAGTCTGCCCGAGCTCTGGATGTGGGCGCCGGACAAGTCCGCGGCGCCTCCACCCAAGATGGACAGCCGCTACACCAGCACTGCGGGCATCGGGGACTTGAACCAGCTGAGCGCGGCCATCCCGGCCACGCGGGTGGAGGTGTCCGTGTCCTGCAGGTGAGGACGCAGCCCTTCCCTTCCCTCCTCCTGCTCTCCCTCCTCCTGCTCTTCCATCTGCCTGTTGGGTAGCGCTTGCCAAGCGCTCGGGGTACCCCGAGGCTTTGCTGGGGTGAGAAGTTGCGAGACGAGTGGGAAACACCCCAGTTGTGGGTCTGAGTCACCCCCCAGCTCCAATGACACAGAGCGGAGAGCGCGAACTGGAAGCGAGTGGTGGGCTACGGAACTGAGACTTTCTTAATTTTCTTTCTGGGAAATGCAGTAAAAGTTGCCTGGGCTGTGACTCAGCGGCGGGAACCCCGGCCGCCGCCCACTTTGCAAGCCCTTTTTACGCCCCAAACCCGAGCTGTGTGGTTGGGTGATGACGGGAATCAAAGGGGACAGCATTGCCAAAAGCGCTTGTGACCAATGCACGCAGTGGCCCGGGACTCCCTTCGCTAGGCGTGTGCAAACCTGCTATTGCTACAGTTGGCTCCAAACCTCGCAGCTTCCTCCCCACCCACTTCCTGGAGCCATCCAGCTTGCTCCCCACCCCCACCCCCGCCCCTCCGGGCTTCTTGCCTTATGCCTGATAGGTAGAGATTTCGGCTCCAGCTCTCTTTGCAGACAAATGTGTGCCTTACCTAAAATCTGGGAAGTCACGACTTTCTGCCTGCGAGTAGACACGGTTTGAGTGCTTGTAGCAGCTGCCCAAGGACTGTAAATTTCAACTCCTTTGCCTGACGTTGTTTGGGTCAGTTTTCCTGTAAATAAAGCCGCATAATTGCTGTATCGCAGAAGATTTTGAGAAGGAGATGGGGCAGACTATACTAAATTGATAATGGCAACAGGAGAGGGAGAATTGGCATCATAACGACTTTGGAGCCCACTCCCATGTTTCCATACTAGGATCTCTCTCAGTGGAAAACTCTCTTCTCTCCTGACCACTTTGGCACCCAGGTTGTTTTCAGTGCCCTAAATTGCCACCCCCTCACATTCCTTTCCTTAGCAAAATTTGCCTTGAAGGAATCTAACAAACCTGGGAAATCTTGGATGTAAATAAACCCTGAAACTTAAAATGCTGTCACCCCAGGAGTATTCGGTTTTGCATTTTCAGAAGACTGGGTTAAAGCCAAAGAAATGGATTTTCTTTTTTTGTGGAAATTTAAGCACCAACAACCAGTAGAAGTGTTAATTAGGGGATAGGGAATAGCCTTCAGCTATCCCTGAAACTATATCCCGTGATTGCTAGCTTCCTCTTAAGGCTGACCTCAGACTGTGGAAACAATGCTGTTAATGACAGCTAAGCTTGGCTCTTGCCTTACTGTGTTCTTTGCTTTAAGTGAACAGGTGAAGCTATATGGAAAACACTTTTCAGACATTAATTGCTAGGCCTTTTTCTGTTCTCTGAAGCTGCCTTTGGATGCTCAAGGGAGGTCATTAGTATACACACATAATGCAAGGCCAAAAGTCCTACAATAAAAGCATTTTCTAGAGTTCTCCTCTGCTGAACATCCTACAAAGCCTGCATGGCATGTGGTCTGTGCCTGGAATGAATATTAAAATGTTATAAATTAAATCCAAATTTCCCAAAAGCTCTTTAGGACTGATGGGGAAATGATACCTTCATGGGTCTATCTGCCCATGGGATCCACAGTTAACCACTGTGTGTGTGTGTGTGTGTGGAATCTTCTAGTTAATTGGCTTTAAGCCAGTTTGTTTAAACTTGGTACCGCAGGCCCTGGACATCCCCTTGTTCTAGCCTTTTCTTCATACCATTGATTTGGTATCTTGTTTTTTAATTTTTAAGTTTTCAGGGGTGCCTGGGTGGCTCAGTCGGTTAAGCGTCTGCCTTTGGCTCAGGTCATGATCCTGGGGTCCTGGGATCGAGCCCCACGTCTGGCTCCCTGCTCGGTGGAGAGCCTGCTTCTCCCTCTCCCTCTGCCTGCCACTCTGCCTTGCCCCTCTGCCTACTTGTGCTCTATCTCTCTGTCAAATAAATAAATAAAATCTTTAAAAAAATAATAACTTTTAAGTTTTCAAATTAAAAAACAAAAGTCCTGAAATAGAACCCAAGTATTTAGAGTACTTACATTGTTGGGAATTGAATCTTGTAAACATAGATGGTGTCCTTTGGGCTTTGGCATAAGAGACCCTGTTACAGATTCTGGCTCTGTGACTTACATTGTTACCTTGGAGTTGTTACTTAAGCTGAGCTTCCTCATCTCTAAAATGAGGAAAATTATGGTTATTTATCTCATGTAGAATGATATCAGAGTTTGATAAGATGGTGTCAGAAAAGTGCTTACACACTGTAGGACACAAAAGGTGTTAAAATATGTTAGCTATTATGATACTGGAAATAGTATTTACTGAATAAATGTATTAGATATGCTTCAGTTTGGAATTCTGTAAATAGTCCTTCTCTTGTGTACTTCAGTAAATTGGTAAAGAAGGCAGGGATAGAGCCAGCCTGGGGATCCCTGTTCTCTTTCTTCTTTGATGAGTATAAAGAGCTTATATTCTAGGATGTTTTGGGGGGGGGATTTCATTTAGCAACAAGGCTCAATTGTAGGCCCCTCAGTTGTACTATGGGCAAGCAGAGCAAGGAATTTCCTTTGCCTTTCTATGTTAGAGACATAGATGCTTCTGTGGCTTTGCTGACACTTAAAAAACAACTCAAGAATGGAATCCCTTTTGATAACCTCCTTTCTTTGTCCCCAGTCTGAGACCTTTAAAAATCTTTATGATGTTTTAATCTTCATTTTGGGGGAGGTGAGAAAATCAACAATTGAAGCTTGAAGCTTCAATACTATGTTTATAATTCATGGAGATCATTTGGTCTCTTCACTCACCAAGTGTTTAGTGTCTTTTATATGTTTAGCATTATGCCCTGCTCCATGACACATGCAAGAGAAGTTCTCTGAAAATGTAAAGGCTGGTTGGGAGATGGGTATTCCATAATACATGATCACGTAGGACTACATCTGAAGATGAGGATCATGCACGGAGAGGGACGAGATCACTGTGCAGTGGATTGCTTGGAATATTCTACAAGGAGGAGATGGGGCTTGAGGGGAGGTGAGATGGATGGGCATGGTTTGCATTAGAGAAGGGACAGTATGACATGGAGGTGGCCACAGACTTGGTGTGTTAGGGTGACAAGTTCACTCTTCTAGCTGTTTAGGTAGAGAAGCTCCTACTCTACGACTTCCCTTTAACCCATTGTGTAGTACTCGCATTCATTTTTCTTCATTCCGTTACTTCATAGATTTTTAAAGTTAATTGGGTTACCTAATTAAAATGCCAATAGCTGAAATGATACAACCTTAGAAACGTAAAATAACATTTATGGCATTCCCATTGGATTCTAAAACAGATGAATTAGAACAAGGTAAAACCAATGGGAAAAATAATACGTAGTAATCACCCATTTCTCCGGAACTTCGGTTCGGTGAACTATTTCTAACCCATAGCCTCAGTCATTTTCTCCGATTGAGAAGGTAGCTTATCCATTAAAAAAGCTGTGAGAGCCTTCTGTGTTTCTAGACTTTGTAAGTTAGCCACCACATGTAACTTCTTTCACAGCAATAATCTTATACTGGCGATAAGACCAATTTTAAACACTCACGTTGAAGGAAGAATACAAAATGGGAGCACCTACTTTGTACCAGGTGTTCTGTAAAGTCCCACCCGACCTGGCAATGACTCTTCTGCCTCATCTGCCGCTGCTCCTCTCATGAACACCGTGACTAGATATAGTCTAACTAATATGTGCTTACTCTGTGCTAAAGCTGATGAGAGATAAATGTGGCTGCAAAACATTTATCAGTGATACAGTCCCCAAAGCACATGCTGGTGTCCTAGTGGACTGAGTCCTCTGTGCACCTGCCCGTCTCTCTGCCCTGAACACCCCTCCTCCCTTCCCCCTTGTCATTTTGATTAGCTGGTGCCCCTTCTTCAAGACTCAGGTCAAACATCATTTCTCTCAGGATTCCTCTCCCAAAGTGGTAGGTATCAGTATTAGAGTTCCATTATAACTCTTGGTTTCTGTATTCACCTTGAAGACAAGTTTTGTTCCTTTCATGTCCATGGTTTCTGAGCCTGGCATAGAATATAGTTGACAAATGTTGGATGCTGACATTCTCTGAATAAATCGTCTGGCCTGGAGAGGGTTGCTTGCCTATTAAAATACAGACTTCTGGGTCCCCATGCCAGATCTACTCTCAAAATCTCTGGCACTGGGGCCCAGGAATCTGGACTGTTCACAGGTTTATCATGTGCTGATAATACACATTAAAATGTTTACCTGTTTGATGAGGAAATGACTGGCTGTAGTCACTTGATCTGGATTAGCAATACCTGTCCTTCTCAGATATTGGGAGATACTTTCCAGGGATGTGTGCTGGATCTGACCTGAATGGGACTGAGACAGGAGTTTGTGCACCAGTTGTTAAATAAAGCAATTACTAAACATTAAATCATATAAACCTAAAATTGAGTACATTATATTTTAAAACAAAGTTAAGACATACTCAAAAGTTATCACTTCTTAGTGATTTTACTACATTTTACTGTTATCTATACTCTTTACTGTCACCTGTTCTCTATCTTTTTAATCAGTGAGGTGACACTATTACGCATCCCGTGCTACTGCTCATCTCTTCCATCCCTGTTCAGTGACATCACATTGGTAGGTTGAAGTTGGCCGTAGTGGGAATATTTACACCATGGAAAGCGGGAAATACTGCAAATCAGGGCTTGTTTTGTTGTTGTCTGCACTAAAGACATTCTGTGGGAATCAGTTGGCCCTATGGAAATACACTTTTATTATCTTGAAGTTGTGTGCTCAGCTACACATACTTTATGTCAGTAAAATTTATAACGAATTATGTAAATACACACATGCACACACACATATCTCTGCATTCAGCATTTTTTTTGGAGAGCTCATTGTTAAACATATGTTGCTTACATACACATCGCTGTTTACAGGCCTTTTGTAAAAGATTATACAAAGGAAAAAGTTTGCTGCTGTTGGACTGTTGCTTTTAGAAACGGTAGTGTCAAGGTCAGCACTATTGTGATTTTGCTTCTCTACTTGGAGTAAGTGAGGCTTGTGGTTTCACAGTCCGTGAAAGGTTGTGAGAGCTCGCAAGTGTATTGTGAATGAAACAGGTAGATAACTGAAGCTCTGTGTGCTTTTCCCTTTCTTCTCCTTTTCACGTGTTTCTTTTCACGTCTTCCTTATTCCCTCTTACTTTGAAGACTTTTTTTTTTTTCTGTTCCTCCATCCACTGGTGGCATGCCTATATTTTGCAAGTTTACATGTTACAGTTCCAGTTCCAGACCACCTGGGAAAGCAAATGGATATTGCAAGAGAGAGAATCTGCTTGGTCTAGTGGGGATTGGCCCAGTTTGAAGGAGATGCGTTCGCTGTTCCGATTATCTATGGTTAAAGAAGGAAAGAGTTCAAACACAGCAGTGGGGGTTTCCACTCCAGTCCCTGTTGGTTTAGCTCTTAGACATACTCTACCCTTCTTTAAAAAGACAAGAAGTTTGGACTTAATGTGTAAATAGGTTTCAAATGATGTTGTTAACTGAAAAATTAATAATGTTACTTTAAGCTAGGGGAAGCCAGAATGCTTGTTACTGTGTTAAATAACAGGTAAACTGAGGGCCAAGTGTGGCATGGCCTTAACATCGTATTCCTCTGTCCCTGTAGTTCCTGAGGACTCGTGGTTCAAAAATGTAGTGACCCCACGGTGCTTTTCTCAGCCTTGTGGGTTTGGCTTAGCCCCAGAGTTTCAGGAATATTTGTACGAGGGCTTTTCTGGACAGTGATCTTAAAGTCTCTACGTGGGAGTTGCGAAAGCCTTCCTTGTGGTGTTCCACCAATATTTTGGTCTGCCCTGTGGTGTTTCTTTTTTTTTTCTTTTGTGTGTGTGTGTGTGTGTGTGTGTGTGTGTGTGTGTGTGTGTGTGTGTGTGTGTGTAGCATCTGGGGCCTGGGTTGTTCTAAAACAGCCCTGGGATGTGGAGAATGTGAGTCTGGAAGCAATTCACAAAGCGAGGCCCCGAGAGAGAGGGTGTCAAGGCTGTTCTCTTTTAGGCAGTTTTCTGTGGCACAGCCTGCATTCCCTATTTATGTTTACTCAAGGCAGGGAAGAAAAACAGTCCTTCTGAAAGGGGTTTTATTCAGTTGTTAGCCTGTTTTGGAACTAATAACATTTGCTTATTTGAGCCAGTTTTACTTCGTCTTGAAGAGCACGGGTGTGGAACTAGACCAGTTCTACCACTACTAGCTGTGAAGCCTTGGAAAGTTACTTAATCTCTCTGCTCCTCAATTTCCTCATCTGTAAAGTGGGGAGAATAATAGCTCCTATGTCTTTTATTTGTTTTGAGGGTTTAGTAAGTTAATACATTTATATGAGTGAAAATACTGCTTTTCATATTAGTTAAGCACTCAAAATTACAGGTGGATATGCATACCAAATAAAAATCACCCACTGTTCCATCAAACCATGAACATTTAGCTCATTTCTCTCTTATTTATAACGTCACCTTTATAGTCTCTCTCTTTCCCTCGTGTGTACGTGTGTGTGCATATGCTCACACACATTATATAAAGGGATCATACTATATTCTATACAATTTATCTTCTGTACCATTCGGTTTGTTTTATATCATGTATATGTTACTGTCATTAGGTTTTGAGAAAAATAACCCTCCATGTCTGTGACGTAGTCTATTTTATGGGCATACTATATTTATTTAACTTATCTCTTATTTTCCAAAATTTATTTCATAAAGTTACTATTCAGCATAATGCTAATGAGCATTTTTATTCATGAACACTTGACAACAGCTATGATTATTTTTTTCCCGGGGATAGTTTTCTAGACCTGAAGTTATTAATAAGCTATCTTCTCAAGGGGATTTAAATAGCTTATTTTGGTTGTTTACCCCCCTACTCCTCTTTAAATAAGCAGACTCAAGTCCTAAACTACTGGCTGCACCTTTCTAAATACTTTTATTCCCACGAGAAAGTTGCATTAAAAGATTAATGAGAATTTGGGGCAGCAGAGTATAGCAGCAAGAAAATGGAATTAGGAGTCAGACAGATGTCTTTAAATCCCATTTTTATCCCTTTTTGGAATGTTATTTCGGGTAACTTATTTCAACTTTTGGAATTTCATTTCCTAATCAGTAATACAGAAATGATTTAAAAACCAAATTTATAGGATTATTGGAGAGGTAAATGAAATAAAGTCTATAAAGTGCACGGGATTGTGCCTTTAACAAGAAAAGCAGTTAATAGCTGTTAGTCTTATCTCGTTTTCTTATGAATATATTACTAGGTGGAATAAAGCAACATAGAAGACAGGTACCTGTATTTTGGACAGATTTATAATCAATTAGGGGAGTCAAAGAAACATGAAATGCAAGGTGACATAAAACTTCATGTTCAAGGTGATAATGATAACCCAGCTCATAATACCTAAATGTGGAGGACGTATAGAAAAAAAGTGGTCAGAAGAGTGTGGATTTGGAAGTGCATAGGACATTTCTGCAGATTCTACTCCATGGCTCTCCCCACACCAACACACACAATTAGACATGTGGACCCAATGGGATTTGACAGATAGAAAGTAGTGTTTAACAACAAAGTTTTAGAAGGAAAGCACATTCTGCCACGTTCTTGTATCCTGCCAATAAAATCAATGGACTGACATTTAGACAGTTCTTTCGTGTTGGACATGTGATAAAACATTTCCGAGTAGATGACAACACAGGCTGAAGGAGGATGAAGATTTTATCATCAACAATAAAGTGAGATGTATTTAAAAGGTGCCTTGCCCGAAGGGCCATTGTTCACAGCCTGACGTGCAATACCTTAATATTTCCAAACTTGTGACCACCATCAATGTTAATGCCTCTTCAGCCAGGGACACTAGCTCTCGGGTATTCTCGTTCAAGTTATGAGACATTTTGTCAAGTTTATTCTACAAAGAATAATACTCCAAACACTGAGGGAATTATCAGTTAACTTTGTGAAACTCTGAAGAAACAAAATATCGGTGATAGTCCCTGGGAAGTAAGTACTTCTGTTTATTGGTGGAACTATTCAGTTATAAGCTGTACTAATGAAGTCAAGAAACAGGAAGGCTCTCGACATTTGCTATATATTTTATTTAAAGTCGAAATCTAAACCTACGTGAGACAATGTGGAAAACACTTTACATCTGCTAATTCACTCAGTCCTCACAACAATTCTGTGAAACAGGTGATTTATGTCCTATTTTTAGGTGAGAAGATTGAGGTTCAGAGAGAGTTTAAGTAATTTGGCCTAAGTCACACACTTAGGGGGTGGCAAGCTTGAGTTCCCAATCCATATATGTCTAATTCTTAGGTATATACTTTTGTGCACCAGAAGTATTCTGGCATTCTTCCATAAGTTACATATTTCAGGCTTTAAGGGTGGGATTCTTTTCTATCGGTATTGATGTGTCGGTGACTGAAGAGAAATGACAGAGCTGAGAGACACAGTTATAACAGACGTTATCTGTACCATCACAAAGGGGATACGGAATTCTTCAGTGCCTTTTCTGTCCCCCGTTGGTGAGAGCTGTGGGTAGAACAGTTCAGATTAGTGGCATAAACCTTAACCATTTGATGTTTAATTTCCAAGTATTGATTCTTACCTCTTTGCTGCTGCTGAGGGAAATTGAAGTAATGAAGCTGTGGGAAATTAAGTAATGAGCAGACTATTTAACTAGAAATCAGCAGGCAGGGTGAGATGAAAGCTAAATGCTGGACAAAGGTGATGGACCAGGCAAATGAAAAGTAGAGGGAAATTAATTGAATCGACTATGTGACATTCATACTTACCACAGGAGTTGAGAACCGACTGCAAGCTCTGTCATGTCAGTCCTCTGCTTTCTTAATAACGAGGAAGTCACCACTTAACTTGCTAGCTTTTCAATAATAAATTCCAGGGTCCCCTTTCATAGCAAATATGCTCTTCAGAATTCCATATAAGCAGAATAATTATTTAGATATTGAAAATGTCAGCACAGTATTCTGACTAACTGAATTGTGACGTGACTTTGTAAAAGTCAGTATTTTCTACTTTGCTAATTAGCTGCTGTCTTCATATATCTATATATACATATCGCAAGTGACACATTAATTTTATTAGGAAAAATCTCAAATGCCAGAGAGTGCAGTCAACCAGATATGATTATAATTGTCATACCTGGTTGAAACCAAAACATTTCTCAGCCTTAGTTAGTATAATAGTGGTTTTAGAATCATTTTGAGAAATTTGTTTCTCAGTGCCCACAGATCCTTATTATTCTGTCCTCTCAGTATGTATAACGCTGTGGGCATTCTTACAAATCTTTTTTTATCTAAATGTACTCCTGTAATGGGAATATCACATTATTTATGGTTGTCTAGGTAATTGAAAGCTCAATCATTCTTCTTTAATGTCTTCAATAGGTTTTCATGTTTCCCAGCTATAAAGCAAAGAATAAGAGAGACAGAGAGAGAGAGAGTGAGTGAGTGAATTTTGGACATGGCTCATTGTCTGACTTATCTGGATATCTCAACTTTCAAATTAATTGTGGAAGCAGAAATACTAGAAAGTTGATTGCAATTGATTTTTACGTTAGAGGTTTCATCTAAAGCCTCTCTGTAGGCGTTGGGAAAAGGAAGCCTAATCAATATTAAGCTGATAGTGAATGTTTCTCTTAATTTCTCTTAATTCTCTTAATTTAAATTAGTGAATTTAAAATTATTTTTGGAGAAAAGTTTGAAGTATACTAGCGAAAAGATGATTGATTTTCACCTCAAGATTTGTCTCACAATTTAAGTTAAATGGTTGTAATTTCTTTGCTTTACTTAGGTCATTTTGTCATTTGAATGTCATTTATGTGACTTCTTTCTTCCTTGTGGTATGTGCCAGTCAAATATAATGGAAATCCCCAAGCTTTCATCCTGTTTGTGACACTGGCTCTGTGACCTTTGACAATTCTACCAGTTCTTCTGGGCATCACTTCCTATGAAAGGTTCAGTCCCTGGTCTAACTGACCTGGGATGTCACTCAGAGCTTGTTAATTCAATGACACTGAAGTAGGACCTTGAAATACAATGTAAACATGCTTAGATTTAAGAAAATCTTATGATCGTCAGTGCCCATTTGAAAACTTAGACCCTAATTCTAGTGTTTGAGTTTTCAAAGGGATATTAAGGTAGACTATTTCTAATGCCAGCCACTTCCTACTTCAAAGTCCTCATTTCACTTAATACTCTCCCAAAGGGATGTCAAGCTCTACTATTGCTGTTCTAGTTTTTCCTCTCAATAGAGATCTATAGCTGGCTTTCTTTATCTTGAAAATGAATAATGTTTGATATTAAAAATATCCATGCCTTTCTTCCAATTCACTTCTGTAATATGTTACTTCCCCCCTCCCACCATTTATATCTTAGCAAATACAGAGCTTCTAGTGGAGATGGCAAATGGGTTCAATTTTTTGTTTACTGATTAGTTGTTACTTAAGTGCTGGCTGCCTGAAGTAGCACCTGGAAAGTTTCTTAAGGAAAATCTGGGTTTTGTGGGAAAGCATGCTATATTTCACTTTTGAAATAAAGTAAACTAATACCAAGTGACTTGTATCCTATTAGTTTTCTATCATTATAACCTTTAACCTACTTAACAGTGTCTGATCAGTCAATGACACTTTCTATTTGGCTTGGCTCTCCAAAGTGTTTTGTCACTTCCTTTTCCATTCTTGCTGCCAAACTTCTTGTTCAGGAAGTTGTATTTTTCCCCAGAATATTAAAATATTCTTTTTTTTAAAAGATTTTATTTATTTATTTGAGAGAGAGAGAGAGAATAAGAGATAGAGAGCACGAGAGGGAAGAGGGTCAGAGGGAGAAGCAGACTCCCCGCCGAGCAGGGAGCCCGATGTGGGACTCGATCCCGGGACTCCAGGATCATGACCTGAGCCGAAGGCAGTCGCTTAACCAACTGAGCCACCTAGGCGCCCCAGAATATTAAAATATTCTCTGAACTATTCTCTGTGACTCCAGCATTCACATTTTTGGTCTATTCTTCACATGTTGTGTAGTTAGCTTCCTAAATAAAGGTTGAATTGTGTGATTTTCCTTTTGCAGAAACTTTCAGTCTTTTTCCTTTTCTCATAAAAGAGAATCCGAGCGGCTTTAACATGGTGTTGAGGGTCTTCCCTCATCCTGGACAGATATCCATCTCCTGACAGTCACATCTCAGACATGGGCTTTAGCCAAAGTGGAGTACTTGCCAATCTCCAGATCGTTTGTGTATACTTTTTATCTCTCACCATTTTTGGTCCTTTCCTTCAGACTGAAAAGCCTCCCCTCCCTCCAACCCATGCCTATCCTTGGTTTGAAGGTACACCTCAGAGACATTGTAGGTTCAGGTCCAGACCCTGCAGTGATGGGAATATTGCATTAAAATGAGTCAAATAGACTTTTTGGTTTCTCAGTGCATATAAAAGTTATGTTTATACTATACTGCGGTCTCTTAAGTATGCAATAGCATCAGGTCTAACAAAATGTACACATCTTAGTTAAAAATCCTTTATTGCTAAAAAATACTAAGATCATCTGAGATTGTAGGAAGTCATCATCTCTGCTGGTGGAGGGTCTTGCCTTGATGTTGATGGCTGCTGACTGATCAGGGTGGTGATTGCTGAAGACTGGGGTAGCTCTAGCAATTTCTTAAAATAAGACAACAGTGAATTTGGCCGCATCGAGTAACTCTTCCTTCATCAACAGTTTCTCTGTAGCATGTGCTGCTGTTTGATAGCATTTTATCCACAGTAGAACTTCTTTAAAAATTGGAGGCAATCTTCTCAAACCCTGCCACTACTTTATTAACCAAATTTATGTAATATTCTAAATCATTTGTTGTCATTTTAACAATCTTCACCATATCTTCACTAGGAGTAGATGCCATCTCAAGAAGCCACTTTCTTTGCTCATCCATGACAAGCAACTCCTCATCCATTCAACTTTTATCATGAGATTACTGCAATTCAGTCATATCTTCAGGCTCCACTTCTAATTCTAGTTACCATTTCCACCACATCTGCAGTTATTTCCACACCGAAGTCTTGAACACCTCAAAGTCATCCATGAGAGTTGGAATCAACTTCTTCCAAACTCTTGTTCATGTTAATATTTTAATCTCTTTTCATGAATCACAAATGTTCTTAATGGTCTAGAATGGTGAATCCTTTCAAGAAGGTTTTCAATTTCCTTTACCCAGATCCATCACTGTCTATGGCCACTATTGCCTTATGAAGTGTATTCCTTAAATAATGATTCTTGAAAGTCAAGATCACTCTCTGATGAACGGGTGTTGTGTTAGCGGGCATGAAAACCATGTTAATCTCATTGTACATCTCCATCGGAGCTCTTGCATGACCGGACGCACTGTCAATGAGCAGTAGTATTTTGAAAGAAATCTTATTTTCTGAGCAGTAAGTCTCAACAGCAGGCTTGAAATATTCAGTAAACCATGTTGTGAATACATGTACAGTCATCCAGGCTTTGTTGTTCCTTAAATAGAGCACAGGCAGAGTAGATTTAACATAATTCTTAAGGGCCCTAGGATTTAGGGAACGGTCCATGGACATTGGCTTCAACTTCAAGTCACCAGCTGCATTAAGACCCTAGCAAGAGCATCAGCCTGTCCTTTGGAGTTTTCAAGCCAGGCAATGACTTCTCTCTACCTATGAAAGCCCAGGGTAGCATCTTCTAATAGAAGGCTGTTTGATCTACATCAAAAATCTGTTGTTTAGTATAACCACCTTCGTGTATGATCTTAGCCAGATCTTCTGGATAACTTGTTGCAGCTTTTCCATCAGCACTTGCTAGTTCACCTTGCACTTTTTATGTTATGGAGATGGCTTCTTTCTTCATGAATCAACCTCTGCTAACCTCCAACTTTTCTTCTTCAGCTTCATCTTTTCTCTGAGCCTTCATAGAATTGAGGAGAGTTAGGGCCTTGTTCTGGATTAGGCTTTGGCTTAAGGAAATGTAGCTGGTTTGATTTTCTATCCAGACCTCTCAAACTTTCTCCATATCAGCAATGTGGCTTTTATTCTTTCTTATCATTTGTGTGTTCACTGGAGTAGCACTTCTAATTTCCTTCAAGAACTTTTTCCTTGCATTCACAGCTTGGCTAACTAGCTTCAGAGAGGCCTAGCTTTTGGCCTGTCTTGGCTTTTGACATGCCTTCCTGACTAAGCTTAATCATTTCTAGCTTTTGACATAAGGTGAGCGATGCACAACTCTTCCTTTCACTTGAACAATAATTTCAGTATTGTTGAGTCTCAGGGACTAGAGAGGCCTGAGGAGAGGGAGAGAAACAGAGGAACAGTAGGTCAGTACAGTTACCAGAACACACACATTTATCAGTTAAGTTTGCCATCTTGAATGGATGTGGTATGTGGTGCCATCAAACAACTAGGTTGGTACAGTAGTAACATCAAAGATCACTGATAATATACTAACAGTGAAAATGTTTGAAATATTACGAGAATTACCAAAATGTGACATGGACACAAAGTGAGAAAATGCTGCTGAGAAAATAGCACCGATTGACTTGCTCGATATGGGGTTGCCACAACCTTAAATTTGTAAAAAAGCACAGTTATCTGTGAACCACAGTAAAGCAAATCAAAATAAAGTTTGGTATGCCTATATACCTCCCTTGTAGCAACCCTATAATGTTTTATTAGATTCTTGAACTGGGATTAATCATTTCTTCCTTTGAGTTCCTACACTGCATTTCTTGTACTTTTATTTTATTTTGATGTAATTATTTAGGTTTTTTTGCATGTTTGTCTCCTCTACCAACTTTGAGTGCATATTTGTCTTATCTTTGATTTTCAAAAACCTATCTGCTTTGCACATTGGGAGGCTTTCAATAAACATTTGCTGCCTTATGGACAGATTGGAAAAATGAATCTGAACACACATGAATTTGTCTGTGTCTAAACTTTTTAAAATACTGGTTTGTATATACAGTAAGAGCATTAAAATGACTCATTTTACCAGTACAATTTAATAAAAGCTTATAATTACTCAATATTACCTAGTTTATATAAAACATCCCATAAAGTTTTATTTGTGAACAAATGAGAGACAAGTAAAAATTTTAAATGAACTGACTTTGCCTCCAAATAAGAAAACTAGTTTTAGAAGTAAACACTTACTACTTTTAAACAGTAGCAGATGATTTGCTTATTTAATCTGGGATGAATAATATGCAAAGAAAGAGAAATGATAGAATTTATATATATGATGAGATCCTGTATAACATATCTAAATAAGAAAATGAATGAGCATATCTTTAACCCAAGGAAGATTTTGTCTTGGGGAGAGATGTTTCTAGTAAATTATGTGGTGAACTGATAAAGTGCAGCAGGACATGATGGTTTCACTTGGGTAGAATCAAGGTTAAGAAGAACTGTTCGGTGACCTGGCTTCTTCAAGAAGCATTAGGTTTCTTACCTGCTACTGTACTTTCTGCCAGACCCTGTGGTTTTTTGTTTGTTTGTTTGTTTTGTTTTTTTCCCCACCAATTTTAATTTTTGTCATAAAAGGGAAAAACAAAATTTTAGAAAAGTCTAAATTCAACTAAAAAAAAGTGTTAATGGGAAGATGAAGAGGAAATCATACTTTCTATAGAAAAGGGGAGGAAAACCCCACAGAACTTCTTTTTATGTGCACAAGTAAAAAATGAGCGTGTTTACTTAAATCACTATCCATAAGTCATGTTTTTTCCTGCACTTGTCTGGTTATAAAGTTTTGTTGGATGGGCTGAAGAACTCCCAAAGTGCTTGTGATACAGCTGAAGTATCTAAGTGTTCAATTGATTATATTTTGCCTAAAATGTTATATCCTGCCTGATTACATTGAATCTTTCCAGAGACGCTGACCTCAATAGCCGTTCTTCCTAGAAAAAGAAAAGTTATAAAACTACTTTGTTTCAGGGGCGCCTGGGTGGCTCGGTTGGTTAAGCGACTGCCTTCGGCTCAGGTCATGATCCTGGAGTCCCGGGATTGAGTCCCCCATCGGGCTCCCTGCCCGACAGGGAGTCTGCTTCTCCCTCTGACCCTCTTCCCTCTCGTGCTCTCTATCTCTCATTCTCTCTCTCTCAAATAAATAAATAAAATCCTTAAAAAAAAGCTACTTTGTTTCAGTGAGGGCTGTACATGGATGAATTAGTTCAATACATGGTGATATGGTAATGATGATCGAGGAACATTTCTAGCACATGTATAAACAACTGTGATTTAAAAAAATGAAATTATTGGGTGGTTGTATCACTTTCATTTTGGCGGCATGGTTTCCCCCAGCTGTTCTAAATGAGGGTTATCATCATCAGAATTGCTTCAGGGATTTTTCAAACTATGTACAGGCAGGCACTCGTGAGAATTCCAGTTTGCTTCCCTCAAGGGAATATGTCCTTCCCACCATTTTCTCTATTTCCCCAAGCCCTGTAGGATTTCTGCCAGGTGAGCCTCAAGCCTTGATCTCTTGCCTCTTTAACATGGCTGACCTCTCTGCCTCTGAGCGGGTCCAGGCCTGTCTGACTCCAATGGACATCATGGCAAAAGTTCCTTGCCTCTCCCCTCCTCACATCTTGCTCTGGCCATCCTTCTTCCTGCCATTTATCCTGCACATTGAACTGCTGGAGGCCCGTTCAGAAAGCAAATACCATCATACTCTTACTCTCTTGTTTAAAAACCTTTAATTGCCTCTGTATGAAGTCCATGAGAACCTTACAAACCCTGACCTAGCTTTTCAGCCTCATCTGTTTCTCTCCATGTCCCACCACCCTCTTGCTCCCCACTGGCCTCTAAAAACTCTCTCCTAAACTCAAAGTCATTTCAGACCACCTGCATTTCCTGAGAGAACTATGATACTCAAGCCTCGTTCTCGTGGGAATAGTTCTGCCTCACTTCGTTATCTCACTCCATAAACTCGGACTACTTTCCCTGATCCTTCGGATAGAATTGACTATTCCTCCCTTTCTGTCATCTGTAACGAATTTATTATACACATTCCTCATTCTGCTACACGTATTTGTTTACAGATTTGTCCCCTTAATAGAATACAAATAATCTAGAGTCAGGAGCCCATGTGTTCTTATCACAGTCTCCAAAAACAAATCCTTTTTCTGTCACTTAATAACTTAGTGCTTGTCGAATAAACATTTGAAAGAGTATTAGACAACTGTTAAATTATAAATTCCTGTAGGACAGGAACTGTGTCTTACTCACCTTTTCTTAAAAGATTTATTTTTTTCTTTGACAGAGAGAGCACAAGCAGGGGGAGCGGTAGGCAGAGGGAGAGGGAGAAGTAGGCTTCCCGCCGAGCAGGGAGCCCGATGCGGGACTTGATCCCAGGACCCAGGGATCATGACCTGAACCGAAAGACGCTTAACCAACTGAGCCACCCAGGCGCCCCTCTTACTCACCTTTGTATCCAGTTAGTATCTAGACCAATCTTTTGCATATAGTGTTTAATAATTATTTTTTCAATGTACAGTTGAAGAGAGGAAAGTAGAGCATCCCAGATGAATGGGAACCATGACTGGAAGGCGTAAGTACAGGGAAGAGTGTAACATCAATTGATTTGAGAAAAAAATCAGTTGTATAAAGGCAGGAACAGGGAGACATGGCTGAACCATTGCCTATATTTGTTTCATTCTGTTATTTTCTAGGATTGGTAAAATATTGTAGGTAGCATGGCTTCATAGTTGCTAATGAGCTTTATTTGTTTATTTGCTTATTTTCTAGACCCTAGATGAATGTTTTTGAGTTGGGGCAAATTCCTGGTCTAATCATTTGTGACAAGGATAACAGATACATATTAGAAAATTATTTTTAGTCTCCCTATCTCCCCTGGTCGTTTATGTTTACAGACAAATTTCCTTTCCAGCTTAATTCCTTCTCTTTAAACTCTGTTGCTAATTCTTAGATTGCTCTTAAGGACCTTTCAATTGTCCAATGATCAGTGATCTAAAGAAATTACAGAAGATGTTCCTTAAAATCTGGAGAACCAATCAAAACCAAACTGAGCCAACCTAACCTTACCTTCATAACATGTTATTTTTTCTCATTGGCATAGCCTATGCCTTGGTTGCTTAAGTCTTAAAGAGAGCTGACTCAAGACAACCTTGCCTATAAAGATTTTTTTTGTTTTGAAATGTTGAGCCTGAAGACACATTACTTTTTACCGTATAGAAGCAGTACGTTGCTCAACAACTAACAGACAAAGAAACAGAGAGTTAGAAAATGTAGTCATGTGACCAATATATTTTTGAAGTGATGTGGAAGGCAGCTACCTCTGAGCTGATGTAGTGTTAGCCTTCAGCTTTCTACTTGGTGGTGATTTGTGGACCTGTCACAGTCACTAGCTTTTGGTGTTTGGACAAGTGATTGTCACCTGCAAACATGCTTCATGCAGTGGCTCCGGGAGAAGTAATAAAGCCTGAAAATTGTTTAAAATATGTGCAAGGTCATTTCCCACCTAGCTGTTAGCAAGTGAGCTGAAAGCAGCTATTGGTGTGTAGAGCAGGCAGGAGGAGGGATTGAGGAAAATGAGGATACACAGTCTCAAGTGTTGTAACATAATAAGGGAAATGGTGTCATGTATTAAGGAGCAGAGCTCATATTTTGCCAGCTAAGTTTAGATAAGTTAATCTCTCTCTGCTTTGGTTTATAAATGAGGAGAGAAGCTCCTTTTCAAATAGTTGCTATGAGGATTGTATGGGTATATAAAATCATTAAAGTATGTAGAAAGTTCTTGTCACTTAGCAAAGAACTCTTTTTTTTTTTTAAAGATTTTATTTATTTGTCAGAGAGAGAGAGAGAGCACAAGCAGGGGGAATGGCAGGCAGAGGGAGAGAGAGAAGCAGACTCCCCGCTGAGCAGGGAGCATGACTCGGGGCTCCATCCCAGAACCCTGGGATCATGACCTGAGCTGACGGCAGATACTTAACTGACTGAGCCACCCAAGCGCCCCAAGGAACTCTTATTCTTATACTGGCATTCAACAGGAATAGTTGGAAAACAGTGGATTACCTCATGAAGATAGCGAAGGCTCTCTAAAAAAAAATCTCTTAAGTTTTAAAAAAGTGTTATATGCTCATGTAAAAACACACTCACACATAGGTGCACACACATGCACAAAACCAAGCAGCACTGGAAAGAACAAAGGAGAATGTACAAATCACCCCAGATTCCACCCTGTGATAGAGCATATCAACCAGAACAAATCTCTTTGTGCCTTTATTGAGATGTATTTAAGGCATATATCCATTAATATCCATGTTATGATGCCTTTCACAAGATGGTGGTCCAGTTTGTTCTTGGATTTTCCCTTCCGGATATAAATATCTGAACCCGACTTCCTTTGTGGGTTCAGATATGGTCCAAATGTGGTCCCCCCTGCCTAGAGGGCAGGAGCTCAGAGCATGCCTCTCCAAGTGAATGACCTCAGGTGCCATCCCATTTAACCCCTTTTCCTTCTCTGCCACCTGCACAGAGCCCTCTCTGCTATTGTTACAATTCTGCTGTTCACAGGCCACTGGGAAACTGCAGTATGCTCTTTTGCTGCAGGGCCTGGCATGTGGTCTTGCTGCCTGTTTAACCCTGGAGTCCTGCTCCTTGACTCATGGTGCTGGTCTCTGTTGATTTGTCAGGGCTTTGTGGTTCTGTTCTTGTTTTAGTTCTTTCCGTAGGGTCAGTTACATTCCTGACTCTGGGTTCCATAAAACATCTCCATATTTTCATCATGCATTTCCCTCTTTTATGTCACTTAGAACCAAATGAGCCATAACTCATGCAGCGAATATTTATTTATCTGTATCACAGAACAGTATCTTGTTTATTTTATTTGCATGTCACTGATTACTATTGAGTATGAACTTCATTCAATACGTTCAATGAATAAATGCCTATTCCCTTCTTTAGCCCATTATTTAGAGAATGCTTTGCATATTTATAGCTTTAACATTTTATCCAGCATATATGTAACAAACGTTGTATTTTAATTATTGTATCATTTCTGTATAGAAGTTTTAAAATGCATTCATTATCAAATAAGTTAATCTTTTCTCTGAGCTTTGTGTAAAGCTTGGAAAGTATTCTTCATGCCAAGATTTAAAAAATAGTATGTTACATTTTTTCCAATCTTTTCTAAGTGATTCTGGCTGATGTTATATTTTCCATAATTTAAATATTATTTTTAAATATATAAATAAATATATTTTTATATTTATAAATAAATATATATTTCCATAATCTAAAATATTTCTTAGCATCATAGAGATGTGTGTGTTACATTGTAGAGTTACATTGTAGAGTTAAATCTAAAATATCTTGGAACTACATATTTGGATGGGATCTATGAGTATTTGAAATTAATCAGAAGTCCACACTCCAGAAATGCCTACTCTGGACTGTCATACTATCTTTATTGTGGTCAACGCCAGAGGATTTTGTAATTACTATGGACGTCAGAAATGACTTTTTTTTACTAGGTTATATGTATGATGATCAGCTTTGTGGACTGACCGCTTTACACCACTAGATGATTATAATAAAAAAGACAGACAATAATAAGCACTGGAGAGGATATGGAGAAACTGGAACCCTCATGCATTGCTGGTGGGAATGTAAAGTGGTACAGCCACTTTGAAAAATAGCTTGGCAGTTCTCCAAATGTTAAAAATAGAGTTACCCTGTAAGCTAGAAATTCCACTCTTAAGTATATAGCCAAGAGAAATGAAATCATGTGTCCACACAAAAGCTCATATGCAAATGTTCATGGCAGCATTGTTGATAATAGCCAAAAAGTGGAAACAGCCCAAATGTGTATTATCTAATGAGCATGTGGTATGTCTGTACAATGGAATATAATTTGGCATTAAAAAGGAATAAAGCACTGATACTTGCTACAACATGGGTGAACCTGAAAAACATTAGGCTAAGTGAAATAAACTAGTCAGAAAAGACCATATATTGTATGATTCCATTTATATGAAATGTCCAGAATAGCCAAATACATGGAGACAAAAAATGGATTAGTGGTTCCAGGGCCCGTGGGAGGTGGGATAGGGACTGACTAATGGGTAGAGGTTTCTCGGGAGGTGGGGGTGTGGGTGGTGCCAGTGTTTTAACATTAGATAGGAAAGGTGATTGCACAACTCTGAAATATACTATAAACCACTGAATTGTGCACTTTGAAAGGGTGAACTTTACAGTATGATAATTATATCTGAGTAAAGCTGTCATAAAAGAAAGATATGTATATTAGCTAGAAATATTGTGCAAGTGAACAGGTCGTAGAGACCTGGCGAATCCTGTGATTCTGCCATTTGTAGTAGTGCTCTAGGCCTAAGGACTTAACTGGTCACGGGTGCAGAATGTTTAGAGGATTTTCTAGCCTGATTTGACCAGAAGGTTAGATAAATCTTGCTACCAGAATATTATCACATAAGCCTGGCAGTGCTGTTTGGAATTCCTGAAAGCAACAGAGCTGGAACTTGGTTAAACGTGTAGAGCATATTGTGTGACTGTTTGGTAACAAGTGTTTTTTGGGCAGAATTTGGTCTGAGACTTGGTAGCAAGGTTATAGTGTACTGTAAGAGCTGCAAAGCCTGCACATTACTTCAGTAACTGAAGAACAGGTCACTACCAAATAGTCCACAAGGGATAGGAGAATTATTAACAGTTGATACCTAGGACAATTATTGACTTTTATGTATTCATCATGCCTCCAATTGCTTTACTGAATTATCTTATTAATTTTGAAAGATTTTATTAATTAATTCTCTTGGTTTTTTTTCTAGGTTCAAAATTAACTCTGCATGTAATGATAATTTACAATACTATGTCTCATTTTCACTTTGTCTCTTATTCCCCAGAGCTTCTAAAGTGATGAATGATAACAGTAGTTGCCTTTCATTTCATTTTGTTCTCAGGAATAGAGACAGTCAATATAACCAATACAAAAACAAAAAATCAAAATGAAAATTATAAATCAATAAAAAATTTACAAAAATGTACCGTAAGCACTTATTCTTGTGACTTTTAGCACTTTATTTAACATCTCTGAATATTGTTCTCTCCTCTGGAATATGGAGTCTGATAATAATTGCTACGTTTTTAAGATTGTGTTGAGGGATAAATGAAATGATTTATTGAAAATGCTCAGCACAGAGCCTGGCACCCTGTTCATTAAATAAATAACAGGTGCAGAATTTGTGATAGAGGTTCAAGCTGGGTATAATGGCGCACACAGGAGGGAATAATCAGTGGTACCATCCCAGAACACAGCAGTGGGAAGAGGCTGAGAGAGGAATTCACATTCCTCACCAGGAATGAGGTCGGTGAGGAAATTTCGGGAAAGGGGATGCTGTGGGTAAAACGTGAATACAGAAATGTGAGGCAATATTAGTTTAAGGGACTGCAAAAAATCTGAAATATCTGGAGCAGAGTCTATGATATGGAAGATGGATAGAGGTGCAGCCGGAGATAAAGGCAGGGTCAGAATGTAGCAGGTATTTAGTTCTACGTTAAGGAGTTTGGAGATTCTGTAGGTCATGGGTTTTATGCCATGGGGCCATTTGATTAGATTAGGGTTCTTGTATCTCTACAGTATCTCTGTTGCTCTTGGAGGCATCTTGACGAATGAACTGGGACACAGGAGGCAGGAAGATCACCTAAGAGCTCTAAGGTCTGGGAAGTAGTTGGGACTTGTGCGCAGAAGCCAAGGTGGAGCGGAGCATCAGGGGAGAGAGGAATAGGGAACTGAGGGTTTGGGGAGGATGACTCTGGAAGAGAAAGAGAGGTGGGTTGGACCATGTTGCTGTGTGAGGATCCCACAGCTGTTGTAACAAATGCCCACCAACTTGTTGGCTTGCAACAACAGAAATGTATTCTCTCACAGTTCTGGAGGCCAGAAGTGTGAAGTCAGTAGCAGAAACCGAGATGCTGGCCAGGCTGCTCTCCCTCTGGGGCTGTGACGGAGAATCCATTCCTTGCCTTTTCCAACTTCTGGTGGCTGCTGGCATGCCCTGGCTTGTGGCTGCATCCCTTCGGTCTCCAAGGCCAGAGTTTTCTCATTTCTCTCTGCTTTGTTCACGTCATTGTCTCCTGTCTGTGTCAACTCTCCCTCTGGCTTCTTATAAGGATATATGTGATTGTGTTCAGGGCTCACCCACATAATCCAGGATAATCCCCTCATCTCAGGATCCATCATTTAATCACATCTGCGCAGAACTTTTTTCTCCCCCCTAATAAGGTCACATTTAGGTTCTGGGGATGAGGACCTGCCTGATATGTTTGGGAGGGGGCATTATTCTGCCTTCTGTGGTTGCCACTTACTGAGATATGGAACGGAGCTGCAAGATTGGGGAAAATATAATGACATTCGTTTTGTATGTGAGCTTTCGGTTTTAAAGAAGCCCCATATCCTGTTCTCAGTGTCTTTATCCTGTCCACTTTTGTTAAATGTTATGTATCTCTTCCCCAGCTTAAAGCAGGGATTGGGTTTTGTACCTTTTTCTGAAAGCTTGTATTACTGAGTTAAGCTTACATTACTTCAGACCAGTGGGTTCTTCTGTTTACCTTAGCTCAGGCAAACCAGAGCTCTGACATGTCCCATTCTGAAAAAGCCTGGGTTTTCTTTTAAGGGATTTCCAAGAATATCAGTCATACTCAATACCTTTAGAGAAACATAAAAGTTTTCACCGTTAATGATCTGCCCCTATAATTTCTTTTAATATCTAAACTGAATTCAACCCATGCAAGGATTGAAAATATATTTTGGGGCAGCTGGGTGTGTCAGTGGGTTGAGCATCTGCCTTTGGCTCCGGTCCTGGTCCTGGGGTCCTGGGGTCGAGCCCCACGTCGGGCTCCCTGCTCGGCAGGGAGTGAGCTTCTCCCTGTGCCGCCCCCTCCCCCACCCCACTCGTGCTCTTTCCTGCACTGTCTCTCAAATAAATAAATAAAATCTTTAAAAAAAAGAAAATATATTTTTATCACTGATCCTTTCAACTCTGCAGTACTAATATATAAATACTTTAAACAACCAATTTCGGCAAAACTGAAAAACAACCTAAAGTTTATTTTATTTCCAGTTTTTGTGGGGTAATGTGTGTCAGGTATGCTAGAGTTCTCCTTGGTTGCTCAGGCTATGAGATGCAGCTATTGAGCTGAATTTGTAGTCCATTTGCACAATTTCAAACCTGAAAGTCTATTCTTATTTTCTTGAAAGCCAGATAATCTTGTTAAGTACTTTCCAATGACCCCATCCTTCAGAATTACTTGGTATCTTAGATTCTAGCTGACTTCGACTTTACAGTAAGCCTCAGTTTCAAAATACTTCATTTTTTCATTTCTGAAAGCTTTACTTTTGCCTATGCGTAATCGGTTTCCCCTTTGCCATAGAAATTGTAGTTTCAGGAAAAATGTGTTTTTTTTTCCTTAAATTTCTGTGCTGAATTCACAGAGATAATATTTGTTCAATGAAGGATGTTGATAATAAAAAAGATTGAATACACGAGTCAGAGATGATTAAATATTACATTCACATCACTTCAGAGATGAGATAAATTTCCTTTCAGTTGCTCAAAGTTTTGATTTCCTTGTCTTTATATATAAAAACCTCTGAAAACCATTTTGTGTGTATGCTCATTAAAATATATAAATTTATATATATATATAAGTATATATGTATATTTATATATATATCCCCCAAGAACTGCCTCCTTCTAGTCTATAAGACAATATAATGCCCACAGGAAGGGCCCTGGGCCTGGCCTAGTGACATGGAGCATGCTTATGATGCCAGTAAAGCAGTCAGGCTGGTGTTTTTTCAGTTAATGTATTACTTCTTAGGGCAAAGGCCCGAAATGCCGCCTCTTCTGTTCTTTTCATAATAAGACGCCTCACCGTATCTACAGTGAAAAAAGCCGATGCTTTTGGCTGGATACTAAAACCGTTTGTTCATTCGGTGGCCGCTGCTTGAGCCTTGTTTCTGTGCCAGGTACCACAGCTGTCTCAGCACTAGTTCCTAGAGAGCTTGCAGGCAGTCAGCGATGCCCACACTATGCTGAAGACAGGTAAATAAAAAGCTCCCAATAAGTTCCTAAATCTTAAACCCAGAGTCATTCTGTTTATAGAAACAGAGCAACTTTGAGGGGGAGACTGCATGATGCAGGGATGTGGTTTTCTGTCCACCTGTGGACAATTTATGCTGGGCTCTGTAAAATGATGAAGCATTATTTTTGCTCCTGTGGAAAATGAAACGGAACAGCATCTCATTTGGCTTGATTTGTAAGCTTTCTTTTTGTTCTTACTAGAAATAAATCGAACAGTTCCGATCAGGGACAGCAGTAGACTCCCTTTACCTGCTGAAGCTTTGTTGGCCACCCAAGTAGCATGCTTTTTGGAATTCACTTCGTGTCTTCAATTTGAAGATTTATTCCCTAAAGCACCTCTCGCGTTCGTTTTGTTAAATCATCGTTTTGTTAAGTCAGCACTTTAAAGGGTCACAAATAATGAAGTTGTTTTTACTGTGGCACTATTAACTTTAAAATTCATAATACATCAAGTAGATTTTCTTCTCCAGAATGCATCTGTGTTAGGATAATGATATTTGTTTCCTTTTTGAAGAATTTTTTTTAAAAAAATTCAGCATTTACCACACTGCCAAAGAAGAATATTTATTAGGTGATTGGGAAAGAGAGAGCAGCAGGCCTACAACTTTTAGGTTAACTTACCTTTTACCTTAATAGATCATGTTATTGTATGCTCACTGTAGACACGAAGAGTTAGAACCTTTAATATTCCACTCATAAAGCTTGATTATATATAAATATAATAGAGAAAGATACTTGAACTTTTGAAAAATAAGGTACTTATATCAAGATATTCATTTGTTGAATTTTTAATTGTATGACATACTGATAAATTGTTTCTTTCTCTAGTATAGTTTTAAAAATAGTTGGGATAAGAGCTAACCATTGTACCTAATTTTTTTTAACATTGTATCTTAATCAATCTGACTCTATTTTTAGGACTATTCTTTCTCCCCATAACAAACTGTTATTTTGTATGCAGTCCAATATTGCTATTTAGATTTTTTTTTTTTTGAGAGGGAGAGAGAGAGAGAGAGAGAGAGAGAGAATCTTAAGCAGGCTGCATGCCCAGTGTGGAGCCCAATGCCAGGCTCGACCTCACAACTGTGAGATCGTGACCTGAACTGAAACCAAGTTAGACACTTAACTGGCTGAGCCACCCAGGTGCCCCTGCTATTTAGTTATTTCTGTGAGTTTGTCTCCCTAGTACAATTCAGGCTTCTTCAAATAAGGGAACATGTCTTTAATATTTACTCTATCTTTGGTCGTGTTTAATTATGTCTTGGGCATAGAGTATTTGCTTGAGAAATACTTGCAGAATTACACTGAAGTTTAAAGGCAGTTGCTATTTTCCAGTTAGAGAAAGACAAGAGTCTTTAGCTTAGAGGTCATTTTAAGGGGCTAACCAGCTTTTCAGTATGGGTCTTGGAATGAGAATAAAAACTACAATGAGAGTAGTTTTGAGAAAAAAAAACTACAATCGCGAAGAAAACTAATATTCATGTTGGCCATTCAGTACAGTTCTGTGCTAATTAAGGGTATGAGAACTACCTTAAAATCAGAAGGTGACTTGGGCATAAAATCAGAGCAGGCAGGGTTATAGGATGAACTAACTGACTATTGTCATCAAGGGAGGGTAGCTTGATGCATCAGTCTATTATAAGGGTTATAAGGGATCAATACCTATGAGGATTAAATAGTTAAAGGGGGAGCCAGGGAAGCCTTTCTCCTGGATGGTCCTGGAAAGGTGTTACTATTCTTGCTTTATCTACTCTCTTATTTCAGGTTTTGTGCAAAATATGCCTCTTCCATTAACCTGGTATTTCTTCCTGCAGGTTAGGGTTTAATTGATTGGGCCTCAGCTTTAGTGATGCTATTTCAATTGTATTCTTTTAAGTCCAGGAATCTTAATTGAAATTTAAGGATGAGTGGTTACTAGAACAACTCAGGCAATTCACAGATTATAATTTTGTTTAGACTATTTCTTTGTGTAAGTTTTCTTACTCATATACTATATTTTTCCATAATTTCTTTTCAGGACTTTGCTCTCTTCCTTGTTTTGGCTAACATCTAGATTTACAGAATAGAAAGATACATTCAGGATTTTTAGCCTACTGTTGAAGTGCAACCTCACATTATAAATTTATAGGCAT
Source organism: Eumetopias jubatus (assembly GCF_037043125.1). Taxonomy (NCBI): domain Eukaryota; kingdom Metazoa; phylum Chordata; class Mammalia; order Carnivora; family Otariidae; genus Eumetopias; species Eumetopias jubatus. The sequence continues at coordinate 68,910,251 of NW_028274814.1, read as the reverse complement.
AAAATTATAGTCCTCCTAACACTATGGAAGGAAGTGTAACTTTCCCACATAAAAGCTAATGAGTGGTGTGTGTATTATTATTTTTTTTTACAGTGCCTCATATAAGAAGCAAAGATATTTTTCTATGAATAAATACAGTTATGTTTGGTCTCCTATTTGTCTCGATTCTGTAGTCAGGATTGCTCTTCATATTGGTCTTTGGACAGGAATTTATTTTATTTTATACTCCAGTGGCTCAACCAATAGGTGTAATGGGGGGCCTTCCATATTTCCAAAACTTATAGGTAAATAAGTTGTTTCTTCTGGACTTCTCCAGACAGTATGGCATTTTGTGAAGAACAGAGAAGTCAGATTCAGAGGGCTGACTCCATTGGATGATACTGGGCTGTGTGTATTCTTACTCATTTATTCAGTCTCTCTGAGCCTCCGCTTAGTCTCTTGTTTATAAAACAGCCTTCACAATAAGACCGATACTGATCTTTTTTTACTTAATGTGAACATGATTTATTTCTAAGAGGATGTTGAAAAGGTAAAAATCTTCATTTCTATCACCAACCCAAACTTTATGATGAATTTTGATAATCACTGGTCTTTTATAGTATACATACTATTTAAGAATATTTGCCTTAAAAAAAAAAAGAATATTTGCCTTTTCCAAACTTTTGGCATTGTATATGTGTGAATTTTATTGATGAAATTTATTGTCCAACAGCAATGGGAAAGTTAAGTTGCTAATTTCAGGGGCTAATATATACAAAGATTATGGAATTTTATTTCTTATATAAAGGATACAAGATTTTTTTGTTTCTTTGTTTATTTGATCTTAGCATGTATATTATGGATCATAATGTTTAGAAGAAAAGAATCTATGGTTAAAGATATTTATTTTTATTGTTGTTAGAAATCCATTATTTTATATTTGGTGTTGAAAGTTGTAGTTTTTTTTTTTCTTAAAGAGACAGTGAAATCACATTATGTTCTTTTAAATATGTGTATAACATAGTTTTGAATCCCAACCACGTTGCAATATTTTGCAGTTATCTCTCCTAGATTATCATAAATTCTGTAAGAAAGAGCTGAATTATATTTTTTAAGGACACTAATGAGCGAAAGGCTGGAGATACGGGAGGGGCTGAAGAACTTCCACTTAAGTGGAGAACCACCTTTGTAAATATACATCACAGTAATTTTTCAAGTGGAAATGTTTTAATTTACTGTTTGCTAACCATTGCTGGAGTCCCATTGTCTGCTTATGGTACAGAAGGATTATTTTAATTTGATTTCTGACTAGTGGTCTTTGAAGCTGACTTAATTCCAAATATAAATATATCTGATATTTTCTCTTTTTAGGAATATTTCAAGACATAATGTTACTTTATTTTGGTCTGTGCTGCATTGTTATGTTGACTATGTTTTTATTTTCTTATTGTACAGTGATTCCATAGAAGCAGTAACTTTTGAGAACCTGAAATAAGAAAGGATATCATTGAAATTTAAAAAGGCCTTTCAAATACCATGGCAGTACAGATAAATGCACATGAGTAGTAGTCTTGGGTGGAGGAATAAGAGAGTTTAAACATGAGATTTTTAGTATGAGTATTAAGCATAAAAATGTAATTTGTTCTTACAAATTATTACCAATTAAGAAAGGATAAATAAGAAGGACAGATTTAACTTTTGGAACATTCAAGTCATCATTCTAGGTAGCCAGATTTTTTCATACAAGGGTATAGCTTCAAATTATCATTTTTAGGAAAATAATCGGTTTTGGATGGAAATTTTTCCAATTGTCTTATTAACCAGGGCACACTGAATTAATTTTTTTGATTACTCAGGGTTATTGTTATGAGCATAAAGTATAAGACTGCATTACTACCACTAAAGGTAAATGGGATAGCCCCAAACTAGAGGAATCCAGACTCACAGTTTCTGATTTTCCACTTTTATTCTTGTTTAGATATGGAAATATCTGTAAGTAAGAAGAAATAGATGCTAATAATGGCCTTGTCAACCTTTAAAATTTTTTTTTTCCGCTGAAAAAATCTTCTGTAGACATCAATACATTCATCTTAAATTCCCAAACCAGAGTAGCAACATAAAACTCCTCTGAATTGATGTCACAGAAATGTCAATAGATGGCGCTTCACTGTTGCCTTCTAATTGTGTGGACTAATGTGATCATGTGCTCTGAATCCCAAACAATTTTGCATCATTAATAACTAATAATTCAATTCAGGAAACATTTCTGACCATCTGTATACTGATTAATGAAGGGATAAAAGGAAACTTGAAACAGTTAAATCACTCAAAATTTAATCTTAGAATGTGGAAATTCTTGTCATGGACAAGCTACAGTACCAGGCTGAGCAAATAAGCCTCCCTTACCCCGGCTTCCTGAACTTAAGTGATGTTTACTTTGAATAAGTACAAGCACATATTTAGCAAATTTTTATTTAGTCATGTATATATATATATAATATACATATATAATACATAATGCAGATATATATCACAGATATAATATGTGCTGTACACATATATTACATATAATATATAAAAAGTTTATATATTTATATACATTTATGTATTCATATAAATGTTTTGGCTGTATATTCATCTAACATTTTCTTTTATTCAACAGAAATCTTCTTGACAGAGATACATTCTCTAAATCTGATCCAAGTAAGTGTCTATTACTTGTTTTTTGAAGCAGTCTACTTATTTTTCTAACTTGATTTTGCAAAAATTGTATGAAACTTACAGTTCTTGTTTAAATATTTGTTTTAAAGCACAGAAAGCAAGAAGGGGGATGGTGTCAAGCCCTGCATTCTCATCTACCTGGGCAGTAGTCTGGCTAAAGAGAGGGAGTTGCTTAGCACTTTGAAAATAAGATGAAAATGCAAATGTAAGATAGTTCACTTTGGGGGCGCCTGCGTGGCTCAGTTGGTTAAGCGACTGCCTTCGGCTCAGGTCATGATCCTGGAGTCCTGGGATCGAGTCCCGCATCAGGCTCCCTGCTGAGCAGGGAGTCTGCCTCTCCCTGACCCTCATCCCTCTCATGCTCTCTACCTCTCCTTCTCTCTCTCAAATAAATAAATAAAATCTTAAAAAAAAAAAGATAGTTCACTTTGAAATTAAAACCAGGGGCGCCTGGGTGGCTCGGTTGGTCCGCTCAGGTCTTGATCCCAGGGTCCTGAGATCCAGCCCCACATTGGGCTCCCTGTTCAGCAGGGAGCCCGCTTCTCCCTCTCCCTCTGCCTGCCCCTCCCCCTGCTTGTGCTCACTGTCTCTCTCTCTCTGTCAAATAAATAAATAAAATCTTAAAAAAAAAACAACCCAAACCTCATGGTATGGCATATGATACAAATTATATTTGAAAGGTGACCACAATGGACCATAATTTTAAGTGATTTAGTCCCAGAGTAATACTTTTCCTTCTTTTTTGTAAATAAAAAGAGCATGTAAAGGCATGCTTAACCAAGAGAAATATATAACATTGTTTTGGATGAACACAATTTTTTGATTCCTAATTATGTATATTAAAAAATTGGAGATAACTTGTAAAATGAGAAAATTTAAATTAGAAAAGAGCAACATTAATGTATAAATCAACAAGTGTTTCCATTCTTGCAGTAGTTAGAAATTTATATCCTGCAACTCTCCATCTCTACAAATATGTGGGCAAATGTGGTTTAACTACAGGGGGTAGGTTTTGTGAGATGTTAGAATTTTTGAGGTAGTCATTGGGGAAAAAGGCATTACAGTTTGTGGGTATTAAAAATTTCTGGGGCTCACCTGACAGAGGAGTGGGACTCTTTTTTTTTTTCCCTTAATCTTTACCCCAAACACTTCATTTCTCTTTTTGTGACTTCCTTTTGTGGTTGACAAGATTTCTTACCTGTTCATAGATATTGAGGGTGGGAGTTGCAAATATTAAATGTAGAGGATGATGTGCTCCAGATTGTCCTTCCTGTGATGGTGTTGAGCATTATGGGTATTTTAGGAAGATCTTGACTGATGTCTAGTAACTTACTGAAATATTTCAAACTGTTAAACTATAGTTTAAAAACTTACGTGTGTCTGTAGTATAATGTAGATGAAGACACTAGCAAATAATTATTGTGTGCTTTTGTGCCTCGGTCTATGCATGTTAGGTTCTAAAGATCTGATACAACTCTCTGTTTCTTCACAAAAGTTTTTAGTCATTTGATGTTTTACTAGCAATTTTCTTACAAAGAGTAAGGCCAGGAATAATTTGTATACATTCATATATTTCTGAAACACATTTATATATTTACTTTTTCTTCTCTTACAGTTTGTGTCTTATATGTGCAAGGAGTTGGAAATAAAGAATGGAGAGAGGTAAGCATTAACAGTTTTTAAAATATCATTGTGCTGGAAAGTATGGTCTAAGTTACAATTTGGTCAAGATGATACTTCCCTGATTTTAGCTATTTTAAGTCTTCTTCAACCCAAAGATTGCATTTTTTTAATTTGTGAGAGTAATCTTTGTGTTTGTTTTTATTCAATGTTTGTCTGATTTATGACCTTCCTGTAGAATATTCTAGCCTTAAAACTTGTATTTTCCTCAGTGTAAAGTAAATTTAATGTGTTGCAATCCTTACATAATTGAAGACTAGACGTAGTCTCACTTTTAGAGATCAGCTGCTGATTGTTATAAAATATACTTTAAAGGGTTTTAAGTGTGGTGTTTGATATCAACTATCACCTGCGCTTTGCCAGTTAGTAACTTCTTATTTGAAAATAAAGTAGAAACTCAGTTTCCTAATACAAGCATACTTTGTTATTTACTTATTGTTATGTTCAGTTAGCCAGCATATAGTACATCATTAATTTTTGATGTAGTGTTCAACAATTCATTAGTTGCATGTAACACCCAGTGCTCGTCACAACACAAACATACTTTGTTTAATGAAATAAAAGCACGGAGGCAGAATTATTGTTTCAGTTAATTTGTATTCTAGAGTATCTCCATGTTCAAATGGAAGGATGATCACTGGAGGGGATCATATTTTATTTTATTTAAAATAAAAGGCATTTCTATCTGCTTGTAGTTGCTGGTTATCCTAGGAAGTTAGTGCATTGTCTTAATTAGGTTACAGTTTCTGGTGAGATTTCCCTAGTGAGATTTGTGCTATTTGTTGCCATAGATTGCTTTGCAGTCAGCCATTTTACCAGTGTCTCTCAACTGTGAGATAGAAGATAAGAATAGGTCATTGTAATTTAATCTCAAAACTGGCAGAATAAGCCAATTCAAAAATTGTTCCTGTTGACCCACAAATTGACCCACTGACAGGGGGTCAGCGGGATGCTGAGCACCAGGTTTTCATATTTAACTGGTTCTAGACATTTCCATGTGGTTATTTGAGCTTTATCTCAAGCTCTACATACCCGATGGTAATTTCCTCAGCCCTACCCTATCGCTGCTGCGTCTTTGCTCCACATGTAGCTGATAACATTACCAGCCAAAATACCAGACTCTGAGTTTTGCAGCCATCTTGACTTTCCTTCCCACACCTTCTTTATTTATCAGTTATCCAGTGGTGTGAATTCTCTTTTGTTAAAAAAAAAAAAAGAAGAAGAAAGTCTCAAATGAGTCACCTCCTTCATCCAGACCTATGTTATCTTTTGTCTTGTATGTTAGAACATTCTCCTGAGTCCATGCTCCTCTTTCTTGTTCCTCTAATTATTTCTTTGATTATTTTCCAAAAAGATAGGCTGTCTCTTGTCATTTGCTCTAGAGGTCCCTTTCTCAAAGGCCTGGGGCAATCCAGTGGAACTGCTGACTGACCATAAGAGTCAAGCTGGCTGGGGATGAGCACTTACCAGGAGTGTTCAGAAAATAACATTACTTGAGAGACCAATAAAGGAACTGAGATAAATATTCATAAGGTGCAGGGCTAGGCATCTGGGCCAATGCAGATCCCTAGTGATGAGGCTTTCCTGTTGCCTATACAAGATCTTTCATACTAACTACCATTCTCAGCCCTTTAGATATATTGGCTAATTTATTGTTTGCACAATAACCTTAAGAAGTGATGCTATTATAATCCTTATTTTACACATGAGGAAACTAAAGCACAGAAAGCTCAAGTGACAGGACGAAAGTTACATAGTAGGGATTTCAGCCCTGGCCATCTAGCTCCAGAGCCTCTGCTGTTAGACCACCTTGCTTTGCAGAATCCTGACCTGATCCCAACATTCACATTCTTGTTTTGTTAATGAAAGGAAATTCTATAAATAGATTTTTGGGCTTTATTCTTATTTATTTAAGCTTGCCTCTGAATGAGACACAAATAGGAAAGAAGGCCTACTCTTCAGGGAAAATAGCATAGTAATAAAATAAGGCAGAAAACAATATTCTGCTTGTTTATTTTTTTCTCCTTGAAGGAGTAAAAAGAGTTAGTAAGAGGAAGTAATACTCAAAGGGGGTATGAAAACAAAGTAGAAATTGAGAAAGTGATGAGAAATAGGACCCAGAGTTACATAGTGTGGATAGGAGCAGATGGGTGAAGATGAAGAGAAACCAGTTAAGAGGCAATTTTAATAGACAGCATTTCAGAAGAATTAAAAGTGTTAGTAACTGGAGAATAGTGTGGAAGAATAGAAAGGAAGTGCCAGATGCAAGAGACAAGCAATTAGGAGCTAAAATCCATTGTATTTAGTGGCTGATTGAACTTGCTGGATAAAGGAAAGGTGTGAAAAAATTAAATACATTATATATATTATTAAATCGCTACAGAACCGTTTGAGAAAGACATTTTCCTTATTTTGAGAGTCAGGTGATGTAGTGATTAGGGGTGTGCACTTGACCTCTCAGTGTCTGTTTACTCTTCTGTGATGTGGGAAATGATAATGGTTCTAGCTCATATAGTGGTTGTGAAGATCAAATGTGAACCACTGATAACAGTGTCTGGTGCGTAGGAAACATATGATTCAGGATACATTGGGACCCTAAGAGATAAAAAACTTTTATAAGGATAACAAAACTAGTAAGTGGCAGGTAAGTAAATTCCTGCATTATAAAATTCTGTAAAATTCATTGCACAAGCCCAGCAGTTGATGGGGAAATGACCTACGGGATTTACTTGGCCTCAAACCTAATATGAAGCAGTGGTGTTACACAGCTGCTAAAAAGCTAATATAATCTGAGGACGCATTTGATGGATGTGCAGTGCTTACATCAAAGAAGATAATGCTATTATGGTGAACTACATGAAATTGTCATTTTTGTAGGTCAAAAATGGTTGAGTGTTGGCAATTTCATGTGATTGAATCAAATACTATTGTATTTTGCTCTGGTGGGAGGAGATCTGGAGTGTTACTTTCTAGCTCTCCATCTGAGACCATCAAAATGCCCACTATGTATTTTAGGAGGGCTACCATCTTCAAGAAAGGGATAGAAACTATGCCATATGAATAAAGAATGTTGAATCTAAAAATTGCAAAGACCCTGACTAGTCATAATAAATGTCTTCAAACTCTTAAAAGTATTTTCATTTAGAAACGGGAGTACACTTACTTGATATTGAAACAAAAAAGGAAGAAGCAAAAAATTTGGCTCAGAGGATGGAGAGACAAAGAGACATTGTTTAAGCCACTGTGAGGAAGACTTTTTTTTTTAAGATTTTATTTATTTATTTGAGAGAGAGCGAGAGAAACAGAACACAAGCAGGGGGAGGGGCAGAGGGAGAGGGAGAAGCAGACTCCCTGCTGAGCAGGGAGCCCATCCTGAGGCTCGATCCTGGGACTTTGGGTTCATGACCCCAGCCGAAGGCAGCCGCTTAACCGACTGAGGCACCCAGGCATCCCTATGAGGAAGACCTTTGTAACACAGAGTATCCCACAGTGGAATGGGTTTCCTAGAACTGTATGATGGCGCTCTAGTGGATGTCCTGTTTCTGGAAGTATTTAAACAGGGGCTGGACTAATTCATCAGGAATGAAATTGGACTGAGTTAGTTCTAATTTCCTTACAAGTCTGCTTTTTTTATGAGACTAGAGAGTTCAAAAGAGTTTTCTAGTCATTTTTTCAGCTCTTCTAATTAACTTTTAAGTATTGAACATTATTTTACAAAATAACAGCAAAAACCACTCTGGTTTTTTGGAATTTTTGGGATCAGGATATTTGGAATCAGACAAGGAAAACAATATTATTGATGCTTTATTAATAACTTTAAATATATCCACCCATTTATCAATTTGACATATTTTTGAGTGCCTGTTTTGTAGCTGCAGTGGTGGATAAGATTTTAAAATAGACAGTATTCTGCTTCAAGGAGCATACAGTATGGTTGGAGAATTTTACCAGCAACTCCAGTGTGTCTTACTATCACTGTACTGATTGAGGTATCAACACTGTGTCAGTAATATAGTGGTTGTATTTGTTTTTGAATTTAATTGTAGTCTTGAAAAGTATGTAGTTACAAGCTATATGATTCTATGTTCTGGGATGAGTTACCTTTAGATAGTTAGGAGTAATAAAAAAAAGAAAAAGAACTTAAACTATGTTGAAACAAATGCTCCAAATAAAGAGATAGAAAAAAATATTTAAAATTGATTTGTAGTTGAAATCTGCAATTTAAAAATTGTATCTGACACAGAATTAACTGCATGTCTTCTATAAGTTCTAATGATTGTGAATTATCAAGAGCTCTTGAAGTAATTGATATTTTAAAACTAAAATTATATTTCAGTGCATAACAATTTTGGAGCTAAAAATGATAAAGTGTCATGAATGATGAAAATATGAAAACCTCTTAGTGGCAAGTGGAAATGGCAAAGTATTATCCCTGAGGATGCACACTTAACTTTGAGAGGTTCTGAAAATGTTGCAATTAATTTATTTGAGTTAAATTTTAGTTATCCATTGGTAATCTCTTTTGTGAATTACTCTTAAACATTTAAAATTATAGAATTGGTTTCAGATTCCCTAAGTTAGTACATGATGAAAAAAAGCAAACTGAAGTTTATATAATCCACAGCGATCATAGTTTGATGATAATCTACTGCCACATGTTGATTACTATAGTTTAATGTTGTCTCTGCTTCTGAACCATTCCTCTGACACTGAGCTGTTTTCACATTTATTCATCTCCATACTGAATCATATATGTATAATATATAAACACACAAACATTCAGAATGGATGAGAATATTGTTCATGAATGGTACCTTACCTATTGGACTTTTCTAAACTTAACTAGAATTTCCACCTTGCACCATTAAAATCCCATAATTTCTATATCTTTCTCATGGTCCTTGTTACCTCCCATTTTATATCATTCAATAAACATCAAGGTCTTTTTTGTGAACTTACTCTCTTATATAGCTCAGCTTCACTTTTTAACTCAGTGCTCCTTAAAGGTCAACCTTCTGCACTATGGCATTTAGGATAGGGCTCTGCTCTTAGAAAGTGCTCAGTTAATATTTGCTGAATACCCTCAAATATAGGCACACACATAACTCTCATGGTTTCAAAACTTACGAGTTGGAAGAACCCCTTTAGATCATTTGGTATGAAGTTCCCATTTTTCAGATGAGAACATTTGTGTGGTATGCTAACTCATTATGAGATCCCAGTGCTTGTTCTGCTGCTCCCTGTCATAACTTTAACTACATATTTTGTAATTTGAATTACAGCATCTGTTGAAAACATATATACCTCTTGAAGCTTAGGGGATACTAGTTTCATTCTCTCCTTTTTGTCCTGTAGAAATACTAGAATGACCCAGCTACAGTTATTGATACAGAACAGGAAGCTCCCCACAATCTTTAGGCAGGCCCTGTTGCTGAGGCCCTGAGGAGGGTCTTGTGTGGCTACTGATACTGCCTTCACTATTGGATTCATGCTGCAGAGCAACTGAACATTTCTGTTGTGTTCAGTTTTCTTTTCTCTTTTATTTTCCTAAAAGATTGCATTTACTTATTTGACAGAGGAAGAGAGCACAAGTAGGCAGAGAGGCAGTCAGAGGGAGAAGGAGAAGCAGGCTCCCCGCTGAGCAGAGAGACAGATGCGGGACTTGATCCCAGGACCCTGGGATCATGACCTGAGCCAAAGGCAGACGCTTAACAACTAAGCCACCCAGGCGTTCGTTCCTCTTTTCTCTTTTTTAAAAAAGATCTTAATGACAGAATGCTGCTAAACATTCAGTCTGCAGAGATTATATTCTTCTCATAGACATTTGAAGGATTCTCACAATGTGCATCACGACTTCTCCAACGTGATTCATTGAGGGGATTGTAACGGAAGACATTGGAAGTTCTCTTCCAAGAACACTTGTGTGGTATGTGGTTGAAATCGGAGCGGGAGACGAACCATGAAAGACTATGGACTCTGAAAAACAAACTGAGGGTTCTAGAGGGGTGGGGGGTGGGGGGATGGGTTAGCCTGGTGGTGGGTATTAAAGAGGGCATGTTCTGCTTGGAGCACTGGGTGTTATATGCAAACAATGAATCATGGAACACTACATCAATAACCAATGATGTAATGTATGGTGATTAACATAACATAATAATAAAAAAAAGAAAAAAAGAATTGTAATACCAATATCTTCTATGGTATGTATAGTCAGTCTTAAGGCATTACTATTTTAGCAAAAATATTTTGTGTGCCCCTCAGGAAAATCCTCTATACATTTGAATTCCCAAGGTCAACCATCCCGGTTTTGGAAAGAGACCTATGAGCCTTGAAATTTTTTTGTTTAGAAAAGGACATGAAGTAGTTTTGCAAATATTCCTAGCTACAGATGGTTAGAAACTGTGGCTTAATTTAAGTTGTCTTTTCTTTATATGGCTCAGTTAAAGTCTTTTAACTCTGAATATTCTGTGACCAATTGAATGAGAATCATAGTTTCAATAGAACTTTGCTGATTATTACTAGAAAAACAAATCCAGAGTAATTTTGGTCTCTTGAGTTATTTTTTTTTCCTGTTCTTATTTTTTATTTTTTCCAGCTTTATTGAGATCTAATTGATATATAACATTATGTAAGTTTAGAGCATACAATATAATAATTTATATATATATTTTGCAAAATGATTACCAAAATAAGGCGAGTTAACACATCTATCATCTCTATATGATTGTGTGTGTGTGTGTGTGTGTGTGTGTGTGTGTGTTGTGGTGAGAATTTTAAAAATCTACTCTCTTAGCAGCTTTCAGATACATAAATATGGTATTGTTAACTATAGTCACTATGTTGTACATCACATCTTCAGAACTTACTCATCTTGGGAGTGGAAGTTTGTATCCTTTGACCACTTTTGCCCATTCCCGCCACCCCTGGCAACTGCTAGTCTGTTCTGTTTCTATGAGTTTGATTTTTTTAGATTCCACATATAAATGAGATCATATAGTATTTGTCTTTTTCTGGCTGACTTATTTCACTTAGCATAATGCCCTCAAATTTCATCTATGTTGTCTTGCAAATGGCAGAATTAATTTCCTTTTTATTATGGCTGAATTTCTGTTCTGTTTTTAATATACCGTTTTATTGAAATAAAACATACCCAAACAAAGGGGAAAATAATACAGCACAGTAATTTATTAGATGTGAACACACCCATGTAACTACCACCACATCACAAATAGAACCTTCTACAATCCAGCAATTCTGATTGTGGCCTTCTCTCTTCCCAAATTAAGCAACTATCCTGACTTCTAGCACTATAGGATAATTTCTTCTATTCTTAAACCTTATATAGATAGAATGATACAGTATATATTTATTTGTGTCTAGTTTCATAACTCACAGTTCTGCTTTGGAAGTCTATCCATGCATGTGGTAATAGTTTGTTCATATTTTTTGCTGCATGGTTTTCTATTTATGAATATACCCCCATTGATTTATCCATGCTACTCTGAATAGACATTTGGGTTCCCAGTTGTTGAATATTATGATTAACTGATTAGAACATTCTTGTACTTATCTTTATATATTTATTATTCTTATTGTTTGTATATGGAGGAGTAAAATTTCTAAGCCATAGGTTATACATATTTTCATTTTTAAAACATTGAGGTATAATTGACATATAATATTATATTAGTTTCAGATACAACATAATGGTTCTATAGTCATATATGTTGTGACATGATTACCATGATAAATCTCATTAACATCTATCACCACACATAGTTACAATTTTTTTCGTTGTGATAAGACCTTTTTAGGTTTATTCTTTTAGCAACTTTCAAATATACATTCCGTTGTTACTAACTATAGTCACCGTGCTGTGCATTATATCCCCATGGTATTTATTCTATAACTGGAAGTTTGTACCTTTTGACCTTCTTCATTCGTATTTTTCACTCCCCACTCTTGCCTCTGGTAGCAACCACCAGTGTGCCCTCTGTACCTATGAGCTTTTGAAATTTATTATTTATTTTTTAAATCTTCTACATATAAGTGAGATCATACAATATTTGTCTTTGTCAGATTTATTTTACTTAGCATAATGCCTCCATGGTCCACTAATTTTGTCACAAATGGCAGGATTTCCTTCTTTTTTTTATGGCTGAATAATATTCTAATACATATATATTAGACTATATATGGATGCATATGTATATCTATATAGAATATTAGAATATTGGATATAGAATGTTATTTATATATAGAATATTATGTATAGAATATTAGAATATATTTCATATATATGTATCACCTCTTTATCCATTCGTTCATTGATGAACACTTAGGTTGTATCCATATCTTGGCTATTGTAAATAACACTGCAATGAACATGGGGGTGCCTATATTTTTTGAGTTGGCATTTTTGTTTTCTTTGGGTAGATATCCAGAAATGGAATTGCTACATCATATGATAGTTCTATTTTTAATTTCTTGAGGACCCTCCATACTGTCTTCCACAGTGGTTGCACCAGTTTACATTCCTACCAACAGTGTACAAACGTTCCCCTTTTTCCACGTCCTCACTGACACTAGGGATTTCTTGTCTTTTTGATAAAAGCCATTCTAACAGGTGATATCTCAGTAGTTTTTATTTGCTTCTCCCTGATGATTAGTGTTGTTGGGTACCTTTTATGCACCTATTAGCCATCTGTGTGTCTTCTTTGGAAAAATGTTCAGATCTTCTCCCTATTTTTTAATTGGATTGATTTTTTTTTTTTTTTTACTGTTGAGTTAAATGACTTCTTTATATATTTTGGATACTAACCCCTTATCAGATACATGATTTGCAGATATTTGCTCCCATTCAGTAACTTGCCTTTTCATTTTCTTGATGGTTTCCTTTGCTGTGTAGAAGCTTTTAAGTTTGATGCATTCCTATTTATTTTTGCTTTTGTTGCTTTTACTTTTGATGTTATTGAAAAAATTATCACCAAGACCTATGTTCGTTGCTTACGGCTTATGTTTTTTTCTAGGAATTTTATGGTTTCAGGTCTTACATTCAAGTCTTTAATCCATTTTGAATTAGTTTTTGCATATGGTATAAGAGTTTCATTCTTTTGCATTTGGCAGTCCAGTTTTCCCACCATTTACTGGAGAGACAGTCCTTTCCCCATTGTTTATTCTTGGCTCTTTTATTGTAAATTAATTGATATGCATAGGTTTATTCCTAGGCTCCTTATTCTGATCTATTGATTTTTTATCTATTTTTATGCCAATACTATACTATTTTGATTACTGTAGCTTGGTAATATAGTTTGAAATCAGGGATTGTGATGCCTCCATTGGTGTGCATATTTTCATTTTCAGTACATACTGCCAAATCATTTTCCAGAATTTCCCATCTGCCATTCTCATTGCAGAGCATTCTTGTTAATGCTTTCTATTATAAGTCTTTTTAAAGTTTTCCATTCTGGTTAAGTGTGCAAAGGTAACTTGTTTGGATTTTAACTTCCTGATAATGTGGCTGAGAATCCTTCGGTAGGCCTAATGACCATTTGGCTATCTTTTATGATGTGCATGTTCAACTGTTTTTCCTATTATTGATTTTTAGGCGTTATTTGTATCTTTAGGATAAGAATTTTTGTTGTTTATATGTCTTGCAAATGTCTTGTCTCCTTTTGTAGTATGTTTTTTTACTCTCTGAACTGTGTATTTTGGTGAACAGATTCTGAATTTTAATTTAGGTCAACAAAGCAGTCTATTCCTTTATGAGCTATGCTTTTGTTTAAGGAAACTTTCTTATTTTGAAGGTCATGAAGATGTTCTCAAGGTTATATTCTAGAAGCTTTATTGTTTTAACGTTCATATTTAGATTTATACTTCCTCTGAGATTAATTTTTGGGTATGGCTTGAGGTAAAATTTACTTTGATTCCATATGGCATCTAATTGACCCAGGAGCATTTATTAAAGAGATTTTCTTTCTCTACTGCTCAGTCATATCACCATTATCATAGATGACATGACTGTATATGTGAGGGCCTTGTTAGGTTTCTACTGTGGTATACTTTGTTTTAATAACTCTGTTTTAATAACTAAATCTGGTTGTTTGTGCTTTGTAGTTTTTTTTTTTTTCTTCAAGATTTTCAAGGCCAAAGGTTAGGATCTTTCTTTTTCTTTTACAGGACCAGATATAAATAAGGGCTGCATAAATATTTTAGGCAAGGTGGCCCTGTGGTCTCTCTAGCCATTGTAGCATGAAGCAGCCATGGACAATACATGAACGCTAGATGATGGCTATGCCCCAGTGAATCTTAAATTTATGAAATAGGCAGCAGGCCAGATTTGGCTCAGGGACTGTAATTTTCTGAACCCTGTTCTAGGATATTCTTAGGTTTTTACTTTTCCACAGAATTTTTGGAATTTATTTGCTACTTTACACATATACATATATATGCACATGCACACACAGACACAGTATGAGATCTGAGATGGTGTTGAAACTGTAGCTCAATTTCAGAGAATTGAAATATGTAAAATAGTATGCCTTACAATCTATGAATATGGGTGCCCCTCTAATTATTTAAGTTTTCTTTAGTTTCTTTTAACATTATAGTTTTTTATGTAGAGCTCTTGCATATCTTTAGTTGGATTTAACTTTAGTGATTTAGTATTTTGTATTTTAATGTAACTCATCATTTTTTCATTTTTATTTTTTATTGTGATATATAGAATATAATTTAGTTTTTGGATAATAACTGAAGTGACATTGCTCAACTTACTAATAATGGTTTGTGGAGTTTTAAAAATTTTCTGCATAAACTATGCTGATCTGCACATTAGAGTTTTATTTTTTCCTATCTAATCATGGTATTTTTTGTGCTGACAAGTTTTGTACCATGTAGAATAAAGGTGGTGATAGAAAGCATCCTTGTTTTGTTCCTGGTCTTAAGGGTAAAGTTTTCATGTTTGCATCCAGTGAGATGATTATATTATTTTTCTTTATTTTGTCAATGTGGTGAATTACATGTTGGGTTTTCAGTTAAAATAAATATATTTCTGGAATTAAACCAACTGATTCATAATGTGTTATCTTTTAAATATATCGGTTGCTATGCTTTACTAATACTTCTTAGAATTTTGAATTTATGTTATGAGTGATACTGATCTATAAATTTTTTCCTTGTCATAGACTTCAGATTTTGTTGTTTAGGTTAGGCAGGCCTCAATAAATGTGCTTGGAAGTATTTCCACTTTTTCTGTTCTCTGAGAGAACGTATGAAAGGTTAATGTCATATCTTAATTAAAATGTTTAGAAAATTTTGCTGCTAAAGTATTCTTAGCCTGGATATTTCTTTGTGGATATTTTAACTTCAGATTCATTTCCTTCCTTTCTTATATGTATGTTTACTCAAGATTTCAGTTTCCTCTTCTGTCAGTTTTGTGTGCTATGTTCTTCTAAGAATTTATTAGCTTTGCCCAAATTCTCAAGTTTATTGGCATAAATTTTCTTGTAATATACTTTTATGATGTGTTTAATTTCTGTATGATCTATAATGATGCTCTTTTTACTTTCTGGTATTAATAATTTGCATTTTCCCTCTTCTTCCCCCCCTTGATCCATCTTGGTAAAGGTTTATCAGTTTTACTAGTCATCTCAAAGAATTGATACTTGCCTTTATTGGTTATTTAATTTAGTTTTTTAAAATTTTATTGATTATTGCAATTATTTTGTTACTTTTCCCCACACTTTGGGGCTTTAATTTGTTCTGTTTCTAAATTCTTGATTTAGACAACAACATTTATTTCTAGTCATTTGTCTTTTTTTTGTTTTTAAGATTTTATTTATTTATTTGACAGAGAGAGACATGGCGAGAGAGGAAACACAAGCAGAGGGAGTGGAGAGGGAGAAGCAGGCTTCCCATTGAGCAGAGAGCCTGATGCGGGGCTCAATCCCAGGACCCTGGGATCATGACCCGAGCCGAAGGCAGATGGCTAACAACTGAGCCACCCAGGCGCCCCTCTAGTCATTTGTCTTTTCTACTATATGCATTTTAGGCCATATATATATATATTATATATATATATATATATGTAGTATATATATAATATATATATTTATTTTAGAGGAGCTTTAACTGTATCAACAAGTTTTGGTATGTTGTACTTTTGTTAACTTTGAGATTCAAAGTATTTTTTTTTAATTCTGAAACTATCTTATATTTACAGAAAAGCTGTACATATAGAAAGAATTTTTTTCCTTTGAACCATTTGAGAATAGGTTGCCAACATGATGACCCAATAGCCCTTGAATACTTTATTGCACAAAGGACATTCTCCTCCATAACCATAATATAATACTGAGACTTAGGGAATTAACACTGATATGTTTCTACCATCAAATCCTAAGACCCTATTCAGTTTTCACCAGTTGTCCCAATAATATGTTTTAAAGCAGATGGATTCCATTCAGAATTATGTGTTGCCCTAGTTGTCATTTTGGGGGGTCTTTTTTGATCTTGAATACTTCCTCAGTCTTTCCTTTGATGACCTTGACACTTTTGAAAATGAAATGTCAGCTACATTATAGAATTTCTCTCATTTTGATTTTGTGTGATATTTTCCCTCATGTGTAACTTTGGATGAAATATTACAGAGGTGATACTGTGTGTTCTTCTTGTTGTAGCCCATCTGGTGGCACAGGGTTTTGATTTGTTCCAGTTTTGGTTAGGTTAATTTTGATCACTTGATTAAAGTAATGTCTGTTAGCCTTCTCCACCAAAAGGTTACACTCCTTTTTTTGTAGTTAATCTTTTGGGAGGAGACCGCGGGAGTTATGTTGGGAAGGTAGTTAATGGGAGATGCTTTGAGAGTATATAAATATGTTTCATCACTAGACTTTTAATTTATTCATTTATTTTACAAGTGTAGACTCATGGTTTCTTCTTTTTCAATGGTTTTATATGTTACTATTGTTTATTTTGGGGCTCAAATTTTCACAAATTTGACAAATGGGAGCACCTTCAAGTTGGCTTCTGTGTCTTTTAAAAATGCCGCTGTCAAAATACAAATCAAAACCACAATGAGATACCACCTCACACTGGTTAGAATGCCTAAAATTAACAACTCAGGAAACAACAGGTGTTGGAGAGGGTACGGAGAAAGGGGAACCCTCTTAACACTGTTAGTGGGAATGCAAACTGCTACAGCCACTCTGGAAAACAGTATGGAGGTTCCTCAAGAAGTTGAAAATAGAGCTACCCTACAATCCAGCAGTTGCATTACTGGGTAATTATCCAAAGGACACAAACATAGTGTTTCTAAGGGGCACATGCACCCCATGTTTATAGCAGCAAGGTCCACAATAGCCAAGATGTGGTAATAGTCAAGATGTACATCGACAGATGAATGGATAAAGAAGATGTATATATATGTGTGTATATATACAATGGAATATTACTCAGCCATCAAAAAGAATGAAATCTTGCCATTTGCAATGGTGTGGGTGGAACTAGAGGGCAGTATACTAAGTAAAATAAGTCAGTCAGAGAAAGACAAATACCACATGATTTCACTCGTATGTGGAATCGAATAAACAAAACAGATTAATATAGGGGAGGGAAGGAAAAAAAATGAGATGAAAATTGGGAGGGAGGTAAACCATAAGAGATGCTGAACTCTAGGAAACAAACTGAGGGTTGCTGGAGGGGAGATGGGTGAGGGGTTAGGGTAACTGGGTGATGGACATGAAGGAGGGCACTTGATGGAATGAGCACTGGGTGTTATATGCAACTGATGAATCACTACATTCTACCTCTGAAACTAAGAAAAAAAAATAAGTCTACTTAAAAAACAAATAAATAAAAGTGCCCCTGTCATTCTTTTAGCAGTTCCTTACTTCTGGAGGCAAGATGTTTAGGGCTTTTACTCTTTTTCTGGAAATATTTTTTAAATTCTACTTTGCATGATATTGAATAGTTAATCTGGCTTTCTTTTCTTTGATGTTTGTACAGTCTTTTTTCTCCTGGACTTACTTTTAATTTTCTTATGTTTTTGTATTTAAAGTGTGTTTCTTGTAAGCAGCAGACACTTGGGCTTAAAAATACATCTACGTCGATAATATTTATCTTCTTTGAAGTGTTTAGGTTATTTACAATTAATGGAATTGCCAATATATTTCAGTTTAAATCATTTTACTGTTTCTTTTTTTTTAATTTTATTCATATATTTTAAATTCCTTATCTCTCATTTCTTTTCTTCTTTGGATTTGACAGTAATTTTTTTAGCATTCCTTGTTTTTCCTGATATTAGCTTGTTAGTTTTACTTTCTTTTACTATTCTTATTCGTTACCCGAAAGAGTTCAACATATGCATAGAAGTTTCTTGATATTTTAGAATCTGGTAAGTTAGTTTTGTTACAACTTTCCAGAAAATGCTTTAGTCCTAAAACATTTTAACTTATCTCTCCTCCCATGTTTGGTGTCGTTATGAATGTTAATTTTGTATATAATATAAACCCACAAAATATTATATTTTGTATATAATATAAACATGATAGTTTATATTATTTTATACCATCAATATAATATAATTTGTATATAATATAAACACGATAGTTCATTATTATTTTATATCATCAATATTCTTTTTTATTTTCCATATGTGTACTCTATTAGGTGCTCTTCATTTCTTTGTGCATTTGTATGCTATATGCATTTTAATTCTGTATGAAGAATTCCCTTTAAAATTTATGTTGGTGCAGTTTTGCAGTTTTGTTGTCAATAATTGTCTCAATTGTTTTTATAAGGAGATGCTCTTATTTGGCATTCACTTTTTTGTTTATTGGAAACAAATACAAAAAATGAAAACCTTGGTGAATTATTAGAAGGCAAACACCCATCTACCATTAACAAGGTCAAGAAATAGAACTTTGCCAGCACCCCAGAATTTGTTTCCAGGGACTTTCCCAATCAGATCACTCTGTTTTCAAAGAGTAAGGGTATGTGTGTGTGTGTGTGTGTGTGTGTGTGTGTGTGTGTTTATGGTTTTATTATCCAAGTATGCACTTCTCAACATTATAGTTTAGTCTTGCACACTTCAAAAAAATGTTGTGGTATTTTCTGTTTCTTTTGGTCTACAGCTTTACCTCCATTCCTTTGTTTTTCTTACAACTTATCTTACAGAAACTGGGCCGTTTGACGTCTATAGTTCCACAGGATCTTATTGACTATGTGCTTAAGGCACAGTTCATCATGTGTTTTTCTATTCTTTGTATTTCTACAATTTGACAGATTGTATCAGAAGGTTGATAAGACATGGGTTCAATTCCTTTGGCAAATCTGTTGGTGGTGGTGTGAACTTTCAGTGGGAGGCAAATGGTGTATTTTCCCTCTTTTTTCTGTTAGCAACCATTGATGCTTAGTGCTTGGATCTTTGGGGTTTTTCTACTTGTTAGTTGGAATAATGTTGCATTCTATCAACATTATCAGATCATATTGACATTGCATGCTTTATTTTCTCTCTCTTAGACCTAAGTGAGTCTTAGTTCTATAAGTAATGCTCACCACCACTCTGTATGTCAATATTTCTGTAGTAATTTTGGTTATCTAAAGCTCAGTTGCTAGCAGATTTTTTAGAAGAGCTCATGGGAACGATATTCATCTGTTTTTTTTTTTTTTACGTCAACAACAATTTGTGCCCTTTGAATATGAAGAATATAAAATCTTTTGCTTACATTTTCTTTCCTTAGGTATATTAAATGTTATTCATTTGTTCTGTCATAACACATTTCTGTCAAAAACTCTGAAGAAAATCTAATTTTATCTTTCTTTAAGTGATGAGCTAATGAATTGCAGTTTTTAATACTTGTCTGTTCTTTGTGATGATTTTCTTCTTTGTGGACTTCTGTTATATGATGGATCCACTTTGCCTGTTTGAGTATTTGCTACTTTCTCTCCTTTTTTTTCCCCACTTCTTTCTGATTCTTAAAAACAAAAATATTTCTTTCCAATTTCTGTTAAGGTTTTATCTATTGTGATTATTCTTGTGTCCTTACTAGTTTATTCCATTTCTAAGATGCTGTTTTATTTACTTTACCTCTATTTCCTCTTTGATTTATATCACCTCCTTTCTCTGTATTGCTAATTCTGATTTCTGCAATCCTTTCATGTCTGTATGTGTTTTGGCTCTATTTGAAATACTACAGTTTTAATTTGGTATTTGATTGTATCTTTTGGCATACTTTCATGTCTTGCAGAGATATTATTCTGCTCTCTAATCTCTCTTTTTTTAATGGTAACTTTGCATGTAATTAGGCCTTGACACCTTTAATTTTCCTGAAATTTTAATGAAATCTGGGTTCAGATAGCTTTTCTAACTTCACTAAGCTCCTACTTCTATTCGGTTGTGTTGTCTTCAAAAGTATGGCTCATTGTTGCTGAGATTTCCTGGCTTTGCTTCTCTCCCCATTTTTATGTGGACTTGCTTTTTTTCTTTGTCACTGCTTGTTCCAAGCAAAAGTTGGACTCTCATTAATTAACTTCCCTTCTCTCTAGCATTGGGCCTTTCAGCTCTTGGGTGCCTTTGCATCTCTACGATAGTATCAAACAATAAAGTTTTGTGTTTTATCCACTACCTTTTCTGGTTCTCCACTGGAATGTTGGTCTGTTACAAGTGACTGCTTTGGAGCTGGAGGCAGAAGCCTTCATGCCTGTTAATTATTGCTGAATATTGCATAAGAAAATTTAGTGATATACTTAAGGCTTTGGATGATTTTATATTTCTCCAGAGTGGGTTTACTTTTGCTTCTGGGGAGATAACTAGGCTGGGAAAAGTTTATCTTAAGTCAGTTAAAGATTTGACTCCCTCTGAGCTGAACTTCATTCTTATTGAGGATTGCTTTCTGATTCATCCGGTGTAGCCTCTTAGGGTCCCAACTCAAACCTTATTTTTTTAATCCCTCAATTAAAAACAACTTAAACATATTGACGAGTGGAAAGAAATATAGAGTGAGCATGAATATAGCCCCTTTGATGATTTTTAAAAACTCCGTTGTCTCCCACAGTTTGATGAGACCATGGAAATCAGTTTGGTTTGCTTCTTTTTCTTTTCTTCTTCTTTTTTTTTTTTTTTGCCTACTACAATGTATTTATTTTAAACATTGAAAAAATATTTTAAACAAAATTTTCATATTGAATATGCAATCTTTTAAGCCATTTTTGCTTTTACATTATTATTTCTTTTTTTTATTTAATTTAATTTTATTATATTACGTTAGTCACCATACAATACATCATTAGTTTTTGATGTAGTGATCCATGATTCATTGTTTTCGTATAACACCCAGTGCTCCATGCAGTATGTGCCCTCATTAATACCCATCACCTTTTTCAAATACAGGGCACCTCTTTTGGCTTCTCTTTTCTCCAGGTTTTTGGTTTCACGTGTATAACTTTTTGTTAGCTCTCTGGTGCCTCCAAAAAGATTATTTTATGTTTTTTCGGATTTTTCTAGTTGTTCTCAGGGGAAAAGTTGGTCTGAAACAACCTAATTTGCCATTGACAGAAGCAAGTTTGTTCTGATCATTTTTGAATTAAAATAATTCCCAGATTTAGCTTTATAATGTTTCTGTTTTCCTGCCAAGTTCTCAAAAAAAAAAAGTGAATAAAGCTCACAAAAACAAACATTGAGAATTTAAGAATCTCAGTGCTAAACCTATGCCTAACGGTCTATTGTATAGAATGATTTTAGGAAGGGGACAAAGTATGTTGCAAAATCTTATGAAAGGCAGTAATAGAATGTAGTAATTCTTAAAAAAAAAACTAGGAATTATTCCTTTGGAGGATTTTAAAGATAATGACCTAAAGTTAGTTTTGAGTATATGAAATTAATAATTGCCGACTTTCTAATGAATGTACATCAACAACATTTATTGTGCATCTGTGGATAGAACTGCTTTTAAGTATTCAGAGACTTCAGGGTTGATGTGAATACATTTCTAAGTTTATTTTCAATTGACTTTAGATAATAACCTAAATAAAACAATCTAATTTAAAATAATAAAGTAGATTAAAATAATAATCTACTCAGTTCATTTAAAAAATATTTTTTTGTCACATAAATGAAAACCTAACTGATACATGACAAAAATTAACCCATATTCCCCAGTAAGGACCTCCCCGATAAATTGAGTCCATTTTTTTTCCTTCACATGGTAAAACATGTCAGTTAATCACAGAATTAATAGTAATATCCTAAAATATTATTATTTTTTAGAGTATGATATTATATTAAAATGTTTTAACCAAGGTTTTAAAGCACTATAATTTTAAAATTGATGGAGTTTAGTCCTTTCAGTATTTTCTTTTCTTTTCTTTTAAATTTTTAAATTATTTTTTAATGATTTTTTAAAAATTCATTTATTTGTCAGAAAGCAAGCAAGCGAGCACAAGCAGGGGGAGCGGCAGGCAGAGGGAGCTCCCGCTGAGCAGGGAGCCCTATGTGGGGCTAGATCCCAGGACCCTGGGATCCATGACCTGAACCGAAGGCAGTTGTTTAACAGACTGAGCCACCCAGGCATCCCAATCCTTTCTGCATTTTATGTGTGACCATTATAGGGATGTGATCAAGGTGTCCTTTTTTTGTTGGTTAATGATTTATGTTCATTCATAAAAACAGAAGATCCTAAAAAGTGAATAAAAGCCACGTATGTGAAATATCCTTTTTCTTTCTGTGTGTGAATTTACATTCACATCTACATCTATAGTGACATCTCAGTGACCCATAATAATTTAAGACCTAGATAAAGCTTTCAGATTTTCCACTTGTCTTTTTATAATTAAGTGAATTTCAGATCTTTGATACGTAAAAAAAGAAAAAAAAAGTCTTGGGTAATGAGTTACATGACAAAACTGTATCTCTTTCCCTCAGAGGAGGAGGTCCATGGATTTTTCTGGTAATCCAAGTGTTTAATTTTCAGGAGGAAATGTGTACAAATGGTGTTGTGTGTGTGGGTGTGTGCTTGTGCTTTGTATCCTTTATGTAAGTTGGATATGTATAGTACTAAACTGAGCTTTTTTATTGAATTTATCTTAATAGTCTCTTTGTAATACTCAGTTTATCTAGTCTTCTTGTCTACTTTCTGGAGACCATGCTCTGTATAACACCAGCACTAAGATATAATTCTTATATAATAACCAAATTACAAATGTGCACTTGTCCAGATGATATTTTTCTTCATCACTTTCACTTCAGTTGACACATGAATATGACCTGGGTGGCTGTTCTGGGCCTTCATAATATATTAAAACTTTCTGAACATTTTTATCAAAACAGAGTTCATCTGCCTGGTGCCATAAATAAATGAATGTTCTTCTAGTACTTCTCCTCTGAAGCAGTATAACAATTAGTTGATTTAGAAATCGGGAATATTTCCATTCTGTCATTTTCTGCAGGATTTGTTCCTAAATTGGAAAAGTAGGTATTTATCTGATTAGCTCAAGCATAAAACAAAACTCTCAAAGACTTGATTGTGAATTGTTTCTTATTTTTTTTAAAGTTTTACAAGAAACAGTATTTTATGTTCCAATAAAATTAACAGTTCACATGCTTTTTTCAAATGACTGAAACTTTCACACTTGTTGAGTAAAAGAACATTTTCCTCACATTTTTCTCATTATGGGATGATGAAACCTAATACTGTGTAATTATGTAAAAGGGCTTGACTGTCCACATATTTGGATATGTTCATTGTGCCAGAGATTACTGTAATCAGCTTTGTAGGTACTTCTGACAGTCCAGATAGTTGATACTCAGAAGAAGACTTTGTAGGATTCAACTTGCAGTTCTTTCAGATGCAGCTGTTTCTGGGTATATATCATTGATAAATGTTATTAATAATTGTCTTTCCTTGAAATTTTAATCCCCTCTGATCTACATAGAATTATATGCAACTGTCCATTTTCTAAGGAATTAGAAATTTCTTATTTGGTAGTGTAACGCATTAGCTGAGACAAATTTGATTTCAAGTCAAAAAGATTAATCACTTGGTTGATAGCTAATATATTCCAGCCTCTGGGAAAGAACCAACATATTTCCCATGAGCTAAACTAGTCATAATGTATCCTGTGATTCCTTATTATTACCAGTTTTCACTTTTCATAATAGAATGAATTAAAAAACAGTAACACTGCTTAAAGTTTTATATTTTTAATTTTTTTTAAAGATTTTATTTATTTGAGAGAGAAAGAGAGAGACAGTGTACACAAGCAGGAGGGAGGGACAGAGGGGGAGGGAGAGTGAGAGGGAGAGAGAATCTCAGGCAGACTCTGCAATGAGCACAGAGACTTGTGTGGGGCCTCATTCCATGATCCTGGGACCATGACCCTAGCCAAAACCAAGAGGAGACGCCCAACCAACTGAGCCACCCAGGTGCCCCTATTTCTGATTTTAAAAGTAAAACATACTCATTGCAAGAAATTGGCAAAACCCAGAAATACAAAATAAGAAAAATTAGAAGATAATTTGTGCATTCTGGTATACCTTCCTCTATTTTTATCTCTCTCTATATAAACATATTTTCATCAAAATTTGTATTCTACTATACATGATCTTTGATTCTTTTTTCTTTGAACAATATAGATGTCCTTTAGTTAATCATTTGTTTAGTTTTGTACAGGTGTAAATCAAACAGGTATGTATGTCTTATGCCTTCATGGAGCATACTGTCTAGTGAGGGAAATATAAAACAAATAAAGGTATAATTACAAAATATAAGTTTTATGAAGGAAAAAACAGGTGCTATGAAAGAGAATAATTTTAGGGGTAGGGGGCCAACATTAGCATGAGTACTTAGAGCCAGAATGCTGACATTTAAGTAGAGGCTTAAAAGATGAGAAAAAGCCAAGCAAGAGTGGGGTTACTCGCATAGGTGCAAAGGCCATAGGATGGAAAAGATTTGGTGAGTAAAGGGATCTAAAAGAAGTCCAGCTGGCTGCGGTGAAGAGAAAGAGGAGATGCTGGCCTATGATGAAATCCCAGAGGTAGAAAGGAGCCAGTCCTGCAGACAAAAGAGAAAAGAGATTTTATTTGAGCTATTATGTGAAACCATGAGAGACCTTTTGGGAGGTGAAAATGCATGACTGTATTTACACTTTTCAAAAGATTATTCTGGATGTTATATGGAGGAAGAATTGGAGGGAGAACAAGAAGACACAGAGATGTGAATTAGGAGGGCCCTGAGGTGGTCCATGAGAAAGCTGAAAAGCTTGACGTAAGCTGTGGACAGGAGATCCAGAGAGAAGGAGACAGCTGGGAGATGTGTTTGAGGTTGGAACTGCCAGTTTCTGAAGTGGTGATGAGTAGGAGTTGGTGGGTTAAAAAGGAGGAGTTCAGAAGGATGACTCCCATTTATGGCCAAAGGAACCGAGAGGAGGATGGTGTCATTTATTGACAAGGCATAGATTTGGTAACACCAGGATTGGGGTGCTGGTTGTGGTATAAAATAAGTATTTAAAGTTCGATAATAATTCTGAGGAGCCTGTTAGACAACTACATGTATAAGCCAAGAAGGCAGTTGTATGCATCAGCCCAGACTCACTTCTGCATTTGGACGTTACCATCATGTGGATGGGATTTAAAGTCAGAGGAACAGATAAAATAATCTTAACAGAAGAGTGAAGATTGACAGATGAAGAGGGCCTAGAACTGTGCTCTGACAATGAGAGATTGCATGCCTGAGAATCTAGGAAGGGAAGAGAGACAGGAGTGTGGTGTCAAAAGCAAGAAAAGACTGCTTCAGAAAGGAAAGAGTAGACAGCCATGCCCCATGCTGCTGAGCAGTCTAGTGTGAGTAGGCCCGAAGAGTGACTGCTGGATTTTGCAATGTGAAGGTTACTGGTGATATGGTCGAAGGCATCGGGACTATGTGTGGGAAGGCATATTGTAATAAGTGTTCATAATATGTAGATGATTAGCTAAAATTTTAATGGCTGCCTGTTAATCTTCACTTGAGATAGTGGAGTATATGCAGCTACCCATATTGCTGACAAGCCAGCCGCCCCTAGCAAACAGACCTATGGATGTTTTAATGGCTCATAGGCCCTGGAAAATTGTTGGCTTGCAACTCAGTGGGGCTCACACTGGGAAATTTCACTCTGTCTTCTTTCCTCTGAGTGTGAGTTGGGTTCAAGTCTATAAGAGGGATTTGGGTGCCAGGGAATATGGATCCTGGCTGAATTTCTATTCAAGAGTGTTGTGCATTTGCTGGTTTGGTGCTCTCTGCTGTGGCCTGGGGAGCTTCCAGGCAGAGTGGAAAGGCTGGGAGGGCCCAGCCTGTGTCTGGTTCAGACTTAAGCTTCTTGACCTCTGCCCTGCTCTTTTGGGGTGCATGGGTACTGCCAGCACATGGTTATTTGGTACAATCCCACTTTTTTAAAAATTAGAAACCATGGATAGGCTCATTGTTGGATCTTCTTAAGGCCTCACATGAAATAAAGGAGAGTCCTAGAAAGAATGTAGATTTTGTAGCCAAAGTGAATGTAGATTTTGTAGCCAAAGATTGTGAATCCTCAAAAATATTTATTTATTTTTAAAGATTTCTCATCTTTAAAGTGGGACTAATAATACCTACCTTTCATGGTTATGGCAAAGATTCAAAGTAATGTGTGAAAAGTACTTGAAACAAAGTAAGTACTAAGTAAGTGGTGGCTGTAATTACTATTATTATTTAAAGTAAATGTTCACTAGTTTGGAAGTGTTGAATTAATGACCTAAGTTGTGATTTGTCTGTATGATATTGGTCCATGATATAAAACATTGTCAGATACATAAGCCTCTGCAAACTAGTTCTTTTTTGGATAATTAGTTAGCAATAGCCATAGTAAATCCTTTGTCATCAGTATTTTGTACCATAGTTTTATTATTAAAATTTATGTAAGCATGACCTTCACTTTTTAGTGGATTAGCACAGTTTTCTTATTCCTATTTAAAAATAGTATTTCTGTGAGCCTTAATAAAAGTTCATTCTCTGATAAGATGGCATGCATAATGCTGTTCAGAACCAAAGGTTAAAATTCCCTTATTAGAATTCCATGGGAGTAGGAGGGGAAGAATGTAAGCTGAATACAAAAATAAAGAGTTGTAAAATTTATTTATGTTTCTGCTCTGACTTTGGAAGCAGAGCCTGGTGGCCTTGCTGACTAGAAAGTTTTATTTCTTGGTTTCCACTTCCCCTAAGATGGAGAAACTTACTTTTTTTAAGCAAAAGTGCAACTCACTAGCTTAAAAACAGTAAGTGTTATAGGTCCTGTTTTAGGCTGTCTAGATACCATAAGAATTAAAGCAAAGCAAAACAAAACAAAAGAAAACCCAATGACTGAAGTAATAGATTATAAGAAAGTTCTCCCCAAAACATGGCTAATGAACTGTTTCGTGTAGAGAACTTCGTGATTATGAATACTTGGACCCCTCCAGTCATAAGAATATATGTTGCTAGTTATACACTACGTTAGGAAAAATATTTGTGATACGTTAAAATTTAAGGGAGAAATAACTTCTTTTGACTAGAATGGGATTTGGCTTTCAAGTGGGGAAAAGAGGGGAGAAAGTGTTAACAGCTTGTTATATGAATTTGCAGAAGCTGCTGTTAATTTGAATGAACTCACTGCTTATTTTCAGATATCCCTGTATGACTAAGAGGGAGTGATTTTGTCTCCAGAAACTTTTCTGCAGGACTTTACTTTATCCAGTCATTTGGATATTTATAGCTTATGTTTTCAAGGAACTATATTAATACTAGGTACTACACTATAATAGGTAACCATGCAAGGCTTGATTTTAACCTCTCTCTCTTTTTCTCTACAGTTTGGAAGGACTGAAGTGATTGATAATACTTTAAATCCTGATTTTGTACGAAAATTTATCCTGGACTACTTTTTTGAAGAAAGAGAGAACCTTCGTTTTGACTTGTAAGTTCTGGTATAACTTGCATTGTTAAAAAATGGACTTTTAAAGGCAAATTTTGTAACATATGGCTGGGTCTGGTTGCACAAATACTAGATTATATTGGCAGGAAACCAGATTAATTCTACTGAGTGTGGCCTGAGCACTATTCCTGGCACTACTTTGTATTTTATAGGTTTTTGGCTCTATGTTTATTGAAAAAATTAGTGAGCAATTTAACTATGCCAAAATGCTGGGTGGTATATATGGACATCCTTTCAAACCATCTTCAGCCTCAGTGGTTTCTTTACAAGTTCCACATATACTCCAAGGTGATCTCATTTACTCCATGGCTGGTATCCCTCAGATCTTGAAGTTTCTGTCAGCTGCTTCTTTGTATACTATATGGATCTCTGCCTAACTATTGCTTCCTTTTTTTTTTTATTATGTTAATCACCACTGTTGCTTCCTTTTATCTCTTCATGGCCTCATCTTTCCAAGACCCAAGATGCTGGAGCCAGAGTTTTTGATATTTTTAATACTCTTGTGATTTTGATGCTGAATTAGGCATATCAAAATATTATCGTTAAATTCAACTTCTTGTCTGCAGAGAATCTGGGGTCTGTTTGTAAGATATTATTCATTACTGAGTTTTTGTTTCACAGATATAAACTCTGACGGTTGTTGAAGTATCTGGATATTGTTCAAAGGAAATCTATTGAGAGGGAAAAGTATAACATATAGTATGTACTTAAAAGAGAGTTTATGAACATCGTAAGTCTTTAAAAATAGAAACGTCTTTAAATAGTTGGAAACAATAAAATGCACCAGGCTGTCACAATTTGTAAATATTTTTTGATAAAAGCTATCAATATCTTATTTGAAAAAGTCCTAGATTGCTTCCTAATGTAAAAACAAAGTTATTTACCATGAACAGCCTTTCTCGTTTTCTTCTAAAATGTGTGCAGTAAAATACCCTTCTGTTTAAAAAAGGAGACCCTTATACCAGGCCCTTTCCTTCAAGAGTTATAGGAGTTCTAAGTATTCATTATATTTATCAAGCAAAATTTATTATAACCCATTTGCTTTTTATGTCCTTGAAACGCCTTTTCAAATAATAAAAATGATACTTCTGAGAAAAAATCCTAAAGAGGAATATAATGATTTCCTGACCATGTTTATCATGGAGATTGCATTATTTAAAAGCCACATATAAATCATGTTGAATATGATTCTCCCATTGTTTAGGGCTTCATAGCAGCCGTTTTTAAGAATTCTCTCTCACACCAGCATGGTACCTGCTTAATTTTTTCCCTCTGCTTGTAGACTCAACTTTATCCTAAAACCGGCCATTTGTATTGTTTGTTCACTTGCATTCTTTTCTCTCATTTAAAAGTAGTAAATATTTATTATAAACTTTAAATAATATAGGCATTTAAAAGTGAAAATTTCCTGTTAGTTCAATACCAAAAAAAAACCTCAACCCACAAACAACAAAAATGTAAATGACTGGATGTATATACTTGCAGATCTTTTTTTTTTAAAGATACGCAAACATATGGGAGTCTCAATATTTAGAAAAATCACAAATATTTTCCTATTACTTGAATTTTTCAGATATCTTTTTATGCCACTATATTATATAGATGTTTCATTTATTTTAATGCTGCATAATTTTCATTGCTTGAGAAAACACAATTTATGTAGCCGAACATCTACTGATGGACATTTTGGATTGTTCTATTTTTACTATTACATGTAATCCTACAGCAAATATCCTGGTATGTAAATTTCTTACTTTTTTTTTTTAATTTTCAGAGTATAAATAATTCATAGTCAAATTTTAGGATGAAAAGATGTGGACAAGAGTACTCATTCCTGATTCTAATCTTTGAAACCAACTTAAGAGATCCCGTACGCTTTTTAAGTTTTATTTTAATTCAACACTTCCATACATCACCCTGTGCTCATTACAACTAGTGCACTCCTTAGTCTCCATTATCCATTTAACCCATCCTCCCACGCACCTCCCCTCTGGTAACCATCAGTTGTTCTCTATAATTAAGAGTCTGTTTTTTGATTTGTCTCCCTCTCTTTCTTATTTTTTTTCCCTTAGCTCGTTGTATTGTTTCTTAAATCCCACGTATAAGTGAAATCGTATGGTATTTGTCTTTCTCTGACTGGCTTATTTCACTTAGCATTATACTCTCTAGCTCCATCCATGTTGTTGCAAATGGCAAGGTTTCATTCTTTTTTTATGGCTGAATAAGATAACATTATATATATATATTATACACACATATAATATATGTATATATCTTCTTTATCCATTCACCAATCGATGGACACTTCGGCTGCTTCCATAATTTAGCTATTGTAAATAATGCTACTATAAACACAGGGGTGCATGTATCCCTTTGAATCAGTGCTCTTGTATTCTTGGGTAAATACCCAGTAGTGGGATTGCTAGATCATAAGAGTTCTATTTTTAACTTTTTGAGGAACCTCCATACTGTTTTCTCCAGTGGCTGTACCAGTTTGCATTCCCACCAACAATGCATGAGGGTTCCTTTCTCTTCACAACCTTGTCAACACCTGTTGCTTCTTGTATTATTGATTTTAGTCATGCTGACAGAAGTGAGGTGATACCTCATTGTAGTTTTGATTTACATTTCCCTGATGGTAAATGATAATGAACAACATCTTTTCATGTGTCTGTTGGCCATCAGGATGTCTTCTTTGGATAAATATCTCTTCATGTCTTGTGCCCATTTTTAATTGGATCATTGGGGGGTGGTGTTGAGTTTTATAAGTTCTTTACTTACTTTGCATATTAACCCTTTATTGGATATGTCATTTGCAAATACGTTCTATTTAATAGGTTGCCTTTTAGTTTTGTTGATTGTTTCTTTTGCTGTGCAGAAGCTTTTTATTTTGATGTAGTCCCAATAGTTTATTTTTGCTTTTGTTTCCCTTGCCTCAGGAGACATATCTAGAAAGAAGTTGCTATGTCAAAGTCTGATGTCAAAGAAGTTACTGCCTATGTTCTCTTCTAGTTCTTTATGGTTTCAGGTCTCACATTTAGGTCTTTAATTCATTTTGAATTTATTTTTGTCTATGGAGTAAGAAAGCCATCCAGTTTCATTATTTTGCATGTGGCTGTCCAGTTTTCCCGACACCATTTGTTGAAGAGACTGACTCTTTTCCATTGCATATTCTTTCCTGCTTTGTCAAAGATTAATTGGCCATATAATTATGGGTTTATTTCTGGGTTTTCTATTCTGTTACATTGATTTATGTGTCTGTTTTTGTGTCAGTTCCACACTGTTTTGATTACTACAGCTTTGTAATATAACTTGAAGTCCAGAATTGTGATGCCTCCAGCTTTACTTTTCCTTTATAAGATGGCTTTGGTTATTTGGGGTCTTTTGTCGTTCCATAAAAATTTTAGGATTCTTTGTTCTAGTTTGTGAAAAGTGCTGTATTCTAATAAGGATTGCATTAAATATGTAGATTACTTTGGGTACTACAGACATTTTAACAATATTTGCTCTTCCAGTCCATGAGCATGGAATATCTTTGTATTTCTTTGTGTCATCGTCGATTTTTTTCATCACTGTTTTATAGTTTTCAGAGTACAGGTCTTTCACCTCTTTGGTTAGGTTTATTCGTAGGTATCTTATTATTTTGGGTGCAATTATAAATGGGATTGTTTTCTTAATTTCTTTTTTGGCTGCTTCATTATTGATGTGTAGAAATGCAAGATTTCAGCACATTGATTTTTGTATCCTGTGACTTTACTGAATTCGTTTATCAGTTCTAGCAGTTTTTTGGTGGAGCCTTTTGGGTTTTCTGTATAATACAGTATCCTGTCATCTGCAAAAAGTGAAAGTTTTACTTCTTCCTTACCAGTTTGGATGCCCTTTATATCTTCTTTTTCTCTGATTGTTGTGGCTAGGGCTTCCAGTGCTATGCTGAATAATAGTGGTAAGAGTGGACATCCTTGTGTTTTTCCTGACCTTAGGGGAAAAGCTCTCAGTTTTTCCCCATTAAGGATCATGTTAGGTGTGGGTTTTTTCATATATGGCCTTTACTATGTTGAAGTATGTTCCCTTCAAACCTACTTTGTTGAAGGTTTTTATCATGAATCGTTGTTGTACTTTGTCAAATGCTTTTTCTGCATCTATTGAAATGTGATGTTTCACACTGATGGATGTGCAAATACCAAACCACCCTTGCAACCCAGGAACAAATCCCAGTTGATCGTGGTGAATGATTTTTTTAATGTATTGTTGAATTCAGTTTGCCAGTATTTTGTTGAGAATTTTTGTATCTATGTTCATCAGGGATTTTGGCTTGTAGTTCTCTCTTCTGATGTGGTGTTTATCTGGTTTTGATATCAGGGTAATGCTCACCTCATAGACTGAATTTGGAGGTTTTCCTTCCCCTTCTATTTTTTTGGAATAGTTTAAGAAGTATAGGTATTCATTCTTCTTTAAAGTTCGGTAGAATTTGCCTGTAAAGCCAAGGTTCTATATGCATTGTTCTCTGAACTCGTTGCCCGTGTTTTAGCTCTGATTTTCAGAACCATTTCTATTTTGTTTCGTCTGCCCAAAGGCCCCGGGCACCATCACAAACAGCTGCTACCAGGCGACTATATCACCACTGTCCCTACTTGGTCCTAGTTTCTTAAGCCTATGTCCTACTCATCCTTTATCACCTATGTCATAACTGTGGCTATTACAGAATTTCACAAGCAGAATGAAAAGAAGGGTGCTTTCAAAAGGAGGACAACAATCAAATGTTTGTTAGTCAGTAGATCAAGGAGCAAAAATTAAGAGCTGGGCTAACCATTTTGGAGAGGAAAAGAAGGTAAAGAATGATTTACCTATACACAGAGGCTAGTGATCACATTCTCATCTCCACTGAAGATGAGGCTATGGAAGCTAGTGGGTTTTAAAAAGTGTCCAGTGCAAGAAATGTAATTCCACTGAACTCAGTGCTGGTTAGTCTTCAAATATTATGTCTCTTTAAACAGGTAGCTTTTCAACAATCACTCTGACAAACTAGTGAGTCCAAATGAGAATATATTAGGTTAAGGGAGTCCAAATGAGAATATATTAGGTTAAGGAGGCACCTGATACTTATGTCATGTTTGTAAGCTTACTAGATATACTTAGCGCGAACAACGGAAGACTTAAAGGTAGGAGGCAGTTAGGGCATTGCTAGAACATCCTATACTTCCCTAGTATTTGATGATAAATCAATAATATTGTTTAACTTATATGTGTTTCAGGGAATTAAAAAAAAAAAGGAGAACAGAACCAATACATTCACTGGCAGAAATTCAGAAGGAAGGAATGATAAAATGGTTTAATATGGTTGTTACAAATATCTTCCATTTATAAACTAAATGAAATAGTTACAGAAGCTCATGGAGTTTGAGAGTTAGTATATAAGTTTTATACGCACAGACAAAAAGAGGTTATTTTTGTTAGTAATACTACTACTCTTATTCACAGTTTGTAATAGAATCATACGCATATATAACTAATCCACCCAACAGATTTCTGAGGTGGAATTCATCCATTTTTGTAAATGAGAAAACCAAGGCGCAGAAAGTGTAATATGTTCAAAGGATCAGATTTTGCCGAAAATAGTTCATAATGAAATGCTACAAAACCTGAATTTCTAAAATTTTATGAAGTCTAAACTAGGTTATCTTTATTTTGTCTTGGTTATCTAATACTGATGAAAGTATATGTTTAAAGTATTCTGCACATTGAATATAATAATATGATAGAATATATTTAATCTATCTAAATAAACAAAAGTAAGACTGTCTAGGAAATCGTTATGTTTGATAGGAATGGGAGCATGTTACATCATTTCATCTGTGTGACAAGAACAAATAGAGTGACAAAAATTAGTGTAGGTAAATTGATATGTTTTAACTTCTTCAGCTTTCTCTTCTAAAAATTATAGTAATTTTCACAGAAATTATGTAATGTTCAAAATGTGAAAGCATGGGTGCCTGGGTGGCTCAGTTGGTTAAGCAACTGCCTTCGGCTCAGGTCATGATCCTGGAGTCCCAGGATCGAGTCCCGCATCGGGCTCCCTGCTCAGCAGGGAGTCTGCTTCTCCCTCTGACCCTCCCCCCCTCATGCTCGCTCGCTCTCATTCTCTCTTTCAAATAAATAAATAAAATCTTTAAAGAAATGTGAAAGCATATTGCAAAATTAAATTATGTATCATTTTATCTTTTGAATGCTTTTGGTTAATTTCAGCTATTTGATTCAAAGAGCTTTATTTCAATTGTATGGCATCTCTGAAAAATTCAAACAATTAGGGCCAGAGAAAGGGATACCTGATTATCAAGAAAAGCAACAAGTATATTCTTAGTTCATGTAGTATTTTTGATATAACTTTAATTAATTCCTTTTTATTTACCATGTACCATGAGAAAATCTCACATAAAACCTTTAACCTGAGCAGGTTTTCTTTTTCTCTTCTTTGTTTCTTTCCCTCTTTCTTTCTTCTTTCTTTCTCTTTCTTTCTTTCTTTCTTTCTTTCTTTCTTTCTTTCTTTCTTTCTTTTCTTTCTTTCTTTCTCTCTTTTTCTTTTTCTTTGTGATTTTTTTCCAGCATATCTACCTAAATAAGTATGGAAAACACTGTATGTTTTCACTAGTTATGTGTATCTATTTATTCATTAGTATACCTAATTATAATTGTTTTTTTCTTTATTGAGGGATAATTGGCATATGATAAATTATACTTGTTTAAATTTTACAATTAGGTAAGGTTTTTTTTATTATGTTAATCACCATACATTACATCATTAGTTTTTGATGTAGTGTTCCATGATTCACTGTTTGCATATAACACCCTAGTGCTGCGTTCAATATGTGCCCTCTTTAAAACCCATCACCAGGCTAACCCATCCCCCTACCCCCCTCCCCTCTAGAACCCTCAGTTTGTTTCTCAGAGTCCATCGTCTCTCATGGTTCGTCTCCCCCTCCGATTTCCCCCCTTCATTCTTCCCTTCCTGCTATCTTCTTCTTCTTCTTCTTTTTTTTTAACATATAATGTATTATTTATTTCAGAGGTACAGGTCTGTGATTCAACAGTCTTACACAATTCACAGCGCTCACCATAGCACACACACCCCCCAATGTCGATCACCCAGCCACCCCATCCCTCCCACCCCCCACCACTCCAGCAACCCTCAGTTTGTTTCCTGAAATTAAGAATTCCTCATATTAGTGAGGTCATATGATACATGTCTTTCTCTGATTGACTTATTTCGCTCAGCATAATACCCTCCAGTTCCATCCACGTCATTGCAAATGGCAAGCTTTCATTCCTTTTGATGTCTGCATAATATTCCATTGTATATATATATACACCATGTCTTCTTTATCCATTCTTCTGTCGATGGACATCTTGGCTCTTTCCATAGTTTGGCTATTGTGGACATTGCTGCTATAAACATCGGGGTGCATGTACCCCTTCGGATCCCTACATTTGTATCTGGGTAAATACCCAGTGATTGCATTACTGGGTATAATTGGTTTTTAAATTTTGTCTTAGCAATGTGCAATTCCTAGGAAGAAATATTCATTGTAGGCTATTTGGAAAATAAAAACAGGATAAACTAGGCGATAAAATCATTTGTAACCCCAACCTGCATCTCCCAGAGAACTACAGCGATACTCCAATGCATTTATGACAACATGTCATAAATGAGGGAACAGCGATGTTGAAGAATACAGTAGTCTGAATTGGCCAACAGACAGATGTAAATGTTTTTCAGAATTGTGTTTTATTTAATCTGTCCATTGATTTCATAAAATTCTAAAAAAACAATTAAAAAGAAGGTGGGAAAATGTGTGATGTAAAGAATTGCCTATTATGGAAGGTTTGAGAAAAGGTTTTCAGGAGCCTTTTTTAATTTAACTTTCAATGCTGATAGAAAGTTGTAATGACAGAGAAAGAGAGGGAGAGACAGAATGAATATGTCTTCCTTTCACAACTGGACCAAATTCCTGTAAGTTCTGATTAATCCATAGTAATTATTATTGTTACTTTAATATGCCTGAGATATATATTTAAGATTAGTTTATCTACTGAGTTCTAAAATTCTCCTGCTTATTTGATTTGATGTGTACTTCTTCATTTAAGAGACATGGTCTCTCATCATGCTGTGTATATATCACAGATAAAGTCATAAACTCTGGCATCTATTGATTTTGTTACAATTATCACACTGATAATGGTATTGGTACTTCATAAATCTCTTTTTTGTCACAATTGAAAACTATTATTGGCAGAAAAACTACACAAAAATGCCTTTGAGCAAGAGGTGTGGGTAGTTACATCACTATATAACATGAGCCAGAGAAGAGGAGAAATGAGATACAGTCTTTTTCACTCTTGTTTTTTCACTTAGACTGGAACAGCAACAAGATGGTTAGGAGTCTAGATTTGTCTTACCTAGCAAATTATTTTTCTTCTTGATAAATCAAATGGTGATATTTGTGGAATGTATAATGTTATTGTATTTTATTTTTGAAGGATCTCAGACTTTGAGGAAAGTAAGTTTTTTAAAATTTCTTCCCAATACTGTTAATTCCAGTTTTTCCCATTGGTTAAGGACTCCCTTAACAATGTCAAGGTCTAATTTTGAGAGTTTTCAGTCACTTCTGTTTATTAGAACCATCTTATTTTGTTAATCATATGTACTCTTCACTTTAAAACTTTAATCTCAAACTTACTTCAAAACTCTTCACTTCCTCTCCCTTCAGTTGGAGCTATTGTTTCAGCTACTTGCAGGGGAGCAGGGGTGGAAGAGGGAAAGGTAGATGAGCTGGGGCCGAGGTGTGGGTCTCTTATCTTCTGAAGAATCTAGACCTTAAAGGTAGCACAAGTCACTCACTGTGCTTCTTCCTCTGTTCTCAGAAGGCATTTCTTAGGACTGTCACCTGAGATTGTCTTTTATTGGCAGCCACAGGCCGGACTCGTAGGTAGGTTCTGCAGCTCAGCAGCATCTGACTGGGAAAACAGATGCTGTCTTCTCCTTCTTCAGGCACCTCAGATTTTGGAGTTCCCCTTCTTGACTTTGGGGAGTGGAAGGAACCTCCTCTTGCCGCCCAAGAAGTAGGAATAGCCTGTCACTTTATGAGTCAGTTTGTGGAGAAGGGTCTGACTCTAATGAGAGTGACTCTTGAGCACCTCTGAGCCAAGCATGAGGGGATACTTAGCATCTTTGGTTTTCAGTTGGGGCCTTCGTTGGAATTTCAGAAGTACAGGAAAAACTCTAGTCAATATCTGTTACCTCTAATTGCAAACGTGATCCTTAGGATCTACCCAGTTCAGTACTCTGGTAATAATATTTCAGTAGCAGCTTCAAGTTTACAGAATTGGCCTGAGTAAATTCAGGCAGTGGGGATGCACCCTATTAGGGGTAAACTACTTAGCTTCCTGCTTTCCATATACTCTCTTCTCCTTAATGAAAGTATGGCACTCATACACATCATCACACACATACATTTTAACTATCTCGGATGTAGTGTTTGTGTCTGACCTCTGAGGGTGAGGCCCAGAGTGGTCTTGATACTTTTAGAAA
This sequence comes from Eumetopias jubatus, assembly GCF_037043125.1. NCBI lineage: Eukaryota > Metazoa > Chordata > Mammalia > Carnivora > Otariidae > Eumetopias > Eumetopias jubatus. The sequence continues at coordinate 68,872,312 of NW_028274814.1, read as the reverse complement.
AGTTAGAAGGAAAATTCCATGGAAGGAAAACTCATGATAATTTCAAATGCATTATAATCCGACTTATTACCTAAAGCCCTCAGAAGTATGCTGTCAATTGCATAGTTTTGAGATGTTAGCATTAAAAAAGCTTTGTGAAAGGGGATTGTATTTGAAGATACTTAAACTCTTGGTGATGAAAACATAAACTCCTTTTCTTTTTGCTTCCTTTAACAAAACTGAGCACACCATGTTATTTCTGCCCGATCCACAGTATACCCTTTATAGAAAACGGTTTCCGATTCTTGGGAAGAAGCCAGCACAGTTATTTTTCACCTTTGATATTGCTGTAGTTGCTAATTTCAGTCTTACTCTTTAAAAAATTGTCTTGAATAAAAAATATTTCTTTGTACTAACATCTGTAGGTTTTCAGTAGATGTTGGCAATGAGCTGATTGAAAATTCTAGGTTACAACTGTTCGGAGTGATCCAAATGCCCTGATGGGAAGGAGAGTAATTTGTAATTCTTCCCAGGCAGGTGTTTTTGCATCACACAATTTTGAAGCCGGTCTGTGGTGAACATGCTTTGCTTAAGGAGTAAGTGAACCTCTGCTCAGCATTGGTACCTCCTGCGAACTCTGTTTCTTTGCCTTTTATTGATTGAGATCCTTTGTTTCTCTGTAAAAACATTCTTATTATGTGAGAGCGAAGGCTTGAATTAACCTTAAAAAAAGGCAGTTAAGTTTTGGTAGGAAGCTATGCACAAGGAGTGTGAAAGGAATCTGATTTGGAAGAAACACTGGAGCCAGTACAAATATTTTCCTACTTAAGACTTCAGCGATTTGAGGTTGTTTTGACTATTAGCAATCTTAACTTTTTCTACAAATTCTTTAAAATGAGGGGCTAAAGTGATAGTGAGTGATGTTTTCCCAGGATCATTCTAGAAAACATTTATTTCCATTACCCACGGGTCAAAAACAGAACAGAAAATAGTCCTCTATGAATGTATTTCTCTTTCTGTAAAACACACGGTTTCCCTAAGTCCAGTGATTGGGGAAAAGTAATGTCTCATTACTTTAGCCAAATTTCAAAGTTAATGGTAGCATTTAAAATACTAAATAAAAATTAAAATGAACACAAACGACAGCCTGTTAACCTGCTTATTTTTAATGGTATCCAGTGGAGAGGAATTGCAGTTGTTGGGGAATTTTGAGCAGTATTAGGATACTATTGATTCACACAAACGAGAAGGCTCTTTTTTGTTTTGTTTTATTTTTACTTTATAAACTTTTTTAACAATGGTACAAAAGAGAAGTTTTAAACTTTCTTATCAAGCGGCAGAATTGTTGACTGAAAATATCAGGACCTCTGCTTAGGTTGCAGAAATAAAAGGACCCAGAGATTGTCAATTCTACCATTGTCGTATATATGACAGATTATAAGAAACTTCTAAATTTGTTAGTTTTTCATGATTGATTTGATTGAGTATATTTATGTTATTTATGGGGTTTTTTTTGTAAAATACTGATATTTTTCTGTAGCTCTATTTTGTGGAAATAATTTGAGTTTTCTGTTTTAATCTTGTAGGTATGATGTTGATTCCAAGAGCCCCAACCTGTCCAAACATGTAAGTTTAGACTTTATGTTTTAATGATGATTCCATAATAGAAATTACAATATCATGATTTACGATTGGTATTTATGTTGGTATATTAATATTAAAGATATATGTCCCTAACTTTTCATGTAATAATTGTCATAGAAAATAAATAGCATTTTTCAAGGACCCAGAATAACATTTGGAGGAACATATTAAAGCAAAGATATCTTTCGTAGGTGAAATGGATTAATCTTTTTTATTATTTACTTATATATTTTTTAAAGACATGCTGCCAGTTCCCTGCAGAGTTTGGAGTTGGATCGGGTTAAGCAAGATGGAATAGTGAGCCCATGTCATTTGGAGAGGCTTCCCTTCCGAGAGAATGAGAAGTTCTTGGTGTAGGCAGAGTGACTTGCTACTTTGGCTGTCCTTGTGGTCCATTCGTTCAGTGATATTTTCTAAGTGCCTCCTCTTGCTGGCATCATGTCAGTTCCTGAGGGTACAGTATGAGCAAGGTGGACATATAGAATCTGTCCTCAAGGTCACCTACGGTGTCTTTTTCTTCCTTTTGGGTTCTGATCGTCCCTCCCTCTACCCACTGCTCTTGTCTCAAGAGCTCTACTCCCAGGCCACAACTGTTCCCTGGGGACATTCCCAGGTTCAGGAGTTCTGGAGGAAGGGATGAGGGCGAGATTCTCTGGCCGAGCACTGATGATCTGATCAGCCTGTTGCTTGAACTGTGGGAATGGAATTAGGCCAAACTAGGAGGAAGGGCTGCACCAGGGCTGAAAACAGCATTCGGAAAGGAGTTTAACCAGGTTCCAAGTGGAATCTGAGTACCTGGAGGTAGAATTGGCAGTCGTGCCAGGGTTGAGAGGTGAGAGGCTGCATGGAATCAGAGTCGTGCCCAGAAGGTCAGGGGGGTGAGAATTTTCACTTCTCCATTGTTGTAGCCTATTGATTAGAATAGATGGAGATATATGATTTCCAATATAGTTTGGAGAGGGGTAATGTCATGATTCAGAGAAGAGAGTTAACGTTATTCCAGGCTAAGAGGGTGATTTGGGGAAACTGGAAAGCTGGTAAAAAAATCACAATTTACTGTTCTTGTCCTTCATTGTAAGGAAGCTGTGATACTCATTTTTGTTATGAAGCATAGGGCAGAATCACTGAAGAAGCGTTCAAAGAAAAGTCTTTCCTTTTTTTTTAAAGATTTTATTTTGTTTTTTATTTATTTGAGAGAGAGAGAGAGCACACAAAGGGGAGGGGCAGAGGAAGAGGGAGAAGCAGACTCCCTGCTGAGCAGGAAGCCAGGTTGACACGGGGCTCCATCCCAGTACCTGGAGCTCATGACCTGAGCAGATGCTTAACCCGCTGAGCCACCCAGGAGCCCCCAAAGAATAGTCTTTCTGACTGACTTTTCTACAAAATGAAAATGAATACTGTAATAAGCTCATTATTCCCCATAAGTACAGTTCATTGCAGTTGCCATGCCACCTTCCTGCTCCTCATAAGATTTATAGCATTGTGGCTGGACATTTAAAACTTATTGCATAGCTTTGTATTGGAAGTTTTCCAAATTCCACTGGACGAATCAGAAAAAGATTCTGTTTTCTAGTCAAAATTTCATTGCAAGGAAAGAAAATGCATTCATTTACCTCACGTGTAGGTGGTTAATATTAAAGAGATTTAGAAGCATCTCATAAATGTGATGAGTAGCTTGCCCTTATAGGAACTGCAGCTAGAAACAGGTGTGTGGGCTGGGACTGAGACAGCTATTTTCTCGATTTCTCTCCCTCTGAGGCCACATATTCTTTCCATTATGATTCTTCTCTGAGCTTCTGTTTCTCTCCGAAGACCAAGTCTCTCTGTTTGTTCATCTTTGTGCACGTAGGAAAAATGAACTCCCCAAACCCTGAGTGGACATAGATTTTCAAGTGCCCACTCTCCCTGAATATAGTTTCTTTGTTTCTCAGTTCAAACTCCTTTTTTAGAGGGCATGATAACTGGGCAGTTAAGGACACTTCCATGGGGTTGGATATTTTGGGGGTGAGTGTGAAGGTGGTAACATGTGGTCCTTAACCAATGTCGTTGCTTTGAGTCCAGGGCAGAGAGTAGTATATGGGATAGGAAGGTACCTCAAACATGATTAACTATATTTCCCTTAAGTAATCTGTAATTATTATTATATAAGATATGTACTATAGAAGCCCTGCATGTACATACCTTTTAAAACTTTTCTTTTGCAGAATAGCGTTTTGTATTTTTCCCTAAGAAACACTTCATGTCGTCTTCCTGATGTCTTGACTCTGCTCCACCCTCATGCTATCTCCTTTACCACCTTCTTATCACCATAGTTCTTTTCAGAACAGCCTGGGTTTTTACCATCTTACTTTACTGTGTTCTGGTTTTCATTTCTGCTTGAACTATCCTGACATAGGTTAGAGAAAAATTTCGTGGGCTCTCTTCACTTTCTATTTTACTTGAATTCCCCATCATTTTGGACAAAATTGACTGCTCTGTTCTTGAAATCCTCATCTCCTCTGACTTCCACAGAAATGCCTCCCTTCCTGGGGCGCCTGGGTGGCTCAGTTGGTTGAGCGTCCAGCTCTTGATCTGGCTTGGGTCATGAGCGCAGGGTCCTGGAGTCCTGCGTTGGGCTCCTGCTCAGTGGGGAGTCTGCTTCTCTCCCTCTCTCTCCCTCTGCCCCTCCTCCTGTGCACTCTGTCTTTCTCTCTCTCAAATAAATAAATCTTAAAAAAAAAAAAAAAGGAAATGTCTCTTGCTTCTTTTCCTACCTCTGTGTTTACTCATTATCTATCTTTTTTTTTTTTTTTTTTTAGTTTCTCT